>NC_074674.1:12655339-13331172 GCF_029448725.1 Salvelinus fontinalis
TTGAATCAGTCTAAAATTTTGCACATACACTGTTGCCATCTATTGGCCAAAATCTAAATTTTGCCCTAACCTGGAATATTACATTTTTACCTTTCTCTTGCATTTCAAAGATGATCTTTTACCAGATCTAATATGATATATTCTCCTACATTAATTTTACATTTCCACAGCCTTCAAAATGTTTCCTTTCAAATGGTATCAAGAATATGCATATCCTTGCTTCAGGTCCTGAGCTACAGGCAGTTAGATTTGGGTATCTCATTTTAGGCAAAAATGGAAAGAAGGGTCCGATCCTTGAGAGGTCGTTTTAGGCGAAAATTGGAAGAAAAGTGTCCGATCCTTACAAATTCTTATTTACAATGATGGCCTACCTCAGCCAGACAACCCAATTGTGGGTCAATTGTGCTCCCAATCACAACCGTTTGTGATGCAGCCTGGAAGCAAACCAGGTCCTGTAGTGACACCTCTAACACTGAGATGCAGTGCCTTAGACAGCTGCGCCATTCGGGGGCCCCTAACCAGAATGGGTCCAATGACCAGAGACCAGCCTAATACCATGTGTTAGAACTTAGACAACATTGATGGTGGGATTTCTGATTGTGTGGTACCCAAATGTGTGCCAGAATACAGAATACAGAATACAGCAAAATTGACTCCAGCCATTATCACATTGGCTGCTGTAGGTTCAATCACCTCAGTCGATAGGGGAATTAATATTCTACAAACACATGTCCAGGGCCAATTTCAGGCATAAGCAACGTAAGCAGACGCTTAGGACCAACGGCCGCTAAGGAGCCCCAGACCTAAAAAAATCTGGAACTCAGCCAGGGTTTGAATTTACTATTGGGGGGGGAGCAAGAATAGTAGAATACACCAGATGTAATTTCGAAATGTTGTTTTGCATCAGCAGTTTTTCTCTGTTTATGTCAGTCACTGACAGTCACTCAATTAGCCATGTCAGCTAAAAAAAAATTGATCGATAAGTTAGTCTAGCCAGCTATTTAAACTTGTAGTAATCATGTTTGAATACAAGGCATGTGCCCAGGGGCCCTGATCTCCAGTGGGCCCCTAATTTGATTTTGTCAGTCATTTTCACTCAGATTTCATATCAACATGGCATAAGCCATGACAAAGTGTGTAGAACTGTACAAATGTCTCTCCAGCCCGATGGCAAAATGGGTAGAATTGCATGACATTTGTTATAAAATGCTACGTTTTCTCTCCGGCCCATTGCAAAATGTGTAGACTTGCAGAAAACTTGCTTTAAAACGGCAACATTTTCTCTACGCTCCATGGAAAAATGTGTGGAATTGCTTTCTCGCAAAAAATCAAGACGGGGGACACAAAAATGTTTTCCCGCGTCCAAATCTCGCTTAGTGTCCCCAAAATGCTAGAGCCGGCCCTGCACATGTCATACAGCAATTAGCTGCTACACACTAGCTCAACACGGGGATGAAATACTCTAGTTAAGTTTAATTTCAAGTCAAATAGCAGTTACTTGCTGCACCCTCGACAACCACTGTGATTATTATTATTTGACCATGCTGGTCATTTATGAACATTTGAACATCTTGGCCATGTTCTGTTATAATCTCCACCCGGCACAGCCAGAAGAGGACTGGCCACCCCTCATAGCCTGGTTCCTCTCTAGGTTTCTTCCTAGGTTTTGGCCTTTCTAGGGAGTTTTTCCTAGCCACCGTGCTTCTACACCTGCATTGCTTGAGGTTTGGGGTTTTAGGCTGGGTTTCTGTACAGCACTTCGAGATATCAGCTGATGTAAGAAGGACTAAATAAATAACATTGATTTGATTTGACTTAGCCATAAGCCATCTACTACACAGCCATCTTCCACCTTTGCACTCTTTTCTAGCGAAAAGTCGCATGTTCACTGCAGTTGCATCTATGCCCTCTCAGCCATACCTCAGTGCTCTCAAACAGCCTGGCAAATATCCTTCCTGTCAGCTCTGATACGTAAAATAATACTTTTGGACTATGATACTCACTTGCCTCTAGAGTGTGGACTAAAAACAAACACTTTAAAGTGTCTTTCTCTTTTACACTCCATTATTGTATAGTGGTCTGAATAACAATCTAATATATTGAAGAGAAATTAGAAAAATAGCAATAAAACGGTGGTCCTTCTCCCTAGTTTTCAGCACTGCATTTGAAAGAACGGCCCCTTCTCTGCTTTACTCAATCACACACACAACTGACACACACAACTGCATCTCTCTCTTTCTCCCTATCCCTCCTACCCTTCCTCACATCACCTCCTCCTCGCGCTCTGCTTCTATAATTCAAATTCTGTCAGCCTTGTTCCAGACTGCTGGCGCCAGCCTCTCTCTCCAAGAAAAAAAAAGAAGCGAGCGAGAGGGAGGGAGAGAGGGGGGAAAGGCAGAAGAAAAGAAAGCTGTGTGAGGGACAAAGCCGACGGAGCCACACACACAGCAAGATGGGGCCAAGCAAGAAGTAGACAGGGAGTTTTGAGAAAGCCAGCTATGGGTTCTGATTTTTCAGGGTCCAATAGGCCTATTTTCCGTTTTCTGCCTCCCATTTCTCTCTTTTTCCTCTCATTTCCATTCCTTTTGTTTTACTAATTGTCTCTCCCTTTGATCTGCCCCCTCAGCTGCCTTCACTGGTTAAAAGCAATAAAATATTATCCCCCTCTCAATATATTCTTGACCTCTTTTACTAACCCTTTAAAAGGAGTTATACCTCAGGGGAACAGAGAGAGGGGGCTCATCATCAACCTGACTCTTCTGTTGGACTAGAGGGGTATCCTAGGAAGCATGTTTCAAATCAAATAAAATTAATTGAATTAGTCACTTGAGCCGAATACAACAGGTGTAGACCTTACAGTGAAATGCTTACTTACAAGCCCCTAACCAACAATGCAATTTTAAAAATGAGGATAAGAATAAAAAATAAAGGTAACAAGTAATTAAAGAGCAGCAGTAAAATAACAATAGCGAGACTACAGTATATACAGGGGGGTACCGGTACAGAGTCAATGTGGTGGGGCACCGGTTAGTTGAGGTAATATGTACATGTAGGTAGAGTTATTAAAGTGAATATGCATAGATGGTAACAACAGAGAGTAGCAGCGGTGTAAAAGAGAAGGGGGGGGGGGGAAATGCAAATATTCTGGGTAGCCATTTGATTAGATGTTCAGTAATCTTTTGGCTTGGGCGTAGAAGCTGTTTAATTAACTTCTTGAGAATACAGGGGGTGCTGTTTCGCATTAGCATAATTGCCTCTACAGATTAAACTGCCTCTTATTCAATTATTGCTGTTACTATATGCATATAACCATATACCATTGGATAGAAAACAAGCTATGGTTTCTAAAACCGTTCCAATTTCGTCTCTGAGTGAAACACAGGTCATTTCACAGCACTTTCCCTGAGCCAGAAGAAGATTGCAAGATGTGTATGCTCGCTTCAACGCTCTGCCTATATATGGTCATGCCACCTATGACCCGAAACAGACTTCGTTCTTCTTCCTCTAGGTGTCAGGAAGTTGTCAGAGGAGAAATTTTTTGTTTATCTTGTACTGACGTGAAATAAGACCTATTTCTTTAGCGTGACCGACAACTTCCGGTTTTCTCAGAAGCGCGTCTTAGAGCTGCCATTGTCTTTTGTTATGCTGACGTTACGGATGAAAACTATCTCCGTCTCGAAGTTTGTTTGATGCATGTGACCATATCACCGTAATGTATGTTTTTTCAATATAGTTTAATCAGATTATTAGAATTTTTTCGGGAGTTTTGCCGTGTTCCGTTCTTTGAGTTTTTTAACTTTGGACAGGGACCGTGCCAGTCGACCAGTACCCAGGCTAAATGAAGAGGGGAAGTTGCCATTGTGAATGGATTGAACGACTCATCAGGACTAAGGACACCTTGATCAACATTCTGATGAAAGACCAGCAATAGTAAGACCCAATTTACGATGTTATTTCATATATCTGTCGTGCATGTGAACTGGTCGGGCGCGTCCAGCTGGTTCTGGCTGGCCTGGTTATGCTAATTTAGCGCTACATTTTGTTTTCGCTATAAAACATTTAAAAAATCTGAAATATTGTTTGGATTCACCAGATGTTGGGCTTTCAATGTCTGTACGCTGTGTATTTTTTCTGAAATGTTTTAAGACAAGTAATTAGTTATATAACGTTGGTCTCTGTAATTGTTCTAGCTGCATCAGCACTATATCAGATTGCAGCTGCAATGTAGAACTGTGATTTATACCTGAAAAATGCACATTTAAAAAAAAAAAACTATGCTATACCATAAATATGTTATCAGACTGTCATCTTATGAATTTGTTTGTTGGTTTGTGGCTATCAATATCTTAGTTTAGCCGAATTGGTGATAGCACCTGATGGAGTAAGAAACTGTTGGAGTAAGAAAATGGTGTCTTTTGCTAACGTGTTTAGCTAATAGATTTACATATTTTGTCTTCCCTGTAAAACATTTAAAAAATCTGAAATGGTGGTTTTATTCACAAGATCTGTGTCTTTCATTGGGTGTCTTGGACTTGTGATTTAATGATATTTAGATGCTACTATTTAATTGTGACGCTATGCTAGCGATGCTAATCAGTGTGGGGGAGGTGGGGGGTGCTCCCGGATCCGGGTTAGGTACTCTGTAGAGGTTTTAAGAAGCATCTTGGACCTAAACTAGGTGCTCCGGTACCGCTTGCCGTGCGGTAGCAGAGAGAACAGTCTATGACTAGGGAGCTGGAGTCTTTGTCAATTTTTAGGGCCTTCCTCTGACACCACATGGTATACAGGTCTTGGATGGCAGGAAGCTTTGCCCCAGTGATGTACTGGGCCGTTCGCACTACCCTCTGTAGTGCCTTATGGTAGTAGGCCGAGCAGTTGCCAGGAAGTCCAGGATCCAGTTGCAGAGGGAGGTGTTCAGTCCCAGGGTCCTTAGCTTATTGATGAGCTTTGAGGGACTATGGGGTTGAACGCTGAGCTGCAGTCAATGAATAGCATTCTCACATAGCTGTTCCTTTTGTCCAGGTGGGAAAGGGCAGTGTTGAGTGCAATAGAGATTGCATCATCTATTGATCTGTTGGGGAGGTATGCAAATTGGAGTGGGCCTAGGGTTTCTGGGATAATGGTGTTGATGTGTGCCATGACCAGCCTTTCAAAGCACTTCATGGCTACAGACGTGAATGCTACGGGTAGGTAGTCATTTAGGCAGGTTACCTTAGTGTTCTTGGGCACAGGCACTATGGTGATCTGCTTAAAACATGTAGGTATTACAGACTCGGACAGGGAGAGGTTGAAAATGTCAGTGAAGACACCTGCCAGATGGTCAGCACATGCTCGCAGTACACCTCTTGGTAATCCGTCCTTCCCGCGGCCTTGTGAATGTTGACCTGTTTAAAGATCTTACTCACAACGGCTGCGGAGAGCGTGATCACACGGTCTTCCGGAACTGCTGGTGCTCTCAGTGTTATTTGCCTCAAAGCGAGCATAGAAGTAGTTTAGATCGTCTGGTAGGCTTGTGTCACGGGGCAGCTCTCGGCTGTGTTTCGTTTTGTAGTCTGTAATGGTTTGCAAGCCCTGCTACATCCGACGAGCGTCAGAGCCGGTGTAGTACGATTCCATCTTAGTCCTGTATTGATGCTTTGCCTGTTTGATGGTTCGTCAGAGGGCATAGCGGGATTTCTTATAAGCTTCCAGGTTGTTGCCTGTAATCCATAGCTTCTGGTTGGGGTATGTACGTACGGTCACTGTGGGGACGATATCATCAATGCACTTATTGATGAAGCCAATGACTGATGTTGTGTGCTCATCAATGCCATTGGAGGAATGGCATACTGAACATATTCCAGTCTGTGCTAGCAAAACAGTCCTGTAGCTTAGCATCTGCTTCATCTGACCACTTTTTTACTGATCCAGTCACTGGTGCTTCCTGCCTTAATTTTTGCTTGTAAGCAGGAATCAGGAGGAAAGAATGATCAGATTTGCCAAATGGAGGGCGAGGGAGAGCTTTATATGCGTCTCTGTGTGTGGAGTAAAGGTGGTCCAGAGTTTTTTTACAAAAACCAGCTGTTATTTACAAAATATATAGTCCGCCGCCCCTTGTCTGACCTGACGCCACTGTTCTATCCTGCCGGTACAGCGTATAACCAGACAGCTATATGTTGATAGTGTCGTCGTTCAGCCACGACTTCGTAAAGCATAAGATATAATATTTTTGAATGTCCCGTTGGAAATGTAATCTTCCGCTTAGGTCATCTGTTTTATTCTCCAAATATTGCACGTTTGCTAGCAGAATGGAATGAAGTGGAGGTTTATTCGATCGCCTAAGAATTCTCAGAAGGCAGCCCGCTCTCTGGTCCCTATTTCTCCGCCTCCTCTTCACGCAAATCACAGGGATCTGGGCCTGTTTCTGAGAAAGCAGAATATAATTTTCGTCAGGCTCGTCAGACTCGTTAAAGGAAAAAAAACAATTCTGCCAGACCATGGTGAGTAATCGCAGTCCTAAGAGATGATAGCGGCAACATTATGTACAAATAAGTTAAAAGATAAGTTACATACAACGCAAATAAACGAACAAAAAACACAATCGGTTGGGGACTCGTAAAAAGTCAGCCTTCTTCGTAAAAAGTCAGCCTTCTTCTCCGGCACCATTGTTAGCTAGGTAACTTGAGTTCAACCCAGGATAATCAGCCATACGAAAGTGGCACACCTTTTAGCCATGTAAATTTATATGACAAAGAATCCTTCAGAACTAACCTGCTATTGTTTTCTTGGTTTTATAGCTTTATTTTTGTGTTTAAATAGTGTAAAATATTTAAATTTGCCTTGCTAACTTCAGTAGCAAGTAGCTACACTATATATTCAAAAGTATTAGGACACCCCTTCAAATTAGCGGGTTCAGCTATTTCAGCCACACCAGTTGTATACAATTGAGGCAGTTTGGAACTTGGTAGTGAGTGTTGCAGCCATGAAAGCTCCATAAACAAACATTGCCAGTAGAATGGCCTTACTGACGAGCTCAGTGACTTTCCAACAAGTCAGTTTCTAAAAATTCTGCCCTGCTAGAGCTGCCCCAGTCAACTCTAAGTGCTGTTATTGTGACGTGGAAACGTCTAGGAGAAACAACGCCTCAGCCGCGAAGTGGTAGGCCAAGCAAGCTCATGGAACGGGACCACCAAGTGCTGAAGCGCGTAGCTCGTAAAAATCGTCTGTCCTCGGTTGCAACACTCACTATCAAGTTCCAAACTGCCTCTGGAAGCAACGTCAGTGCAATAACTGTTTGTCGGGAGCTTCATGAAATGGGTTTCCTTGGCCAAGCAGCCGCACACAAACCTAAGATCACCATGCGCAATGCCAAGTGTCGGCTGGAGTGGTGTAAAGCTCGCCGCTATTGGACTCTGGAGCTTGGAAACGCGTTCTCTGGAGAGATGAATCACGCTTCAACATCCGGCAGTCCAATGGACAAATCTGGATTTGGCAGATGCCAGGAAAACTACCTGCACCAATGCATAGTGCCAACTGTTTGAGGGAGGACAAATAACGGTCTGGGGCTGGTTTTTATGGTTCAGGTGAAGTTCCAGTGAAGGGAAATTTGAACTCAACGACATACAATGACATTCTAGACTATTCTGTGCTTCCAACTTTGTGGCAACAGTTTGGGGAAGGCCCTTTCAGCATGACAATGCCCCGTGCACAAAGCGAGGTCCATACAGAAATGGTCTGTCAAGATTGGTGTGGAAAAAGTGGACTGGCCAGCACTCAACCTCATCGAACACTTTCGGGATGAATTGGAACTCTTACTGCGAGCCAGGCCTAATCACCCTACATCAGTGCCAACTAAATGGAAGCAATTCTCTGCAGCAATGTTCCAACATCTAGTAGAAAGCCTTCCTAGAAGAGTGGAGGGTGTTATAGCAGTGGGGACCAACTCCATATGAATGCCCATGATTTTGGAATGAGACGTTTGACGAGCAGGTGTCTACATACTTTTGGTCATATACAGTGGTTCTCCCTTTAAAAGTTGCATCATACTGCAGCACAGATTGCGGGGTGCTGCGGAATGGTATGGCATGTTGGAGTACATGACATCACAGTATTTTGCTGTCAGCCATTGTTGCCATTAATGCTAGTTCGACCACCAGAGGGCATCTTTGAGAAGCAAAGTTATTGAAATGACATGGAGCTGTAGACCTAAGAGTCCTGTTTACTGTGCTGCTTTAGAGTTACTTATTGGAATAAAGGCCTTCTTCAATATACTGTATATCAATCAATAATTCATTCATTTGTGCATTTCATCACACAGCATACAAGTCATCCATGTCTTTAAATATGGTCAAGCATTTTAGTTCTAAAACGAAATAACAAAGGGCACCTTGAATAATTAGA
This sequence comes from Salvelinus fontinalis, assembly GCF_029448725.1. Classification (NCBI taxonomy): domain Eukaryota; kingdom Metazoa; phylum Chordata; class Actinopteri; order Salmoniformes; family Salmonidae; genus Salvelinus; species Salvelinus fontinalis. Next base: position 12,663,719 of record NC_074674.1, read on the forward strand.
CAATGAATAAACCACAACATGACAGTTTTAAATGTTGGATGTACTAGAGACTTTAAAACCGTTTTTTTGTTAGAACATACTATATGGGATTGATTATAATTTGTAATTATTATTGCATTTGTTGTGCTGTTTATACTGTATAGCTTAATTCAATTGATTAATATTATGTTTCTATTCCAAGAAAAAAAAGAAAATGCATTTTACAGTAACCTATTTAGCCCTCAGGGTTTCCGTTAGGAAAATATTACGCTTTACAACGTGACTGGTCGGAGTAGGCCTAGGCTACTAAGCGACTTCGAATGAAGAACAAAATAATCCTAACATTTTACACACCCTAATTGTAGGTTAACCAATACCCAAACAGGGACTCAGTGAAAAGAAACGTCTGCTTGTCTTAAAGCAGCATGAAACGGTGCTGAAATAGTTGACCACACGCAGGTAGGCTATTGCTTCAAATACTATTATAACAACTGGATGACTCTGGGTGTTTCAGTAAGCAACAATTTGTTGCCTTCAATTGCATTAGCCTACTTTATTCCATTATTTCTGTCATTCGGTGATGTTTATTCCCACAGTAATTTGATATGGATCCATCCAGATGCGGTTAGAAACCAGTGCATGTGGTGGGCTATGCAAGGAGATGGGTGAAGTGACATGCCTTGGAAACATTTATTAATACATTTAAAGTCCCTAAACTCTGCAAGAGTTTTTTTTGTGTGTGTGTGTGTGTGTGCTTAGTAGCAGAGGCTTTATGGCTTCAGCAACAACTTGTTAATTTAGCAGACGTCACATGCGTATATTCAGTCAACACATACAAGTGGGGAGAACAAGTATTTGATACACTGCCGATTTTGCAGGTTTTCCTACTTATAAAGCATGTAGAGGTCGGTAATTTCTATCATAGGTACACTTCAACTGTGAGAGACGGAATCTAAAACAAAAATCCAGAAATTCACATTGTATGATTTTTAAGTAATTCATTTTCATTTTATTGCATGACATAAGTATTTGACACCTACCAACCAGTAAGAATTCCGTCTCTCACAGACTTGTTAGTTTTTCTTTAAGAAGCCCTCCTGTTCTCCACTCAGCAGCTCAAATCTGCAGGTAACATAAGACCAGCTATTGAGAAAGAATACTTGTGGATCTTGTTTATTTCCTCTATCGTTTCAAGAGGCCCACTGTCCACTTGGTAATTGTGTGGTTCCAAAGGATTTAGTGTCACCTTCAGATGGATGTGTGGTTTCAGAGAGAAGCCAGCTGCGAGCCTGCGACCAGACACAGTGGATGATGTCCTTTTCCTGCACAGAGAGTTGAAAAATTCCAGTGATGAATGGACTGTTTTTTTAAGTTATTCTTTTAGCATATTTATTTGTTGTCTAATATTAGAATGCTCTTTAAAGCAATTTGAGTTGTCAATGTGCCGCATTGGGGGGAAAAATGTATCTGTTCCTAATTCATGGCATAGTTTATGTTGAAGACAAATTAATGAATGCAGGAAAAGAGGAATGTTTCATTAGTTTATAATAATCCATGTCTTCTGATAATGTTATAAAGTTGAAAATGTATGGGTGGAGTTAGAAATTTGGCTGTCAGAGGTATTCAAATCAACCAATGTCATCCTTTAACCTCTCTTGGGTACATGAGACGTTAGCGTCCCACCTCTTCAACAGCCAGTGAAACTGCTGGGCGCCAAATTCAAATACAGAAATACTCATTATAAAAATTCAGAAAACAAAACATATTTTACATAGGTTTAAAGATGAACTTCTTGTGAATCCAAACACGGTGTCAGATTTAAAAAATCTGCATACCTTAGCATACCTTACGATTATTTGAGAACTTAGCCCATTAGACAAATCATTACAAACAGTAACCAGCCAAGTAGAAGAGTTACACAAGTCAGAAATAGAGATAAAATGAATCCCTTACCTTTGATGATCTTCATATGGTTGCACTCAGCGGACACTCATTTACTCAATAAATGTTCCTTTTGTTCAATAAAGTCTCTTTATATCCAAAAACCTCCGTTTTGTTCGCGCGTTTTCTTCAGTAATCCACAGGCTCAAACTCAGTCAAAACAGGCAGCCAAAAAAAACTAAACTGTATCCGTAAAGTTCATAGAAACATGTGAAACGATGTTTATATTCAATCCTCAGGTTGTTTTTAGCCTAAATAATCAATAATATTTCAATCGGACAATAACGTCGTCAATTTAAAAGGTAAACAAGAAAGGCACTCTCTCGGCCTCGCGCATGAAAAAGCCCTGTGACACTTTAGGGTCCACTCATTCAGACTGCTCTTACTTCCTCATTTTTCAGAATACAAGCCTGAAACAATTTCTAAAGACTGTTGACATCTAGTGGAAGGCATAGAAACTGTGATTTGAGTCCTAAATCAATGGATACTGTAATGGCATTGAATAGAAACTACAAAAACAAAAAAACTACTTCCTAAATGGATTTTTCTCAGGTTTTCGCCTGCCAAATCAGTTCTGTTATACTCACAGACACTATTTTAACAGTTTTGGAAACTTTAGAGTGTTTTCTATCCAAATCTACCAGTTATATGCATATCATATCTTCTGGGCCCGCGAAGCAGGCAGTTTAATTTGGGAATGCATTTCATCTAAAATTCCGAATGCTGCCCCCTACCCTAGAGAAGTTTTAAATGGTTTATTATCCAAATGTTTAAAGTGCGTGTGGGCGACGGACAGAATCAAAATGGTGCAGTTTGAGGGCATGTGGCGGAGAAGTGATGCGAGTGCTGGATATGGGGGTGTGAGCAGGTGGTTCTGGGCAGGTGTGATGTTTGTGTGTGTTTTGTATTGTCTAAAAAGATAAAATAAAATCGTACAAAAAAATTGAAACAATCACACCTCCATTAATTGACAAAAGATAGTCAATTTGAGCCATAGTTTAGACTACCGATAGATCTGCCACCGATAGATCAGCCTTCTAACTCCCCCTTGTGATAGCGTATGGCAATGACGGAATGATGCAATTTACAAGAAGGTAAGAAGAAACAGGAATGATCTCACGCAGCTTATTGACACTACTGCATCACATACACAATCGCATCACTGAGATTTCAAACCTTGCTTGGACTCGCTCATTCTTAGCTCTTTTGTCTAACTTGTGTTGTTGTTTTTGTCTTCCAATTCATATCCTGTCCTCGGTGGAAGAGTTGAGCTCTTCTCCAACACCATCCGTCCATGATGAGCCTGTCCTGCACTGAAGCCTCTGAACACCTCAAGCCTGTCCTGCACTGAAGTCAAGCCATTGAACATCTCAACTCATGCCTCATACCCTCATTCAACCACTGTTATAATCCCTTCGCAACACTGTGTAAGTAGTCCTCTCATATTTTGATAAATACCTTAGTAGATCAGCAACTAACACAATCTACTTATTACACATACACCTCAATGATTGTACTCCTTGCTTGGTGAGTAGTTCCTGGCTGGTCTTCTCATGGTACTCCTGAAAAGCTATTTCTCTCTCTGCTGAAATAGAGATACATATTTTCTCCAGAGCTGGTCATGGAAAATAAAAATATCAAAGCTCAACTTGAACATTAGGTTGTGGACCGGGGCGGTTACCTGCAATGTATTTGAACAAGGGACTGTCTGGCAGTCAATCAGCTGGTGAAGATGAGAAAAATCAAAGATGGAGTGTGAAGAGATAGAGAGGAGGGTGGAGGGAGGGATGGTTTGTGAAGCGTGGCTATTCAGTCTGGCCCAAGATCTGTGGCATTTCAGATGATGAAGGACCACGTTCACGAGGTTCACAAGGTGAGGAGGGCAATGGGACTTGCCTAGTTAAATAAAGGTAAAAAAAGAAAGAAATATCTAAATCAAACGGGGGCTGGATTTGCCACCAAAAATGTTCCATTATATTCCAATTACCCCTAAAGCCAGCGCACCGACCATACCATCAGAGCCAACCCTGCCGATCAGGTCTGTGGAACAACGGAAGGAGGAGGTGGAGAGGGAGGTGGAGAGAGTATCGTCCAATTGTCCGCAATCCCAGTGTTTCTGGGGAGTTTTGCTTCGCTTTGCAGAATCAACATGAGAAAAGGCGGAGTCACTTCGTCGTCAACGAGAGTGAAGTGACCAAGCAAGTGGACATTGACATTCAACGATGAAAACAAATCCTCCCACATTCTCTTCGTAGGAGGGCCGCTATGATGGGTCAGTTTTCACACTGTAATGTCTAGATTGTGAAATGTAAAACCACTGAGGGGGGGGGGGGTTTACAGATAGTATTCAGTGGTCACTTTATACTATCTTTTTATCTACTGGCTGTTTTCCACACAGTAAAATATATATGGTACACTATTCTTCTCAAAGGATGCAGCTATTAATGAGTATTGAATTCCCTGGGACCCCCAAGCTGCTGCTCCCAGATCTAGGTTCAGATTATCCAAACCCCTACCAGAACCTAAACCATTATGGGGATTAGTGGAGGTTGGTGACTTGAAACATTTAGGAGAATGAGAGAGGGGGTATAGGTATAGGTGCGGACCGCATGGAGACAACAAATATTATGAGGAATGGGAATGAGAGGGCTACTTACACGGTGTTGGGAAGGGATCATAGCAGTGATTGAATTAGGGTATGAGGCATGAGTTCTACAAAATAGCTTCCAATACTCTACTCAGCAAACTGGATGCAGTTTATCACAGTGCCATCCGTTTTGTTACTAAAGCAACTTATACCACCCACCACTGCGACCTGTATGCTCTAGTCGGCTGGCCCTCGCTGCATGTTCGTCGTCAGACCCACTGGCTCCAGGTCATCTACAAGGCTATGCTAGGTAAAGTGCCGCCTTATCTCAGTTCACTGGTCACGATGGCAACACCCACCCGTAGTACGCGCTCCAGCAGGTGTATCTCACTGATCATCCCTAAAGCCAAAATCTCATTTGGCCGCCTTTCCTTCCAGTTCTCTGCTGCCTGCGACTGGAACGAATTGCAAACATCTCTGAAGTTGGAGACTTTTATCTCCCTCAACAACTTTAAACATCTGCGATCTGAGCAGCTAACCGATCGCTGCAGCTGTACATAGTCCATCGGTATATAGCCCACCCAATTTACCTACCTCATCCCCATACTGTTTTCATTTATTTACTTTTCTGCTCTTTTGCACACCAGTATCTCTATTTGCACATGATCATCTGATGATTTATCACCCCAGTGTTAATCTGCTAAATTGTAATTATTCGCTCCTATGGCCTATTTATTGCCTACCTCCTCATGCCTTTTGCACACATTGTATATAGATTCTCTTTTTTTTTCTTTTTTTCCCCCTACTATGTTATTGACTTGTTTATTGTTTACTCCATGTGTAACTCTGTGTTGTTGTCTGTTCACACTGCTATGCTTTATCTTGGCCAGGTCGCAGTTGCAAATGAGAACTTGTTCTCAACTAGCCTACCTGGTTAAATAAAGGTGAAAAAAAATACAAAAAAAATTAGTTGACAGGAGTAGAGGTGTTCAGAGGCTAAGGCTCAGTGCAAGACAGCCTCATCATGGATGCATGTTGGAGAAGAGCTCAACAGGATTTGACTGGGAAGACAAAAATAAACAACACCACAGTTAGATGAAAGAATGAGTTGACTCACCAGCTAGAAATATGCAGGCTACAGTATTCAGGAAGAGAATGACATTCCATTCCTGAACCATATATGTAACCACTTCCCTTTACAGAACCACTGTCCCCACTCTACAAGATATTCCAGTATGTACTGTGCTCTTATCTCTTGAGAACCCCTTGTGGTTACCTGAGCAAATCCTGCTCTGTTTTGTATCATCTTAACGGCCTACATTGAGACTATGTAACGCACTCAAAGGCAATGCATGATATCCATTCATGCCTATGTCAACAACCACTGGCTAATAGATCATAGCACATACCGTACGTCAACCTGCGGTTGTTGACATAAGCCTTTATGAATGTTTATATAGCGTCTCTGAGAGTAGTAAACTTGGATTATAAGTAAGTATCCCCAGATTGGGGGTCTCCAAAGGCTTTGGTATGTCCATATGTTGTGAACCATGGTGGTATTTGACAAAGGAGCTCATCAAGGGCAATAGCCCTGTCACCTTTCATCCATAAGCTCTTGTTTATACAGAAATCCCCTCTCTATAGCATAGCCCATTCAGCCAAACTAATGGACTAGGTTGTGGGGGTTTTGCCATCTACCACTTTCTGGCAACCCAAACCAAATCTGGCAGCCCCAAATGTAATCTGGCCATGTCTGGTAGCTGTTAGCTTGTGTGTGTGTCCTTATCTCTTTGCCCGGGCCACTTTAAATTGCCTTTTACATGAGGAGGTGCAGCTGAGCCCTCCCTCCCCGAAGGACCCTATTTCAGACTGGTCACTAAAGCACTCAGTCAATCAGCCGAGGGTCTAGGGACCATCCTCCTTCTCCCCCTTCTACCGTGCCATGCAAGTCAAAGGTACAGACATTGGGAGACAGACATACCCAGACACCCCAATACATTGCTGTGTGGCTGGGCATAAGTAAAAGTGCCTGGGACACTTTTTTTCAGCAAAAACACAGCAAAAATACACCAACATATTCATGGTAAGATTAGTGCCATCACATTGCGTTATTTTACACATAACACAGGATAAATGTTAGCAAAAAACACCACACAATTCCCCTGACAAACAAGCCCCTCATTATTGCCAATTAGGCAGCGCAAGCGCGGAACTACACGAACGCTTATAGCAACACCACTGACAAAACAGGCCATAATGAAATCCACAACATGCCTATCACCTACATATTCAGAGAGAGAGGGAGAGAGAGAGATTCTACAGCAGCAGATAAGTGTAGGGATACAATTATACTGTCACAAAATACAGATAATTGGTGAAGTGTTCAGTCTGACAGTCCAACCTCTTGAAATTAACATCATATCATCAAATCAGATCGACCACTCCCGTTCAAAGCAGGGATCTGCAGCACAGGCACAACAGGTGGATTCAGAACCATGGTCAGCGAATCGACCCGGACACCAGCTTGACACTGGAATATGCGCAAACAGCTTGTTGCACAAAGAAGCAAGGAATGATAGAAATAGAAAGCCCTGAAAGTGTGTTCATTAAGCCCAAAGGTGCACACGTTTTGCCATATGAAAACAGCCACACACAATACAATACAAACCCTTATGGCTTATATCTTGAACTGTACGGCGGGTATGAAGTTAATTGCTCACTTTGAATAAGGAAACACTACTGTAAAATGTCTAACCAGCGTTTTTCTGTCAGCTCCTATCGTTTCTCAGCCTCTCTTTCCTCATCCTCCTGGTTTTGACCTTTCCCTTTCCCTGTCCTGACCCTATACCCGCCCGCCTGACCACTCTGCCTGTCCCTGACTCTGAGTCAGACTGCCGTCCTGTACCTTTGCTCCACCTCTGGATTAATGAACTCTGCTTGTCCCTGAGTTCGCCTGCCATCCTTTACCTTTGCCTTACCCTGAATTTTCGACCCCTGCCTGCCCTGACCTGTCTTTGCCTGCCCGGTTGCTACAATAAACAGTGTTACTTCAGCAGTCTGCATCTGGGTCTTACCTTGATTTCTGATAGTACGAACTGGTCATGACTGACCCAGCAGACTTGGACCAGCTCCGCTACACCATCTCCTCCCAAGGAGCCACCATTGGTAGGCACGAGGAGTTGCTTCGCGGTATGATGGAGGTGTCCACGCCACAGCCGAACGTCACGACCAAGCATTGGACATTTTGCGGGAGCAAGTCCGTGGGTTGCCTACTAGGCAGCCAACCACGACAGTAACCTCCCAGCCCCTCTGTAACCCGGCTGGTAGCAGCGCCGTCACCCCGGATCCCCAGGAACCCCGCGTACCTCCCCCGGAGCGCTATGATGGAGATTCCAGAACCTGCTGGGCCTTTCTCTCCCAGTGCTCCCTCGTTTTTGAGCTACATCCTTCGGCGTTCCCCTCAGACCACTAGAAGATAGCGTATATTACTACGCTGATGTTCGGGAGGACACTCGCCTGGGCTACGGCGGTGTGGGCACAACAATCCGACCGTCTGCCTCAGTCTGGAGGTATTCGTGGCAGAGGTGAGAAAGGTGTTCAAGGCTCCGGTGTCCGGGAGAGAGGCTGCCCGGAAGGTACTACAACTTCGGCAGGACACCCTCAGTGTGGCAGACTATGCGGTGGAGTTCCGCACGCTAGTAGTGGCGGGTACCTGGAACCTGGAAGCGCTGTTCGACACGTTCCTGCATGAATTATCAGAGGAGGTAAAGGATGAACTGGCAGCCCGAGAACTACCGATGGATCTCGACTCACTCATCACTTTAACCATCCGGATCGATGGTCGGCTATGGGAACGTAGGAGGAGAGAAGAGGTTTGATTGTGGTCCCAATTGCTCACTCAGGGATCCCACCTTGCTGCTGATAAACTCGGGAAATCCCTGGTGTCTACATCCCCGAAAGGATCCATGCTTACCCGAGTCCCTCCAAGAGCCTCTGGAGACTGCCGATTAACCTCTTCCCGAGCCGATGCAGCTTGGCAGGGCTAGGCTGCCTTCAGCCGAATGCGCAAGCAGACTGAACACCAAGAGTTGTCTGTATTGCGGTACTGTCGGTCATTATGTGTCTACCTGTCCCTTCAAGAGAACCAGCTCATTCGATGGAGTGAGTACTCTGGTGGGTCTTAAAGATAATTGTTCCCCTCCCCTTACTCATACTCATCGACTCGGGTGCCGATGTGAGTCTCATGGACGTTACCCTGGTGTCCGAGCTGGGCATCCCCACTCAACTCCTCTCCATTCCCATGGGTGTTAGAGGGATGGATGGGCGCTCTATAGGCCGGGTCACCCACCAGACCACCCCCGTCAACTTACGAGTGTCGGGGAACCACAGCGAGATGATCTAATTCCTGTTGGTTGAGTCTCCGCAGGTTCCCATGGTATTGGGATTATCTTGGCTCCAGCGACACAATCCCTCCATTGACTGGGCTACTGGTGCTATCGTGGGCAGGAGGCCGTCCTGTCAAACTCATTGCCTGAAGTCAGCTCTGCCTGCCCCGGGACATCTTCCTGGGGGCTTGTAATTTGCCCCGGACCTCCCCGCCAGCTCTGCAGAGTACCAGGACCTCAGGGAGAGGTTCAGTAAGGCCCGCGCCAGTTAACTGCTGCAGCACCGACTGGTATCCAAGAAGGTCAAGTCTGAGGCACTGGCATGTCGCTATAGGGCCGCAACTACACCCCCGGAAGCTGAGACCTGACCCCACCCCTCACCAAGATCATTAGCCCCTCTATTGTTCGTCCTCTGTTGCCCTGTACCCTCCGTATTTTTCCTACCATTTCTGTGTCTGGAGGCAAAACCATGTCTGACTGCCCCTTGTCTTCTGTTTCTAGGCCCATCCCTCCCCCCGTGTCATCAATGGCCAGCCAGCGTACAAAGGTGAAACGCCTCCTGAGGGTTTGACCAAGGGGCAGGGGTTTCCAGTACCTGGTTGACTGGGAGGGTTATGGCCCGGGGGAGAGGTGCTGGGTTCCCGCTAAAGACATCTTGGACCCGGCCCTCTCCGCCCAGGTGGAACGCCAGGTGGCATCCCTAGAGGGGGGGGGGGGGATACTGTCACGCCCTGATCTGTTTCACCTGTCCTTGTGCTTGTCTCCACCCCCGTCCAGGTGTCGCCCCTCTTCCCTATTATCCCCTGTGTATTTATACCTGTGTTCTCTGTCTGTTATTTGCCAGTTTACGTTGTTCGTTCAAGCTAACCAGCGTTTTTCCTGTCAGCTCCTATCGTTTCCCAGCCTCTCATTTCTCATCCTCTTGGTTTTGACCCTTGCCTGTCCTGACCCTGTACCCACCCACCTGACCACTCTGCCTATCCCTGACCCTCAGTCTGCCTGCTGTCCTGTACCTTTGCTCCACCTCTGGTTTACTGAACTCTGCTTGTCCCTGAGTCCGGCTGCCGTCCTATACCTTTGCCTTACCCTGGATTTTTGACCCCTGCCTTCCCTGACCTGTGTTTGCCTGCCCTGTTGCCACAATAAACATCGTTACTTCGACAGTCTGCATCTGGGTCTTACCTAGGTTCCTGATATTAGTAGTCTATTGATGTTTGGGAAAATGTCAAGGCTGCAGTTGTCCAAACCTTCATAAGGGATGGGAATTCCTGACCTCCCCCACTTTCTGGTTAATTCAGCATCATCAACAGAGATATGATAGTGATCACATGGGCCAGCAACCAAAAGAGTACTGGCCACCTCTCAGAGCCTGGTTCCTCCCTAGGTTTCTTCCTAGGTTTCTTTCTTTCTTGGAAGTTTTTTCTAGCCACCGCGCTTCTACATCTGCATTGCTTGCTGTTTGGGGTTTAAGGCTGGGTTTCTGTTTAACACTTTGTGACATCGGCTGATGTAAAAAGGGCTTGATAGTGTCTGCGACTGCACTTTAATTTGAACCGTTTTATAGCAATTTATATCCGTTTAGTGCGATTTTGAGGCATTGCTTTGTGGTGCACTTTGAAGCGCCGGGCACGTTTCGGGGTCCCGGTCGAACGTTAGTGGGCATTTCGACAGACAAGAGGACATCTTTCGACCAAAAGAAGATTAGACCCAAGAAAGGATTCATTGCCCAAGATTTTGATGGAAGAACAGCTCATAGTAAGAACAATTTATGATGATAAATCGTGTTTCTGTCGAAAAATGTTAAACGCTTATGCCGCCATTTTGTTTGGTATAGCTTCGCTTGGCGCAACCTGTATTGAAAAGTAAGGATAATTTAAAAAATGTAATTCAGCGATTGTATTAAGAATAATATTGTCTATCAATCGCTGTCCACCCTGTATTTTTTAGTCAAGTTTATGAGTATTTATGTATAAGATTAGATCACTGTCTAATATGGCGCACGACATTTTCTGACCAGCTGGGCTACTTTTCTCATTGTCTAACCATGATTTTGGTGGCTAAATATGCACATTTTCGAACAAACTGTATATGTATGTTGTAATATGATGTTACAGGAGTGTCATCTGAAGAATTCTGAGAAGGTTAGTGAAAAAATTAATACATTTTGGTGGTGATAATGCTATCACTCTTTTTGCCGTGAATCAATGCTGGGGTAATGTTTGCACATGTGCTATGCTAATATAACGATTTATTGTGTTTTCGCTGTAAGACACTTAGAAAATCTGAAATATTGTCTGGATTCACAGGATCTCTGTCTTTCAATTAGTATACGCTGTGTATTTTTACGAAATGTTTTATGATTAGTAATTAGGTAATACACGTTGCTCTCTGTATTTTTTCTAGTCGAGTTGTGATGGTGGGTGCAATTGTAAACTATGATTTATACCTGAAATATGCACATTTTTCTAACAAAACCTATCCTATACCATAAATATGTTATCAGACTGTCATCTGATGAGTTTTTTTCTTGGTTAGTGGCTATCAATATCTTTATTTGGCCGAATTGGTGATAGCTACTGGTGTTGAGAAAAAATGGTGGACAAAGAAAAATGGTGTCTTTTGCTAACGTGGTTAGCTAATAGATTTACATATTTTGTCTTCCCTGTAAAACATTTCAAAAATCTGAAATGGTGGCTTTATTCACAAGATCTGTATCTTTCATTAGGTGTCTTGGACTTGTGATTTAATGATATTTAGATGCTACTATTTAATTGTGACGCTATGCTAGCGATGCTAATCAGTGTGGGGGGGGTGGGGGATGCTCCCGGATCCGGGGTTGAGAGGCGTGAAAAGTTAACATTCATAGTTCTAGAAATGTTCAGCATTGACTGACCTTCCTGTCTTAAAGTAATGATGGATTGTTGTTTCTCTTTTCTTATTTGAGCAGTTTTTTCCATAATATGGACTTCGTCTTTTACCAAATAGGGCAATCTTCCGTATACCACCCCTATCCTGTCACAACACTTTTGATTGAATCAAACACATTAACTTCTTATGGCTGCAAGGGGCAGTATTGAGTAGCCAGTTAAATCGTGCCCATTTCAAACGGCCTCGTACTCAATTCTTGCTCGTACAATATGCATATTATTATTACTATTGGATAGAAAACACTCTCTAGTTTCTAAAACCGTTTGAAATATTTCTCTGAGTGAAACAGAACTCCTTCCGCAGTACATTTCCTGACCAGGAAGTGGAATGTCAGAAATTGATGCTGTGTTCAACTTCATGCCTATACATGGGCAATGAACGTAAGAGTCTACGTACACTTCATACACCTTCCCCTGGTTGTCAAGAGGCGGTGAGAGAAGAAATTTCGTGTCTATCTTGGTCTGAGGTGGAATTAAAGCTCTTTGTATGACGTGACCGTCCATTTCCTGTTTCTGGAGCGCGCGAAAGAGGACATGGATTTGCCTTCTGTTTAGCTGTCGTTATGGACGACTAACATCTCCGGTTTAGATTTTATTTGATACATGTGATCATATCATCGTAAAGTATGTTTTTTCAATATAGTTTAATCAGATTATTGAGTTTTTTTTCGGGAGTTTTGCCGTGTTCCGTTCTCTGACTTTCTTGACGTTGGAGAGATCCGTGCCACTTGGCAAGTGCCCATGCTAAATAAAGAGGGAAATTTGCCGTTCCAGATCCAAACAACGACTGTTCTGGACAAAGGACCCCTTGTCCAACATTCTGACGGAAGATCACCAAAAGTAAGAAACATTTTATGATGCTATTTCTAATATCTGTCGTGCATGTGAACTGGTCGTCGGCGCCCAAGTGTTTCTGGCTATTGTGGCTACGCTAATATAACGCTATATTGTGTTTTCGCTGTAAAACACTTGATAAATCGGAAATATTGTCTGGAATCACAAGATGCCTGTCTTTCAATTGCTGTACACTTGTCACAGTTGCGTGTATAAGTGGCAGGGAAGTCAGGCGCAAGAGAGTCAAATAGAGTGTAGAATGGAGGTTTTTAATTATAGTCCCAGTAATCTGCTCCATAACACTCATAGGACAATATAAAACAAATATGGGTACGATGACCCGTCGCACACCTATACACAATAAACACAACACTTGACAAATAACAATCTCTGACAAAGACATGAGGGGAAACAGAGGGTTAAATACACAATAGGTAATGGATGGGATTGAAAACAGGTGTGTGGGAAGACAAGACAAAACCAATGGAAAATGAAAAATGGATCGATGATGGCTAGAAGACCGGTGACGTCGACCGCCGAACACCGCCCGAACAAGGAGAGGCAACGACTTCGGCAGAAGTCGTGACATTACCCCCCCCCCCCCCTGACGCGCGGCTCCAGCTGCGCATCGACACCGGCCTCGGGGACGACCCGGAGGGCGAGGTGCAGGGCGATCCGGATGGAGGCGGTGGAATTCTTTTAACATGGAAGGATCTAAAACGTCCTCCACCGGAACCCAGCATCTCTCCTCCGGCCCGTACCCCTCCCAGTCCACGAGGTACTGAAGGCCCCTCGCCCGACGTCTCGAATCCAAAATGGATCGAACAGAATACGCCGGGACCCCCTCGATGTCTAGAGGAGGTGGAGGAACTTCACGCACTTCAGCCTCCTGGAGCGGGCCAGCCACCACCGGCCTGAGGAGAGACACATGGAACGAGGGGTTAATACGGTAATTAGTGGGCAGTTGTAACCTATAACATACCTCGTTCACTCTCCTCAGGACTTTAAACGGCCCCACAAACCGCGGACCCAGCTTCCGGCAGAGCAGGCGGAGGGGCAGGTTTCGGGTCGGGAGCCAGACCCTGTCCCCTGGTGCGACCACCGGGGCCTCACTGCGGCGACGGTCTGCGCCAATTTTCTGGCGCCTTATGGCACGCTGAAGGTGGACGTGGGCTGCCTCCCAGGTTTCCTCAGCGTGCCGAAACCAATTGTCCACCGCAGGAGCCTCGGTCTGACTCTGATGCCAAGGAGCCAGAACCGGCTGATACCCTAATACACATTGAAAAGGAGTAAGGTTAGTGGAGGAGTGACGTAGCGAGTTCTGGGCCATCTCTGCCCAGGGCACGAACTTCGCCCACTCCCCCGGCCGGTCCTGGCAATAGGACCGCAGAAACCTGTCCACATCCTGGTTAACTCTCTCCACCTGCCCATTACTCTCGGGGTGAAAACCTGAGGTAAGACTAACCGAGATCCCCAGACGTTCCATGAACGCCTTCCAGACCCTTGATGTGAACTGGGGACCCCGATCAGACACTATATCCTCAGGCACCCCATAGTGCCGGAAAACGTGTGTAAACAGGGCCTCTGCAGTTTGTAAGGCCGTAGGGAGACCGGGCAAAGGGAGGAGATGACAGGACTTCGAAAACCGATCCACAACGACCAAGATCGTGGTGTAACCCTGTGAAGGTGGAAGATCAGTCAAAAAATCCACCGACAGGTGCGACCACGGCCGTTGAGGAACAGGTAAAGGTTGAAGCTTACCTCTAGGCAGGTGTCTAGGAGCCTTGCACTGGGCGCCCACCGAGCAGGAGGAAACATAAATGCTCACGTCCTTAGCTAAAGTGGGCCACCAGTACCTCCCATCAAGACAGCGCATCGTCCGACCTATCCCAGGATGACCAGAGGAGGGTGACGTGTGAGCCCAATAGATCAATCGGTCGCAGACAGCAGACGGAACGTACCGACGACCAGCGGGACACTCAGGAGGAGAAGACTCTGCACGTGACGCCCGCTCAATGTCCGCGTCCAGCTCCCACACTACTGGCGCCACCAAACACGAAGCTGGGAGTATGGGAGTGGGATCCATGGACCGCTCCTCTGTGTCATACAGCCGAGACAATGCGTCTGCCTTGACGTTCTGGGAGCCTGGTCTGTAAGTAAGAGTAAACACAAAACGAGTGAAAAACATGGCCCACCTTGCCTGGCAAGGATTCATTCTCTTCGCCTGCCGGATATACTCCAGATTTCGGTGGTCAGTCCAGATGAGAAAAGGGTGTTTAGCCCCCTCAAGCCAGTGCCTCCACACCTTCAAAGCTTCTACGACAGCTAACAGCTCTTGGTCCCCCACATCATAGTTTCGCTCCGCCGGGCCGAGCTTCTTCGAAAAGAAAGCACAGGGGCGAAGCTTCAGTGGCACTCCCGAACGCTGAGAGAGCACTGCTCCTATCCCAGCTTCGGATGCGTCCACCTCTACCATGAATGGCAAAGAGGGATCCGGATGAGCCAACACAGGCGCCGAGGTAAACAGAGTCTTCAGGTGTCCAAAAGCCCTGTTCGCCTCAGCCGACCACTGCAAGCGCACCGGACCCCCCTTTAGCAGTGAGGTAATGGGAGCCGCAACCTGACCAAAACCCCGGATAAATCTCCGGTAGTTTTATTTTTTTTTATTTTATTTTACCTTTATTTAACTAGGCAAGTCAGTTAAGAACAAATTCTTATTTTCAATGACGGCCTAGGAACAGTGGGTTAACTGCCTGTTCAGGGGCAGTTAGACTACAGCGGTACTGGTCGATCAGGGCCCTGTCGCTCCATCCAGCGCCGGCAGCCAAGGTCCTAAACTCCAAAGCAAACTCCTGGGCACTCCTCGTCTCCTGCCTCAGATGATAGAGGAGCTCACCCGCCGTTTTTCCTTCGGGAGGATGGTCGAATACTCTCCTGAAATAAAGGGTGAACTCCTCAAAATGGTCCAACGCCGCATTCTCCTCTCTACACACAGCGCTGGCCCACTCCCGTGCTTTCCCGGTGAGGCATGAGACGAGGGCGGAACTCATCTCCCGGTCGGATGGTACTGGGGAGATCGTGGCCAGATATAAGTTCAGTTTAAGGAGGAAACCCTGGCAGCCGGCAGTATCTCCGTTGTAACCCGTGGGTAGGGATTTTGTTAGGTTCAGGTGGGGAAAACGCGTTAAAGGTAAATCCCAGTTGTGGCAGTGGAGGCGCTGGAGAAACTCCCTGTCTCTCCCAGCGATCCATATTCTGTACAATGCGATCCATAACGGCGCTCAAACAGTCAATCTCCTTCGCTTGTTCCATAACGCGCTTTTCCACCTCCATGGGCGTCGTGTCCTCTCCTGCTGACTTCATATATAATGGTCAGAGATTCTGTCACAGTTGCGTGTATAAGTGGCAGGGAAGTCAGGCGCAGGAGAGTCAAATAGAGTGTAGAATGGAGGTTTTTAATTATAGTCCCAGTAATCTGCTCCATAACACTCATAGGACAATATAAAACAAATATGGGTACGATGACCCGTCGCACACCTATACACAATAAACACAACACTTGACAAATAACAATCTCTGACAAAGACATGAGGGGAAACAGAGGGTTAAATACACAATATGTAATGGATGGGATTGAAAACAGGTGTGTGGGAAGACAAGACAAAACCAATGGAAAATGAAAAATGGATCGATGATGGCTAGAAGACCGGTGACGTCGACCGCCGAACACCGCCCGAACAAAAACACTATGTATTTTTCAGAAATGTTTTATGATGAGTATTTAGTTATTTGGTGTTGGTGTCTGTAATTTTTCTGTCTGCTTTCGGTGCAATTTCTGACTGTAGCTGCAATGTAAACTATGATTTATACCTGAAATATGCAAATTTTTCGAAAAAAACATATGCTATACAATAAATATGTTATCAGACTGTCATCTGATGAGGTTGTTTCTTGGTTAGTGGCTATTTATATCTTTATTTGGCCGAATAAAGTAATAAAAGTGGTCTTTTGCTAACGTGGTCAGCTAATAGATTTACATATTTTGTCTTCCCTGTAAAACATTTAAAAAATCGGACATGTTGGCTGGATTCACGAGATGTGTACCTTTCATATGCTGTATTGGACTTGTTAATGTGTGAAAGTTAAATATTTTTAAAACATATCTTTTGAATTTCGCGCCCTGCACTTGAAGTGGCAGTTGTCATAAATGTACCGACGTCGGGCTTGCACGCGAAACAGGTTTAAGAAGGAACGACATTCCACAAATGAACTTTTAACAAGGCACACATGCATTCCAGGTGACTAACTCATGAAGCTGGTTTAGAGAATGCCAAGAGTGCTAAGCTGTCATCAAGGCAAAGGGTGGCTACTTTGGACAGAAACTTTCTGTCCAAAAATAATGCAGAAAAATTCATCCATGCTTTTGTTACTTCTAGGTTAGACTACTGCAATGCTCTACTTTCCGGCTACCCGGATAAAGCACTAAATAAACTTCAGTAGTGCTAAATACGGTTGCTAGAATCCTGACTAGAACCCCAAAATGTGATCATATTACTCCAGTGCTAGCCTCCCTACACTGGCTTCCTGTTAAGACAAGGGCTGATTTCAAGGTTTTACTACTAACCTACAAAGCATTACATTGGCTTGCTCCTACCTATCTTTCCGATTTGGTCCTGCCGTACATACCTACACGTACGCTACGGTCACAAGACGCAGGCCTCCTAATTGTCCCTAGAATTTCTAAGCAAACAGCTGGAGGCAGGGCTTTCTCCTATAGATCTACATTTTTATGGAATGGTCTGCCTACCCATGTGAGAGACGCAGACTCTGTCTCAACTTTTAAGTCTTTACTGAAGACTCATCTCTTCAGTGGGTCATATGATTGAGTGTAGTCTGGCCCAGGAGTGTGAAGGTGAACGGAAAGGCTCTGGAGCAACGAACCGCCCTTGCTGTCTCTGCCTGGCCGGTTCCCCTCTCTCCACTGGGATTCTCTGCCTCTAACCCTATTACAGGGGCTGAGTCACTGGCTTACTGGTGCTCTTTCATGCCGTCCCTAGGTGGGGTGCGTCACTTGAGTGGGCTGAGTCACTGACGTGATCTTCCTGTCTTGGTTGGCGCCCCCCCTTGGGTTGTGCCGTGGCGGAGATCTTTGTGGGCTATACTCGGCCTTGTCTCAGGATGGTAAGTTGGTGGTTGAAGATATCCCTCTAGTGGTGTGGGGGCTGTGCTTTGGCAAAGTGGGTGGGGTTGTATCCTTCCTGTTTGGCCCTGTCCGGGGGTATCATCGGATGGGGCCACAGTGTCTCCTGACCCCTCCTGTCTCAGCCTCCAGTATTTATGCTGCATTAGTTTATGTGTCAGGGGGCTAGGGTCAGTTTGTTATATCTGGAGTACTTCTCCTGTCTTATCCGGTGTCCTGTGTGAATTTAAGAATGTTCTCTCTAATTCTCTCTTTCTCTCTTTCTTTCTCTCTCTCGGAGGAACTGAGCCCTAGGACCATGCCTCAGGACTACCTGGCATGATGACTCCTTGCTGTCCCGAGGGCACCTGGCCGTGCTGCTGCTTCATTTTCAACTGTTCTGCCTGCGGCTATGGAACCCTGACCTGTTCACCGGACGTGCTACCTGTCCCAGACCTGCTGTTTTCAACTCTCTGGAGACCGCAGGAGCGGTAAAGATACTCTTAATGATCGGCTATGAAAAGCCAACTGACATTTACTCCTGAGGTGCTGACTTGCTGCAACCTCGACAAATACTGTGATTATTATTATTTGACCATGCTGGTTATTTATGAACATTTGAACATCTTGGCCATGTTCTGTTATAATCTCCACCAGGCACAGCCAGAAGAGGACTGGCCAACCCTCATAACCTGGTTCCTCTGTAGGTTTCTTCCTATGTTTTGGCCTTTCCTAGCCACCGTGCTTCTACACCTGCATTGCTTGCTGTTTGGGGTTTTAGGCTGGGTTTCTGTACAGCACTTTGAGATATCAGCTGATGTAAGAAGGGCTATATAAATGCATTTAATTTGAATAATCTCAAATACAACTTTTTTTGGTTCTATATGATTCCATACACTACGTTCAAAAGTTTGGGTTCACTTAGACATTTTTTGTCCATTAAAATAACATCAAATTGATCAGAAATACAGTGTAGACATTGTTAATTTTGTAAATGTGTAACGTTCGTTCTCCTCCTCGTCTGAGGAGGAGCAATGATCGGACCAATATGCAGCGAGGTATGAAGACATAATGATTTATTTTAAAGAAGACGAACACGAAAAACTATTAACAAACTACAAAACAATAAACAACGTAAATAGACCTGAACATGAGAACTTACAGACAACGAAGAACGCACGAACAGGAACAAACGAAACAGTCCCGTGTGGCATAAACACTAACACAGGAACAATCACCCACAAACAAACAGTGTGAACAGCCTACCTTAATATGGTTCTCAATCAGAGGAAACGTAAAACACCTGCCCCTGATTGAGAACCATATCAGGCTAATTGAAAAGAACCCAACATAGAAACACATAACATATAATGCCCACCCAGCTCACGTCCTGACCATACTAAACAAAGACAAAATAAAGGAAATAAGGTCAGGAACGTGACAAAATGACTATTGTAGGTGGAAACAGCTGATTTCTTATGAAATATCTACATAGGTGTACAGAGGCCAATTATCAGCAACCATCACTCCTGTTTCAATGGCACGTTGTGTTAGCTAATCCAAGTTGATCATTTTAAAAGGCTAATTGAACGTTAAACTCTTTTGCAATTATGTTAGCATAGCTGACAACTGTTAGACTAGTTGGACTAGTTAGACTAGTTGAGTATCTGGAGCATAAGCATTTGTGTGTTCGATTACAGGCTCAAAATGGCCAGAAACAAAGAACTTTCTTCTGAAACTCATCAGTCTATCCTTGTTTTGAGAAAGGAAGGCTATTCCATGCGAGGAATTGCCAAGAAACTGAAGATCTCGTACAACGCTCTGTGCTACTCCCTTCACAGAACAGCGGATAAACTGGCACTAACCAGAATAGAAAGAGGAGTGGGAGGACCCGGTGCACAACTGAGCAAGAGGACAAGTACATTAGTGTCTAGTTTGAGAAACAGATGCCTGTTTATTAAATAGTACCCGCAAAACACCAGTCTCAACATCAAAAGCGAAGAGGCGATTCCGGGATGCTGGCCTTCTAGGCAGAGTTGCAAAGAAAAAGTCATATCTCAGACTGGCCAGTAAAAATAAAAAATTAAGATGGGCAAAAACACACAGACACTGGACAGAGGAAGATTGGAAAAAAGTGTTATGGACAGACAAATCTAAGCTTGAGTTGTTCAGATAACAAAGAAGCACATTTGTGAGATGCAGAAAAAATGAAAAGATGCTGGAGGAGGGCTTGATGCCATCTGTCAAGCATGTTGGAGGCAATATGATGGTGTGGGGGTGCTTTGGTGGTGTTAAAGTGGGAGATTTGTACACGGTAAAAGGGATCTTGACGAAGGAAGGCCATCACTCCATTTTGCAATGCCATGCCATACCCTGTGGACGGCGCTTAATTGGAGCCAATTTCCTCCTACAACAGGACAATGACCCAAAGAACAGCTCCAAACTATGGAATAACTATTTAGGGATGAAGCAGTCAGCTGGTATTCTGTCTATAATGGAGTGGCCAGCACAGTCACTGGATCTCAACCCTATTGAGCTGTTATGGGAGCAGCTTGAACGTATGATACGTAAGAAGTGCCCATCAAGCCAATCCAACTTGTGGGAGGTGATTTTGCAGGGCTCTGGCAGTGCTCCTCCTTGCACAAAGGCGGAGGTAGCGGTCCTGCTGCTGGGTTGTTGCCCTCCTACGGCCTCCTCCACGTCTCCTGATGTACTGGCCTGTCTCCTGGTAGTGCCTCCATGCTCTGGACACTACGCTGACAGACACAGAAAACCTTCTTGCCACAGCTCGCATTGATGTGCCATCCTGGATGAGCTACACTACCTGAGCCACTTGTGTGGGTTGTAGACTCCGTCTCATGCTACCACTAGAGTGAAAGCACCGCCAGCATTCAAAAGTTACCAAAACATCAGCCAGGAAGCATATGAACTGAGAAGTGGTCTGTGGTCACCACCTGCAGAACCACTCCTTTATTGGGGGTGTCTTGCTAATTGCCTATAATTTCCACCTTTTGTCTATTCCATTTGCACAACAGCATGTGAAATTTATTGTCAATCAGTGTTGCTTCCTAAGTGGACAGTTTGATTTTACAGAAGTGTGATTGACTTGGAGTTACATTGAGTTGTTTAAGTGTTACCTTACCTATTTTTTTGAGCAGGTTATATATCTATATATATATATATATATATATATATATATATATATATATATATATATATATATATATATATATATGCATATGAAGTAACAAACTTCGGTGAGTTGAAACAACTAATTGCTTTGTTTTTCTGACGAGCAAATACTTGTCCTGCCCACTTAGTCATTTGTCAAAACAACTTGTTACCATATAATGGAGATATAACTAATTACGACCCAGGAACCTCCTACTGCATTTTTCTACATTTCTGATTAGTCAGGATACAACACAAACAAAAAATAAAATTTTAATAAAATGTAATCTCAGCCTCATGCAAAAATGTGTGGAATAGCAGGACATTCTCTCAGCCTCATTGCAAAATGTGTAGAATAGCATGAGATTAGCTATAAAACTGCACACTTTTCTCTCTACCCCATGGCAAAATGTTTATCTGTAGGAAGATAGCTGTTTCCCCCCACCAGCTGAGGCGTGATACCACTCCCTATGTCTGTCCCTTTGAATTATTGAACTCATATGCTGTGGCCCCAGTACTCATGAGCTATTATCCTTTCCTTGTATCCTTCCTAAAAGGCTATATAGGTTCATGCCATGTTACTTTTACCTAGGAAGTTCTTTCAGATCAGATGTTTTGCTAGAATTGGACTACTACTGGGACACAATCATATAGAATGTAAGACCAGGAAGGTTTGAAACTGTTTACACACGACCTACATGTTTTTTTTGTCTTGAATATCAGGTTTGTACAGTGTACTGATATTCGTAGGAAAGTTTTGGACATTTTAGGAATATCCAGGGCACAATTGGTAGAGTGTGAAAGGTTTAAACTCTACGGGAAGGGTATCCCTAAACCGGGATGGTTGTTGGTAACATGCGCTAATGTGTCTAGAATGACGTTGTATACAACAGCCAACTTTCTGGGACATAGACATGTCTTATATGGGCAGAAAGCTTAAATTCTTGTTAATCCAACTGCAGTGTCCAATTAAAAGTAGCTATTACAGTGAAAAAATACCATGCTATTGTTTGATAC
Organism: Salvelinus fontinalis; assembly: GCF_029448725.1. Classification (NCBI taxonomy): domain Eukaryota; kingdom Metazoa; phylum Chordata; class Actinopteri; order Salmoniformes; family Salmonidae; genus Salvelinus; species Salvelinus fontinalis. The sequence goes on from NC_074674.1 coordinate 12,685,739, forward strand.
ATTCACCTCTGAAGGTAAATAATGTACTTACATTCAGTAATCTTGCTCTGATTTGTCATCCCGAGGGTTCAATAGATAAAATGTAGCACAGCTTTGTTTAATAAAATCAATTTTTATGTTCAAATGTAAGAACTGGGGTCTACAGTTTGACCCTACTTCTGTCTCTGGCTCCACACCCACCCCACCTGGCCATCTAGATGTGTGAAAGCTAGATGTGTGAAAGTTTGTGTATAAGCTAATGATCCATCATTCATGACATTTCTGGGAGTGTGTAAATGTAAATGTTTTATTACCATAGCATTTTTGTATGTTCTCTATAGTTATGTACTTGAAAATGTATCAATTGACCAATTCGGCACATTTGGGCAAACTCCTGACAGACTTGATACAAAATATTGTGCAGTAATGTATTTTTTCACTGGATCAGTCTGAAACCTTGCACACACACTGCTGCCATCTGGTGGCCAAAATCTAAACTATACCTAGACTCCTATCTGAAAGTATGGCATTTCCCGCGTATTTCAAAGATATGTAAAAAAAAATAAAAAATAATGTATATCTATTTTTTTGTTTGTATTATCTTTAACTTATTGTCAATAGGGGGAGCAGTTAGCACTTTGTAATAATGACGTTCCCAAATTAAACTGCCTCGTACTCAATTCTTACTCGTACAATATGCATATTATTATTACTATTGGATAGAAAACACTCGCTAGTTTCTAAAACCGTTTGAATTATATCTGTGAGTGAAACAGAACTGGACTTAGAGCAATTTTCCTATGTGTACGTGAGAATGCCAAATTTTTCAAGCTGCTCTGAGACCTGTGTATAACTCTGCCTGTCTTCTATTGGTTGAGATGCACTGCATACGCCTTCACCTGGTTGTTAGCGAATAGGGAGACTTGAAATGGAGTCTCTACGTAGATCTCAAAGGTTATAAATCACTTGGCAAAGACGTGTATGTTCTTTTCCCCCTTCGCTCTGACGCACTGAGGACCTTGGCACATTGTACTAGAACCATCGGTTATAGATCTTACACATTTTGGGTATCTCTGGCTCAAATGCTAATGTTTACTGCTAATTGCAATGTTGAAGAGGACGTTCTCCAACCTAGCAACGATTCTTTTGGACTAAGGACACCTTTCCCAAGATTCTGATGAGAGTTCATCAAAAAGTAATAACTATTTATGCTGATAATTCGTTGTTCTGTTGACAAATGTCAAATAATAATTCCGCCATGAATTTCGGTGCGTCTCGCTTTAGCGCACGCTGTATGCTTGAAGTAACGTTCATTTTAAAAATGTAACCCAGGGATTGCATTAAGAACTAATTTGTCTTTCAATTCCTGTCCAACCTGTATTTTTTTAGTCAAGTTTATGAATAGTTTTCGATTAGAATAGGTGCCTCTCCAAGATGGCGCCGGACAGATTGCTTGAGGTTTTGGACACTAATCACATTGTATAGGCACGATTTGTGCCGCTAAATATGCACATTTTCGAACAAACTCTATATGCATTGTGTAATATGATGTTATAGGACTGTCATCTGAAGAATTCTGAGAAGGTTAGTGAAAGAATTAATATATTTTGGTGATTTATACGTTATCGCTATTTTTGCCTTGAATCAATGCTGTTGTGATGTTTGCTATTGTGGTAAGATAATATAACGCTATATTGTGTTTTCGCTGTAAAACACTTAGAAAATCTGAAATCTGAAATCTGGATTCACAAGATCTGTGTCTTTCATCTGCTGTGTATTTTTAAGAAATGTTTTATGATGAGTAATTAGCTAATATACGATGGTCTCTGTAGTTATTCTAGTCGCTTTGGTGAGAGTTGTGATAGTGGCTGCAATGGTAAACTATGATTTATACCTGAAATATGCACATTTTTCTAACAAAACCTATGCTATACAATAAATATGTTATCAGACTGTCATCTGATGAAGTTGTTTCTTGGTTAGTGGCTATTTATATCTTTATTTGGTCAAATTTGTGATAGCTACTGATGGAGTAAAAAAATGGTGGAGTAAAGAAGTGGTGTCTTTTGCTAACGTGGTTAGCTAATAGATTTACATATTGTGTCTTCCCTGTAAAACATTTTAAAAATCAGAAATGATGGCTGGATTCACAAGATGCGTATCTTTCATTTGGTGTCTTGGACTTGTGATTTCATGAACATTTTATTTTATCATATCCCTGTGGCTTTAGGCTAGGCTATGCTAGTCAGCTTTTGTGATGGGGGTGCTCCCGGATCCGGGTTTGTGAGGCGTTAGAGGTTAACCAGATCTAATGTGTTATATTCATCTACATTAATTTCACATTTCCACATACTTCAAAGTGTTTCCTTTCAAATGATATCAAGAATATGCATATCCTTGCTTCAGGTCCTGAGCTACATGCAGTTAGATTTTAGGCTAAATAAAAATAAAAAAAGGGTATGATCCTTACCTTGTCCCTCCTGAGTAAGAACAGTACAAAACCAGCAACGATCAAGTGATGATCCACACAGAGAAGAGTGAAGAGACAGAGGTGAAGAGACAAACATTTGAGAAATCTCAGGATCACTGTGAAAACAAAATGGCAATTGCATTGACCCCTAAAATGCATATATCTTCCGGTTTTCCGGAATTTCAAGGGGCACTGTTTTGGTGGTGCCATGGCAACCTCGCAACACACCGGGTTTAATGGAGGGTCAACTTTGTACAGTATATCTACATTTTTAGAGGCCGTGTTGACCTGGCCTTCCAGTTTCTCTCTTCCCCCATCACTCTTTCTCTCGCTTTCTCTGTCTAAGGGCTCTATTCAATCCATAGTGGTGAAGATTGACATTTAAAGGCAAACGCTTCACGGAGACTGCATTTACGGTAAACTGCATATGTCACTGCATATGTCGGTGTTAAACGGAAATTACCTTTACATTTTACGGATATGATCACTCTATGTGGGAACTGCTTCAAGACTGCTGGAAAAGCATTCCAGGTGAAGCTGGTGGAGAGAATTGACATATAAAGGCAATGTTATTTGCAGAGTGTGCAAAGCTGTCATCAAGGCTAAGGGTGGATATTTTGAGGAATTTCAATCATAATTTTTTTTTTTTTTTTTTAACACTTTTCTGGTAACTACATGATTCCACATGTGTTATTTTATAGTTTTGATCTTCACTATTATTCTAAAGAAAAACCCTGGAATGAGTATGTGTGTCCAAACCTTTGACTGGTATTGTGTATATATATATAACCCTGTGTTCCTTACAGCCAAGTTTTAACTAATAGACTTCTGAGAACCATGCTGGGACTAGGACACACAAGAAGATAAGTTGCTAGAAGACACTTTTTATTAGAATCTCCTGTTGAAATGACTGAATACTATTAGTTTGAAGGTGTGATTTGCACCACGCGATTTGTCCACATGAAAAAAAAAACTGCCTATTTTAGGATTCTCCTATTCATCTCAATGTTCTAGTAACACAGAGAAAAATATATCTCTATACATTTCTAATTTCTTTAATTTGCTTCTTGTTTGATATTACAATTATCTAGCTGGTGGAGTAATTTTTTATTTCTTTGGAATCACAAACATCAGTTGATTAGAGGCTTGGATCTCCTAACTTGAAAGCAGCTTGTGTGGGAAAATAAAGATGTTTTCCACACTCAAGATAGCAAAGTTATGAATAATTCCTCTTGTTGTGCTCTGCTATAACAAAGACAGGGCTCGTTTGGGCTCGTTTGTGACTTAAGAAACTGTTTTAAGGAGAAGTGTATCTAAAGTTTCATGTATAATAGCTGTATTTCCATCAACATTTATTATGAGTATTTCTGTGAATTCATGTGGCTCTCTGCAATATCACTGCATGTTTTGGAACTACTGAATCTAACACGCCAATGTAAAATAAGATTTTTGGATATAAATATGGACTTTACCGAACAAAACATAAAGTGTAACATGAAGTCCTATGAGTGTCATCTGATGAAGATCATCAAAGGTTAGTGATTAATTTTATCTCTATTTGTGCTTTTTGTGACTCCTCTCTTTGGCGGGAAAAATGGCTGGGTTTTTCTGTGACTTGGTGGTGACCTAACATAATCGTTTGTGGAGCTTTCGATGTAAAGCATTTTTGAAATCAGACACTGTGGCTGGATTAACGAGAATTTTATCTTTAAAAATGGTGCCTAATACTTGTTTGAGAAATTTCAGATTTCTGTTGATTTGTATTTGGCGCCCTGCAATTTTATTGGCTGTTGGCGAGTTCTAGACAGGTTTTAATTCGCATTCTTCCTTTATTTCCTCCTTTCCTCCAAATCATAAACACACCCGCCGTGTCGCCTCGGAGAGCCGATCTGAAACTCATAACTGTTTTGAAAAGGCTGCGTAAGTTATCTGAAGAGGTCAGGTTTCATTCAAATGGTAAAGCAAAGACTGAGACAAAGCTAGAAGACTGGGAGCCAAGCTGTTTGCTAGGCTCTCTTTTTCTTTCCCTCAATCTGCCTCTCCCTCCCTCCCTTCCCAGTAAACTGGAGAGAGGGAGAGAGAAGGGGGATATAGAAAACACAGCAACACAAAGGCAGCAATAGCTCTCCATTGCTGGGTTACTAATCGGCCTCTTTGTTGTGCTAGATGCATGCCTGTCGCTGTCACATGACCACGTTTCCATGGCGACCAAGGTCTGAGTAATCATTTGCGCAATGACCTTTATTCCCTTGAGGGAAGGGGAGGGGGAGGTTAGAATGAAAGCGGAGCCAGCAAAACAGAGAGAAAGGAGTGGAGGAAAGGGGGAGCGGGGGAGGGAAGAGGAGGGGGTGAGCAGCAGAGCGAGCCAGTGGGGATCCAGGCAGAAAAAAAATAACAGATTTTGTCAGCACTGAGAAGAATCTGTTGGGTTTGGTTAGATAACTAACAGAGAGAGCGAATTCAAGAAAGAGGGGATGCAGTGAAAGATAGAGAGAGGCCAACCGTGGGATGGAGAGAGGGGTCCAACAGAGGGAGAGATAGAAGGAGAGAGAGAGATGAAGAGAGAGAGAGCGAGAGTGTGCGCGAGAGAGAGAGAGCAGAATTAGGCCGATACCCACAGAATGCAGAGCAGAAATAGGGCAAAACCCGAGGTCGTGACTTTACTTTCATTAATCTGATGACTGTTATTTATTTAATCCACTGTGTTTAATTGTTACCCGATTAAATTAATCATGTTACAATTAACTCATTAGGAATTTGGGGCACCACAGAAGAGGTTGTTAAAAGAGTTACCATGCCCCAAATTAAACTCTTTACCTATAACATCCATAAAAAAGTCAACATATTAATGATAACCTCTTATCATATGATCATTCTGAACAGTCGTAACCTCATGCATCTGCAAAAACCCAGCCTTACTCATGACTCCGTAATATACCAATTGGTTTATTTATTTACTAGCTAAATAAATGAGAAAACAAGATAACATACATACTTAAAACATGAGAGGACGGTCCTTAGCTGACTGACAACACGACGGCTTGTTACAACAGAGATAGAGGGGGGGGGGGGGGGGGGGGGAAGGGACACTTATCGTGGATACATTTTAGAACTATTCTCACATGAATCAAATACTTTGCACACGAACCGTCGCCCGTTTGGAATAAGAAATCATGAATGTATTCACGTGTGAGTGCCTTTGTTCACCGTTTATCTCTGTCGGAACCAGGCCTTCTTAGGAAGGATGTGGGTTGGCCTATAAGGGTCCGGACCCGTCTCTTCTACTGTTGTTCACTCTGGAAGATAGCCAGCCGTGTCGAAGGTTCCCATGGGTGATGATGGTAGGAGAATACTGTGATTTGAGACTCGTAGTAGGATGGGATGGTTTGAGGAGTTGTAGGATGGTCCCTCTTTGATTCGCTTTTCTCGATATCTGATTTATGACAGCTAATCAGCCAGATTTTCAGGGTTCAGGATTCAGAAACTTTACACGCACAGATGCAACCTGGCAATGTTCTGGTCTGAAATGTTCATTCTTAGTCAGTCCTTTTAAGCACTCTGATCAAAAAGGACGGTTCTATCACACTGACACGCTCTTCTGACCTCACTCGGGGAGTGGCTACTTACTGTGCAAAGGATATGATTGCAAGTTATCTCTTATGACTCCCAGAATCACATTCATATCTTAACAAAAACACTTTCATCATTATTCATCTCATATGCACAATGTATTGGATGGAAACTTGACAGATAAAGGGGATATACTTTCCATGTTACAGTATATCGTCCATACACTTTTTAATGACATCACAAAATGAAAACCAATATGACATTGGTTTTCTATAGCTCCAAACTGACCATTCCCCAAATACTTATGTTAGAATTATTGTCCCAGTATTTATGTTTGACCGTGTTAGAGTTTTGGCAGGAAAAATTCTGTTAACAAAGAACATTCCTTGGGTTAAATACCGAAGGGGGAAAGAAAGTCTACTTCTCATAAAATTTACAACAGGGTGTGAACTGTTGACCATCCAGCATCTCCCTCCCCCCTATGTGGGTGAGAGAGAGGCCTGGTTACTGTCAACCCCCTCCAGTCTGATCTGACCCATTCTGATCCTCACAGGAGAGTCATGACATCGCTAATTATCAAAATCCAGAAAAGAGCTGTTAAAGTCTACAACCACCTAAAAGGAAGTGATTCCTAAACCTTCCATAACAAAGCCATCCCCTACAGAGAGATTAATCTGGAGAAGAGTCCCCTAAGCAAGCTGGTCCTGGGGCTCTGTTCACAAACCCAAACAGACCCCAAAGAATCCCAGGACAGGAACACAATTAGATCCAAACAAATCAATGGAAAACAAAAAGAAAATTACTTGACACATTGGAAATAATTAACAAAAAAACTGAGCAAACTAGAATGCTATTTGGCCCTAAACAGAGAGTACACAGTGGCATAATACCTGCCTAAACTTAAGGAAAGCTTTGACTATGTACAGACTCAGTGAGCATAGCCTTGCTATTGAGACAGGTCGCCGTAGTCAGACCTGGCTCTCAAGAGAGGACAGGCTATGTGCACACCACACACAAAATGAGGTGGAAACTGAGCTGCACTTCCCAACCTCCTGCCAAATGGATGGCCATATTAGAGACACATATTTCCCTCAGATTACACAGATCCACAAAGAAGTTGAAAACAAACCCAATTTTGCTGAACTCCCATATCTATTGGGTGAAATACCACACTGTGCCATCATAGTAGCAAGATTTGTGACCTGTTGCCACAAGAAAAGGGAAACCAGTGAAGAACAAACATGAACCTATATTTATATTTATTTATTTTTTACTTTTGTACTTGACATTGTACATGACATTTGAAATGTCTTTATTCTTTTGGAACTTTTGTGAGTGTAATGTTTAGTGTTAATTTTTTTGTTTATTATATTCTTCACTTGCTTTGCCAATGTTAACCTGTTGGGGATGGGGGCGCTGTTTAGACTATTTATGCTAATTTGGCTAATTTTTTAAACGGCTTCCCACAAAATCCTTGATCGTACAATATGCATATTATTATTATTATTGGATAGAAAACAGTCTATAGTTTCTATAGGAGTTGAAATTTTGTCTCTAAGTGGAACAGAGCCCATTCTACAGCAATTTCCCTGACATGGAGTCAGATTTGAGAAATGTTGGCCACTCTTCTGAAGTCAGTTAAAAGGGCACTGTCGTTGCTATGACTATACGGACACTTCTTACGTCTTCCCCTGGATGCCTTTACGTGATGACGATTCCAACGGGGTTGATTGCGCGTTCACAGGCCCTACAAATGAAAAAACCCTGAAGCTAGTCATTCTTTGGGAGCTGCGTCATGAGCCTAGAGGACACCGGCGCGCACCTGTTCCAAGCGTTAGTTTAGCCTGTTATATTTCTCCGGTCATCTTTTCACTCGTTATAGGAGTTAAAAACATCATAAGGTAGTTAATTTAAAGCGTTTTATAGCAATTTATATCCGTTTAGTGCGATTTTGGGACATTTATTTTTGCAACGATGTGAAAAGTTGGGCACGCTTTTCAGTTCATCCCGAACGCAGTTGACATTTCCACATGGCAAGAGGACAGCTTTCCACCAAAAGACGATTTCTCCCAAGAAAGGATCCTTTGCCCAAGATACTGATGGAAGAACAGCTCAAGGTAGGACATTTTTATTATGATAAATCGTGTTTCTGTCGAAACATTTTAGTGGCTTAGGACGCCATGTTTTTTGACGTAGCTTCGCTTGGCGCAAACTGTATTGAAAAGTAAGGATAAATTAAAAAATGTAATAACGCAATTGTATTAAGAATTAAATTGTCTATCAATCCCTGTCCACCCTATATTTTTTAGTCACGTTTATGAGTATTTATGTATAAGAGTAGATCACTGTCTAAGTGGCGCAAGGACTTTTTCTTTACCAGCTTGTCTACATTTCACATTGTCTAACCATGATTTTGGTGGCTAAATATAAACATTTTCGATCAAACTGTATATGCATGTTGTAATGTGATGTTACAGGAGTGTCATCGGAAGAATTCTGAGAAGGTTAGTGAAAAAATTAATATCTTTTGGCGATGTTGACTTTTATCGCTCACTTTGGCTAGAATCAATGCTGGGCTGCTAATTGCTATGTGCTAAGCTAATATAACGATTTATTGTGTTTTCGCTGTAAGACACTTAGAAAATCTGAAATATTGTCTGTATTCACAGGATCTGTGTCTTTCGATTCGTGTATGCTGTGTATTTTTACGAAATGTTTGATGATTAGTAGTTAGGTAAACACGTTGCTCATTGTAATTATTCTAGTCCATTTGTGATGGTGGGTGCAATTGTAAACTATGCCATCTACCTGAAATATGCACTTTTTTCTAACAAAACCTATCCCATACCATAAATATGTTATCAGACTGTCATCTAATGAGTTTTTTTGTTGGTTAGGGGCTATAAATATCTTAGTTTAGCCGAATTGGTGATGGCTACTGGTGTTGGTGGACAAATAAAAGATGGTGGATTATGCTAATGTGTTTTTAGGTAATAGATGTACATCTTTACATATTGTGTCTTCCCTGTAAAACATTTTAAAAATCGGAAATGTTGACTGGATTCACAAGATCTGTGTCTTTCATTAGCTGTATTGGACTTTAATGTGTGAAAGTTAAATATTTTAAAAATATATTTTTTTTGAATTTCGCGGCACTGGTTTTTCAGTGGGGGGGGGGGGGGGTGTGCCGCTAGCGCCACGCTGATCCTAGACAGGTTAACATATGTTTCCCATGCCAATAAATCCCTCACATTGAAAATGAAATTGAATTGAGAGAGAAGCCTTTATGAAAGCAAACTATACCTAGAGAAGCAGCTCCCTGGGCAACAAGCTCTCTTTCCTTTTTGCCTCAGAGAGCGAGCCACACTTGAAGCCATACTCACAGACACATGGCTTGCAGTACACCAGAACTGAGTCTACCCACCACAAAGACAAGTCTGTTCTGACGGTAGCCCAGAAATAACAGAACATGTACAAAATAGTAATGAACTGACATAAGTTAGGCCTTTAGAATAGCGACTGTGTTGAGCTCGAACCATGGAAACCGCACCATTGTCTAACATTCAAAAGGACGACCAGTTTCTAGTGCACCGCTAGAGACAACTGAAAATTGGGCAAACATTTATCAAAAGAGGTTGACTTCAAAAGTATTGTGTCTTGGTGTGTGTAGTCTTCCTCAGGGTATTACCACCTGTCCAACTGGGTCCTGGACTTCCTGATGGGCCGCCCTAGGTGGTGAAGGTAGGAAACAACACCTCCAGTTCACTGATCCTCAACACTGGGGCCCCACAAGGATGTGTGCTCAGCCCCCTCCCTGTTAACTCATGACTGCGTGGCCACACACACCTCCAACTCAATCATCAAGTTTGCAGACGACACAACCATAGTAGGGATGATTACCAACAATGATGAGACAGCCTACAGGGATGAGGTGAGGGCCCTTGCGGAGTGGTGCCAGGAAAATAACTTCTCCCTCAACGTCAACAAAACAAAGGAGCTTATCATGAACTTCAGGAAAAAGCAGAGGGAGCACGCCCCTATCCACATACTGCCTGCGCTCGTCCTGTATCTACAGCACTCAATGTCACATGAAGGCCAAAAATATCATCAAGGACATCAACCACCCGAGGCACAGCCTGTTCACCTCGCTATCATCCAGAAGGCGAGGTCAGTACAGGTGCATCAAAGCTGGGACCTAGAGACTGAAAAACAGCTTTTATCTCAAGGCCATCATCTCAATTGCCATCAGTAGCTGGCTACCACCCGTTTACTCAACCCTGCACCTCAGAGGCTAATGCCCTATATACGTAGACATGGAATTACTGGCCACTTTAATAATGGAACACTAGTCACTTTAATAATTTTTGCATACTGCTTTACTCATTTCATATGTATATACTGTATTTTACTCAATGCCACTCCAACATTGCTCGTCCTAATATTTATATATTTCTTAATTCATTTTATTATTATACTTTTAGATTTGTGAAGCAAAGATATTAATGCACTGTTGGAGCTAGGAACACAAGCGTTTTGCTACACCCGCAATAACATCTGTGTAACGGTCGTCTTGTGGTGAATGAGCGGACCAAGGCGCAGCGGGTTGTGAATACATAATGAGTATTTATTAACTTAACGACGAAACACGAAAACACTTCAACAAACTACAAAACAAATAAACGATGTAGACAGACCTGGACTTGAGAACTTACAAATGACGAAGAACGCACGAACAGGAACAGACTACATAACCGAACGACAAAACGAAACAGTCCCGTGTGGTGCAACATACACAGACACGGAAGACAATCACCCACAAACAAACAGTGAAACCAGCCTACCTTAATATGGTTCTCAATCAGAGGAAACGTCAAACACCTGCCTCTAATTGAGAACCATATCAGGCAACACATTAAACCCAACATAGAAACACAACACATAGAATGCCCACCCCAACTCACGCCCTGACCAACTAAACACATACAAAACAGGTCAGGAACGTGACAATCTGCTAAATATGTGTATGTGACCAATATCATTTGATCTGATTTGATTTGGTACGGCAATTGACTCGTCTGCAACCGCAGGGCTCTCCAGAGGGTGGTGTGGTCAGCCCGACGCATCACCGTGGGTACACTGCTTGCCCTCCAGGACATCTACAGGTGTTGAGGTGTTCAGGTGTGAGGCGGAGCACACCTCATTTCAAACTGTTATTATAAAATAAAAAACTGTTTAGAAAATAATTTAAAATTGACAAATAAAACAGGCGGCATGCTTTGGTTTGAGGGCAGCGCAGATTAAATGTGCTGTTACATAATAATCACATTCTGGAATTGGAGAGAACGTTCTAACATCACGTGCATAAAACAACTCACGCTGGGGCGACCGTTAGAGATATTTGGAACTCACGCATGAAAGGGTTAATTCAGCCTGGAATTAGACTTGTTTTTTCAACGAGCATCATCACGACTAAATGTTTCTGGAATGCATTAACAAGATAGGATAGAGGTTGGAGAAAAAAAGGTGTTCCACAAGGTTCAGTGGTAATGCCTTTGCAATTCACATTTTTTTACGTACTAATTGAATCACTGCATTTAATTAACTGAATTGAAAAATAGAACCGACCTAAACTTTGGTTCACAGAACTGATCAGGTTGTGAGCTATGTTATGAGCTGAAGGAATTAGACTTGTTTTTTTTATAGAATAATACGATTTATTTGTGAATCTCTTCCACTGACAAATACACACACACACACACTCACCTTTCCTCTTTTTTATCCTCCTCGCATTAACACAATCCCACCCCCCCACCCCCCCACACACACACGTACTCATTCTACCGACCAGACAATGTGATTGGGCACACAACAAACAAGCCGGTTGGAAAATTACAAAAAAACATGCTTGGTGCAGGACTATGGCCCAGGAGGCAGCACACTGGGGTGATTGATGGGGTCGGATAGACAGTTAATCACGGAAATGGTTCTGTTATCCACAACAGCTAAATCAGCACTGTGGCACATGGTACCGCGAGCCACAACTGATCTGGCTCATGATGTCATCCCCTCCTCAGAGCAAGCTGGGTGGGGGTTGAGGGGAGGTTCTCTCAGGGTTCTCTGTGCGTTGTTCAGGTTAACAGAGTATATGTCTACCCTTCCTCCACCCCTATATCTCTTACACTGGGGTCTCGGTGTCTGAGAAACATAATGGTGTCATCCCCTCCTCAGAGCAAGCTGGGGGGGGGGGGGGGGGGGGGGTTCTGTCAGGGTTGTCTGTGCATTGTTCAGGTTAACAGAGTATATGTCTACCCTTCCTCCACCCCTATATCTCTTACACTGGGGTCTCGGTGTCTGAGAAACATAATGGTGTCATCCCCTCCTCAGAGCAAGCTGGGGGGGGGGGGGGGGGGGGGTTGATCGGAGGTTCTCTCAGGGTTCCCTGTGCGTTGTTCAGGTTAACAGAGTATATGTCTACCCTTCCTCCACCCCTATATCCCTTACACTGGGGTCTCGGTGTCTTAGAAACATAATGGTGTCATCCCCTCCTCAGAGCAAGCTGGGGGGGGGGTTCTGTCAGGGTTGTCTGTGCATTGTTCAGGTTAACAGAGTATATGTCTACCCTTCCTCCACCCCTATATCTCTTACACTGGGGTCTCGGTGTCTGAGAAACATAATGGCAAGCTGGTGGCTGGAATCAGGTTGGAGGTGTTTGTTTTATATTTTTAGATCGACCACATGGGTCAATACATTCATTTTATATGGACATCGACAGAGTTCTAGTCGACACCTCATTTCATGGAGTATCTGCAACACTTAAAGGGCAATTCTGTCACTTTTCAACCTCATATTCGGTGTCTCCAGCACCATACAGGTGTCTAAAAAATGCTTCTCGCTAACCACATTTACATCCACTGTTTTTATGCGAGTAAGTTCATACTGTATAAAAAAAAGTATCACTGAAGCTGTGATGGAAAAGGACATTTCGGTATAATGTTATAAATGCCGACATGTCATTTATTCGTTCAACATGGTGAGATCTTTTTGTGTCGGTAAAATTCAATATGCAAGAAATTGTGGTGGAAAATCCTTTTTTGCGCAAATCTTGGTATAATAACCGTCATATCAAAGTAAACTTGGAGTCACGCGATGATACGGTGTGTGGTCCTCCCACTACAAGTTGTTGAGATAATTGGAGTTGAGGGACGAGCTCAAGTCCACGGCGGAAGTCTTGCAGTAGTTCAACTCCGGGTGGGACGAGTTGGGTTCGGGTCTAAAGGCGTCAAAAGCACTAAATAAAGAAATGAACAATCAATGTGCCTACATTCAGTCGTGTGAATTTACACAACCTCAGGAATCACATAAAGAAATATGAATACTTGTATCAATGGTGATGATTCCATGCAGTTTATTAGGCTACAGATAAAATAACTTACAGTGAACTTCACAGGGTGGTGAAAGGGCATGGTGATCTTGATGCTTCTTTCTAATAAATATCGAGGGTCTGATTCTGGTGAGATGATGATCGATGCTTGACTGCTGATTGACAAATAAAACATTCTCGCTCTTATCCATAATAAGCTCATCATGTATACTAGTGTACCCGCACAGCCTACCAGCACTGTGTCTGTGAGCTGTTGACTAGAGAGCGAAAAAGTACATGTGGTGTGCACTACGTCATCACGCACTGATTTTTATCCACAATCAAGTCCGTTTGGTGGAAACACCACTGGTGGGAAAATGCACATATTTTCGTGGACGGAAACCTATATTGTGGCATCATAGGATAAGATTAAGAGTAAGAAAAAGGGATTTCCAAAATCTGCAACTAGTTTCTAGGCAGAGGGAGGTATTTTCTTGCTCCCCGCGTCACCACAAATCTCATAGTGTGTGAAAATCACTATTAAAAAAATGTTTTAACTTTTGATGAGTTCATCGAGTAGAACTTTTTAACTTAACTATATTTAACTATATTTTAACTATATTTTTTTCTACAAAACATAGACGTGCCATTTTCTCAAATGTAGACACTGGTATTGTGTTGGATATAATGAAAATGAGGTTGAAAAGTGGTGGAATTGCCCTTTAACATTAAATTACTCTTAAACCATTGTGGCAACAATGTAATTACTACTGTAACAACATTGTATTAAAGGGCAACTCCACAATTTAAAAATCTAATTTTCATAATGAAATAATGTTTTTCTTACTTTCAATCCTACCCTGTAATATTTTTAACCACACATCATAGAAACACACAGTTTGTACATTTGTAGACACTAGTATTGTGCTGGAGATAATGAATATGAGGTTGAAATGTGGCGGTATTGTCCTTTAACATATTGTTACATAGTAACTTACTAATTGCTTTGTAATTGCATCATAATGGAGTTAAGTGGAATAAAGAACATTCAGTTATTATGCAATTAAACCAACTAACAGACGCTATAATTACATCATTACTGCACAGGTATTAGAGCAACCTAATGTGAAGTGATACGGAAGTATCTATACTTTAAACCAGAGCTCTCCAACCCTGCTCCTGGAGTTCTACCGTCCCCGTAAATTTTCATTCCAAGCCTAATCTATTGCACCTGATTCTAATAATTAGCTGGTTGATAAACTGAATCAGGTTAGTTACAACTGAGGTTGGTGCGAAAACCTACATGAGGGTAGCTCTCCAGGAACATGGTTGGAGAGCACTGCTTTAAACACTAACCAAGTGTTACCAAATGGTAACATGTGTCTTGGTTTTCTATGATGATGAGTACCTCCTCTCTACCATTTGCTACACAGAACAACAATGCAGATTAAATACATTTGCGGTACTGTGTTTCAAAAGTCCAGTTTAAACCTGCTGCTAAAATGCATCCTTAGTCCTGATCTTGTCCGTTTACACACTTATAAGATCTGATCAAAATCAGTTCACAATGCGTCTTTTAATGTGTCTACACCTGTTAAAATCACGTATAAACTGGGCTAAAATGGCTGCCATAGCCAACTGAACACAGAACAAGACTACACTGGTTGAGCATTATCCCACAGCTATGTTGTCTAATAGTGGAAGTCCAGTATATTACAGTGGAACGAAGAAAAGCTAATTTCTTGCAGATAGCATCACTCACAAGCAATCTCGCAGACCAACCAAACCCCGGCCTATGACTTGCGAGAGGTTTTCTCAAGACTTCGAGACTACAGAGATGAGTGTCAGCTCTCCTTTTCTTATCGCCATCCTCCCACAAAGATATGGTCACACAGAGAATACCCTGCGAGGCTCCTTCGAACCTACCCGTTCTTGGCGAGAGCCTCGTCCGTTATTAAGAACCGCCAGTGTTGTGATTTGAAACGAGAATGGAAGGCCATAGGAGGGAGTGCTATGGCCTCTATCGCCACAGGGAAGGTTCTTTGAAGGCCCAAGTCTACAGAGGGGGCAGAAGGAGCCCCATTGATGTTACAGAGAAAAGAAGGCTCCCATTCAGACTTTCAGACGCTCCCGTCCAGAGCACAGAGGCTCCTTTGTGGAGTCAAGGAGGCCTCTCTTGATTTTCGGGAGCTATCGGTGGTGTACAGCTATAGACCTTTCGGGTTGGTGGCCACACACAGACGGGGAAGGGGAGGGAAAAGAGGTTGGGTGGAGGGTGCAAGACAAAGTCCCAGACTACAGTGCCTCAATGAGTCATTCCGTCCAGTCTGCTGCAAGAATGGCCCGTTGGGTCAGGCTGGTGTCAGGGTCGCTCAGTCCTTCAGACACCCACTTCGGGCTCACTGCCGCAGCCCAGCAAGACCCACCGTGGCTGGGCCAACGGCGTCCCAGAGTTACTTAACTGTTAATGAAGCCATTATCCAACAAGGTAACTCTGACAGGCACAGAGAAACAATTGTTGTACCTTGTTTTGATGTTGAGTTGAACCGCATCAACCTTGTTTGCGGTAATTTGGCCATCTGTCTGGTGCCAAACAAAATATCAGACCCTCCAAAATGACAAGATATTGAAGACAGAGTAAATATTAATGATGCACACATACGTATATTCTCTCACTTGGATAGACAAAACAGTAAACATTTCATGTTTGGTGAGACAAACACCCTTGGATGAGAGAGAAATGCTTGTGCAAGCTGCCCCTCAAATGAATAGAGTAGGCTTGAGATAATTGAGTTTTGGAGAAGAGAGAGACAGAGAAGGAGAGCGGGAGAGAGATCCAGAGAGATAAAGAAAAGGAAAGCCCCACCACCACCAGTTCCTCCATCTGTAGGTCCTGAGCTTGCTCCCCTGTTCTTTTCATCCAGACTGCAGCTGTTTAATCCTCCTCCCTACACACACACACACACACACACACACACACACTCACACTACCCCCCCCCCCCCCCCACCCCCCCGCCCGCCCGCCCCACAGTCTCAATTACATAAAAAAGGTCAATATGGCCACGTGTCTGTTCAATACAGCCGGACTTCTGTCCAATTCCGCGGACAGCTGACACATAGACCACCCCCAGCCAGCAGGCCACTTTACAACCACATAGTTTCCCTTCAAAATATATTCTTTGCTTCTCTCCCAAATCCCCCCTGAATTGCAGTGAAAATCGCTATTTAATAGACAATTACGTTAAGAAGACTGTAAATCAGCTTCAGCGGGATAAAGAGGACATTTATTTACAGAAATCTCTACTTAGTGGTGTTAATAAGGAGCACACGTGAGGGAGCAAGGTCCGTCAGAGCAGAAGGTCGAAGAGCTACACTATCTCTACTAGAATCCATCATGACAAGAGCTGTATATTTGTATAGAGTATTTTTCTATAGAGTATATTTCTATGTTGTCAGTGGCAAATCTAGGTTTCGCCAGTCATAATGATGGCTAGGGAGCCACACTTAAGCTTGCCAACACTGCATTTGGTCTAGGATGAAATAACTGTACAAAAATGGGTGCTTGATCAGAAATGGTATTTTGAGGAATAGGTAGGAACAACTCTGGACCTTGGCCTAAAAAGGTGATGACGGTTGAGGAATGAGATTGTGGTAGTATTGGAGGAGACCTAGACTGTCCCAAACAGCTCCTGGCAAGCTTACATGGTTTATGAGGTCTCCACTCATCCTGAATTACAAGGACTCCACTCTCCTTTCTCCTCGACTTCAGCTCTTCTTGTGGGAACACTACTAGTTAAACACGGCAGAGAGAAGGGATCTGGCATTTATCTTTAATAAGAACACTCTGTACCTTTCACTTCCTCCTCCCTTCTTCTCTCCTTTTTTATCACTCTCTAATCCCTATATCTTCCACTCATCACTGTTTTCTTTCCTTTACTTTCCGGTTCTGTTTCTGTTTTTCCACTTCTGTATTCCTATTCCTCCCCCTCTGCTGCATCTTCCATTTCTCCTTTCACATATTGACCTCTATCACTCTTGCCCTAATATCTTTCCTCTTTCCCCCACTATGTGTTTGTCCTCTGTCCACAATTGTATTTTATTTACCTCTTTCTATGCTCTCTTCGTCACTTCTCCTCCCTCTCTCTCTCAGTTCTTCTTCCCCTCTGTTTTTTCTTACCTCTCCCACGTTTCTCTTTCTATTTCCCCATTACCGATCATTTTCTATTCCCTATTTTTCCCTCCACTCCCTCATTTCATTCCCCACTTCTAGTCCTCATTCTCTCATCCTTTTTGTTTTCCCCTCTATTTCCACTTGCTTCTCTAATTGCCCCTGGCATCCCTCACTGCCTCACTCTATCCATCTCGCCTTCTCTTGTTTGCTCGTTCTCTATTTCTACTTCCTTCTCTCTATACCCCTCGCATCTCTCACTCCCTCTCCTCGTCTATTTTCTCTCCCTCTATCTCCTTCTTTAGCTCTCCTGTTCTCTCCTTGCATCCCTTACTCCCTCTCTGCTCATGTCTATTTACCCCCATTTTCCCATCTATCCTTTTCTTTCTCCTTCTTTCTTTCACTCATTCTACCCTCGTATCCCTCACTCCCTCTCTCTATTTACCCTGTCTTTTCTCCATCTCTCTTTCTCCCTCTCCTCTCAATCGCCTGTTCTCTCCTTCATCTCCTGGAGAAAGCACTACAGCACTGCAGCACTACTGCAGATCTCAGCACAAATGAGATTCTATTTTCTGCTGCTGCTTCCTGTTCCTCCTTTCGCCCTGTCGCCATGGTTACCAGCTCGTGTCCACAGAGGTCTAGCTTCCTCCCGTCTCAGTCACAGCGCCAGAGCTAGGCCGGGGTTATCGCTCTCTCCCTCTCTCTGTCTCTCCTGCTCCATTTGTGTTTTTCCGCTGCTATTCCTCCATCTCTCTCTCTCTCTCTATTTTCATCTCTCTATCGCTCCAATCTTCGTCCACCATCTACCATCCCCTGTATATGGAGTGTTTGCAAATATTGCATTCCTTTCACCACTTATTTTTCTTGATGGCTCTTGTCTCTCGGAAGGGCTGTGTTATTGCCGACCCCTTCAAAGAAGAGTTCTCTCCAGAATTCTCTGGTGGAGCCAAGGAAGCCTTTGGCACAGCCTATTCCGCTATCGATGTGCTATAAAGGACACTTGTTTATCATTGGATGCTAAAGAGGGAGCCAATGGGGACTGCATGCGGCTATGACACATTGTAATCGACAGCATCCAATCCCGAGAAAAGGTGGAGAAGTGACAAAGAGTTAGTCATGCAGTTCAGCAATGATGCCATTGCTTTAAAGGTAGTGAGGGAAAGATAGTTATTACTGAGGATGAGACAGAAGTTGAGGCTGTGTGTAAAAAAAACATCTAGAGTAGACTAACTTATGCCAAATAAGATCCAAAATGAGAAACTAATGGAGAATTGTTACCCAAAGACTCCTAACATCTAAAGATATAATGAAATAATCAGTATACTATAGACTATAGTCAGGATTTTGAACTAAGTACCACATCCATTCTATTTAAAAAACAGTCAGAAATGGTTTAACATTCCAGGTTGAGACCTTGTTTGAGGTTCAATTTAATGCATCCATTTCAGTTTGAGGGGCTCATACTAACCACGCTAGAATACAGCTCAATGTTTACTAATACATTCAGGTTAGTATACAGCCGTAAACACTATACCTGGGATCGGAGCAATACGTGCAATTAGTCTCATTCTCCAACTCCTCTTTAAAACAGTATCTTATTTTTCATTTGGTATGCACAAATTGTAGTAGGAAGCCATAGGGAATATGACCACTCTGGAGAAAAGTGACCGCTCAGATACTTGACATGGAAAATGACTTTATAATCAACAGTAACCTACTATATGAATTGAATAAAGTAGATCACCATAAATTACATTGCATTGTGGAAAATAATTATACGGCCAGGAAATATTTGATGTATTTCAAATGAAATCAAATGTTATTTGTCACATGTTGTCACGCCCTGACCTTAGAGAGCTTTTTTATTTCTCTATTTGGTTAGGTCAGGGTGTGATTTGGGTGGGCATTCTAGTTTGTATATTTCTTTGTTGGCCTGGTATGGTTCCCAATCAGAGGCAGCTGTCTATCGTTGTCTCTGATTGGGGATCATACTTAGGCAGCCCTTTTTCCCACCTTCAGTTGTGGGATCTTGTCTTTGTGTGTTGCATGTGTTGCACTCCGAAGCTTTACGCTCGTTGTGTTGTTTATTGTTTTTTTGGTGGAACATTTAATAAAGAAAATGTACGCCTACCACGCTTCACCTTGGTCCGGTCATTCTACAAGCGAGGAGCGTAACACATGTGCCGAATACAACATGTGTAGACCTTACAGTGAAATGCTTACTTACAAGCCCTTAACCAACAATGCAGTTTTAAGAAATTACAAAAAAAAATTGAGATAAGAATAACCAATAATTAAAGGTGCAGCAGTAAATAACAATAGCAGGGGTCGCCAGTACAGGGTAACGGTACAGAGTCAATGTGCATGGGCACCGGTGTCGAGGTAATTAAGGTAATATGTACATGTAGGTAGAGTTAAAGTGACATGCATAGATAATAGATAATATATAATAGAGTCTAGGTAGCCATATTAATTAGCTGTTCAGGAGTCTTATGGCTTGGGGGTAGAAGCTATTTAGAAGCCTATTGGCCCTAGACTTGGAGCTCCGGTACCGCTTGCCATGCGGTAGGAAAGAGAACAGTCTGTGACTTGGGTGGCTGGAGTCTTTGACATTTTTTAGGGCCTTCCTCTGACACCGCCTGGTATAGAGGTCCTGGATGGCAGGAAGCTTGGCCCCAGTGATGTACTGAGCCATACGCACTACCCTCTGTAGTGCCTTGCGGTCGGATACTGGGCAGTTGCCATACCAGGCAGTGATGCAACCGGTCAGGATGCTCTCAATGGTGCAGCTTTAGAACGTTCTGAGGATCTGAGGACCCATTCCAAATCTTTTCAGTGTCCTGAGGGGGAATAGGTTTTGTCGTGCCCGCTTCACGACTGTCATGGTGTGCTTGGACCATGTTAGTTTGTTGGTGATGTGGACACCAAGCAACTTGAAGCTCTCAACCTGCTCCACTGCAGCCCCGTCGATGAGAATGGGGGCGTGCTCGGTCCTCTTTTTCCTGTAGTTCGCAATCTTCTCCTTTGTCTTGATCATGTTAAGGGAGAGGTTGTTGTCCTGGCACCACGTGGCCAGGTCTCTGACCTCCTTCCTATAGGCTGTCTCGTTGTTGTCGGTGATCAGCCCTACCCATGTTGTGTCATCGGCAAATTTAATGATGATGTTGGAGTCGTGTCTGGCCGTGCAGTCATGAGTGAACAGGGAGTACAGGACGGGTCAGAGCACACACTCCTGAGGGACTCCTTTGTTGATGATCAGCAGGCCGGATGTGTTGTTTCCTACCCTCACCACCTGGAGGCGGCCCGTCAGGAAGTCCAGGATCCAGTTGCAGAGGGAGGTGATTAGTCCCAGAATCCTTAGCTTATTGATGAGCTTTGAGGGCACTATGGTGTTGAACGCTGAGTTGTAGTCAATGAATAGCATTCTCACATAGAGTTGAAGTCAGAAGTTTACATACACTTAGGTTGGAGTCATTAAAACTCGTTTTTCAAACACTCCACAAATTTCTTGTTCATTAACAAACTACAGTTTTGGCAAATCAGTTAGGACATCTACTTTGTGCATGACATAAGTCATTTTCCCAATAATTATTTACAGACAGATTATTTCACTTATAATTCACTGTCTCACAATTCCAGTGGGTCAGAAGTTTACATACATTAAGTTGACTGTGCCTTTAACTTCTTTGGGGTAGGGGGCGGTATTTTCACGTCCGGATGAAAAGCGTGCCCAAATTAAACTGCCTGCTACTCAGGCCCAGATCCTAGGATATGCATATAATTAGTAGATTTGGATAGAAAACACCCTGAAGTTTCTAAAACTGAATAATGTCTGTGAGTATAACAGAACTCATATGGCAGTTAAAAACCTGAGATAAAATCCATCCAGGAAGTGGGAAATCTGAGGTTTATAGGTTTTCAACTCTTTGCTTATCCAAGATACAGTGGACATGGGGTCATGTTGCACTTCCTAAGGCTTCCACTAGATGTCAACAGTCTTTAGAACCTTGTTTGATGCTGCTTCTACTGTGAAGTGGGGGGCGAATGAGAGGAGATTCAGAAATCAGAAATAGCACCGACGCAGCCAGAGTAATTACAGACACCAACGTCAAATACCCAAAATACTCATCATAAAACATTTCTGAAAAATACATGGTGTACAGCAAATGAAAGACAGGCATCTTGTGATTCCAGCCAATATTTCCGATTTCTTAAGTGTTTTACAGCGAAAACACAATATAGCATTATATTAGCTTACCACAATAGCCAGAAACACAAGCCATTTACCAGCAGCAAATGTTAGCGATCGTAACAAACCAGCAAAAGATATATACTTTTTCACTAACCTTGATAGGCTTCATCAGATGACAGTCCTATAACATCAGGTTATACATACACTTATGTTTTGTTCGAAAATGTGCATATTTAGAGCTGAAATCAGTGGTTATACATTGTGCAAACGTAGCATCTTTTTCCCAGAATGTGCGGATATTTTTATGACACTCAACTATTCTGACCAAATAACTATACATAAACGTTACTAAAAAATACATGTTGTATAGGATATGATAGATACAATAGTTCTTAATGCAATCGCCGTGTTAGAATTCTAAAAATGACTTCATTATGACATCCAGCTTAGTTATAGCGAGAGAGTGCCCAAAATCTGGGCGCAAACTACTAGTACAACATGTTCGACAGATATATGAAATAGCATCATAAAATGGGTCCTACTTTTGACGATCTTCCATCAGAATGTTGTACAAGGGGTCCTTTTTCCAGAACAATCGTTGTTTGGATTTAGAATGTCCTCTTCTCCAGTCAATTAGCACGGAAAGCTAGCAAAGTGGCACGAAGCTCTCCTTCCTGAACATACGCAGACAAAGCATCACGCCTAACGTCCCCAAAAAATTCAATAATCTAATAAAACTATATTGAAAAAACATACTTTACGATGATATTGTCACATATATTAAATAAAATCAAAGCCGGAGATATTAGTCGTCTATAACGACAGCTTATCAGAAGGCAATACCAGGTCCCTTCGCGCGCTCTCCAGAAAACAGGAAACTGGTGACACGTCATACAAAGAGCTTTTATTCGACCCCAGATCAAGTTATACACTCCATTTCTTCCCTCACTGTCTGTCGACATCTAGTGGAAGACGTATGAAGTGCATCTATACTAATAAAGATCAAGGACATTTATAGGCAGGCCCTAGAACAGAGCATCGATTTCAGATTTTCCACTTCCTGTCAGGAAGTTTGCTGCAAAATGGTTTTAGAAACTAGAGAGTGTTTTCTATCCAATAGTAATAATAATATGCATATTGTACGAGCAAGAATTGAGTACGAGGCCGTTTGAAATGGGCACCTTTTATCCAGGCTACTCAATACTGCCCCTGCAGCCCAAAGAGGTTAAGGACAACAAAGTCAAGGTATTGGAATGGCCATCACAAAGCCCCGACCTCAATCCTATAGAACATTTGTGGCAGAACTGAAAAAGTGTGTGTGAGCATGGAGGCCTACAAACCTGACTCAGTTACACCAGCTCTGTCAGGAGGAAGGGGTCAAAATTCACCCAACTTATTGTGGGAAGCTTGTGGATGGCTACCCAAAAAGTTTGCACCAGTGTTAAACAATTTAAAGGCAATGCTACCAAATACTAATTGAGTGTATGTAAACTTCTGACCCACTGGGAATGTGCTGAAAGAAATAAAAGCTGAAATAAATCATTCTTTCTACGATTATTCTGACATTTTATATTCTTAAAATAAAGTGGTGTTCCTAACTGACCTAAGACAGGATATTTTTACTAGGATTAAATGTCAGGAATTGTGAAAAACTGAGTTTAAATGTATTTGGCTAAGGTGTATGTTAACCTCCGACTTCTACTGTAGTTGTTCCTTTTGTCCAGGTGGGAAAGGGCAGTGTGGAGTGCAATAGAGACTGCATCATCTGTGGATCTGAAGGGACGGTATGCAAATTTGATTAGTCTAGGGTTTCTGGGATGATAGTGTTGATTTAACCTGTCTAGGATGAGAGTGCCGCTAGCGGCACTCCCCCCCCCCCCCCCCCCCACTGAAAAGGCAGAGCCGCGAAATTCAAAAAAAATATTTTTTTAAAATATTTAACTTTCACACATTAAAGTCCAATACAGCTAATGAAAGACACAGATCTTGTGAATCCAGCCAACATGTCCGATTTTTAAAATGTTTTACAGGGAAGACACAATATGTAAAGATGTACATCTATTACCTAAAAACACATTAGCATAATCCACCATCTTTTATTTGTCCACCAACACCAGTAGCTATCACCAATTCGGCTAAACTAAGATATTTATAGCCCCTAACCAAGAAAAAAACTCATCAGATGACAGTCTGATAACATATTTATGGTATGGGATAGGTTTTGTTAGAAAAAAGTGCATATTTCAGGTAGATGGCATAGGTTACAATTGCACCCACCGTCACAAATGGACTAGAATAATTACTATGAGCAACGTGTTTACCTACTTACTAATCATCAAACATTTCGTAAAAATACACAGGATACACTAATCGAAAGACACAGATCCTGTGAATACAGACAATATTTCAGATTTTCTAAGTGTCTTACAGCGAAAACACAATAAATCGTTATATTAGCATAGCACATAGCACATAGCAGCCCAGCATTGATTCTAGCCAAAGTGGGCGATAACGTCAACATCGCCAAAAATATATTAATTTTTTCACTAACCTTCTCAGAATTCTTCAGATGACACTCCTGTAACATCATATTACACAATCCATATAGAGTTTGATCGAAAATGTTTATATTTAGCCACCAAAATCATGGTTAGACAATGTGAAATGTACCCAAGCTGGTGAGAAAATGTCCGTGCGCCACTTAGACAGTGATCTACTCTTATACATAAATACTCATAAACGTGACTAAAAAATATAGGGTGGACAGCGATTGATAGACAATTTAATTCTTAATACAATCGCGGAATTACATTTTTTAATTTATCCTTACTTTTCAATACAGTTTGCGCCAAGCGAAGCTACGTCAAAAAACATGGCGTCCTAAGCCACTAAAATTTTTCGACAGAAACACGATTTATCATAATAAAAATGTCCTACTTTGAGCTGTTCTTCCATCAGTATCTTGGGCAAAGGATCCTTTCTTGGGAGTAATCGTCTTTTGGTGGAAAGCTGTCCTCTTGCCATGTGGAAATGCCAACTGCGTTCGGGATGAACTGGAAGCGTGCCCAGCAATTCAGAGCGTTTCAGAAATAAATGTCCCAAAATCGCACTAAACGGATATAAATTGCTATAAAACGCTTTAAATTAACTACCTTATGATGTTTTTAACTCCCATAACGAGTAGAAACATGACCTCTAGGCGCATGACGCAGCTCCAAAAGAATGACTAGCCTCAGGGTTTTTTCATTTGTAGTGCCTGTGAACGCGCAATCGACCCCATTCAAATCGTCATCACGTAAAGGCATCCAGGGGAAGACGTAAGCAGTGTCCGTATAGTCATAGCAATAACAGTGCCCTTTTAACTGACTCCAGAACAGTGGCCAAAATTTCTGAAATCTGACTCCATGTCAGGGAAATTGCTGTAGAATGGGCTCTGTTCCACTTAGAGACAAAATTTCAACTCCTATAGAAACTATAGACTGTTTTCTATCCAATAATAATAATAATATGCATATTGTACGATCAAGGATTTTGTGGGAAGCCGTTTCAAAAATTACACGATTAGCATAAATAGTCACAACAGCGCCCCCATCCTCAACAGGTTAAATCATGACCAGGCTTTCAAAGCACTTCATGGCTACAAACGTGAGTGCTATGGGTCGGTAGTCACTTAGGCAGGTTAGTGTTCTTGGGCAGGGCACTATGGTGGTCTGCTTGAAACATGTTGGTATTACAGACTCAGACAGGAGAGGTTGAAAATGTCAACTTGGTAGTTGGTCAGCGGATGCTCGCAGTACACGTCCTGGTAATCTGTCTGGCCCTGCGGCCTTGTGAATGTTGACCTGTTTAAAGATCTTACTCACATCAGCTGCGGAGAGCGTGATCACAGTCTTCCGGAACAGCTGGTGCTCTCATTCATGTTTCAGTTTTATTTGCCTCGAAGCGAGTATAGATTTAGTTTAGCTCATCTGGCAGGCTTGTGTCACTGGGCAGCTTTCGGCTGTGCTTCCCTTTGTAGTCTGTAATGGTTTGCAATCCCTGCCACATCTGACGAGTGTCGGAGCTGGTTTAGTACGATTCGATCTTAGTCCTGTATTGACACTTTGCCTGTTTGATGGTTCGTCAGAGGGCATATCGGGATTCCTTATAAGCTTCCAGGTTAGAGTCCTGCTCCTTGAAAGCGGCAGCTCTACCCTTTAGCTCAGTTCGAATGGTGTCTGTAATCCATGCCTTCTGATTGGAGTATGTACGCACAGTCACTGTGGGGACGACGTCCTCGATGCACTTATTGAAAAGCCAGTGACTGATGTGGTGTACTCCTCAATGCCATCGAAAGAATCGCGGAACATACTCCAGTCTGTGCTAGCAAAACAGTCCTGTAGTTTAGCATCTGCTTCATCTGACCACCTTCTTATAGACCGAGTCACTGGCGCCTCCTGCTTTAATTTATGATTGTAAGCAGGAATCAGGAGGAAATAATTATGGTCAGATTAGCCAAATGGAGGGCGAAGGAGAGGGAGAGCTTTGTACGCCTCTCTGTGTGTGCACTTTCCAATCTCCAGCGAATTACAGGTATCTGGGCCTGGTCGGGTGTCTGTAGTATATCGCTCCCGTCCGACTTATTGAATAAAAACTCTTCGTCCAATTTGAGGTGAGTAATCGCAGTTCTGACATCCGGAAGGTCTTTTCGGTCATAAGAGACTGTAGCAGCAACATTATGCACAAAACAAGTTATGAACAACGTGAAAAAACAAACAAAGTAGTTAATTTACTGTACTTGAGAATATTCAAATAGAGTACCACACAAAAAGCAAACGGGCAACAAAATCGAAGCACATCCTCGAAAGCAAGTGATAAAAGTTATCCTTAGTTAATTGGTACCTGTTTTGTTGTTTTATATGCATTGCTTTGTTTGTGGTCATGCTATTCTATAGTATAGACAAAATATGCAATCAGAAAGACACAACATGAAAATGAATACTTTTCCATTACTAAAAGTAAACCAAGCACACACAAAATTGCAACATCACCTGAATTCAATCAACTCTACCCCTTACAATAGATTACAGTATCAGTAATGGTACCGTCAATGGATTACAGTAACGGAATGAAACTGTTTTGTTTACGGTAACTTACTGGTAGACAGTTAGCTGTAAGTTGCTATAAAACATTGGTAATTATTATTATCATATTTCCCAGCATGCTTTTCTGCAGGTAAGATTTCTCAAATAGTTTATCATATGTGTTTTCGCATGTACACTACTATTCGAAAGTTTGGGGTCATTTAGAAATGTCCTTGTTTTTGAAAGAAAGTCCAGCATTACAGAGTCGCCTCTTCACTGTTGACGTTGTGACTGGTGTTTTGCGGGTACTACTTAATGAAGCTGCCAGTTGAGGACTTGTGAGGCGTCTGTTTCTCAAACTAGACATTCTAATGTACTTGTCCTCTTGCTCAGTTGTACACCCGGGCCTCCCCCTCCTCTTTCTATTCTGGTTAGAGCCAGTTTGCGCTGTTCTGTGAAGGGAGTACACAGCGTTGTACGAGATCTTCAGTTTCTTGGCAATTTCTTGCATGAAATAGCCTTCATTTCTCAAAACAAGAATTGACTGACGAGTTTCAGAAGAAAGGCCTTTGTTTCTGGCCATTTTGAGCCTGTAATCAAACCCACAAATGCTGATGCTCCAGATACTCAACTAGTCTAAATAAGGCCAGGTTTATTGCTTCTTTAATTAGAACAACAGTTTTCAGCTGTGCTAACATAATTGCAAAAGGGTTTTCTAAAGATCAATTAGCCTTGGAACACAGGAGTGATGTTTGCTGATAATGGGCCTCTGCACGCCTATGTAGATATTCCATTAAAAAAATCTGCCATTTCCAGTTACAACATTACATTTCTACACTGTATTTCTGATAAAATGTATGTTATTTTAATGGACAACAATTTTTTTTTTCTTTCAAAAACTATGACATTTCTAAGTGACCCCAAACTTTTGAACGGTAGTGTACATCGATTGATTAATCTTATGCTACACAAAGATAAATAACATAGGCCTACATGTTTCTAAAGTAGTCTGATCAGTTAGTTCGATTTTTGCACCTGTTACTGAAATGGTTATTCCATTTTAAACGGCTTAGGTAGTCACCTTACAATGTTTAAAACAATGACAGTCATTCTGAATGCAGGTTGAGGGTGAATAAATTCCAACTGTTGGATATCCTCAGTCTGGCTGGATTCCAATCGGAATTACACATCACTTTACAAGCCATCATAATGTGACTTGCAGGTAGGGTTGCAAAATTCTGAAAACTTTTTCAAAATGTACAGGTTTTCCAGAAATCTCGGTTGGAAGATTCTTGGAAATGGGATGGAATAAGCAGGATATCTGGAATCCTTCAACAATGATTTCTAGAAAATCTGTGAATTTGGGGAAAGTTAGCAGAATTGTGCAAACCCTTCAGGACTGATGTGGCCTGCAAACCACGAGTTTCAGGCCACTGTATTAGGGTAAAACTTTAAAATAAGGCTTATGAAATACTTATTGAATTGTGTAATATAATTTGAATGATACCATGTTTGCTTAGGATCTCACTAAGTGAAGTCTCCCAACTAGAAAGATAGGGTCGTGAAGAGAAAATCTTGTAAAATGGGGAGGTACTACCAAAAATTATCCAAAAAGAAGCACTTATTTTCATTTTCGGTTGCAAACATTTTGCTACAGTGGGCCCTACTGAACATGGCCCAGGGCCCTGGGACAGCCATTCATCCAATGACAGTGTCTTTCTACTGTGATGGGAAAATTGTGCTGAGTACTCTGTTGACAGTTAAACAAGAACATGTGGTAGCTAACTAGCTTGTTAATTGTTTGAAAGCAAATGAGTGAATGTGCTAGAAAGCTAAACAGCTACCTAGCTTTACCTAGTTCAAATCAAATTCAGATAAAATAAAATGTTATTTGTCACATGCTTTGAAATCAACAGGTGTAGACTAACAGTGAAATGCTTACTTACGGGCCCTTCCCAACAATGCAGAGAAAGGAAATAGAGAAATAATAGAAAAATAATACATAATAATACAAGTAATAATAAATACACAATGAGTAACGATAACTTATAGCTACATACACGGGGTACCAGTACTGAGTCGATGTACAGGGGTACGAGATAATTGAGGTAGAAATGTAAATATAACTGTCACGTTCCTGACCTGTTTTCTCTTGTTTTGTATGTCTTTATTGGTCAGGGCGTGAGTGTTGGGTGGGTAGTCTATGTTTTGTATTTCTAGGTTGGTTTTTGTGTTCGGCCTGGTATGATTCTCAATTAGAGACAGGTGTGTATCGTTTGTCTCTAATTGAGAGTCATACTAAGGCAGCCAGGGTTTCACTGGGGTTTTGTGGGTGTTTGTTCCTGTGTCCACACATGGACGGTTGAAGGTTAGTCACGTTTGTTGTTTTGTAGTTTTGTAGTGTCTTGTTTGCTCTTTTCATTAAAAGATGGCTTATTTCCCTCAATCCGCATCTTGGTCCTATCCATGCTCCTCCTCGTTTGAGGAGGAGAACAACATTGACTGCCTTTACAGAAACACCCACCATAACAGGACCAAGCGGATTGAGGAGAGAGAAAAGGAACTAAGGCACTGGACACAGGAGGAATGGTCTTGGGAGATCATGGACGGAAAGGGACCCTGGGGAAGGGTTGGAGAGAATCGCCGCTCTCGGGAGGAGAGGAAGGCAGCCACAGCCCAGGAGCGCTGGTATGAGGAGGCAGCACATAGGAGAGGCCGGAAGCCCGAGAGGCTCACCCAAAAATTTCTTGGGGGGGGGGGGCTAAAGGGGAGTGTGGCGAAGCCGGGTTGGATACCTGAGCCAACTCCCCGGGCTTGCCGTGGGGTAAGAGGGCGTCGTACTGGTCAGACATCGTGTTATGCGGTAAAGCGCACGGTGTCCCCAGTACGCGTGCTTAGCCCAGTGCGGGCTATTCCACCTTGCCGCACTGGGAGGGCTAGCTTGGGCATCGAGCCGAGTGCCATGAAGCCGGCCCAACGTATCTGGTCTCCAGTACGTCTCCTCGGGCCGGCGTACATGGCACCAGCCTTACAGGTGGTGTCCCCGGTTCGCCTGCATAGCCCAGTGCGGGCTATTCCACCTCGCCGCACTGGCAGGGCTACGGGGACCATTCAACCTGGTAAGGTTGGGGAGGCTCGGTGCTCAAGAGCACGTGTCCTCCTTCACGGTCCGGTATATCCGGCGCCACCTTCCCACCCCAGCGCAGTACCACCAGTGCCTACACCACGCACCAGGCTTCCAGTGCATCTCCAGAGCCCTGTTCCTCTTCCACGCACTCTCCCTATGGTGCGTGTCTCCAGCCCGGTACCTCCAGTTCCGGTACCACGCACCAGGCCTATAGTGCGTCTCAGTCAGCCAGAGCCGTCCTGCCATGACCAGCCAGAGCCGTCCTGCCATGACCAGCCAGAGCCGTCCTGTCATGACCAGCCGGAGCCGTCCTGCCATGACCAGCCGGAGCCGTCCTGCCATGACCAGCCGGAGCCGTCCTGCCATGACCTGCCGGAGCCGTCCTGCCATGACCTGCCGGAGCCATCCTGCCATGACCTGCCGGAGCCGTCCTGCCATGACCTGCCGGAGCCGTCCTTCCAAGGACCTGCCGGAGTCCCTCAGCCAGGACCTGCCGGAGTCCCTCAGCCAGGACCTGCCGGAGTCCCTCAGCCAGGACCTGCCGGAGTCCCTCAGCCAGGACCTGCCGGAGTCCCTCAGCCAGGACCGGCCGGAGTCCCTCAGCCAGGACCGGCCGGAGTCCCTCAGCCAGGACCGGCCGGAGTCCCTCAGCCAGGACCGGCCGGAGTCCCTCAGCCAGGACCGGCCGGAGTCCCTCAGCCAGGACCGGCCGGAGTCCCTCAGCCAGGACCGGCCGGAGTCCCTACGCCAGGACCGGCCGGAGTCCCTACGCCAGGACCGGCCGGAGTCCCCCAGGCCGGACCGGCCGGAGTCCCCCAGGCCGGACCTGCCGGAGTCCCCCAGGCCGGACCTGCCGGAGTCCCCCAGGCCGGACCTGCCGGAGTCCCCCAGGCCGGACCTGCCGGAGTCCCCCAGGCCGGACCTGCCGGAGTCCCCCAGGCCGGACCTGCCGGAGTCCCCCAGGCCGGACCTGCCGGAGTCCCCCAGGCCGGACCTGCCGGAGTCCCCCAGGCCGGACCTGCCGGAGTCCCCCAGGCCGGACCTGCCGGAGTCCCCCAGGCCGGACCTGCCGGAGTCCCCCAGGCCGGACCTGCCGGAGTCCCCACGCCCAGGACCTGCCGGAGTCCCTACGCCCAGGACCTGCCGGAGTCCCCACGCCCAGGACCTGCCGGAGTCCCCACGCCCAGGACCTGCCGGAGTCCCTACGCCCAGGACCTGCCGGAGTCCCTACGCCCAGGACCTGCCGGAGTCCCTACGCCCAGGACCTGCCGGAGTCCCTACGCCCAGGACCTGCCGGAGTCCCTACGCCCAGGACCTGCCGGAGTCCCTACGCCCAGGACCTGCCGGAGTCCCTACGCCCAGGACCTGCCGGAGTCCCTACGCCCAGGACCTGCCGGAGTCCCTACGCCCAGGACCTGCCGGAGTCCCTACGCCCAGGACCTGCCGGAGTCCCTACGCCCAGGACCTGCCGGAGTCCCTACGCCCAGGACCTGCCGGAGTCCCTACGCCCAGGACCTGCCGGAGTCCCTACGCCCAGGACCTGCCGGAGTCCCTACGCCCAGGACCTGCCGGAGTCCCTACGCCCAGGACCTGCCGGAGTCCCTACGCCCAGGACCTGCCGGAGTCCCTACGCCCAGGACCTGCCGGAGTCCCTACGCCCAGGACCTGCCGGAGTCCCTACGCCCAGGACCTGCCGGAGTCCCTACGCCCAGGACCTGCCGGAGTCCCTACGCCCAGGACCTGCCGGAGTCCCTACGCCCAGGACCTGCCGGAGTCCCTACGCCCAGGACCTGCCGGAGTCCCTACGCCCAGGACCTGCCGGAGTCCCTACGCCCAGGACCTGCCGGAGTCCCTACGCCCAGGACCTGCCGGAGTCCCTACGCCCAGGACCTGCCGGAGTCCCTACGCCCAGGACCTGCCGGAGTCCCTACGCCCAGGACCTGCCGGAGTCCCTACGCCCAGGACCTGCCGGAGTCCCTACGCCAGGACCTGCCGGAGTCCCTCAGCCAGGACCTGCCGCCCCTTATCCCGGTGCCGCCCCTTATCCCGGTGCCGCCCCTTATCCCGGTGCTGCCCCTTATCCCGATGCTGCCCCTTCATTTAGGTGGTGTTAGTGGGAGAGTGGTCATTGGGAGGGGGATAAAGAAGCGGGGATTGATTATGGTGGGGTGGGGACCTCGCCCTCAGCCTGAGCCACCACCGTGGACAGACGCCCACCCAGACCCTCCCCTAGACTTTGTGCTGGTGCGCCCGGAGTTCGCACCTTAAGGGGGGGGTTCTGTCACGTTCCTGACCTGTTTTGTATGTCTTTATTGGTCAGGGCGTGAGTGTTGGGTGGGTAGTCTATGTTTTGTATTTCTAGGTTGGTTTTTGTGTTCGGCCTGGTATGATTCTCAATTAGAGACAGGTGTGTATCGTTTGTCTCTAATTGAGAGTCATACTAAGGCAGCCAGGGTTTCACTGGGGTTTTGTGGGTGTTTGTTCCTGTGTCCACACATGGACGGTTGAAGGTTAGTCACGTTTGTTGTTTTGTAGTTTTGTAGTGTCTTGTTTGCTGTTTTCATTAAAAGATGGCTTATTTCCCTCAATCCGCATCTTGGTCCTATCCATGCTCCTCCTCGTTTGAGGAGGAGAACAACATTGACTGCCTTTACAATAACTAAGAATAAAGCGACATGTCTGGTTGCTAGTTGTGGTTTGCCAAAAAGGACTAGTTTTGAAAGTTATATCATCTTATCCTTTGAGGCTTTAAAAGTGTTCTTACACTATGACTTTGAACATTCAAAGCAACTGGGAAACGTCCATGACAGGTATTGTTGTCACCTTAGCTTGCTACATAAATTCTGAGTGATAGGAAGCATGAGCACCACCACCAATCAGCTTACATCACTGCACACAACCATTGTTAGTATGACAACTAGCGTAGCCATGTCAGCAAATGACTGCTACCTGAACACACACAAATCTGATTTAGTCACTTGTAACTTGCTGTTTGGACAGTCAGCATTCCAAAACGGATTTGAAAAACAAAACTGATTTGACCATTAAGGCCTGCAGTGTGAACAAGGCTTTATAATCAAATTCCAATTATACTGAACAAAAATATCAACCCAACATGCAACAGTTTCAAAGATGTTACTGAGATAAATTTCACGTAAGGAAATCAGTCAATTGACATAATTTCATTAGGCCCTAATCTATGGATTTCACGTGACTGGGCAGGGGCGCAGCCATGGGTGGTCCTGGGAGGGCACAGGCCCACCCACTTGAGAGCCAGGCCCACCCACTGGGGAGAATCCAAATAATTTCCCCCCCACAAAAGGACTATAATACAGACAGAAATAGTCCTCAGTTTCAACAGCTGTCCTGGTGCTGGTCTCAGACGATCCCGCAGGTGAAGAAGCCAGATGTGGAGGTCCTGGGCTGGCGTGGTTACACAAGGTCTGCGATTGTGAGGCCGGTTGGACGTACTGCCAAACTCTCTAGAACAACATTGGAGGTGGCTTATGATAGAGAAATGAACATTCAATTCTCTAGCAACAGCTCTGGTGGACATTCCTGCAATCAGCATGCAAATTGCACTCTCCCTCAAAAATTGAGACATCTGTGGCATTGTGTTGTCTGAATTTCTTTGGTGTCCTTTTATTGTCCACAGCACAAGATGCACCTGTGTAATGATCATGCTGTTTAATCAGCTTCTTGATATGCCACACATGTCAGGTGGATGGATTATCTTGGCAAAGGAGAAACGCTCGCTTACAGGGATGTAAACATATTTGTGCACAACATTTGAGAGAAATTTGTTTTTTTGTGCGTATGGAACATTTCTGGGCTCTTTTATTTCAGCTCATGAAACATGGGACCAACACTTTACATGTTGTGTTTATATTTTTGTTCAGGATACAGTAGCTGAGAGTGTTGCATTCAACTCCATGAGTGGCTATAGGTGTGAGGATTTGGGGGGTTGGATGGCTTTGTATGTGTGGCCAAATAAAATAAAATCACATTAGTCTCATACACTTATTTAGCAGATGCAGTAATATCTAACAATTCACAAGAATACACAAAAATCTAAAAGTAAAATAATGGAATTAAGAAATATATAAATATTCGGACGAGTAATATACATACAGTATATGTATAAACATTATGGACATGGGATGTATAGACATTATGGACAGTATGTGGATAGAATATATAGTATATCTCTAGAATATATAAGATAGAATAGTATATATACAGCAATAGTTGAATAGGATAACATTGACTAGAACACAGTATATACAGCTGAAGTCAGAAGTTTACATACACCTTAGCCAAATACATTTAAACTCAGTTTTTCACAATTCCTGACATGTAATCCCAGTAAAAAATTCCCTGTCTTAGGTCAGTTAGGATCACCACTTTATTTTAAGAATATAAAATGTCAGAATAATAGTAGAAATAATGATTTATTTCAGCATTTATTTCTTTCATCACATTCCCAGTGGGTCAGAAGATTACATACACTCAATTAGTATTTGGTAGCATTGCCTTTAAATTATTTAACTTGAGTCAAACATTTCGGGTAGCCTTCCACAAGCTTCCCACAATAAGTCGGGTGAATTTTGTCCCATTCCTCCTGACAGAACTGGTGTAACTGAGTCAGGATTGTAGGCTTCCTTCCTCGCACAAGCTTTTTCAGTTCTGCCCACAAATTAGCTATGGGATTGAGGTCAGGGCTTTGTGATGGCCACTCAAATACCTTGACTTTGTTGTCATTAAGCCATTTTGCAACAACTTTAGAAGTATGATTGGGGTCATTGTTCATTTGGAAGACCCTGCAGCAAAGCATCGCCACAACATACGGTCGTGGCCAAAAGTTTTGAGAATGACAAAAATATTATTTTCACAAAGTCTGCTGCATCAGCATGTATGATGGCAATTAGAATATACTCCAGAATGTTATGAAGAGTGATCAGATGAATTTCACTTAATTGCCATGCAAATGAACTGAACCCCCAAAAAACATTTCCACTGCATTTCAGCCCTGCCACAAAAGGACCAGCTGACATCATGTCAGTGATTCTCTCGTTAACACAGGTGGGAGTGTTGACGAGAACAAGGCTGGAGATCACTCTGTCATGCTGATTGACTTTGAATAACAGACTGGAAGCTTCAAAAGGAGGATAGTGCTTGGAATCATTGTTCTTCCTCTGTCAAACATTGTTACCTGCAAGGAAACACGTGTTGTCATCATTGCTTTGCACAAAAATGGCTTCACAGGCAAGGATATTGCTGCCAGTAAGATTGCACCTAAATCAACCATTTATCGGATCATCAAGAACTTCAAGGAGAGTGGTTCAATTGTTGTGAAGAAGGCTTCAGGGCGCCCAAGAAAGTCCAGCAAGCGCCAGGACCGTCTCCTAAAGTTTTTTCAGCTGAGGGATCGGGGCACCACCAGTACAGAGCTGGCTCAGGAATGGCAGCAGGCAGGTGTGAGTGCATCTGCACGCACAGTGAGGCGAATACTTTTGGAGGATGGCCTGGTGTCAAGAAGGGCAACAAAGAAGCCACTTCTCTCTAGGAAAAACATCAGGGACAGATTGATATTCTGTAAAAGGTACTGGGATTGGACTGCTGAGGACTGGGGTAAAGTCATTTTCTCTGATGAATCCCCTTTCCGATTGTTTGGGGCATCTGGAAAAAAGCTTGTCCGGAGAAGACAAGGTGAGCGCTACCATCAGTCCTGTGTCATTCCAACAGTAAAGCATCCTGAGACCATTCATGTGTGAGGTTGCTTCTCAGCCAAGGGAGTGGGCTCACTCACAATTTTGCCGAAGAACACAGCCATGAATAAAGAATGGTACCTACACATCCCCCGAGAGCAACTTCTCCCAACCATCCAGGAACAGTTTGGTGACAAACAATGCCTTTTCCAGCATGATGGAGCACCTTGCCATAAGGCAAAAGTGATACAGTGGGGCAAAAAAGTATTTAGTCAGCCACCAATTGTGCAAGTTCTCCCACTTAAAAAGATGATTGAGGCCTGTATTTTTCATCATAGGTACACTTCAACTATGACAGACAAAATGAGAAAAAAAATTCCAGAAAATTACATTGTAGGATTTTTAATGAATTTATTTGCAAATTATGGTGGAAAATAAGTATTTGGTCAATAACAAAAGTTTCTCAATACTTTGTTATATACCATTTGTTGGCAATGACAGAGGTCAAACGTTTTCTGTAAGTCTTCACTGTACCTAAGTGGCTCGGGGAACAAAAAATCAATATTTTGGGTCCATGGCCAGGAAACTCCCCAGACCTTAATCCCATTGAGAACTTGTGGTCAATCCTCAAGAGGCTGGTGGACAAACAAAACCCCACAAATTCTGACAAACTGCAAGCATTGATTATGCAAGAATGGGCTGCCATCAGTCAGGATGTGGCCCAGAAGTTAATTGACAGCATGCCAGGGCGGATTGCATAGGTCTTGAAAAAGAAGGGTCAACAGTGCAAATATTGACTATTATGAAATGCTTGCAATTATACTTCAGTATTCCATAGTAACATCTGACAAAAATATCTAAATACACTGAAAGAGCAAACTTTGTTTAAATTATTAGTCACCCTCCCGGGTGGCGCAGTGGTCTCTGGGTTCGCGCCCAGGCTGGGCTGGGTTCGCGCCCAGGCTCTGTCGCAGCTGGCCGCAACCGGGAGGTCCGTGGGGCGACGCACAATTGGCATAGCGTCGTCCGGGTTAGGGAGGGTTTGGCCGGTAGGGATATCCTTGTCTCAGTATGTAAAATGTAATATGTAATATGTAAAAATGTAAAATGTAATAAAATGTATGCACTCTACTGTAAGTCGCTCTGGATAAGAGCGTCTGCTAAATGACTAAAATGTAAAATGTAAATGATTTCTTTTGATTTTCCCATGATGTCAAGCAAGGAGGCACTGAGTTTGAAGGTAGGCCTTGAAATACATCCAATTGACTCAAATTATGTCAACTAGCCTATCAGAAGCTTCGAAAGCCATGATATATTTTCTGGAATTTTCCAAGCTGATTAAAACTACTTATATCTGAGATCCCGTTAACTTCTGGGATAGGTGGGACGGTGGTTCAAATATATTCAAATATATTACTATAAAAATCTATCTTTCATGAAATCACACATGAAAGACACCAAATTAAAGCTACACATGTTGTGAATCCAGCCAACATGTCTGATTTCAAAAAGGATTTACGGGGAAAGCACACCAAACAATTATGTTAGCTCAGTACATAGCCACAGAAAAACACAGCCATTTTCCCAGCCAAAGATAGTCACACAAAAGAAGAAATAGAGAGAAAATTAATCACTAACCTTTGATAATCTTCATCAGATGACACTCATAGGACATCATGTTACACAATACATTTATGTTTTGTTCGATAATGTGCATTTAATTATATCCACAAATCTCGGTTTACATTGGCGGAGTAATTGCAGAGAGCCACGTCAAATAACAGAAATACTCATCATAAACTTTGATGAAAGATACATGTTTTACACAGAATTAAAGATACACTTGTTCTTAATGCAACCACTGAGTCAGATTTTTAAAAAACTTTACGTAAAAAGCACACCATAAAATAATCTGAGACGGCGCTCAGATTTAACAATATTTCTCCGCCATGTTGGAGTCAACAGAAATACGAAATTACATCATAAATATTCCCTTACCTTTGATTATCTTCATCAGAATGCACTGCCAGGAATCCTAGTTCCACAATAAATCGTTGTTTTGTTCGATAATGTCCATTACTTTTGTCCAATTAGCTACTTTTGCTAGCATGTGTAGTACACGTGTCCAAACGCTCGCGCAGATGCAGGCAAACGTCGGACGAAAACTTCAAAAAGTTATATTACAAGTTTAATAAACTGGTCAAACTTAGTAGAGAATCAATCTTCAGGATGTTGTTATCATTTATATCCAATAAGGTTCCAACCGGAGAATTCTTTTCAGTCTCTATAAGTAATGGAACGCATGGCGATATCATGAGGAATGTGCATGACCAAGAACTGGTAATCTGCCAGACCACTGACTCAAACACCTCCCATCCGGTCATCACAGTATAGGCTTCATTCAGCGTTCTACAGACTGGTGACATCTAGTGGAAGGTGTAGGAGGTGCAAACAGATCCATATATTACAGGGAATTGAATAGGCGATGAGTTTAACAACGACCAGTCTCAGAATTCTCACTTCCTGTTTGGATTTTTTCTCAGGTTTTTGCCTGCCATATGAGTTCTGTTATACTCACAGACATCATTCAAAAAGTTTTTGAAACTTCAGAGTGTTTTCTATCCAATAGTAATACTAATATGCATATATTAGGATCTGGGACAGAGTAGGAGGCAGTTCACAATGGGCACGCAATTAATCCAAAAGTGAAAATGCTGCCCCATATATCAACGAAGCTATTCCCACCACAGTGTTCTATTTCAAAAAGGCTTTACGACGAAAGCACACCATCTGATTATGTTAGGTCAGTACCTAGTCACAGAAAAAAACACAGCCATTTTTTCAGCCAAAGATGGGAGTCACAAAAAGTAGAATTAGAGATAAAATTAATCACTAACCTTTGATGATCTTCATCAGATGACACTCATAGAACTTCATGTTACACAATACATGTATGTTTTGTTCAATAAAGTTCATATTTATATCCAAAAATCTTAGTTTACATTGGCGCGTTATGTTCTGCCTCCAAAATACAGAAATACTCATAATAAACATTGATAAAAGATACAAGTGTTTTACATGGAACTTTAGATAAACTTCTCCTTAACCTGTCTAGGCTGAGGGTGCCGCTAGCGGCACCCCCCCCCCCACCCCCACTGAAAAGGCAGAGCCGCGAAATTCAAAATTATTATTTTTTTTTTATATTTAACTTTCACACATTAAAGTCCAATACAGCTAATGAAAGACACAGATCTTGTGAATCCAGCCAACATGTCCGATTTTTTAAATGTTTTACAGGGAAGACACAATATGTAAAGATGTAAATCTATTACCTAAAAACACATTAGCATAATCCACCATCTTTTATTTGTCCACCAACACCAGTAGCTATCACCAATTCGGCTAAACTAAGATATTTATAGCCCCTAACCAAGAAAAAAACTCATCAGATGACAGTCTGATAACATATTTATGGTATGGAATAGGTTTTGTTAGAAAAATGTGCATATTTCAGGTAGATGACATAGGTTACAATTGCACCCACGTCACAAATGGACTAGAATAACTACATAGAGCAACGTGTTTACCTACTTACTAATCATCAAACATTTCGTAAAAATACACAGCATACACTAATCGAAAGACACAGATCCTGTGAATACAGACAATATTTCAGATTTTCTAAGTGTCTTACAGCGAAAACACAATAAATCGTTATATTAGCATAGCACATAGCACATAGCAGCCCAGCATTGATTCTAGCCAAAGTGAGCGATAACGTCAACATCGCCAAAATAAATTATTTTTTTCACTAACCTTCTCAGAATTCTTCCGATGACACTCCTGTAACATCATATTACACAATCCATATAGAGTTTGATCGAAAATGTTTATATTTAGCCACCAAAATCATGGTTAGACAATGTGAAATGTAGCCCAGCTGGCGAGAAAATGTCCGTGCGCCATATTAGACAGTGATCTACTCTTATACATAAATACTCATAAACGTGACTAAAAAATATAGGGTGGACAGGGATTGATAGACAATTTAATTCTTAATACAATCGCGGAATTACATTTTTTAAATTATCCTTACTTTTCAATACAGTTTGCGCCAAGCGAAGCTACGTCAAAAAACATGGCGTCCTAAGCCACTAACATTTTTCGACAGAAACACGATTTATCATAATAAAAATGTCCTACTTTGAGCTGTTCTTCCATCAGTATCTTGGGCAAAGGATCCTTTCTTGGGTCTAATCGTCTTTTGGTGGAAAGCTGTCCTCTTGCCATGTGGAAATGCCAACTGCGTTCGGGATGAACTGGAAGCGTGCCCAGCAATTCACAGCGTTTCAGAAATAAATGTCCCAAAATCGCACTAAACGGATATAAATTGCTATAAAACGCTTTAAATTAACTACCTTATGATGTTTTTAACTCCTATAACGAGTCTTAACATGACCGGAGAAAGATTACTCCCAACACTAATGCTTGGAACAGGTGCGGGTCGGTGTCCTCCAGGCGCATAACGCAGCAAGAAAAGAGTTCCTAGCTACAGGGTTTTTTAATTTGTAGTGCCTGTGAACGCGCAATCGACCCCATTCAAATCCTCATCACGTAAAGGCATCCAGGGGAAGACGTAAGCAGTGTCCGTATACTCATAGCAATAACTGCGGCCTTTTAACTGACTCCAGATCAGGGGCCAACATTTCTGAAATCTGACTCCATGTCAGGGAAATTGCTGTAGAATGGGTTCTGTTCCACTTAGAGACAAAATTTCAACTCCTATAGAAACTATAGACTGTTTTCTATCCAATAATAATAATAATATGCATATTGTACGATCAAGAAGTTTGTGGGAAGCCGTTTCAAAAATTACACGATTAGCATAAATAGTGACAACAGCGCCCCCAGCCTCAACAGGTTAATGCAACCGCTGTGTCAGATTTCAAAAAACCTTCACGGAAAAAGCACACCATGCAATAATCTGAGTACGGTGATGAGTACAGGGAATTGAATAGGCGATGAGTTAAACAACGACCAGTCTCAGAATTCTCACTTCCTGGTTGGAACTTCAGAGTGTTTTCTATCCAAATATACTAATAATATACACATCTTAGCTTCTGGGCCTGAGTAGCAGGCAGTTTACTCTGGGCACCTTATTCATCCAAGCTACTCAATACTGCCCCCAGCCATAAGAAGTTAAAGGCACAGTCAACTTAGTGTATGTAAACTTTTGACCTACTGGAATTGTGATACAGTGAATTATAAGTGAAATAATCTGTCTGTAAACAATTGCTGTAAAAATGACTTGTGTCATGCACAAAATAGATGTCCTAACTCACTTTCCAAAACAATAGGTTGTTAACAAGAAATTTGTGGAGTGGTTGAAAACAAGTTTTAATGTCTCCAACCTAAGTGTATGTAAACTTCCGACTTCAACTGTACATATGAAATGTGTACAACTGCACGTAAAATTATCAAAGTGACCAGTGTTCCATTATTAAAGTGACCAGTGATTTCATGTCTATGTACATAGGGCAGCAGCCTCTAAGGTGCAGGGTTGAGTAACCGGGTGGTAGCCAGCTAGTGACAGTGACTAAGTTCAGGGCAGGGTACTGGGTGAAGGCCGGCTAGTGATTGCTATTTGACAGTCTGATGGGCTTGAGATAGAAGCTGCTATTCAGTCTCTCGGTGCCAGCTTTGATGCATCTGTACTGACCTCGCCTTCTGGATGATAGCGAGGTGAACAGGCTGTGGCTCAGGTGGTTGGTGTCCTTGATGATCTGTTTGGCCTTCCTGTGACATTGGGTGCTGTGTGTGTGTCTGTGTGTGCATGCATGTGTTTTGGGAATACAGCTTGGATGCTACCAATGCACCTGCTGAACTTAACGCTACGAAGGCTCTAGGAAACCAGGCCCATGTAAGAGGAAGCCATCGTGGTCAGTTAAAATGAAATACCTGAAAATAAAGAGCGAGATTTTTTAAAAGGTCGTCCAGAATTTCAGGAATCAACAGTAAGGACCAACAGAACAGACTCTTGTGCAACTCCAAAACAAGGAATCATGGCTGCTATCCCATGAAGCCTTGGGGAAAGGTTTATGGGGCGTATGTTGGGTGTATTTTCTCTGCTGCAGGGAGGTTTGGACTGGGTGTTCCTGTTTGCATAAGGTGTGTCCCTCCCTCCCTCCCTCCCTCCCGCCCTCCATCTCTCATCTCTCACTTTCTCTCTCTCCGTCTAAATCTTTCCCCCTCTCTCTCTCTCTCTCTTTCTCCTTCTCTCATCTCGCTCTCTCTCCGTCTCACACCCCCTCTCTCTCTGTTCACTGACCAGGTCCGGGTGGGAAAGTCTCCTTTAACTCAGCCACAGACACCCACTCTGAGTAAATATTGAACTCTGAACCCTGTGACATTAGCGAAGTGCTGAATGAGACTCTGACGACCATAGACCCATGGAACAGGAATGGTTTGCCAAAGCCATCAGAAGAATCAGAAAAAAATAAGTGTACTTACTTATATTGGGTTTCATTTTCGGTTATATTTGAAGAACGTCTGTGATACATCGAGATAGTATCGTAGTACAGCAAACAACTCACAGTAGCTGACATGCAGATATTCAGCCAGAGCCTCTCTCTCTCTACAAGACTTCTATGACACCTCCAGCAAGAATTCCCTTTCAAACTTCTAAATGAAACCATCACCCGGCCCCACCCATCTCCTCCTCATCCTCCTTCTCTCCTACCTCTCCCTGACAGATGGTGTGTATGGCCAGTGTCTGTGTGAGTGTGTGTGAAGCAGCACACTTGTATTTCAATGTGGCTGAGCAAGGCCTTTTGTCTGGGAAGGGTGGAGAGTGTGTGTGTGTGCGTGCATGTCGCTCTCTAAATTAAATTCAATTTAAGGGCTTTATTGGTATGGGAAACATATGTTGACATTGCCAAAGCAAGTGAACTAGATAAAAAAAAGTGAAATAAAAAATAAAATGAACAGTAAACATTACACAATCATTGGACAATAAATTAGACGAGGTACGATCACGAATATCCTACCAAAGGGACATCAAAAACTGGCACATCTTCTGTTTCGCCAAATCGTGGCTGAACGACGACATGGAAAACATTCAACTAGTGGGATATATACGCTGCACCAGCTAGACAGAACAGCACACTCCGGTAAGACGAGGGGGGGCGGTCTGTGTATATTTGTAAACAACTCATGGTGAACTAAATCTAAGGAAGACTCTAGATTTTGCTCACCTGAGGTAGAGTATCTAATGATACGCTGTAGACCACAGTATTTGCCAAGAGAGTAATTTTTTTTTTTGTGGCTGTTTATTTACCACCACAGACAGACGCTGGCACTAAGACCGCACTGAGTCAGCTGTATAAGGAAATAAGAAAACAGGAAACCGCTCACCCAGAGGCGGCACTCCTAATGGCCAGGGACTTTAATGCAGAGAAACTGAAATCAGTTTGACCTAATTTCTATCAGCATGTTAAAACTTCTTGGGGATAGGGTGCAGAGTTTTCACATATGGAAAAATAGCGTGCACAATTTCAACTTCGTTCTACTCATCCCCAGAATATAAGATATGCATAGTATTAGATTAGATTTGGATAGAAAACACTCTGAAGTTTCTAAAACTGTTGGAATCATATCTGTAAGTATAACAGAACTTATATAGCAGTCAAAACCCTGAGTTTTTTTTTTTTTTTTAAGTCACTGTGTGTTCAATGGGTTCTCATGGGCAAACCAGAATTCTAATCACTATCCACGCAGTTTCTACTGTTTCCACTGGATGTCGCCATTGTATGGAAAAAGGTTAAGGTTTTTCATTAGAGAACTGAGAAAGATATTGACCTGGAAGTGGAGTGACGTCTTGTATTTATGTTTGAGAGTTGAGCAAGACTTGAAAAGTACCGTGAGTTTGTTGATATCCTGTATTGAAAACAGATTGACCCTTCTTCAATTTGATCGATTATTAACGTTTACAAATACCTACAGTTGTATTACAAAAGTACTTTGAAATGTTTTGGCAAAGTTTAGAGGTAATTTCTTTAGATATTTTGTCGTGACTTTGTGCAAATTGGACGATGCTTTTTCTGGTACAACGGCGCCAAATAAATGGACAATTTGGATATATATGGACGGAATTAATCGAACAAAAGGACCATTTGTGATGTTTATGGGACATATTGGAGTGCCACCAAAAGAATCTCGTCAAAGGTAATGCATGTTTTATATGTTATATCTGCGTTTTGAGTAGCGCCAGCATGGTTGAAATAGGCTACACTCTCTTGTTTACATTGGGCTATCATCAGATAATAGCATCTTATGCTTTCGCCGAAAAGCCTTTTTGAAATCTGTCATGTTGGCTGGATTCACAACGAGTGTAGCTTTAATTTGGTATCTTATATGTGTGATTTAATCAAGTTTAATTTTATATAATTTTTTTGAATCTGGCGCTCTACATTTTAACAAGGCTGTTGGGACGCAAGCGTCCCACCTATCCCAGAGAGGTTTTAAATGCGCAGCCAGAGGGAAAACAATTCTAGATCACCTTTACTCCACACACAGAGACGCGTACAAAGCTCTCCCTCGCCCTCCATCAGACCATAATTCTATCCTCCTGATTCCTGCTTACAACAAACATTAAAGCAGGAAGCACCAGTGACTTGGTCTATAAAAAAGTGGTCAGATGAAG
This sequence comes from Salvelinus fontinalis, assembly GCF_029448725.1. Lineage (NCBI taxonomy): Eukaryota > Metazoa > Chordata > Actinopteri > Salmoniformes > Salmonidae > Salvelinus > Salvelinus fontinalis. Next base: position 12,730,077 of record NC_074674.1, read on the forward strand.
CAGATGAAGCAGATGGAATATGTTCCGGGATACCCCCTCTTTTATGCTGCTGCTACTCTCTGTTCATCATCTATGCATAGTCTCTTTAACTCTACCTAGATGTATATATTACCTCAATTAGCCCGAACAACCGGTTCCCTCGCACATTGACTCTGAACCAGTACCACCTGTATATAGCCTGGTTACTTCTCTTTTCACTGTCATTTTACGTTTCTTTTTCTTTTTTTACTTATCTATTGCTTACCTAATACCTATTTATTTACTTAAAATTTGCACTGTTCTATTCCGCGCACCTGACAAATAAACTTTGATTGGATTTGATTTGGGGTGTATTTACAATGGTGTTTGTTCTTCACTGGTTGTACTTTTCTTGTGTTTGTGGGCAGTGTGCACATAGCCTGTCCTCTCTTGAGAGCCATGTCTACCTACGGTGGCCTTTCTAAATAGCAAGGCCATGCTCACTGAGTCTGTACATAGCCAACACCTTCCCAAATAGCATTTGAGTTTGCTCAGTTGTTTTGTTAATTCTTTACAATGTGTCAAGTAATTGTCTTTTTGTTTTCTCATGATTTGGTTGGGTCTAATTGTGTTGGTGTCCTGGAGCTCTGTGGGGTCTGTTTGGGTTTGTGAACAGAGCCTGGAGGTCTTGTGGCCTGCTGGAGGTCATTTTGCAGGGCTCTGGCAGTGCACCTCCTTGCACAAAGGCGGAGGTAGCGGTCCTGCTGCTGGGTTGTTGCCCTCCTACGGCCTCCTCCACGTCTCCTAATGTACTGGCCTGTCTCCTGGTAGCGCCTCCATGCTCTGGACACTACGCTGACAGACACAGCAAACCTTTTTGCCACAGCTCGCATTGATGTGCCATCCTGGATGAACTGCACTCCCTGAGCCACTTGTGTGGGTTGTAGACTCCGTCTCATGCTACCACTAGATTGAAAGCACCGCCAGCATTCAAAAGTGACCAAAACATCAGCCAGGAAGCATAGGAACTGAGAAGTGGTCTGTGGTCACCACCTGCAGAACCATTCCTTTTTTGGGGGTGTCTTACTAATTGCCTATAATTTCCACCTTTTGTCTATTCCATTTGCACAACAGCATGTTACATTTATTGTCAATCAGTGTTGCTTCCTAAGTGGACAGTTTGATTTCACAGAAGTGTGATTGACTTGGAGTTACATTGTGTTGTTTAAGTGTTCCCTTTATTTTTTTGAGCAGTGTATATAATTTTTGACTAACCTTGATATGCTTCATCAGATGACAGTCCTATAACATCCGGTTACACATACACTTATGTTTTGTTCGAAAATGTGTATATTTAGACCTGAAATCAGTGGTTATACATTTTTTATTTATTTATTTATTTCACCTTTATTTAACCAGGTAGGCAAATTGAGAACACGTTCTCATTTACAATTGCGACCTGGCCAAGATAAAGCAAAGCAGTTCGACACATACAACAACACATAGCTACACATGGAGTAAAACAAACATACAGTCAATAATAAAGTGAAAAATAAGTCTATATACAATATGAGCAAGTGAGGTGAGATAAGGGAGGTGAAGGCTAACAAAATATATATATAAATAAATAAAAATATAAAAAAGCCATGGTGGCGAAGTAAATACAATATAGCAAGTAAAAAATAACACTGGAATGGTTGGTTTGCAGTGGAAGAAGGTGCAAAGTAGAGATAGAAATAATGGGGTGCAAAAGAGCAAAATAAATAAATACAGTAGGTAAAGAGGTAGTTGTTTGGGCTAAATTATAGATGGGCTATGTACAGGTGCAGTAATCTATGAGCTGCTCTGACAGCTGGTGCTTAAAGCTAGTAGCTACATTGTGCTAACGTAGCTACTTTTTCCCACAAAGTCCGGATATTTTTCGGACACTTTTTCTGACACATATATTCTGACCAAATAACTATTCATAAACATAATAAAAAAATACATGTTGTGTGCCTTTAAACAGCTTGGAAAATTCCATGGCTTTCGAAGCTTCTGATAGGCTAATTGACATAATTTGAGTCAAATGGAGGTGTGCATGTATTTCAAGGCCAACCTTCGACCTCAGTGCCTCTTTGCTTGACATCATAGAAAAATCAAAAGAAATCAACCAAGAACTCAGGAAAAAAAATTGTAGACCTCCACAAGTCTCGTTCATCTGGTTCAATTTCCAAACTCCTGAAGGTACCATGTTCATCTGTACAAACAATAGTACGCAAGAATAAACACCATGAGACCACGCAGCTGCATACCGCTCAGGAAGGAGACACGTTCTGTCTCCTAGAGAGGAACGTACTTTGGTGCGAAAAGTGCAAATCAATCCCAGAAGAACAGCAAAGGAACTTGTGAAGATGCTGGAGGAAACAGGTACAAAAGTATCTATATCCACAGAAAAACAGTAAACCGCCATAAAAAATCCAGACTACGGTGTGCAACTGCACATGAAGACAACGATCGTACTTTTTGGAGAAATGTCCTCTGGTCTGATGAAACAAAAATAGCACTGTTAGGCCATAATGACCATTGTTATGTTTTGGAGGAAAAAGGGGGAGGCCTGCAAGCCGAAGAACACCATCCCAACCGTGAAGCATGGGGTGGCAGCATCATGTTGTAGGGGTGTTTTGCTGCAGGAAGCATTTTGCACTTCACAAAATAGATGGCATCATGAGGTAGGAAAATTATGTGGATATATTGAAGCAACATCTCAAGACATCAGTCAGGAAGTTAAAGCTTGGTCACAAATGGGTCTTCCAAATGGACAATCACCCCAGGCATACTTCCAAAGTTGTGGCAAAATGACGTTAGCGTCCCACCTCTTCAACAGCCAGTGAAACTGCTGGGCGCCAAATTCAAATACAGAAATACTCATTATAAAAATTCAGAAAACAAAACATATTTTTACATAGGTTTAAATATTAACTTCTTGTGAATCCAACCACGGTGTCAGATTTAAAAATGCTTTACGGCGAAAGCACACCTTATGATTATTTGAGAACATAGCCCACTAGACAAATCATTACAAACAGTAACCAGCCAAGTAGAAGAGTTACACAAGTCAGAAATAGAGATAAAATGAATCCCTTACCTTTGATGATCTTCATATGGTTGCACTCAGCAGACATTCATTTACTTAATAAATGTTCCTTTTGTTCGATAAAGTCTCTTTATATCCAAAAACCTCTGTTTTGTTTGTGCGTTTTCTTCAGTAATCCACAGGCTCAAACGTAGTCAAAACAGGCAGACAAAAAAATCTAAATTGTATCCGTAAAGTTCATAGAAACATGTCAAACAATGTTTACATTCAAACCTCAGGTTGTTTTTATCCTAAATAATCGATAATATTTCAACCGGACAATAACGTCCTCAATTTAAAAGGTAAACAAGAAAGGCACTCTCTCGTTCGTGCGCATGAAAAAGCTCTGTGACACTTTAGGGTCCACTCATTCAGACTGCTCTTACTTCCTCATTTTTCAGGATACAAGCCTGAAACAATTTCTAAAGACTGTTAAAATCTAGTGGAAGGCATAGAAACTGCAATTTGAGTCCTAAGTCAATGGATACTGTAATGGCATTGAATAGAAACTACAAACCCCCCCAAAAAACTACTTCCTGAATGGATTTTTCTCAGGTTTTCGCCTGCCAAATCAGTTCTGTTATACTCACAGCCACTATTTTAACAGTTTTGGAAACTTTAGAGTGTTTTCTATCCAAATCTACCAGTTATATGCATATCATATCTTCTGGGCCCGAGAAGCAGGCAGTTTAATTTGGGCATGCATTTCATCCAAAATTCCGAATGCTGCCCCCTACCCAAGAGAAGTTAAGGACAACAGAGTCAAGGTATTGGAGTGGCCATCACAAATCCCTGACCTCAATCCTATAGAAAATTTGTTGGCAGAACTGAAAAAGCGTGTGCAAGCAAGGAGGCCTACAAACTGACTCAGATACATCAGCTCTGTCAGCAGGATTGGCCAAAATCCACCCAAATTATTGTGGGAAGCTTGTGGAAGGCTACCCAAAATGTTTGAACCAAGTTAAACAATAACTTCTCTGGAGTAGGGGGCAGCATTTTCACGTTTGCATGAAAAGCATACCCAAATTCTGCCAGTTACTCACCCCAGGAGATAATATATGCATATTAGTAGTAGATTTAGATAGAAAACACTCTGAAGTTTCTAAAACTGTTTGAATCATGTCTGTGAGTATAACAGAACTTATTTAGCAGGCGAAACCCCGAGTACAAACCATTCAGATTTTTTATTTATTTTTAGTTTACTGTCTATTCAATGAGATTTCATTTTGAAAACAGATTTCTAAGCGAATTGTTTGCAGTTCCTACGGCTTCCACTGGATGTCAACAGTCCTGAGAATTAGGTTGAGGTTATTAATTTGTGTAATGAAGAAAGACGGCCATCTTGAAGTCGAGTCACTCCAGGTGTCCTGGACATGCGCTTCAATCAAACAGAAGGCATGCTACATTTCGTTTTAATCCTGTATTGAACACAGATCGTTCCGTCTTCAATTTTATCGATTATTAATGTTAACCTGTTTGGGCTGCAAGGGGCAGTATTGAGTAGCCAGATAAAAGGTGCCCATTTCAAATGGCCTCGTACTCAATTCTTGCTCGTACAATATGCATATTATTATTACTATTGGATAGAAAACACTATCTAGTTTCTAAAACCATTTGAATTATTTCTCTGAGTGAAACAGAACTCATTCTGCAGCACACTTCCTGACCAGGAAGTGGAAAGTCTGAAATCGATGCTCTGTTCTTCTTCCTGCCTATAAATGGGCACGAGACCTATTAGTATACATGCACGTCATACACCTTACCCTGGGTGTCAAGAGGCTGTGAGAGAAGAAATGAGGTGATTATCTTGGTCTGAGATGGAACACATCATCTTTGAATGATGTGTCCCCCATTTTCGGTACTCTGAAGAGCGCGAGGTGGACAGTGGGATTGCCTTTTGTTTAGCTGCCGTTATAGACGACTAATATCTCCGGCTTTGATTTTATTTGATACATGTCACCATATCATCGTAAAGTATGTTTTTTTCGATATAGTTTCATCAGATTATTGAAAAATTTTCGGGAGTTTTGCCGTGTTCCGTTCTCTTCCGTTTGTTGACATGGAGAGATTCGAGCCACTTGGCTAGCGCGCTTGCTAAATGAAGAGGGAAAGTTGCCGTTCTAAATCCAAACAACGATTGTTCTGGACAAAGGACACCTTGTCCAACATTCTGATGGAAGATCAGCAAAAGTAAGAAACATTTTATGATGCTATTTCATATATCTGTCGTAGTCGTCGGCGCCCAAGTGTTTCTGGCTATTGTGGTAAGCTAATATAACGCTACATTTTTTTTCCGCTTTAAAACACTTAATAAATCGGAAATATTGGCTGGAATCACAAGATGCCTGTCTTTCATTTGCTGTACACTATGTATTTTTCAGAAATGTTTTATGATGAGTAATTAGGTATTTGACGTTGGTGCCTGTAATTATTATGGCTGCTTTCGGTGCAATTTCTGATTGTAGCTGCAATGTAAACTATGATTTATGCCTGAAATATGCACATTTTTCTAACAAAACATATGCTATGCAATAAATATGTTATCAGACTGTCATCTGATGAAGTTGTTTCTTGGTTAGTGGCTATTTATATCTTTATTTGGTCGAATTTGTGATAGCTACTGATGGAGTAAAAAACTGGTGGAGTAAAAAAAGTGTCTTTTGCTAACGTGGTTAGCTAATAGATTTACATATTGTGTCTTCCCTGTAAAACATTTAAAAAATCGGACATGTTGGCTGGATTCACAAGATGTGTACCTTTCATATGCTGTATTGGACTTGTTAATGTGTGAAAGTTAAATATTTAAAAAAAATATATTTTGAATTTCGCGCCCTGCACTTGAAGTGGCTGTTGTCATAAGTGTACCGACGCCGGGCTGCAGCCATAAGAAGTGAAAAAATACCTAAAGTTGTATTACAAAAGGAGATTGACATTTTTTGCTAAAGTTTACAGGTAACCTTTGAGATATGTTGTTGTCACGTTTGAGCAAGTTGGAACCTGTGTTTTTCTTGATCAAATGCGCCAAATAAATTGACATTTTGGATATATATCGACGGAATTAATCGAACAAAATGACCATTTGTGATGTTTAGGGGACATATTGGAGAGCCAACAACAGAAGCTCGTCAAAGGTAAGGCATGAATTATATTTTTATTTCTGCGTTTTGTGTCTCGCCTGCAGGTTTGAAATATGCTTATCTCTCTTTGTTTACTATGGTGCTCTACTCAGATAATAGCATCGTATGCTTTCGCCGAAAAGCCTATTTCAATTCTGACACGTTGGCTGGATTCACAACCAGTGTAGCTTTAATTTGGTATCTTTCATGTGTGATTCAATGAAAGTTTGATTTTATAGTAATTTTCATAGTAATTAATTTGAATATGGCGGTCTTCAATTTCTCAGGCTTTTTGCCCAGTGAGACAGTAGCGTCTTGCCTAAACTCAGATTTCTGAATATAAATATGAACTTTACCGAACAAAAAACACATGTAGTGTAACATGAAATCCTATGAGTGTCATCTTATGAAGATTATCAAAGGTTAGTGATTCATTTTATCTCTATTTCTGCTTTTTGTTACTCCTCTCTCATTAGCTGGAAAAATGGCTGTCTTTTTCTGTGACTTGGCTCATACCTAACATAATCGTTTGGTGTGCTTTCATCGTAAAACCTTTTTGAAATTGGACACTTTGGCTGGATTTACAACAAGTGTAGCTTTAAAATGGTGTAAAATACTTTTATGTTTGAGGAATTTAAATCATGGGATTATTATGGGATTATTATGTGAAAAAATACTGAAAATATTTATAATCATGAAATCACAAGTGAAATTTACCAAAACACAGCTTAGCTTGTTGTTAATCCACCTATCGTGTCAGATTTTGAAAATATGCTTTACAGCGAAAGGAATCCAAGAGTTTGTGAGTTTATCAATCACTAGACAAAACAGTAAGAACAGCTAGCCGCAAATTAGCTTGGTCACGAAAGTCAGAAAAGCAATAAAATTAATTGATTACCTTTGATAATCTTCGGATGTTTGCACTCACGAGACTCCCAGTTACACAATGAATGTTATTTTTGTTCGATAAAGATTAGTTTTATAAACAAAAACCACCATTTGGTTTGCGCGTTATGTTCAGAAAACCACAGGCTCGTTCCGGTCCTGAAAGGCAGACGAAAATTCCAAAAAGTATCCGTAATGTTCGTAGAAACATGTCAAACGTTTTTTATAATCAATCCTCCTAATCAATTGTTTTTAACATACATAATCGATAATATTTCAACCTGACGGTAAACTTTTCAATACTACAGAGAAATAAAATGTCGAGCTACATCTCTCGCGCGCAGGAACTAATCAAAGGACACCTGACAAGTTTTGAAAAATCTCACTCATTTTTCAAAATAAAAGCTTGAAACTATGTCTAAAGCCTGGTCACAGCCTGAGGAAGCCATTGGAAAAGGAATCTGGTTGATACCCTTTTAAACGGAGGAGGGGCAGGCAATGGAACAGGGCTTTTCCCAAATGAAAAGCACTTCCAGGTTGGATTTCCTCAGGTTTTCGCCTGCAAAATCAGTTCTGTTATACTCACAGAAAATATTTTGACAGTTTTGGAAACTTTAGAGTGTTTTCTATCCTAAGCTGTCAATTATATGCATATTCTAGCATCTGGACCTGAGAAATAGTCCGTTTACCTTGGGAAAGTTATTTTTCCAAACATAAAAATTCTGCCTCTAGCTGGCTAAGGTGTATGTAAACTTCTAACTTCAACTGTATATGTTGAAGAGGGGGGGTCTTAAGCTGCATCCCTGTCTCACCCCATGGCCCTGTGGAAAGAAATGTGTTTTTTCCCAATTTTACCTGCACACTTGTTGTTTGTGTACATCGATTTTATAATGTCGTATGTTTTTCCCCAACACCACTTTCCATCAATTTGTATAGGAGACCCTCATGCCAAAAGGAGTCGATAGGTTTTTTGAAATAAAGCATGAGAAGACTTTGCCTTTGTTTTGTTTTGGTGTTTGTCAATTGTGGCATGCAGTGTGAATGTGGTCTGTCATACAGTAATTTGGTAAAAAACAATTTTAACATTTGCTCGGTACATAGTTTCCACTAAGGAAATGTACGAGTCTGTTGTTGATAAAGCAGAGGATTTTCCAAAGGTTGCTGTTGACGCATATCCAACGGTAGTTATTGAGGTCAAATTTGTCTCCACTTTTGTGGAACGGGGTGATCAGTCCTTGGTTCCAAATATTGGGGAAGATGCCAGAGCCAAGGATAACGTTAACTTCTTCTGGCTGCAGTGTCGGTACACTTATGACAACAGCCAGCGGGGCGCGAAATTCAAAAGATATTTTTTAGAAATGTTTAACTTTCACACATTAACAAGTCCAATACAGCAAATGAAAGGTGTACATCTTGTGAATCCAGCCAACATGTCCGATTTTTAAAATGTTTTACAGCGAAAACACCACGTATATTTATGTTAGCTCACCACCAAATACAAAAAAGCACTAACATTTTTCACAGCACAGGTAGCATGCACAAAACCAACCAAACTAACCAAGAACCAACCAAACTATCCAACAAACAACTTCATCAGATGACAGTCTTATACCATGTTATTCAATAAATCTATGTTTTTGTCACGTTCCTGACCTATTTCTGTTAGTTTGTTATATGTGTTAGTTGGTCAGGACGTGAGTTTGGGTGGGCATTCTATGCCCACCCAAACCGTTTGTTGTTTTGTTAGTTTAGTCAAGTTCGTGTTTTCTTTAATAAATTATGTGTTCAAACTCCGCTGCGCCTTGGTTCGATCACTACTCCTCCTTTTCGGAAGAAGAGGAGGAGGACCGCCGTTACAGAATCACCCACCAAATCTCCAGAACCAAGCAGCGGAGTAAATGGAGTAAGGGACAGAAGGAGGAATGGACTTGGGACGATGTATTGGACGGGAAAGGTTGCTACACATGGGAGGAGATCCTGGCTGGTAGGGATCGCCTCCCATGGGAACAGCTGGAGGCACTGAGGAGAGCAGAGGCAACCGGAGAAGGGAACCAGAGTTATGAGGGGACGCGTCTTGCACGGAGGCCCAAAAAGCCCGTGAGTAACACCCAAAAATTTCTTGGGGGGGGGGGATAAGAGGTAGTGGGCCAAGGGCAGGTAGGAGACCTGCGCCCACTTCCCAGGCTTACCGTGGAGAGCGGGAGTACGGGCAGGCGCCGTGTTACGCAGTCTCCTGTACGAGTGCATAGCCCAGTGCGGGTTATTCCACCTCCCCGCACTGGTAGGGCTAGATTGGGTATTGAGCCAGATGTCATGAGGCCGGCTCAACGCGTCTGGTCTCCAGTGCGTCTCCTCGGGCCGGCATACATGGCACCTGCCTTACGCATGGTTTCCCTGGTTCGCCTACATAGGCCGGTGCGGGTTATTCCACCTCCCCGCACTGGTCGGGCGACCGGGAGCATTCAACCAGGTAAGGTTGGGCAGGCTCAATACTCAAGAGAGCCAGTACGCCTGCACGGTCCGGTATTTCCGGCGCCACCTCCCCGCCCCAGCCTAGTACCTACAGTGCCTACACTACGCACTAGGCTACCAGTGCGTTTCCAGAGCCCTGTTCCTCCTCCATGCACTCTCCCTGTAGTGCGTGTATCCAGTTCGGTGCCTCCAGTTCCGGCACCACGCACTAAGCCTCCTGTGCGTCTCCAGAGCCCAGTACACACTGTTTCTTCTCCCCCTACTAATCCTGATGTGCTTGCCCTCAGCCCGGTGCCACCAGTGCCGGTACCACGCACCAGGTATAGAGTGGGCTTTGAGAGTCCAGTGTGCCCTGTCCCTGCTCCCCGCACTAGTATGAAGGTGCGTGTCCTTAGCCCGGTGCCTCCAGTTCCGGCACCACGCACCAGGTCTACAGTGCGCCTTATCCGGCCAGAGCCATCCGTCTCCCCAGCGCCATCTGAGCCATCCGTCTCCCCAGCGCCATCTGAGCCATCTGTCTCCCCAGCGCCGTCTGAGCCATCCGTCTGCAATGAGCCTGCAAAGCCGCCCGTCTGCCATGAGCCTACAGAGCCGTCCGCCAGACAGGAGCCGCTAGAGACGCCCGCCAGACAGGAGCCGCTAGAGCCATCCGTCAGACAGGATCTGCCAGAGCCGCCAACCAGTCAGGATCTGCCAGAGCCGCCAACCAGACAGGATCTGCCAGAGCCGCCGACCAGACAGGATCTGCCAGAGCCGCCAGCCAGACAGGATCTGCCAGAGCCGCCAGCCAGACATGAGCAGCCAGAGCCGTCAGAGAGCCATGAGCGTCCAGAGCCGTCAGCCTGTCATGAGCGTCGAGAGCCGTCAGCCTGCCATGAGCGTCGAGAGCCGTCAGCCTGCCATGAGCGTCGAGAGCCGTCAGCCTGCCATGAGCGTCGAGAGCCGTCAGCCTGCCATGAGCGTCGAGAGCCGTCAGCCTGCCATGAGCGTCGAGAGCCGTCAGCCAGCCATGAGCGTCGAGAGCCGTCAGCCAGCCATGAGCGTCGAGAGCCGTCAGCCTGCCATGAGCGTCCAGATTCGTCAGTCAGCCATGAGCTGCCCTTCAGCCAGAAACGGCTATATACCCAGAACTGCCCCTCAGTCCAGAGCTGTCTCTCTGTCCGGAGCTGCCCTTCAGTCCGGAGTTGCCCCTCTATCCTGATCTCCCTCTCTATCTTGAGCTACCTCTATATTCTGATCTATCCCTCTGTCTGGTGCTATCCCTCTGTCTTGATTTATCTCTCTGTCCCGATGCTGTCCATGTCATTGATGTTACTAAGAGGATTTTGTGGGGGTAAATTGAGGGTGGACATTTTTAGGGGGAGAGGGAGGCTAGGATTGATTATGGTGGGGTGGGGACCTCGCCCGGAGCCTGAGCCACCACTGTGGTCAGATGCCCACCCAGACCCTCCCCTAGACTTTGTGCTGGTGCGCCCGGAGTTCGCACCTTATGGGGGGGGTTATGTCACGTTCCTGACCTATTTCTGTTAGTTTGTTGTATGTGTTAGTTGGTCAGGACGTGAGTTTGGGTGGGCATTCTATGTTTTCTGTTTCTATGTTGGTATTTGGGTTGCCTGGTATGGCTCTTAATTAGAGGCAGGTGTTTGGCGTTCCTCTAATTAAGAGTCATATTTAGGTAGGGGTTGTCACAGTGTTCGTTGTGGGTGAATGTCTTCCGTGTCTGTGTCTGTACACCACGCGGGACTGTTTACGGTTTGTTCGGTTTGTGTAGCCTATGTTCCTATTCGTGCGTTTTCTTGTTTTATGTAAGTACGACGTCTAGGTCTGTCTACATCATTTGTTGTTTTTTTTGTTAGTTTATCAAGTTCGTGTTTCGTTATTAAAATATGTCTTTTCACTTCGCTGCACCTTGGTTCCCTCAATACTCCTCCTCTTCCGAAGATGAAGAGGAGGAGGAATGCCGTTACAGTTTTTTTCGAAAAATTTGCACATTTCAGGTATAAATCATAGTTTACATTGCAGCTACAATCAGAAATTGCACCGAAAGCAGCCATAATAATTACAGACACCAACGTCAAATACCTAAATACTCATCATAAAACATTTCTGAAAAATACATAATGTACAGAAAATGAAAGACAGGCATCTTGTGATTCCAGCCAATATTTCAGATTTCTTAAGTGTTTTACAGCGAAAACATAATATAGCGTTATATTAGCTTACCACAATAGCCAGAAACACAAGCCATTCCCCAGTAGCAAAAGTTAGCGATCGTAACAAACCAGCAAAAGATATATAATTTTTGACTAACCTTGATAAGCTTCATCAGATGACAGTCCTATAACATCACGTTATACAATACACCGATTTTTTTTTCTCGAAAATGTGCATATTTAGAGCTGAAATACGTGGTTATACATTGTGCTAACGTAGCTTCTTTTTCCTAGAATGTCCGGATATTTTTATCACACTCACCTATTCTGACCAAATAACTATTCATATACTTTACTAAAAAATACATTTTGTACAGGAAATGATAGATACATTAGTTCTTAACTTCTTGAGAATACAGGGGGTGCTGTTTTCGCATTAGCATAATTTCCTCTACAGATTAAACTGCCTCTTATTCAATTATTGCTGTTACTATATGCATATAATTAATACCATTGGATAGAAAACAAGCTATGGTTTCTAAAACCGTTTCAATTTTGTCTCTGAGTGAAACACAAGTCATTTGACAGCACTTTCCCTGAGCAAGAAGAAGATTGCAAGATGTGTATGCTCGCTTCAACGCTCTGCCTATATATGGTCACGCCACCTATGACCCGAAACACACTTCATTCGTCTTCCTCTGGGTGTCAAGAAGACGTCAGAGGAGAAATTTTTTGTTTATCTTGTACTGACGTGAAATAAGACCTATTTCTTTAGCGTGACCGACAACTTCCGGTTTTCTGAAACGCGCGTTTTAGAGGTGCAATTGTCTTTTGTTATGCTGCCGTTACGGATGAAAACTATCTCCGTCTCGAAGTTTGTTTGATACATGTGACCATATCATCTTAATGTATGTTTTTTCAATATAGTTTAATCAGATTATTTGAATTTTTTCGGGAGTTTTGCCGTGTTCCGTTCTGTGAGTTTTTTAACTTTGGACAGAACCGTGCTAGTCGACCAGTACCTATGCTAAATGAACAGGGAAAGTTGCCATTGTGAATGGATTGAACGACTCATCAGGACTAAGGACACCTTGATCAACATTCTGATGAAAGATCAGCAATAGTAAGACCCAATTTACGATGTTATTTCATATATCTGTCGTGCATGTGAACTGGTCGGGCACGCCCAGCTGGTTCTGGCTGGCGTGGCTATGCTAATTTAGCGCTACATTTTGTTTTCGCTATAAAACATTTAATAAATCTGAAATATTGTTTGGATTCACCAGATGTTGGGCTTTCAATATCTGTACGCTGTGTATTTTTTCTGAAATGTTTTAAGACAAGTAATTAGTTATATGACGTTGGTCTCTGTAATTGTTCTGGCTGCATCAGCACTATATCAGATTGCAGCTGCAATGTAGAACTGTGATTTATACCTGAAAAATGCACATTTAAAAAAAAAAAACTAAATAAATATGTTATCAGACTGTCATCTTATGAATTTGTTTATTGGTTAGTGGCTATATATATTTTCATTTAGTCGAATTAGTGATAGCTACTGACGCAGGAAAAAACTGTTGGAGTAAAAAAATGGTGTCTTTTGCTAACGTGTTTAGCTAATAGATTTACATATTGTGTCTTCCCTGTAAAACATTTTAAAAATCTGAAATGGTGGCTTTATTCACAAGATCTGTGTCTTTCATTGGGTGTCTTGGACTTGTGATTTAATGATATTTAGATGCTACTATTTAATTGTGACGCTATGCTAGCGATGCTAATCAGTGTGGGGGGGGGAGGGTGGGGGGTGCTCCCGAATCCGGGTTAGGTACTCGGTAGAGGTTAATGAAATCGCCGTGTTAGAATTCTAAAAATAACTTCATTACCACATCCAGCTTACGTTATAACGAGAGAGAGCCCAAATCTGGGCGCAAAATAATTGTCAACATATTCCGACAGATATATGAAATATCATCATAAAATGTTTCCTACTTTTGCTGATCTTTCATCAGAATGTTGTACAAGGGTGTCCTTTGTCCAGAACAATCGTTGTTTGGTTTTAGAACGGCCTTTTTCCTCTCGAATTAGCAAGCTAACTAGCCAAGTGGCGCGTAGCTCTCCATCTTCACCATACCCAGAGAACGCAAGACGCCTAAACTCCCGAAAATATTTCAATAATCTGATGAAACTATATTGAAAAAACATACTTTACGATGATATGATCACATTTATCAAATAAAATCAAAGCCGGAGATATAACACGTCTATAACGATTGCTTTTCAGAAGCCATTACCGGTGACCTCTATGCGCTTCCTGGACAGAGGAATTCTGGGGTCATGTCATTCCAAGAGCTCTCTTTTCACCATAGAAACACTTAGAAACCCCATTTCACCTCTCACAGCCCATGGGACATCTAGTGGAAGGCGTATGAAGTGCATGTATACTCATACATATCAAGCACATTTATAGGCAGATCCTAGAACAGAGCCTCGTTTTCAGATTTTTCACTTCCTGTCTGGAGGTTTGCTGCAAATTGAGTTCTGTTTTACTCACAGATATAATTCAAACAGTTTTAGAAACTTGAGAGTGTTTTCTATCCAATAGTAATAATAATATGCATATTGTACAATCTAGAATAGAGTACGAGGCAGTTTAATTTGGGCACGATTTTTTCCAAAGTGAAAGTGGCGCCCCCCTATTGACAAGAAGATAACACTTCATGTTGCTCTCTCTCCCCCTAGAAGAAAAAGAGACGCACACCTATTTAGGCGAGGTGCTGGCTAACGGAGTAGAAAACTTAAAAATAAAGGAGAGCCGCACACTCTAGGAGCTCAGATGCAAAAATATTTAATTTACCAACGTTTCGACAGGCAAGCTGTCTTCATCAGGGCTCTCTCTCTCCCTCTCGCTGTGTGTGGGTGGGTGGGGGTTATGGGGACCCTGCGCCAGGAGGCAATAAGGAAGAGGTATGGTCCTTTAAATCAGGGCTCTGCTGCCCATCTTCCACCTCAGGGAGGGCTCCACCAGTAAACAACCTTCTCTTGGAGCCATTACTCCTAGAAAGCACTGCAGCAGCCACCATCATCACCACCACCTCCCACCCCACTATACCTTTCATTGGCCCACAGAGGGGGGGTGCGTGCAGTCCAATAAAAATGGTTTGCAAGTAATCAAATAATATGTAACAGTTTTTGGCCAGTGCCAATAAATCAATTTCCTTGCAAACATTCCCAAACACGCTGTGAATTGAACACAGCCCTGGATCTCTGGAGGTTTTCCATTGAGTCGATATAAGATTGGGCCCGACACTGGGTCCAGGAGTTAAGGGTTAATAAGGCCTCCTCCCTAACCCCCCACCACGCCCGCTCGCTTCCCTCAGCTGGCCGGAGGTCCAGGGCTTGTGGTGGGTAGGTGTCAGGTGTGTCTCCCCCCTGGTCTGTGTTTGCACAGCTGGGTCTCAACAGGCCATCTGGTGCTTGGTGAAGGGGAGAGAGTAGAGGCAGGGGTGGTGAGGAGAGGAGGGAGGCAGACTGGAGACTGGACAGGGGGGTGACAAAAGGTGACCGTGCTGCCGGAGAGAGAGCCCCTGTGTGGACATAAAAAGCCACTCTTGGGTAGAGAGGTAGGAGGGGAAGGGAGGGGAAATATGGTTTTGTCTGACTGTGGCCCATAGGGGGAGCTCAGGGTGTGTTTGTGTGTTTATGTTATGCCAACCTGGACTCAGGGGTAGACGTCACATAGTAAATCTGTCTCCATCCATTACTATATGTTACATTTCATATGTTATATATTAATTTGTGAATGTCTATCATCCATGTTACAAATTACAATTTATGATATGTTACAAATTGCAATTTGTACAATATGCTACTATGATATGTTACTAATTCCTATTTGTTTTGACTGATGTTAGCTGGTTAATTAATGCTACGTTAGCTAGGCTAGGAGTTAGGGTTAGGGGTTAAGGTTAGGTTTAAGGTTAGGAGTTAGGGCTAGGCATCCCGCTAGTGGGACAACTTCTGGTGAAACTGGAGGGTGAGCAATTCAAATAAATAATCATAAAAATTATGGATATTTAACATTTAGGTACATATAAGTGTCTTATATTGGCTGAAAGCGTAAATTAATCTAACTGCACTGTCCGATTTACAGTTGCTATTACAGCGTAAACATACCATGCGATTATTTGAGGACGGCTCTCTACTTCAAATATTTTTCCACCGGCAAAGGTTTCATAAATTCACAAATAGTGATTAAATATTCACGTACTTTTTGAAAATCTTCCTCTGATTTATCACCCAAAGGGTCCCAGCTATAACGTGTAGTGTCGTTTTGTTAGATAAACCGCTTCTTTATATCCCAAAAAGTCAGTTTAGTTGGCTCCATCGATTTGAGTAATCCACTCGTTCAACATGCAGAGAAAAGAATCAGAAAACCTACCCCTAAACTTTCTTTCAACAAGTCAAAATATGTTTCTATTTACTCCTCAGACCCTAAAATGTAGTCAAGCTATGAAATTCCTTACACAAACAAGTATGTTCAATAGGAAACCGATTTTAGCAGGTGCGTCCTGTCTTCATGGCGCGCGCAAACACGAATTTCCAAGACCGTGTCCCTGTACTAAAACTGATATTTCTTATGTGTTTTTGACGGTACAAGCCTGAAACCTTGAACATAGACTGCTGACACCCTGTGGAAGCCATGGGAATTGCATCCAGGGAGAAAATTGTCAATATGACCTTCTACTTGCCATTCTAAGAGGTAGGTCTCTCTCTCTCAAAAATATTCTGGTTTGTTTTGGATTTTCTCCAACATTATTTTAAAATTTCTACACACTTCAAAGTGTTTTCTTTCCAATTGTACCAATTATATGCATATCCTGGCTTCAGGGCCTGAGCAACAGGCAGTTTACTTTGGGCACATCATTCAGGCAAAAATTAAGAAAAAAGGGTCCGTTAAAGGGTTAGTAGAAAAACCTGTGTGAGTAGTTGCAAAGTTGCTAATTAGCTAAAATGCTTTGTCCTTTGTCCTAAAATTGTCCTTGATGAGATTTGAACAAACTTTGAGTTGCTAGACGTTCGAGTTATACGTCCTTTCATACAAACGTAACATATACTAATTTGATTGTCCTGGGTTTCATTTACTAGGCTGGTTATGCTTGAGGTATGAGATATGTGGAATGTGTGTCTAAGGTTTGTGGGATTGCATGGGAATGTTTTGTTATTGCATGTCTATGTTTGGCTGTGTGTATGAATGTCCATTTGATTGCAGTGTGTGTGTGTGTGTGTGTGTGTGTGTGTGTGTGTGTGAATGTCCATGTGATTGCACCATGTGTGTGTCAGCGGCATGTATTTATGGACGCCAAGGGAACCCAGGCTTCCCCCAAAATGTCTCAATAAAAAACACAAAATAATATTTCTTTCGTTGCTTTGTGTTTCATAATTTTCCTTCAATTCGCAAGAGGCTGAATGCATCTCACCGGAGAAAGCATCTGAGCGAGTGAAACAGCGCCCCTCTGTCTCTATATGTGAAACAACTTGCATCTCGTTGTGTTGTTGTCCTCCGGTGGCTAACTAGCTAGCTAAAATAGTGCCTTTCCTAAATTAGCCATGGATGGTGACAGGGATTTAGACTTGTAGTTTACTTAATTCTCTGTACTGGCCAATGATTATAATGGCGATTCTGACCCAACCATAAATTCATACATTGTGCGGTGCCCCTGGCCTGAGAGGATGTAAGTTCAATATGTTGCTAGATGTAAAAGGCTAATGTTAACTAGCTGGCTCACCGTTGCCCATTAAAGCAAATTAGGCTAGCGAGCAAGCATTTTAGCCAGGTAGCCTAGGACAACAAAAAATAAAAGAGTGTATTGTAGGACAGAGTCATAGACCGTTTTCGGCAACATGAAAGAGAGGAGGATGGCATTGGCGTTTGTCTACAATAGGGTGAGTCAACATGTTTTTTCTACTTGCATGAATGCATGCACGCATGCACACACATGAACACACACATACACACACACACACACACAGATATCAGAACCATAGACAGCCAAACTATATTTAGCTTACGTTGATTGGACAACATTTTGGTACCTTTTAGTTGTCACTGTATTAGGCTAAGCATAGGCGATTTAATGATGTTGAAATGTTGAAGTTGAAATGGTGGATCCACACACATTGGATCCAGCTCCTGTTTTCTGTGTGAAAAGATTTGTAATTGTAATGTAATTGGTCAAAAGACCAAGATCAGAATTGTGCTGCCTGTCTAAATGCAGCCATAAAGGTACACACAAGATATCATCACGCGCACACACACACGCAGGCTGTGTTTACACAGACAGCTCAATTCTGATATTTGGTCTTATGACTGATCAGATCAGCTCTGAAAATGATTGGATGTGAAAACATGTGATTTTATTGGTCAAAAGACCAATTAGTGGAAAAAAATATCAGAATTGCGATGCCTGTGTAAACACAGCCTTAGAGGCGTGCACACACAACACGCACACATACACCCACACACACACACCGGTGAGTAGCCTAATTATAGGAGACTGGGCTGCAACACCACTTCCAGCAGCCAGCCTCCAGACACAGGTATACACCTCCAGTAGCCCCATCCATCCCCAGCCCAGCTCCCTCTAGCCAGGGACCCTTGTCTGACTCCATCTGGCTGGATGGAAAAACAGGGCTGAAATAGGGGAGGATGATAGAGGAGGAGGAGTCTGGAGAGAGACAGAGGCAGAGACAGAAGGGTGGATGGGAGATGAGAGAGGGGGTGTAGGGGTGGGGGAGAGAGACAGGGATGGAGAGAGGGATGGACACAGAGGTAGAGAAGGAGTAGATACAAGAGAGGGTGTAAAAAAAGGGGAGAGAAACAAACGAGGATGAGACAGCGAAAACAGGACAGAGACCAAGGGTATGATGTGTAGAGGAGAGATGGAAGGAGACAGGGGAAGGTCATAGGAGAATAAAGAGGGATAGAAGAGGACGATGGAGGGAGAGGAGTTTGTATTGGCCTGCAGCATATTCTGAAGCTCTGAAGGTAACAGCAAAACCACACCATCACGTACCAGTCAAAAGTTTGGACACACTTACTCATTCAAGGGTTTTTCTTTATTTTTACTATTTTCTACATTGTAGAATAATAGTGAAGACATCTATAAAATAACACATATGGAATCATGTCCCCCCCAAAAAATATGAATAAATGTAATAACCAAAAAAGTGTTAAACAAAATCAAATATATTTTATATTTGAGATTCTTCAAAGTAGGAACTTTTTGGATACTACATTTATTTGTATTTAAATGTTTTGACACAGTTTTGATGTCTTCACTATTATTCTGTAATGCATACCCTGGTGCATTATGGGTAGGTCATGTCGAGGTCAGTGCTCAAAATTCAATACCCAGTTGGAACAGGTATGAATGCCTGGCTGTGCCTCCACATCGAGTGAGATGGACAGTCTGAGAGTAACCTCTTCATAACCGTAAACCAACCAAACCCTACCCTGAATCCTGCACTGCGCTATCATCATGCCTATTCTTAGGTTCTAGGATGTCCTTATCTAGAGCAATGCATATGGGCTCGTAACTCCGTAGTATAAATAGGATACAGTGCATCACTAATTGTACACATTCACTGACATATCACTGTGACGGAGGTGAAGGAAGGAATTAATGGATTCCCCCCAGCGACGGATACGTAAGGCATACATACACATGGAGACACATACAGGCACGATTGGGAATAAACACTTGCACACATGCATGCACTTATGCTATGCACATGCAAATATACACACACACACACACACTTCTATGTAACCCCCAGCTCCTCACTAAAACAATATGGCCTAGAGCCTTCATTTGTATGGATTAACATGAGATGCCGTATCGGGTAATAATTCTTACAAAAATATATATATATATATATATTAAAATGTTTATTTATTATTCCAAATTCAGTATTTTAAAATGTATTTAATTTATTACATTTTTTATTATTTTCTGTTTTTTGGGGGGCATTTATTTCCTTGTTTACATTTTTTTATCCAAACATATTACTTATTCATGAGCCTTTTGCAACATTCAGATTTTGAGCAAAGCAAGGAGATCTGGGCATCACCTTCCATCACACAGACAGGGCCAGAATGCAGGAACAAGACAGGTGCCCCATACTTCAATATTGCGTGTGTTTTGAATCGGCACATGAATAAAAAGGAGAATGTCTTCCACATGAGACCACTGACAGTTAACCCTTAAACAAATCAAAAACAAACAATGGCAATGAAGTAAAAAAATAAAAAGAGGAGAGGAGAGGGGAAGAGAGTGATAGATGGAGGGCAGGGCAGGGCAAAGAGGATGGGTAAAAACAGTCTGAGACCCCCTCCATGGCATCCCTAAAACATGGACACGGGGTAATGGAGCGATTGATGGCTACAAAAGAGAAGGAGAAGAGGGGACATGTTTTGTGTTTTCTCTCCCGTTGACCCAGGACACAGAAGAGTGAGGGCTCTATCTAATGGGCAGTGTACCTGTCTGAGTGGTCACTGACTGTGAAAGTATGCCTTGAAATAAAATCCAAACTAACCAGAATTCAAAATGGCTGCCTTCTAAACTAGAGTTCTAACTCAAATTAAGTTAAACTCAGAAGCGCATTTCACCAGTATCTGTTCCACAACTTTCAGTGACATCTGATTAGTTTCGTCTTCTTAAAGTGTTCATATTTCTAGCATGAAGCTGCTTTAAATTGCCGTAAGCTCTGATGTAATTTTATTCTGATGACTTACCAAGGTCATGGCACATGTCCCTTTTTGACAATCACAGTGAACCTAAAATGGCTGCTAGCTAAGAACTTCCCAGTGCCTTTGGTGCTGGGTCCAAACTGCCAAGGATATGGCTGTTAATACTACACCCTGGGTTGCAGTCTTGGGCCTTTCCTCATACGGGCAGTTTTGTGTAGTCAGAACGACTGAAAACACCAAAGAGGGATGAGCAGAGGCCTTAACAGCACAGATTATGTGAACACTGGATAAGGCCACAGTGGAAAAATAAAGGGGAACACTGGAGTTGAAATTGTCCCTTTCCCCCATTATCTGTTCCCAGAAGTGCTCAATGATCCCCGGATAGAGCTCTGGAACATCAAAGAAAATCAAGGTCACAACTGTTAATATTGACGCACACACAGTACGACTAATCTTTCATCTTCATTGAAACAAAATCTGTTATGACTGGTTGCACTGGTGGAGGGTGCTAGACTCAGACGTATGGAAATTGCAATGTTCCCCTCGCGTCAGTACACTCTTCCTGATTTGGATGGGCCTTCAGAACCAAAGCTGTCTGTGTAGCTCTGTTGTAATCCTGCATCGAAGTTTGACACTGAGCAAGAGATGATACAACATATTTCCGTCACAAGGAAAATCAATGGCCTTAGACACGTTCACTAGTTTCAACCACTTGAGGTACACATCAAACGACTGCTCAGTCTTCACAGAGCCATATGGAACAACAACTTCCAAGCGGTGATTCATTTCACTCATGACACCCCCTCACAAGCGTTTCAGTTCCCTGTAAGTTACAGTGGGGAACAGCAATGAGCGGGAGTCATACAGATGATAGCACTTTCCCATTAATAAAACAGGATAAGAGGGAGATTGGAAGGAACTGAGGATCTTGGTTAGGAGAACAAAGAGGAATGAATTGCTGGATGGGAAGCGATGGAGGGAATATGATATCCAGGTAGTGATAGATAGACGGATGGATATGGAAACGGGATTCCATGGGTCCTCAGAGAAGAGATGTCAAGGAACATGAGATGAGGGACATAATCCAAAGATCACAGCGAAACAGGTAGAGGGAAAGAGATGAGGAAAGAGGCAAGTAGAGAATGTGAGGTGGGATGGAGAGAGGAAGCGAGGGATGGAGGAGAGGAGAAGTTTAAAAAAAATGGGAAAAGGGCTTTAGTAAAAAGGAGATAATGCACAGTAAAAGAGAGAGAGAAAGAAAACATGAGCATAAGGAGGGAGGTGTGTAACAGTCTTGCTTGTCCTTTCATTGATATTCCGATATTCCATTGAGTTGACTTTCCTTGTCTTCATGAAGGGTACCACACGCAGCCCTGGCATGGGCATGGGCAAGCTGGACTTCCTTTGCTTAGCCAAACTGCCAGTGGCTGACTGGTGATAGTAGTGATGGTGGTGCCAGGGGGATGAGGGGTGGGCATCAGACTGCGAGGAATCAGGTGTCAGTGTGGGTGCCCAGCTGTGCTGAGCCCTGGGCCCAGTGAAGAGCTGCATTGGTTGGGGAGTGGGACTCATCCAATGCCCCAGTACCTGGGAAAACAACAACATGAAAAGAACTGCCAGTCTTCCAGGCACCTGGGGTACTGGGGAATTGTGCAATGTGATTCGCTCTCCAGTACTGATCTCAGAGCACAACGATTATGCAAATGAACGCGGATACACACAAACACATACATCTGTGAGGCTACACACACTCACACACCTGCATGCCGTGCACACACATACACACAATCATACATGTAAATACGAACACACACACAAGACCCGCACTCCTTTTTATTAATTTTTTACTGATTTCAATACACCGTAGCCCATCACCTTGCCGAATAAAAAGGGAAAGAGAAAGAAAACCAACCTACTCTTCAGTGTCTGTCTATACATCTTAAATAAGTTTACCACATTTTTTTATTTCAATATATAACATGATATCAGAGTTGTTATATAGAGCTCCCCACTAGCCCCCACATCCACCACCATCCCCATTCCTTTCAGCACCCCCTCCCTTTCCTCTCTCTCTCTCTCTCTCTCTACCTTCTCTGCATTTCTCTCTCGCCCTCTCTCTCTCTCTTTCCTGCATTTGCATAATTTCCTCCACCGTATTCTGATGTATGCGTGTGAATAATAAAGCTCATGGGCGCGCCGTGCGAGCCTGCCACTGTTCATTACCGCCGCGCCGTGCAAAACCCAGGCTCCGCAGGGCTCTCACTAGACATTCCACGCAGAAGAAAGGCCTCTCCCTCTCTCTTGCTCTGTCTCTCTCCCTTGCATTCTGTTCCTCTTATCATTTTCTCTCTCTCCTTTAGTCCCTTGCTCCGTTTCTCTCGCTTCGTCTCTCCCCTCTGTCTCTCTCTTACTCACTGTTTCTCACACTCCCTCGCTCTCTATTCCTCTCACTCACTCTCTCCCTAACATTCTGTTTCTCTCACTCCATCTCTCCTTTCTCTCTTTTTTCGCTTTCAGGGGGGCAGGTGCTCAAAATGGAAAAGTAGCCTCCGTCATTCTTGAAGGAAAGAAGTTTGGAACCACCAAGACTCTTCCTAGAGCTGGACGCCCGGCCAAACTGAGCAATTGGGGGAGAAGGGCCTTGGTCAGGGAGGTGAGCAAGAACCCGATGGTTACTCTGACAGAGCTCCAGAGTTCCTCTGTGGAGAACCTTCCAAAAGGACAAACGTCTCTGCAGCACTCTACCAATCAGGCCATTATGGTAGAGGGGCCATACGGAAGCCACTCCTCAGAAAAAGGAACATGACAGCCCGCTTGGAGTTTGCCAAAAGGCACCTAAAGACTCTCAGACCATGAGAAACAAGATGCTCTGGTCTGATGAAACAAAGGTAAACTCTGAATGACAAAAGTCACGTCTGGAGGAAACCTGGCACCATCCCTATGGTGAAGTGTGGTGGCAGCATCATGCTGTAGGGATGTTTTTCAGTGACAGGGACTGGGTGACTAGTCAGGATCGAGGGAAAGATGAACGGAGCAAAGTACAGAGAGATCCTTGATGAAAACCTACTCCAGAGCACTCAGGACCTCAGACTGGGGTGAAGGTTCACCTTCCAACACGACAATGACCCTAAGCACACAGCCAAGACAATGCAATAGTGTAAGTGTAGTGCAATAAGTCTCTGAATGTCCTTGAGTGGACATTTTTCTTCACTCTGCGGTCCAACTCATCCCAAACTATCTCAACTGTCCACACACCTGGTGGTCCCCTGTATTAAGAGTCAGTGTGGAGGACGTGTTGTTGTTGCCAATCCTCATAGCCTGTGGTCTGCCCAGTCCAGGATCCAGTTACAAAGGGCGGTGTCCAGACCAAGGGCTCTGAGCTTGGTGCCGAGCTTAGAGGAAACAATAGTGTTGAATGTTAAACTGTAGTCATTGAACAGCATTCTCACATAGGTGATCCTCTTGTCCAGATGTGTTATGGCTGTGTGAATAGTGATGGAAATGGCATCTTCCGTGGATCTGCTGGATATGTTGCAGAATCAGAAAGAACCTTACTTTCACACCACCTGAAATAGAGGTCCTGGATGTCAGGGATCTCGGCCCCAGTGATGTACTGGGCTGTCCACACAAACCTCTTCAGTGCCATGCGCTCAAGGGGGGTGCTGTTGCCATACCAAGTATTGATGCAACCAGTCAAGATAATCTCATTGGTGCAGCTCTAGAACTTCTTGAGGATTTGGGGGGACATGACAAACCTTTTCTACCTCCTGAGGGGAAGAGGCACTGTCGTGCCTTCTTTACGACTGGGCGCGTATGTGTGGATCATTTTAGGTCATTTGGACACCGAGGAACTTGCCCGCTCTACTGCAGCCCCTTCGATGTCGCTGCGTAGTAGGAACTTCCGGCCAAGGAGGTAGTGGTAGAATTGGCGGGTGTAGCTGACAATGGCCCGTAACTCATGCCTGGTGACCCAGTACTTCTGCTGAGCTGGCGTGAGGTGGGTGCTTGCATAGGTGATAACTCTCTTTTCTACCCACTGTAGTTGTGACAGCACTGCTCTAATGCTGTGGTTGGTGGCATGCATGTCAAGGATGTACTTCCCTTCTGCAGCTGGATACTCTAGCACCGGGGCTGTTGTCAGTTTCTCCTTACGCTGACTGAAGGCATTCTGGTGCTCTGCTCTCCACAGGAATTTAGCTTCCTTCTCGAGGAAAATATTGATTGGGCTGGCCAGTACCGCAAATGCTGGAACGAACATGCGGTAGTAATTGCATAATCCTTTGAAGGCTTGCAGTTCTTGCACATTACTACGAGGTTGCCAGGTTTGCACATCCTTGATCAGAGCAGGGTTGGAACTTATGCCTTCACCACTCATGACATGCCTTAAGAACAGGAATTCTTACTTGAGCAGGTGACACTTGGATGTCTTCAGCTTCAGACCGTAGCTGTGAAAAAGTTGGAAGACATCTGCAAGCAGTTCTAGGCTCTCATCAACTCCTCTCACCAGGATGATGATGTCATCCAGGTAGATTAATAGTGTTTCCCATTGGAGTCCATGGAGGACGTGCTCCATTGGCCCTCTGAAATGTGGGGCGTTACAAAGGCTGAATGGCATACAGATAAACACCATCTTCTCCTGGTTCTTTTCATCCACTGCTACCAGCCTGTAGCCAGAATGAAGATCTAACGTGGAGACGACATTGGATCCCCAAGGACATTAAGACACACTTCCCTCTTGGGGAAGGGCTATGCATCCTTGGCTGTCAGGTTATTGAGGCAGCGGTAATCGAAATACCAGCAAATTCCACAATACTTTTTTACAAACTATGACAACGGGGGATGCCAACTCTGAGGAGGATGGTGTGACAACACCTGCTTCCACCATTGCCTTGAAGTGCATTTCCTCTTTTCCTTGGAACCCGAGAAATGTCCGTCGTATCGGTTGATGTACTGGCCTAGCCGCTCCAGTGTGGGTGACAGCAGACATGTAGCCTAAGTCAATGTTGGTCATTGCAAAAAGGGACATTGACTGTTGTTATTTTTCCCTGCTGAGTGCCTCGCTTGAAGCAACAAACATGGCCTGAAGATGTTCAGGTAGGTCTGTTGCAGCAGTCACTCTTTTAATCTCTGGCTGCGGTGCACTTTCAGACTGTTCCCCAGGAGTGCATGCTTCTGTCCAAGGCACATTTTGTTTTTGGTGACACTTTCTGTGATACTTAGAGGCAGTAAGACCGGGCTTCGGATGGTCAACTTCACCCCAGACTAGACATTTCACACTCTGATGGCGAGGTTGCGTCTTTCTCCAGGAGCACCCGAGCAACGAAGTAGTCTGATCCGTCGCCTCCAGGGATTTTGGCAGTCAAAGGTTCCTCCTTGATAAAGACTCTTCCGCTGGCATGGGTAGTTACATTTCCAGCTCTCAAAAGGTCCAGGCCGAGGAGGACAGAGTCACCTCCCATTCAAAGCTCCTGGTGCCAATCTGGAATGTAACTTTTGGTCCATCCATTGCAGTCATGTCTTTCCCCAACTCAGCATTTTGAAGTTATGTCTTCTTGAGAGAAGTTTTCTCACTCACAGGGAGCTATCTGCAAGCTGCTGCTACTCTATACACTGCTGCTACTCTGTTTATCATATATCCTAATGTAACGGTCGTCTTGTGGTGAACGGTGGCGACTCAGGCTCTGGGCGTGGTCCACATCCCACCATAGTCAATCCACGCTTCCGTAAACTCCTCCTACTGACCACCCTCCAAATTAACCCCACTGGATTAAGGGGCAGCACCGGACTAATGGGCAATACCGGAATGAGGAGAAACACCGGACTGAGGGGCAGCTCCGGACTGAGGGGCAGCTCCGGACTGAGGGGCAGCTCCGGACTGAGGGGCAGCTCCGGACTGAGGGGCAGCTCCGGACTGGCTGACGGCTCTGGCTGGTCATGGCTGGCTGACGGCTCTGGCTGGTCATGGCTGGCTGACGGCTCTGGCTGGTCATGGCTGGCTGACGGCTCTGGCTGGTCATGGCTGGCTGACGGCTCTGGCTGGTCATGGCTGGCTGACGGCTCTGGCTGGACATGGCTGGCTGACGGCTCTGGCTGGACATGGCTGGCTGACGGCTCTGGGCAGACGGGCAGTTCAGGCGCCGTTGGGCAGACGGGCAGTTCAGGCGCCGCTGGGCAGACGGGCAGTTCAGGCGCCGCTGGGCAGACGGGCAGTTCAGGCGCCGCTGGGCAGAC
Organism: Salvelinus fontinalis; assembly: GCF_029448725.1. NCBI lineage: Eukaryota > Metazoa > Chordata > Actinopteri > Salmoniformes > Salmonidae > Salvelinus > Salvelinus fontinalis. The sequence continues at coordinate 12,756,756 of NC_074674.1, forward strand.
GGGCAGTTCAGGCGCCGCTGGGCAGACGGGCAGTTCAGGCGGCGCTGGGCAGATGGGCAGTTCAGGCGCCGCTGGGCAGACGGGCAGTTCAGGCGCCCCTGGGCAGACGGGCAGTTCAGGCGCCGCTGGGCAGACGGCAGACTCTGGCCGGCTGAGACGCACTGTAGGCCTGGTGCGTGGTGCCGGAACTGGAGGTACCGGGATAAGGACACGCACCTTCAGGCTAGTGCGGGGAGCAGCAACAGGACGCACAGGACTCTGGAGGCGCACAGGAGGCTTGGTGCGTGGTGTAGGCACTGGTGGTAATGGGCTGGAGACACGCACCATAGGGCTAGTGCGTGGAGGAGGAACAGGGCTCTGGAGTCGCACAGGAAGCCTGGTGCGTGGTGTAGGCACTGGTGGTACTGGGCTGGGGTGGGGAGGTGGCGCCGGATATACTGGACCATGCAGGCGTACTGGCTCCCTTGAGCACTGAGCCTGCCCAACCTTACCTGGTTGTATGCTCCCCGTAGCCCGACCAGTGCGGGGAGGTGGAATAACCCGCACTAGGCTGTGTAGGCGAACCGGGGACACCATGCGTAAGGCTGGTGCCATGTATGCCGGCCCGAGGAGACGCACTGGTGGCCAGATGCGTAGGGCCGGCTTCATGACATCCGGCTCAATACTCAATCTAGCCCTGCCAGTGCGGGGAGGTGGAATAACCGGGCTATGCACACGTACAGGAGACACCGTGCGCTCTACCGCATAACACGGTGTCTGCCCGTACTCTCGCTCTCCACGGTAAGCTTGAGGAGTTGGCGCAGGTCTCCCACCTGACTTCGCCACACTCCCTTGTAGCCCCCCCCCAAGAAATTTTTGGACTTGCCTAACAGGCTTCCTACCGCGTCGTCGTGCTGCCTCCATTCTCCGGTATCCCTCCTCACACTGTGCCAGAGAATCTCAGGCGGGCTCCGGCACTCTCTTAGGGTCGATCCCCCACCTGTCGATCTCCTCCCACGTAGTGTAGCCCAGATCCTTCTCCTGTTTCCGTGCTGCCTCCTCATACCGCCGCCTCTCGGCTTTAGCTGCCTCCAGCTCTTCACGTGGGCGGCGATATTCTCCAGGTTGAGCCCATGGCCCTTTACCGTCCATTATTTCCTCCCATGTCCAGAAATCCTGTGTAGGTGGGTCCTGTTGCTGTTTCACACGCTGCTTGGTCCTTCGTTGGTGGGTGATTCTGTAACGGTCGTCTTGTGGTGAATGAGCGGACAAAGGCGCAGCGGGTGATGAATACATGATGATTTATTGAAACAAGAAGAAACTCGATGAACACTTGAAATGATTACCAAAATAACAAAACGACGTAGACAGACCTGAACATGGAACTTACAAAATAACACGAAGAACTCACGAACAGGAACAGACTACATACACGAACGACAACGAAACAGTCCCGTGTGGTGCGACATACACAGACACGGAAGACAATCACCCACAAACAAACAGTGAGAACAGCCTACCTAAATATGGTTCTCAATCAGAGGAAACGTCGAACACCTGCCTCTAATTGAGAACCATATCAGGCAACACATTAACCCCAACATAGAAACACAACACATAGAATGCCCACCCCAACTCACGCCCTGACCAACTAAACACATACAAAACAACAGAAAACAGGTCAGGAACGTGACACCTAATGCCTAGTCACATTACTCATATACATACGCTATATATACAAAAGCATGTGGACACCCCTTCAAATGAGTGGATTCGGCTATTTCAGCCACACCCGTTGCTGAAGGGTGATATAATTGAATACACAGCCATGCAAACTCCATAGACAAACATTGGCAGTAGAATGGACTTACTGAAGAGCTCAGGGACTTTGAACATGGCACTGTCATAGGATGCCACATTACCAACAAGTCAGTTCGTCAAATTTCTGCCTTGCTAGAGCTGCCCGCGTCAACTGTAAGTGCTGTTATTCTGAACGTCTAGGGGCAACAACAGCTCAGCCTCAAAGTGGCAGGCCACACAAGCTCACAGAACAGGACAGCCCAGTGCTGAAGAACACAGCTTCCTCGGTTGCAACACTCACTACCAAGTTCCAAACTGTCACTGGAAGCAACATCAGCACAAAAACTGTTCGTCAGGAGCTTCATGAAATGGGTTTCCATGGCCGAGCAGCCGCACACAAGCCTGAGATCACCATGCGCAATGCCAAGCGTCGGATGGAGTGGTGTAAAGATCACCGCCATGAGACTCTGGAGCAGTGGACACGCATTCTCTGGAGTGATGAATCACTCTTCACCGTCTGGCAGTCCGACGGACAAATCTGGCTTTGGCGGATGTCAGGAGAACGCTACCTGCACCAATCAAATCAAATCAAGTTTATTTTATATAGCCCTTCGTACATCAGCTAATATCTCGAAGTGCTGTACAGAAACCCAGCCTATAACCCCAAACAGCAAGCAATGCAGGTGTAGAAGCACGGCGGCTAGGAAAACTCCCTAGAAAAGGCAAAAACCTAGGAAGAAACCAAGAGAGGAACCAGGCTATGAGGGGTGGCCAGTCCTCTTCTGGTTGTGCCGGGTGGAGATTATAACAGAACATAGTCCTGACGCATGTTCCTAGGGCTCCTAGAAGCCTCCTCTGAGAGAGAGAAAGAAAGCGAGAAGGAGAGAATTAGAGAGAGCATACTTAAATTCACACAGGACACCGGATAAGACAGGAGAAGTACTGCAGATATAACCAACTGATCCTAGCCCCCCGACACAAACTACTGCAGCATAAATACTGGAGGCTGAGACAGGAGGGGTCAGGAGACACTGTGCCCCCATCCGATGATACCCCCGGACACGGCCAAATAGGAAGGTTATAACCCCACCCACTTTGCCAAAGCACAGCCCCCACACCACTAGAGGGATATCTTCAACCACCAACTTACCATCCTGAGACAAGGCCGAGTATAGCCCACAAAGATCTCCACTACAGCACAAACCAAGGGGGGGGGGCGCCAACCCAGACAGGAAGATCACGTCAGTAACTCAACCCACTCAAGTGACGCACCCCTCCTAGGGACGGCATGAAAGAGCACCAGTAAGCCAGTGACTCAGCCCCTGTAATAGGGTTAGAGGCAGAGAATCCCAGTGGAGAGAGGGGAACTGGCCAGGCAGAGACAGCAAGGGTGGTTCGTTTCTCCAGAGCCATTCCGTTCACCTTCACACTCCTGGGCCAGACTACACTCAATCATATGACCTACTGAAGAGATAAGTCTTCAGTAAAGACTTAAAGGTTGAGACCGAGTCTGCGTCTCTCACATGGGTAGGCAGACTATTCCATAAAAATGGAGATCTATAGGAGAAAGCCCTGCCTCCAGCTGTTTGCTTAGAAATTCTAGGGACAATTAGGAGGCCTGCATCTTGTGATCGTAGCGTACGTGTAGGTATGTACGGCAGGACCAACTCGGAAAGATAGGTAGGAGCAAGCCCATGTAACGCTTTACAGGTCACCTCTTTAGGATAGGGGGTGCTGTTGTCACTTTTTCTGGAAATCGTGTAATTTTTAAACGGCTTCCTACTCAATTCTTGCTCGTACAATATGCATATTATTATTATTATTGGATAGAAAACAGTCTCTAGTTTCTATAGCCGTTGAAATTTTGTTTCTGAGTGGAACAGAACTCATTCTACAGCAATTTCCCTGACATGGAGTCAGATTTCACACATCTTGGCCCCTGATCTGGAGTCAGTTTAAAGGTTAAAGGTCGCTGTGAATGCTATGAGGATACTAACACTGCTTACGTCTTCCCCTGGATGTCTTTACGTGTTGACGATTTGAATGGAGTCGATTGCGCAATCACAGCCTCTATAAATCAGATCAACGTGTAGGTAGTAACTCTTTTCCAGCTGCGCCGGACGCGCGGTGGACACCGACCTGCTCTTTTTCCAAGCATTAGTGTAGCCAGTAATATTTCTCCGGTCATGTTTTAACTTGTAATAGGTGTTAAAGACATCATAAGGTAGTTAATTTAAACCGTTTTATAGCAATTTATATCCGTTTAGTGCGATTTTGGGACATTTATTTCTGAGACATTTAGAATCCCTGGACACTTTTCCAGTTCATGCCGAACGCAGTGGGCATTTCCACATGGCAAGAGGACAGCTTTCGACCAAAAGACGATTAGACCCAAGAAAGGATTCTTTGCCCAAGATTCTGATGGAAGAACAGCTCAAAGTAAGAACAATTTATTATGATAAATCGTGTTTGTCGAAAAATGTTAATCGCTTATGACGCCATTTTGTTAGACGTAGCTTCGCTTGGCGCAAACTGTATTGAAAAGGATAATTTAAAAAATGTAAATCAGCGATTGTATTAAGAATTAAATTGTCTATCAATCGCTGTCCACCCTATATTTTTTAGTCACGTTTATGAGTATTTATGTATACGACTAGATCACTGTCTAATATGGCGCACGACATTGTCTGACCAGCTGGGCAACTTTTGTCATTGTCTAACCATGATTTGTGGCTAAATATGCACATTTTCGAACAAACTGTATATGTATGTTGTAATATGATGTTACAGGAGTGTCATCTGAAGAATTCTGAGAAGGTTAGTGAAAAAATTATTATATTTTGGCGAAGTTTACGTTATCGCTCTCTTTGGCTAGAATCAATGCTCTGGTAATGTTTGCACATGTGGTATGCTAATATAACGATTTATTGTGTTTTCGCTGTAAGACACTTAGAAAATCTGAAATATTGTCTGTATTCACAGGATCTGTGTCTTTCGATTAGTGTATGCTGTGTATTTTTACGAAATGTTTGATGATTAGTAATTAGGTAATACACATTGCTCTATGTATTTATTCTAGTCTAGTTGTGACGGTGGGTGCAATTGTAAATTATGATATCTACCTGAAATATGCACATTTTTCTAACAAAACCTATCCTATACCATAAATATGTTATCAGACTGTCATCTGATGAGGTTTTTTCTTGGTTAGTGGCTATAAATATCTTAGTTTAGCCGAATTGGTGATAGCTACTGGTGTTGGTGAACAAAGAAAAGATGGTGTCTTTTGCTAAGGTGTTTAGCTAATAGATTTACATATTGTGTCTTCCCTGTAAAACATGTTAAAAATCGGACATGTTGGCTGGATTCACACGATCTGTGTCTTTCATTCGCTGTATTGGACTTGTTAACCTGTTGGGGATGGGGGCGCTGTTTAGACTATTTATGCTAATGTGGCTAATTTTTTAAACGGCTTCCCACAAAATCCTTGATCGTACAATATGCATATTATTATTATTATTGGATAGAAAACAGTCTATAGTTTCTATAGGAGTTGAAATTTTGTCTCTAAGTGGAACAGAGCCCATTCTACAGCAATTTCCCTGACATGGAGTCAGATTTGAGAAACGTTGGCCACTTTTCTGAAGTCATTTAAAAGGGCTCTGTCGTTGCTATGACTATACGGACACTTCTTACGTCTTCCCCTGGATGCCTTTACGTGATGACGATTCCAACGGGCTCGATTGCTCGTTCACAGGCCCTACAAATGAAAAAAACCTTTAGCTAGCAAGTCTTTTCTTGCTGCGTAACGCGCGTGGAAGACACCGACCCTCTCCTGTTCCAAGCGTTAGTTTAGCCTGTTATATTTCTCCGGTCATCTTTTCACTCGTTATAGGAGTTACAAACATCACAAAGTAGTTAATTTAAAGCGTTTTATAGCAATTTATATCCGTTTAGTGCGATTTTGGGACATTTATTTTTGCAACGATGTGAAAAGTTGGGCACGCTTTTCAGTTCATCCCAAACGTAGTTGACATTTCCACATGGCAAGAGGACAGCTTTCCACCAAAAGACGATTTCTCCCAAGAAAGGATCCTTTGCCCAAGATACTGATGGAAGAACAGCTCAAGGTAGGACATTTTTATTATGATAAATCGTGTTTCTGTCGAAACATTTTAGTGGCTTAGGACGCCATGTTTTTTGACGTAGCTTCGCTTGGCGCAAACTGTATTGAAAAGTAAGGATAAATTAAAAAATGTAATAACGCAATTGTATTAAGAATTAAATTGTCTATCAATCCCTGTCCACCCTATATTTTTTAGTCACGTTTATGAGTATTTATGTATAAGAGTAGATCACTGTCTAAGTGGCGCAAGGACGTTTTCTTTACCAGCTTGTCTACATTTCACATTGTCTAACCATGATTTTGGTGGCTAAATATAAACATTTTCGATCAAACTGTATATGCATGTTGTAATGTGATGTTACAGGAGTGTCATCGGAAGAATTCTGAGAAGGTTAGTGAAAAAATTAATATCTTTTGGCGATGTTGACTTTTATCGCTCACTTTGGCTAGAATCAATGCTGGGCTGCTAATTGCTATGTGCTAAGCTAATATAACGATTTATTGTGTTTTCGCTGTAAGACACTTAGAAAATCTGAAATATTGTCTGTATTCACAGGATCTGTGTCTTTCGATTCGTGTATGCTGTGTATTTTTACGAAATGTTTGATGATTAGTAGTTAGGTAAACACGTTGCTCATTGTAATTATTCTAGTCCATTTGTGATGGTGGGTGCAATTGTAAACTATGCCATATACCTGAAATATGCACTTTTTTCTAACAAAACCTATCCCATACCATAAATATGTTATCAGACTGTCATCTAATGAGTTTTTTTGTTGGTTAGGGGCTATAAATATCTTAGTTTAGCCGAATTGGTGATGGCTACTGGTGTTGGTGGACAAATAAAAGATGGTGGATTATGCTAATGTGTTTTTAGGTAATAGATGTACATCTTTACATATTGTGTCTTCCCTGTAAAACATTTTAAAAATCGGAAATGTTGACTGGATTCATAAGATCTGTGTCTTTCATTAGCTGTATTGGACTTTAATGTGTGAAAGTTAAATATTTTAAAAAAATATTTTTTTTGAATTTCGCGGCACTGGTTTTTCAGTGGGGGGGGGGGGGGGGTGCCGCTAGCGCCACGCTGATCCTAGACAGGTTAAATGTGTGAAAGTTAAATATTAAAAAAAATAAAAATAAATTGAATTTCGCGCTCTGCCTTTTCAGTGGAATGTGGGAGGAGTGCCGCTAGCGGCACCCCGGGGCTAGACAGGTTAACAGTAATTTGAAATCAGCCCTTGCCTTAACAGGAAGCCAGTGTAGGGAAGCTAGCACTGGAGTAATATGATCAAATTTCTTGGTTCTAGTCAGGATTCTAGCAGCCGTATTTAGCACTAACTGAAGTTTATTTAGTGCTTTATCCGGGTAGCCGGAAAGTAGAGCATTGCAGTAGTCTAACCTAGAAGTAACAAAACAATGGATTAACTTTTCTGCATCATTTTTGGACAGAAAAATTCTGATTTTTGCAATGTTACGTAGATGGCAAAAAGCTGTCCTTGAAACAGTCTTGATATGTTCGTCAAAAGAGAGATCAGGGTCCAGAGTAACGCCAAGGTCCTCCACAGTTTTATTTGAGACGACTTTACAACCATCAAGATTAATTGTCAGATTTAACAGATTATCTCTTTGTTTCTTGGGACCTAGAACAAGCATCTCTGTTTTGTCCGAGTTTAAAAGTAGAACGTTTTCAGCCATCCACTTCCTTATGTCTGAAACACAGGCTTCTAGCGAGGGCAATTTTGGGGCTTCACCATGTTTCATTGAAATGAACAGCTGTGTGTCATCCGCATAGCAGTGAAAGTTAACATTATGTTTTCGAATGACATCCCCAAGAGGTAAAATATATAGTGAAAACAATAGTGGTCCTAAAACGGAACCTTGAGGAACACCGAAATGTACAGTTGATTTGTCAGAGGACAAACCATTCACAGTGAAAAACTGATATCTTTCCGACAGATAAGATCTAAACCAGGCCAGAACTTGTCTGTATAGACCAATTTGGGTTTCCAGTCTCTCCAAAAGAATGTGGTGATCGATGGTATCAAAGGCAGCACTAAGGTCTAGTAGTACGAGGACAGATGCAGAACCTCGTTCTGACGCCATTAAAAGGTAATTTACCACCTTCACAAGTGCAGTCTCAGTGCTAAGATGGGGTCTAAAACCAGACTGAAGCATTTCGGATACATTGTTTGTCTTCAGGAAGGCAGTGAGTTGCTGCGCAACAGCTTTAAAAAAATTTTTTGAGAGCAACGGAAGATTCGATATAGGCCGATAGTTTTTCATATTTGTTTTTTATATTTTCTGGGTCAAGGTTTGGCTTTTTCAAGAGAGGCTTTATTACTGCCACTTTTAGTGAGTTTGGTACACATCCGGAGGATAGAGAGCCGTTTATTATGTTCAAAATAGGAGGGCCACGCACATGCAGCAGCTCTTTCAGTAGTTTAGTTGGAATAGGGTCCAGTATGCAGCTTGAAGGTTTAGAGGCCATGATTATTTTCATCATTGTGTCAAGAGATATAGTACTAAAACACTTAAGTGTCTCTCTTTATCCTAGGTCCTGGCAGAGTTGTGCAGACTCAGGACAGCTAAGCTTTGGAGGAATACGCAGATTTAAAGAGGAGTCCGTAATTTGCTTTCTAATGATCATGATATTTTCCTCAAAGAAGTTCATGAATTTATTACTGCTGAAGTGAAAGCCATACTCACTTGCGGAATGCTTTTTAGTTAGCTTTGCAACAGTATCAAAAATAATTGTTGGATTGTTCTTATTTTCTTCAATTAAGTTGGAAAAGTAGGATGATCGAGCAGCAGTGAGGGCTCTTCGATACTGACGGTACTGTCTTTCCAAGCTAGTCGGAAGACTTCCAGTTTGGTGTGGCGCCATTTCCGTTCCAATTCTCTGGAAGCTTGCTTCAGAGCTCGGGTATTTTCTGTATACCAGGGAGCTAGTTTCTTATGACAAATGTTTTTAGTTTTTAGGGGTGCAACTGCATTTACGGTATTGCGCAAGGTTAAATTGAGTTCCTCAGTTAAGTGGTTAACCTTTCACTGGTCTCTACCCCGGGTCCGGGAAGCACCCCCGTCCCCCCCCCCCACCCCCCACACTGAGTAGCATCGCTAGCATAGCGTCTCAATTAAATAGTGGCATCTAAATATCATTAAATCACACGTCCAAGACACATTACATACATTTACATTTAAGTCATTTAGCAGACGCTCTTATCCAGAGCGACTTACAAATTGGTGCATTCACCTAATGACATCCAGTGGAACAGCCACTTTACAATAGTGCATCTAAATCTTTTAAGGGGGGGGGGGGGCAGAAGGATTGCTTTATCCTATCCTAGGTATTCCTTGAAGAGGTGGGGTTTCAGGTGTCTCCGGAAGGTGGTGATTGACTCCGCTGTCCTGGCGTCGTGAGGGAGTTTGTTCCACCATTGGGGTGCCAGAGCAGCGAACAGTTTTGACTGGGCTGAGCGGGAACTGTACTTCCTCAGTGGTAGGGAGGCGAGCAGGCCAGAGGTGGATGAACGCAGTGCCCTTGTTTGGGTGTAGGGCCTGATCAGAGCCTGAAGGTACTGAGGTGCCGTTCCCCTCACAGCTCCGTAGGCAAGCACCATGGTCTTGTAGCGGATGCGAGCTTCAACTGGAAGCCAGTGGAGAGAGCGGAGGAGCGGGGTGACGTGAGAGAACTTGGGAAGGTTGAACACCAGACGGGCTGCGGCGTTCTGGATGAGTTGTAGGGGTTTGATGGCACAGGCAGGGAGCCCAGCCAACAGCGAGTTGCAGTAATCCAGACGGGAGATGACAAGTGCCTGGATTAGGACCTGCGCCGCTTCCTGTGTGAGGCAGGGTCGTACTCTGCGGATGTTGTAGAGCATGAACCTACAGGAACGGGCCACCGCCTTGATGTTAGTTGAGAACGACAGGGTGTTGTCCAGGATCACGCCAAGGTTCTTAGCGCTCTGGGAGGAGGACACAATGGAGTTGTCAACCGTGATGGCGAGATCATGGAACGGGCAGTCCTTCCCCGGGAGGAAGAGCAGCTCCGTCTTGCCGAGGTTCAGCTTGAGGTGGTGATCCGTCATCCACACTGATATGTCTGCCAGACATGCAGAGATGCGATTCGCCACCTGGTCATCAGAAGGGGGAAAGGAGAAGATTAGTTGTGTGTCGTCTGCATAGCAATGATAGGAGAGACCGTGTGAGGTTATGACAGAGCCAAGTGACTTGGTGTATAGCGAGAATAGGAGAGGGCCTAGAACAGAGCCCTGGGGGACACCAGTGGTGAGAGCGCGTGGTGAGGAGACAGATTCTCGCCACGCCACCTGGTAGGAGCGACCTGTCAGGTAGGACGCAATCCAAGCGTGGGCCGCGCCGGAGATGCCCAACTCGGAGAGGGTGGAGAGGAGGATCTGATGGTTCACAGTATCGAAGGCAGCCGATAGGTCTAGAAGGATGAGAGCAGAGGAAAGAGAGTTAGCTTTAGCAGTGCGGAGCGCCTCCGTGATACAGAGAAGAGCAGTCTCAGTTGAGTGACTAGTCTTGAAACCTGACTGATTTGGATCAAGAAGGTCATTCTGAGAGAGATAGCAGGAGAGCTGGCCAAGGACGGCACGTTCAAGAGTTTTGGAGAGAAAAGAAAGAAGGGATACTGGTCTGTAGTTGTTGACATCGGAGGGATCGAGTGTAGGTTTTTTCAGAAGGGGTGCAACTCTCGCTCTCTTGAAGACGGAAGGGACGTAGCCAGCGGTCAGGGATGAGTTGATGAGCGAGGTGAGGTAAGGGAGAAGGTCTCCGGAAATGGTCTGGAGAAGAGAGGATGGGATAGGGTCAAGCGGGCAGGTTGTTGGGCGGCCGGCCGTCACAAGACGCGAGATTTCATCTGGAGAGAGAGGAGAGAAAGAGGTCAAAGCACAGGGTAGGGCAGTGTGAGCAGAACCAGCGGTGTCGTTTGACTTAGCAAACGAGGATCGGATGTCGTCGACCTTCTTTTCAAAATGGTTGACGAAGTCGTCTGCAGAGAGGGAGGAGGGGGGGGGGAGGGGGAGGAGGATTCAGGAGGGAGGAGAAGGTGGCAAAGAGCTTCCTAGGGTTAGAGGCAGATGCTTGGAATTTAGAGTGGTAGAAAGTGGCTTTAGCAGCAGAGACAGAAGAGGAAAACGTAGAGAGGAGGGAGTGAAAGGATGCCAGGTCCGCAGGGAGGCGAGTTTTCCTCCATTTCCGCTCGGCTGCCCGGAGCCCTGTTCTGTGAGCTCGCAATGAGTCGTCGAGCCACGGAGCGGGAGGGGAGGACCGAGCCGGCCTGGAGGATAGGGGACATAGAGAGTCAAAGGATGCAGAAAGGGAGGAGAGGAGGGTTGAGGAGGCAGAATCAGGAGATAGGTTGGAGAAGGTTTGGGCAGAGGGAAGAGATGATAGGATGGAAGAGGAGAGAGTAGCGGGGGAGAGAGAGCGAAGGTTGGGACGGCGCGATACCATCCGAGTAGGGGCAGTGTGGGAAGTGTTGGATGAGAGCGAGAGGGAAAAGGATACAAGGTAGTGGTCGGAGACTTGGAGGGGAGTTGCAATGAGGTTAGTGGAAGAACAGCATCTAGTAAAGATGAGGTCAAGCGTATTGCCTGCCTTGTGAGTAGGGGGGGAAGGTGAGAGGGTGAGGTCAAAAGAGGAGAGGAGTGGAAAGAAGGAGGCGGAGAGGAATGAGTCAAAGGTAGACATGGGGAGGTTAAAGTCACCCAGAACTGTGAGAGGTGAGCCGTCCTCAGGAAAGGAGCTTATCAAGGCATCAAGCTCATTGATGAACTCTCCAAGGGAACCTGGAGGGCGATAAATGATAAGGATGTTAAGCTTGAAAGGGCTGGTAACTGTGACAGCATGGAATTCAAAGGAGGCGATAGACAGATGGGTAAGGGGAGAAAGAGAGAATGACCACTTGGGAGAGATGAGGATCCCGGTGCCACCACCCCGCTGACCAGAAGCTCTCGGGGTGTGCGAGAACACGTGGGCAGACGAAGAGAGAGCAGTAGGAGTAGCAGTGTTATCTGTGGTGAGCCATGTTTCCGTCAGTGCCAAGAAGTCGAGGGACTGGAGGGACGCATAGGCTGAGATGAGCTCTGCCTTGTTGGCCGCAGATCGGCAGTTCCAGAGGCTACCGGAGACCTGGAACTCCACGTGGGTCGTGCGGGCTGGGACCACCAGGTTAGGGTGGGCGCGGCCACGCGGTGTGAGGCGTTTGTATGGTCTGTGCAGAGAGGAGAGAACAGGGATAGACAGACACATATTTGACAGGCTACAGAAGAGGCTACGCTAAAGCAAAGGAGATTAGAATGACAAGTGGGCTACACGTCTCGAATGTTCAGAAAGTTAAGCTTACGTAGCAAAAAATCAATAAAATTAAAAATCTTATTGACTAAAATGATATAGTACTGCTGGCTGGTGAAGTAGCCTGGCTAGCAGTAGCTGCGTTGTTGAAAGTGAAGCTGGCTAGGTGACCTCGACAGTTTCTCTAAGTTTCTCTAGACACCTAATGAAAGATACAGATCTTGTGAATAAAGCCACCATTTCAGATTTTTTAAATGTTTTACAGGGAAGACAAAATATGTAAATCTATTAGCAAAAGACACAATTTTTCTTTGTCCACCATTTTCTCTCAACACCAGTAGCTATCACCAATTCGGCCAAATAAAGATATTGATAGCCACTAACCAAGAAGAAACCTCATCAGATGACAGTCTGATAACATATTTATGGTATAGGATAGGTTTTGTTAGAAAAATGTGCATATTTCAGGTATAAATCATAGTTTACAATTGCACCCACCATCACAACTCGACTAGAAAAAATACAGAGCAACGTGTATTACCTAATTACTAATCATAAAACATTTCTTAAAAATACACAACTCACAGCAATGGAAAGACACAGATCTTGTGAATTCAGACAACATTTCAGATTTTCTAAGTGTCTTACAGCGAAAACACAATAAATCGTTATATTAGCATACCACATGTGCAAACGTTACCAGAGCATTGATTCTAGCCAAAGAGAGCGATAACGTAATCATCGCCAAAATGTATTAATTTTTTCACTAACCTTCTCAGAATTCTCAGAATTCTTCAGATGACACTCCTGTAACATCATATTACAACATACATATAGAGTTTGTTCGAAAATGTGCATATTTAGCCACCAAAATCATGGTTAGACAAAGACAAAAGTAGGGAACTCAGTGAGGAACGCTGTATATGGCCTAGGATGCCTGTAAACAGTAGCTATAAAAAGTGATTGAGTAGGCTGCATAGATTTCATGACTAGAAGCTCAAAAGACGAAAACGCCATTTTTTTTTTGTAAATTGAAATTTGCTATCGTAAATGTTAGCAACACCCTCTCGCCTTTGCGGGATGCACGGGGGATATGGTCACTAGTGTAACCAGGAGGTGAGGCCTCATTTAACACAGTACATTCATCAGGCTTAATCCATGTTTCAGTCAGGCCAATCACATCAAGATTATGATAAGTGATTAGTTCATTGACTATAACTGCCTTTGAAGTGAGGGATCTAACATTAAGTAGCCCTATTTTGAGATGTGAGGTATCACAATCTCTTTCAATAACGGCAGAAATGGAGGCGGTCTTTATCCTAGTGAGATTGCTAAGGCAAACACCGCCATGTTTAGTTTTGCCCAACCTAGGTCGAGGCACAGACACAGTCTCAATGGGGATAGCTGAGCTGACTACACTGACTATGCTAGTGGCAGTCTCCACTAAGCTGGCAGGTTGGCTAACAACCTGCTGCCTGGCCTGCACCCTATTTCATTGTGGAGCTAGAGGAGTTAGAGCCCTGTCTATGTTGGTAGATAAGATGAGAGCACCCCTCCAGCTAGGATGGAGTTCGTCACTCCTCAGCAGGCCAGGCTTGGTCCTGTTTGTGGGTGAGTCCCAGAAAGAGGGCCAATTATCTACAAATTCTATCTTTTGGGAGGGGCAGAAAACAGTTTTAACAGCGATTGAGTTGTGAGACTTTGCTGTAGAGCTCATCACTCCCCCTAACTGGGAGGGGGCCAGAGACAATTACTCGATGCCGACACATCTTTCTAGCTGATTTACACGCTGAAGCTATGTTGCGCTTGGTGACCTGGTGACTGTTTCATCCTAACATCGTTGCTGCCGACGTGGATAACAATATCTCCATACTCTCTACACTCGCCAGTTTTAGCTTTAGCCAGCACCATCTTCAGATTAGCCTTAATGTTGGTAGCCCTGCCCCCTGGTAAACAGTGTATGATCGCTGGGTGATTCGTTTTAAGTCTAATACTGCGGGTAATGGAGTCGCCAATGACTAGGGTTTTCAATTTGTCAGAGGGAAAGGTGGGAAGCTTCGGCGTCTCAGACCCCGTAACGGGAGGAGTAGAGACGGGAAGACTCGGCCTCAGACTCCGACTCGCTACTTAATGGGGAAAACCGGTTGAAAATTTCTGTCGGCTGAATGAGCGACACCAGTTGAGCATTCCTACAGCATTTCCCTCCAGAAGCCATGAGAAAGTTGTCTGGCTGCGGGGACTGTGTGGGGGGATTTATACTACTATCTGTACTTACTGGTGGCACAGACGCTGTTTCATCCTTTCCTACACTGAAATTACCCTTGCCTAACGATTGCGTCTGAAGCTGGGCTTGCAGCACAGCTATCCTCGCCGCAAGGCGATCGTTCTCCTGTATATTATAAGTACAGCGACTGCAATTAGAAGGCATCATGTTAATGTTACTACTTAGCTTCGGCTGTTGAAGGTGCTGACGAACCATGTCCAGATAAAGCGTCCGGAGTGAAAAAGTTGAATGAGGGAAAAAAGTTACATATACAGTTTTTTTTTGTTTGCTATTTTTTTCTTTATTATTTTCAACCAACCCTACCAGCCCTAATTGGAGTAAACTAATTGACAACAACAATAAGGCTTCTATTTCCAGCTCATAAACTTAGCAAAAAAAGAAACTGTCTTGCAAAGATAATTCGTAAAAATCCAAATAACTCCAATGCATCGTGCCAACTGTAAAGTTTGGTGGAGGAGGAGTAATGGTCTGGGATTGTTTTTCATGCTTTTGGGCTAGGACCCTTTGTTCCAGTGAAGGGAAATATTAACACTACTAGATACAATTACCGTGCACAAAGCGAGATCCATACAGAAATGGTTTGTGCAGGCCAGTCAAAATAATTTGACTGGCCTGCACAGAGCCCTGACCTTTGGGATGAAATGGAACACTGACTGTGAGCCAGGCCTAATTGCCCAGTAACAGTGCATGACCTCACTAATGCTCTTGTGGATGAATGGAAGCAAGTCCACACAGCAAGGTTCCAACATCTTGTGGAAAGCCTTCCCAGAAGAGTGGAGGCTGTTATAGCAGCAAAGGGGGGGACCAACTCCATATTAATGCCCATGACTTTGGAATGAGATGTTCTACCTCTACCGCTCCAGTATCCCAGGACTTTTTAGTGTTGTTCCTATTTCTTATACTTTATTTTATAGTACAACACAATATATTGATATTGATTACTGCATTGTTGGGAAAGAGCTCGCAAGAAAGTCATTTCACTGTACTTGTGCATGCGACAATAACACTTGAAATCACCATCAGAAAATGCTTTGTGTGGTAATACTTTATTTACTGTTTTATTCACGTTTTCAAGTATTATTGACAAATCCTACATTCTTATTCTTGCATAGATTGTAATGGACATATGACGTGTGTAAAAAATGTTTTTATAGTTCCTCGGTGTCCACATCACTAAGGACCTATCATTGTCCAAACACACCAACACAGACGTGAAGAGGGCACGACACAGCTGCACCATTGAGAGCATCTTGACTGGGTGCATCACTGCTTAGTATGGCAACTGCATGTATTCTGACCTCAAGGTACTACAGAGGGTAGAGTGTATTTTCCAATACATCACCGAGGCCGAGCTCCCTGCCATGCAGGCCCTCTATACCAGAGGAAAGCCCTAAAAATTGTCAAAGACTCCAGCCGTCCAAGTCATAGACTATTCTCTCTGCTACCGCACGGCAAGTGGTACCGGAGTGCCATATCTGGGAACAAAAGGCTCCTTAACAGCTTCTACCCCAAAGCCATACGACTGATGAACAATTAATCAAATCGCTACCTGGACTATTTGCATTGACCACCTTTTTTTTGGAACTGACATTTTTGCACTGGCTCTATGCACACACACACACACACTCAAAAATAAACACACAAACTGACACACTACATAGACACAATACATCAAAGAAGGTTGGTGGCACCTT
Organism: Salvelinus fontinalis; assembly: GCF_029448725.1. Lineage (NCBI taxonomy): Eukaryota > Metazoa > Chordata > Actinopteri > Salmoniformes > Salmonidae > Salvelinus > Salvelinus fontinalis. The sequence goes on from NC_074674.1 coordinate 12,772,963, forward strand.
AATTGGGGAGGATAGGCGCGGAATAAGTAGAATGGTATCAAATACAGTGCATTCGGAAAGTTTTCAGACCCCTTGACTTTTTCCACATTTTCTTACCTTCCAGCCTTATTCTAAAATGTATGAACTTGTTTTTATCACTAGGGTTGCACATTTTGGGGAATATTCAGAGGTGGAAACTTTCCGTGGGAATTACCGGGAATATGGGAATTAACAGAAATATATGCAAATGAATATTAATATAATTTAAATGCAGATGTTTTTTGCATTGGATATATTTACCATATCCTATGGAGACAGAAACATAACCAGTTTACCTTATCATAAGTAGACATCATTGCAAATTATTAAATCCTTCCAATATATATTTAGTTACAAATTGAACTTCAATTAAATGACTTGAATCTTCACATGGGATGATTTCACTGAACAACAAAAGAAACGAAATATTGAATGATCCCCAATGATCCATCGCATCTCCCAAAAACATTTTCAACATACATCTGTAAAATGATAGTCTAGAAACTAAAGCTTTGGTTGTCTTCCTCTCAGGCTTCCATGTCTTCTCCCTGGACCTCCTCAATGTCCACCTCTTGAACATCAGACTCTGAGGCCTCATCTTCACTGTCAGTTTCCAACCTTGTTGAGGATGGCTGTTTGTCAGGCTCAAAAAGCCTCATGTTTCCCCGGATGGCCACCAATATTTCAACCCTTGTATTGGTCAGCCTGTCGCGTGTTTCGGTGTGTGTGTTCCCAAACAAGGACCAGTTGAGCTCTGAGGCGGCTGATGTTGGTGGGATTTGGAGGATGATGGAGGCAACAGGGGAAAGAGCCTCAGATCCACAAAGTCCCTTCCACCAGGTGGCTAATGAGATATGTTGGCACAACTTCCATATTGCATCTCCATCCCAAAGCCTTTGCTTGGAAGTGTACTTCGCCAGACTGCCAAGAACCTTGCCCTCATCCAGGCCAATGTGGCGAGACGACACAGTAGTGATGACACCATAAGCCTTGTTTATCTCTGCACCAGACAGGATGCTCTTGCCAGCATACTTGGGGTCCAACATGTACAGTGCGGCGTGTGTGGGCTTCAGGCAAGAAGTCTTCGCGCTTTTTGATATATTTCAGAACTGCGGTTTCCTCTGCTTGGAGCAACAGTGAAGTGGGCAGGGCAGTACAGATTTCTTCTCTTACATCTGCAAGCAGTCTGAACATCAGACAGGATGGCATTGTCTCCCTCAATCCGTGCAATGGCTATGGCTATAGGTTTCAGGAGTTTCAGGCTGCTTACCACTCTCTCCCAAAATACATCATCCAGGAGGATCCTCTTGATGGGGCTATCCATTTCATCAGACTGTGATATGGCCATATCTTGGAGAGACTCCTTCCCATCTAGGAGACTGTCAAACACTATGACAACATCACCCCAACGGGTGTTGCTAGAAAGCTTCAATGTGGTGCTCTTATTCTTCTCACTTTGCTTGGTGAGGTAGATTGCTGCAATAACTTGATGACCCTTCCCATACCTAACCATTTCCTTGGCTCTTTTGTAGAGTGTATCCATTGTTTTCAGTGCCATGATGTCATTGGGGAGCAGATTCAATGCATGAGCAGCACAGCCAATGGGTGTGATGGGAGTGTAGGACTCCTCCACTTTAGACCAAGCAGCCTTCATGTTCGCAGCATTATCTGTCACCAGTGCAAATACCTTCTGTGGTCCAAGGTCATTGATGACTGCCTTCAGCTCATCAGCAATGTGGAGACCGGTGTGTCTGTTGTCCCTTGTGTCTGTATTCTTGTAGAATACTGGTTGAGGGGTGGAGATGATGTAGTTAATTATTCCTTGACCACGAACATTCGACCACCCATCAGAGATTATTACAATACAGTCAATACAGGCTTTCTCTATGATTTGCTTGATCTTCACCAGCAAATGAGTAGATAAAGCATGTCTGGTTGGAGGAGTGTATTGTGACGGCCCTGAATTTTTCTAAACCGTCTCAGTGCTTCTCCTTCCAATAGGGCGCTTCCCCTTTAATTCCCAATTAAATAGCCGGCATCAGCTGCGCCAAGGTGAGGTTGTGATGGAGACGTGAAGGAGGATGTGTTCAACCCTCAGTTCTTGAAGCTTCGCTATTCCGTTTGTTTTGTTGCCTAATAGCTAGTTTACCCAAGATCGGATCAACTCTTTGCGTCTGTGGACTACACCTCTCTGTTGTTCTTTGTGGCCTTTTCTCCGCTGGAGATCTGTTGGCGGATTGGATTGTCTGACTGACTACAACTTTTTTGTACACGGTATTTCATTTGTTTTGGGGTGATGTATACTGTGATTTATGTAGTTAGTTGTGAGGACGTATTAGTCTTTGATACGCTTTATAGTTGTGTTCTAAAATAAGTGTTATTTTGATTGTATGATTAATACTGGGTTTACGCTACGGACAAACATTGCATGACTAAGGTCACTTGAGTCCCTGACCTTCTTTACCGGGCTGGTCTCTTTTTTTTTTATGCCCGAGGTACAGGACATTTCTGGAGGAACAAGAGCGCATTATTTGTTATATTGTTATGTGTGATCATTTATGTTGTTAATACAACCCACGCAAAAGAATACAGTTGTTTTTGAAGTTTTTTCCAATGTTTTAAGGGTTTATGAAAAGTGTATTTCCATCCGGACTTTTACATAAGTCCTTTGTATTGGTGTAGACTTGACGGACCAGATGGGACTCATTCCCTCCCAAACCAAAAGGAGAAACCAATGTTTTCTCTGGTAGGCACAACCTACCTGGCACCCCTATAAATAATAACCTCAAGTCAAACCGTTACAGTATGCTGGGCGACGAACATTCATAAATATCTTCCAATACACATTGCCTTTGAGCATCAGAGGTGAATCAGTTGCGTACACAGCTCGAGAAAGACATATATCTGACTACGTTCCTCCATTGAGTCAAAAAAAACTTCTGATTCAAGGAGGACCGTGAGCTGTTGCTATTGATAAGGTGTCTGATTCATCATTTTCAACTCGAATAGAAGTAGAGGGACTTCTGTCAGAGGTTGCTTGCTGTCAGAGGTTGCTGATGTCACAAAGTGCTGTACAGAAACCCAGCCTAAAACCCCAAGCAGCAAGCAATGCAGGTGTAGAAGCATGGTGGCTAGGAAAAACTCCCTAGAAAGGCCAGAACCCAGGAAGATACCTAGAGCAGGCAGAACAGTCCATTTTGGAAGAGGGAGAAAAGGCGCTGATGGGCCTTCTTCACAACTGTCGCAGTGGGATGGGTCCTTGCTAAGTGCTTGGTGATGTGTACACTAAGGAACTTTAAGTTCATGACCCTATCCACTGCAGCCATGTTGATGTGGATGGGGAATTGCTCCCCCCTTTGCTTCCTGTAGTAAACAAACACCTCTTCGGTTAGATCTTAAAGCACGCCCACCACCCTGCACACATCATGAAAGACTTGATGTAAAACAGATTATGAATAGCAGAAGGTCTGGATGCCCAGACAAAATAGCTGATAAGGTTTAGGTAAATGATACTAGCATCGTAACCTTTTGCATACAGGTGGTTGAAAATGTTGTCTTCTGATCCCTGCTCCACTGTGTCTAGGTGCAGCCATCTGGGTCAAGATTAGGCAGACAAAAGGTCACACTCTTTCTGGGGGGAACTGCTATCTCTCTGGGCTGGTTTGCCCTGTGTGGTGCACACAGTGCCCGCTATTTCCATCACATGGCACTGCGCAGCACCACCCTCTGGAGACGACGTGAACTCTGTAGAGTACAGACATGCTTGATAAGGTTACACACAGACACAAGACAGACACACGCAGATACAAGGGCAGGAAGATAAACAGACACAGACAAACAGATTGATAGACCTACACACAGAGATGCACACATACTCAAAATCTCTTTCAGAAAAAGAAAACACTGCATGCACACACACCTGCTCCTTGCTAGCCTGCCTTCTGAAGGTGCCCTCAATAGCTGATGCCTGCTGAACTGGGTAGCCGCGTGCACCCTCTACTGCTTCCCATGATGCTCTACAAACCTCCAGCATCTGGAATAGAACACACCAGGTTTTTACATTTTAGTAATTGAACAGACACTTATCATTTTTTGTAATTATCACCAATTATCACCCACAAACCTGGCATTTCAAGCAGCATTCTCTACCAACTGAGCCACATGTGATCAAACTTCTCCTTCATTCTGTTTAGCTATCTACCAACTAGTTCCACTCAATTAATCAGGGAAAATCGTATTTTATCGTATGAGTGTTATGTATGTACAGTATTAACCATTCAATCAATTTCAGCTGTGGCATAGATATAATCAATGAGGAAAATAATGTGTCTGAATGTACATCCTCCAGCCCGGCTAATGATCCGTACATTGTGTATTAACAATCCTAATGGCAGGACTTGACAAGACAGCACAAAAATATCTGGGACCAGGATATACATCTACATGGTCAGCTGCAGAAAGCACTACAGACAAAGAGACGGATAATATCTAATGGGTTTGAGTAAGGCTGCCAGCTGCTATTGAAACATATGTGTCCAGATGTTACATTTGCCTGTAGACTGAGGGTCTGGGACAAACATCTAACAGGAACTAACCCCAACAGTCAGAGGCTCCCAACATTTCCATTGAAAATGTACAAAGTCTAATAATATTGACTTTCAGAAAAGACACATTAGGAAATACTATTTTTCTATTGTAGATGTTCATCATTGTAAAGTTTATTGAACAAATGTCCTCCCACAAATCTTGTAGTTGACATGTACTATTTGAAATAAACTTGTTAAACATGAATATGCTAACAGCAATTTTAAAGCAAGAAAATAAATGCTTGGAATGTCTTCTCTCACCAGCAAGTGATCACCTAAACCACATGAAAAACAAATTAACACGTCCTATCGTATGATGAGACTGTACAGTAGCACGGAGCGGACTCAAAGGCTTTGCAGTATCTATCCATCACCTCATAGCTCTGCTACTGCTGAAAGTAGCCCACGTTTTATTTGTCACATGCCCCAAATACAACAGGTGTACAGTAGACCTTAATGTGTAATGCTGTTACAAGCACTGAACCAACAATGCAGTTCAGGAAATAGAGTTAAGAAAATATTTACTAAATAAACTAAAGTTTAAAAAAAGGTTTTAAAAATATAACGAGGCTATATACAGGGGGTACCGAGTCAATGTGCGGGGGTACAGGTTAGTCGAGGTAATTTGTACATGTAGATAGGGGTAAAGTGACTATGCGTAGATAATCAACAGCGAGTAGCAGCAGTGTAAAAACAAAGGAGGGGAGGGGGGGGGGGGGTCAAATGTAAATTGTCTGGGTGGCATTTGATTAGATGTTCAGCATTCTTATGGCTTGGGTGTAGAAGCTTACAAGGAGCCTTTTGGTCCTAGACTTGGCGCTCTGGCACCACTTGCTGTGCTGTAACAGAGAGAACAGTCTATGACACTTCCTCTGACACTGCCTAGTGTATAGGTCCTGGATGGCAGCAAGCTTGGCCCCAGTGATGTACTGGGCCATACTCACTACCATCTGTAGCACCTTGTGGTCAGATGCCGAGCACTTGCCATACCAGGCGGTGATGCAATCGGTGAGAACGCTCTCGATGTTACAGCTGTAGAACTTTTTGAGGATCTGGGGACCCATACCAAATATTTTCAGTCTCCTGAGGGGGAATAGTACCATGTTTGGACCGTGAATGTTCGTTAGTGATGTGGACACCAAGGAACTTGAAAGTCTCAACCCGCTCCACTACAGCCTTGTCGACGTTAATGGGGGCCTGTTCGGCCTGCCTTCTCCTGTAGTCCACGATCAGCTCCTTTGTCTTGCTCACAATGAGGGAAAGGTTGTTATCCTGGCACCACACTGACAGGTCTCTGACCTCCTCCCTATATGCTGTCTCATGGTTGTTGGTGATCAGGCCTACCACTGTTGTGTTGTCAGCAAATTTGTTGGGTTGTCAGCAAAATTATGGAATTGGAGTCGTGCTTGGCCACACAGTCATGGACGAACAGGGAGGACAGGAGGTGACTAACCACGCACCCCTAGGGGGCCCCAATGTTGAGGATCAGCACGTTAGATGGGTTGTTGCCTACTCTTACCACCTGGGGGCGGACCGTCAGTCAGTACAGGATCCAGTTGCAGAGGGAGGTGTTAAGTCCTAGGGTCCTTAGCTAAGCTAAAGACCCAGCCACGTTTCATCTCCAATGCCCTTGCTGATGGGAGGAGGTTTTCACTCAAAATCTCACGATACATGGCCCCATTCATTCTTTCCTTTACACGGATCAGTCGTCCTGGTCCCTTTGCAGAAAAACAGCCCCAAAGCATGATGTTTCCACCCCCATGCTTCACAGTAGGTATGGTGTTCTTTGGATGCAACTCAGCATTCTTTGTCCTCCAAACACGACGAGTTGAGATTTTACCAAAAAGTTATATTTTGGTTTCATCTGACCATATGACATTCTCCCAATCTTCTTCTGGATCATCCAAATGCTCTCTAGCAAACTTCAGACGGGCCTGGACATGTCCTGGCTTAAGCAGGGGGACACGTCTGGCACTGCAGGATTTGAGTCCCTGGCGGCGTAGTGTGTTACTGTTGGTAGGCTTTGTTACTTTGGTCCCAGCTCTCTGCAAGTCATTCACTAGGCCCCCCCGTGTGGTTCTGGGATTTTTGCTCACTGTTCTTGTGATCATTTTGACCCCCCGGGGTGAGATCTTGCGTGGAGCCCCAGATCGAGGGAGATTATCAGTGGTCTTGTATGTCTTCCATTCCCTAATATTTGCTCCCACAGTTGATTTCTTCAAACCAAGCTGCCTACCTATTGCAGATTCAGTCTTCCCAGCCTGGTGCAGGCCTACAATTTTGTTTCCTTTGACAGCTCTTTGGTCTTGGCCATAGTGGAGTTTGGAGTGTGACTGACTGAGGTTGTGGACAGGTGTCTTTTATACTGATAACAAGTTCAAACAGGTGCCATTAATACAGGTAACGAGTGGAGGACAGAGGAGCCTCATAACCTCTAACGCCTCACAAACCCGGATCCGGGAGCACCCCCATCACAAAAGCTGACTAGCATAGCCTAGCCTAAAGTTACAGGGATATCATAAAATAAAATGTTCATGAAATCACAAGTCCAAGACACCAAATGAAGGATACAGATCTTGTGATTCAAGCCATCATCTCTGATTTTTAAAATGTTTTACAGGGAAGACACAATATGTAAATCTATTTGCTAACCACGTTAGCAAAAGACAACACTTTTCTTACTCCACCATTTTTTTACTGCATCAGTAGCTATCACAATTTTGACCAAATAAAGATATAAATAGCCACTAACCAAGAAACAACCTCATCAGATGACAGTCTGATAACATATTTATTGCATAGGTTTTGTTAGAAAAATTTGCATATTTCAGGTATAAATCATAGTTTACAATTGCAGCCCCCATCACAACTCTCACTAAAATGACTAGAATAACTACAGAGACCATCGTGTATTAGCTAATTACTCATCATAAAACATTTCTTAAAAATACACAGCGTACAGCAGATGAAAGACACAGATCTTGTGAATATAGCCAATATTTCAGATTTAAGTGTTTTACAGCAAACACAATATAGCGTTATCTTAGCTTACTACAATAGTCAGTCACACAGCAGCATTGATTCAAGGCAAAAATAGCAATAACGTTAAACCACCAAACGCTGTTTTTTTTCACTAACCTTCTCAGAATTCTTCAGATGACAGTCCTGTAACATCATATTACACAATTCATATAGAGTTGGTTCGAAAATGTGCATATTTAGCAGCACAAACCGTGGTTATACAATGTGATTAGTGGGCAAAAAAATCAAGCAATCTGTCCTGCCCCATCTTGGAAAGGCACCTATTCTTATCGAAAACTATTCATAAACTTGACTAAAATACAGGTTGGACAGCAATTGAAAGACAAATTAGTTCTTAATGCAATCGCTGAGTTAGATTTTTAAAATTAACGTTATTAGACATACAGTGTGCGTTACAGGCCAGCCAGTGCCGCCATAATGGCGGACAAATACGTTTACATTTTTCCACATAAATACGGAATAACATCATAAATAGCTCTTACTTTTGGACAAGCTTCCATCAGAATCTTGACCAAGTGGTCCTTTGTCCAAAATAATTGTTGCTTGGTTGTAAAACGTCGTGTTCAAATTCGGAAGTAGCAGCTAACAAGTAGCTATGAGGCCACAGCATGCCCAAATCTTTATACTCAATACTAAGGAAATTCCAAAAATAGCAATATACTCGCATAAACTGATATAACTCGGATTAAAAAACTTCGTTATGATGTTTCTAACACCTGTAACGAATTAAATTACAGACGGATATATCTAAGGTCGATAACTGAGCGTTTCAAAATGCCATCCTGAGGTCTTGCTTTGCGTAATGGCGAGCGTTGAAAAGAAGTCCTCTCGCTCCTTGGCCTTTTATAAACTCTGGGAACTACGCAGAAAGTCCATTCCACTTCTCGTTGGTTACTGACATCCAGGGGAAGGCGGGTGCAGTTCATGTCGACCCATAGGATACATACAGAGCTTTAAACTGATCTGAGAGCAGAGCCTAGTTTTCAGACCTTCGCAGTTCCTGTCATGGATTTCGCTGCAGAGAGAGTTCTGTTTCACCCACAGACATAATTCAAACGGTTTTAGAAACTAGAGTGTTTTCTATGCAATAGTAAGAATAATATGCATATTGTACGAGCAAGAATTAAAGTAGTACGAGGCCGTTTAAATTGGGTACAATTTTGTGTTATGTCGAAATGGCACCCCCCTAGTGGCAAGAAGTTTAAAGAAGAAGTTACAGGTCTGTGAGAGCCAGAAATCTTGCTTGTTTGTAGGTGACCAAATACTTATTTCCCACCATGATTTGCAAATAAATTCATAAAAATCCTACAATGTGATTTTCTGGATTTTTTTTCTCATTTTGTCTGTCATAGTTGAAGTGTACCTATGATGAAAATTACAGGCCTCTCTCATATTTTTAAGTGGGAGAACTTGCACAATTGGTGGCTGACTAAATACTTTTTTGCCCCACTTTATGACATCAGCCGATGTCATAAAGTGCTGTACAGAAACCCAGCCTAAAACCCCAAACAGCAAGCAATGCAGATGTAGAAGCACGGTGGCTAGGAAAAACTCCCTAGAAAGGCCAGAACCTAGGAAGAAACCTAGAGAGGAACCAGGCTCTGAGGGGTGGCCAGTCCTCTTCTTAATGTTGTGCATATAAGAGTGCTGTAGTGATGGTGTCTTCTGGCTTTTTCCATGTATGTCCTCTTCCAGATCCTATGTGTTTCACTCCCTTCATATCCTGATAGATGCCTGCTGTTGCACTGAGAGACATTTGACAACAATGGCTTTAGGATTAACATTGGAGGCTTCATTCATCAAGCTAAAAAGGTCCCCTGGTCAAAACGTTGTCTTTCTCCATCTGATTTAATAAGAATTGCAGCGTAAAAAAACCTGAGCAGTAGTTGTAACTACAGTGTTAAGAGGACTGGTAAAAAAATATATAATTACAGAAAGTATTAATAGTAGCTCGGTATCAGTGGAGGTACAATACCTTACAATGAAAACTGTGTTGGAAGTGGCTATCTGTCTTTCTCTATTAGCCTCTCCTGCTGCGAACAAGGTTGCGGCAATCCCACACGCACAATATCCTCATGGGAAGGCATAATAAAGTGTCAGGTAGAAGGAATTAATTGTAGTGAAAGTTCAGGGGTCTCAAAATGGTATGTCATCTTTAATTGTCGGTAGGAGACCCGGCAACACACACACAATCGTTTTCTTGGTGTCCTGCATGCGCAATTCTGCTTAGCTTAGGCTCTTTTCAATATAGTCCATTATAAACTGAAAAATTGATGAGCCAATATTGCGTTGCAATTTTACAGGCTACAGGGTATGAGACACTGGAGCAATGTTGGGCAACATGGAGACAACATGTAATAAGAAGCATAGGCTGAGATCTCCTCCACCAAGACAGCAGCTGAACCCGTGTGTTTCTTGCGCTTGTGTTTGTTTGTTCGCTTGTGTTTTTTGTCATAATCATTCCAAAACTATGCAATTGTATGTGTGTTTACGTCTAAATTCTGTTTATGGTGTGTCTATGTCTGTAAGTTATGTCTGATATTTGTCTGAAACAATGTTCCCCCCTGTTGCTGTCATGGTTGGACCATGTCTCTCTTGAAAAATAGAGTTTATCTCAGTGAGACTAACCTGGATAAATAAAGGTTAAATAAAAATATAAATTTCAAACTAAGTTTGCACATGTATTTCTCACATAGCTTATTGTTTGTTGACTGCAAAAGCAGCACTGAAATTGACCATCTAAAAACAGGACTTAAGTTCTGCAAGTACAATTATTTATGCCAGGCAAACTGGCAATGCAGACACAACATTACAAATACATTTAGCAAACTTTCAACATCATTATTAGCTGGTACCTAGATAAAAAAAAATGACATTCAAATCGATAGCCAGATAGTTAAACATGCAAAAAAACACTTAAGAAGAAATTGAAATCAAATGCGACAGTAGCTAGCTATTTAGCTAGCTAGCTATTTAGCTAGCTAGCTATTTAGCTAGCTAGCTATTTAGCTAGCTATTTAGCTAGCTATTTAGCTAGCTATTTAGCTAGCTATTTAGCTAGCTATTTAGCTAGCTATTTAGCTAGCTATTTAGCTAGCTATTTAGCTAGCTATTTAGCTAGCTATTTAGCTAGCTATTTAGCTAGCTATTTAGCTAGCTATTTAGCTATCTCACTCCAGCCACTCAGGGCTCATCTCAAACAATGCAAATCATCATGGTTTTCGTATCATCATAAATATCTCACCCACCTTTCCTGAAACATCTTTCAGAGTTTAGCAATCAGATCATCCAGCCTGAATAACTAATCAATAAACCATCTACAGTGCCTTCCTACTCATACCCCTTGACTTCTTGCACATGTTGTTGCTTTACAACCTGAATTTTAAATGCTTTAAATATATTTTTTTCCTCGCCCATAATGACATAGTGAAAATATGTTTTCCGAAAATGTATTGAAATGTACTGAAAATGAAATACAGAAATATCGAATTTACATAGGTATTCACACCTTTAGCAGAGATTCCAGTTGTGAGTTTTTAAGAGCTTTGCACACCTGGATTGTACAATATTTGCACATTATTATTTTTACAATTATTCAAGCTCTATCAAGTTGGTTGTTGATAGATAGTCTTGAAATATATTTTACAAGCCGATTTATGTCAAACTGTAACAAGGCCAATCAGGAACATTCAATGTCGTCTTTGTGTTTTAGGTTGCTGAAATGTGAATTTGTCTCCCAGTGTCTGTTGGAAAGCAGACTGAAACAGGTTTTTGCCTGCGCTTAGCTCTATTCTATTTATTTTATCGTGAAAAACTCCCTAGTCCTTGCCGATGACAAGCATACCCATAACATGATGCAGCCGCCACCATCTTTGAAAATATGGAGTGGTACTCAGTGATGTGTTGTGTTGGATTTGCCCCAAACAAAACACTTTGTACTCATGACATAAAGTTAATTTCTTTGCCACATATTTTGCAGTTTTACTTTAGTGCCTTATTGCAAACATGATGCATGTTTTGAAAGATTTTTATTCTGTACAGGCTTCCTTCTGTTCACTCTGTCAATTAGATTAGTATTGTGGCGTAACTACAATGTTGTTGATCCATCCACAATTTACTCCTATCACAGCCATTAAACTCTAACTGTTTCGAGTTTATTTTTTTTATTTTTACAGGGACAGTGCACATTAATCAACGTTTCAGTAAAAGTGCCGGTTTTAGCCAGCCGGCTAATTTTCAACCGCAGTCCCTGGGCAGGTTATTAGAAACAATTACAATATAGACAATAGCAACATAGCATACAGACATAGCAACATAGGACAAGCAAGACGTAGCATACAGGCAGAGCAACATAGAACAAAAAGCAGCAAGACAAAATTCATAAAAGCAACAAAGTGTTTCCACACCTCACAAGTTACAGACAACAGACATGGAATTTTAAATTCATCATTGGCCTCATGGTGACATCGGTGAGCAGTTTCCTTCCTTTCCAGCAACTGAGTTAGGATGGACGCATCTATCTTTGTATTGACTGGGTGTATTGATACACCATCCAAAAGTGTAATTAATAACTTCACCATGCTCAAAGGGATATTCAATGTCTGCTTATTTTTTTACCCATCTACCAATAGGTGCCCTTCTTTACAAGGCATTGGAAAGCCTCCCTGGTATTTGTTGTTGAATATGTGTTTGAAATTAACTGCTCGACTGAGGGACCTTACAGAGATTAGGTACTCATATAACAATTCAGTTAAAGGAAAATGTCAATTATTTTCAACTTCATATTCATCATCTCCATCAACATCCCAAAATCAACATATGTGAAAATGGCATGTTTGTATGTTACGTACTAAAAAAGATACAAGATAAATGTTTCCAATGACATCATCAACAAATTAGTGGACAATTAGTAGGCAATGCCTACTCATAATTTGTTAAAATCACATGATGCACACTGTGTGTATACTGACCATTATCTAGATACAGTATAATAGCATTGCTAACTAGCTATCTTGCTAGCTGCCATTCATGCACACAGATTTTCATACACTTCTTTGCACATTTACATAACATTAACATACCATTTTCTACAGATAATTCATGCTAACCTGCCACTTACATGTATTGACATCAAATTAAATGACTACCTTAGCTTTCAATAAAACGTACCTACGAAGTTTTGCCCTGTCTCTTCCATTGAGCTCTAAAACAACGATCCCTTCCAGAGCAAAAACAATGCACCATTTTCTATATTTTCTTCTTCCTCGTTTTCTTTTCTTTCACGGTATAAGTAGGTGCTCAAAAGCAACTGGCTACTCACGAGTGCCCAACTGTGTTCAATTTAATAACTACATGTCAGTGAGAATCCTCAAGGGCACCACCCTGTCAACCAACTGATAGCAAGGTAGCCAGCTCTCTAGCGACCCTCTGACAGGAAAAATGTCAGGAAGAATAACACGTCAACCAGGTAGCCAGCTCACTAGACATTAGGAATGGAATGATCTCAACCAAACTGCATTTAATAGTACTTAAGTGCTCAGTTGGCCTTAGTCTGAGAGAGAGCAGGTTGGATGGGGCTTCCAGAAGCCTTAAAATGAGGGCCAGGTTGTAAGGATGGGTAATGTACTATATAAATACACATGAACTACAAGTACCCCTCAATCAACTTTATTTTAACTAGCTAAATCCTGTGTAACACATAGTAATTACATTGTACTCATGCCAATATTACAAGTACTCTGGGTTTATCCTCTCACTTGGATAGCAAGGAGGTGCAGGTTGTCTTAAATTAATTTAAAAAATTATAATCTGGGATGACCCTCGTATGGTAGATCTCAGTTAGTGAGGTTGGCCTATAACTGATCTGTTAATAACCTGTTGAGGATGGGGGCGCTGTTGTGACTATTTATGCTAATCGTGTAATTTTTGAAACGGCTTCCCACAAAATCCTTGATCGTACAATATGCATATTATTATTATTATTGGATAGAAAACAGTCTATAGTTTCTATAGGAGTTGAAATTTTGTCTCTAAGTGGAACAGAGCCCATTCTACAGCAATTTCCCTGACATGGAGTCAGATTTCAGAAATTTTGGCCACTGTTCTGGAGTCAGTTAAAAGGGCACTGTTATTGCTATGACTATACGGACACTGCTTACGTCTTCCCCTGGATGCCTTTACGTGATGACGATTTGAATGGGGTCGATTGCGCGTTCACAGGCACTATAAATTAAAAAACCCTGTAGCTAGCAAGTCTTTTCTTGGTGCGTAACGCGCGTGGAGGACACCGACCCGCTCCTGTTCCAAGCGTTAGTTTAGCCTGTTATATTTCTCCGGTCATCTTTTTACTCGTTATAGGAGTTAAAAACATCATAAGGTAGTTAATTTAATAGCAATTATAGCAAGTTTTATAGCAATTTATATCCGTTTAGTGCGATTTTGGGACATTTATTTTTGAAACGCTGTGAATAGTTGGGCACGCTTTTCAGTTCATCCCGAACGCAGTTGGCATTTCCACATGGCAAGAGGACAGCTTTCCACCAAAAGACGATTACTCCCAAGAAAGGATCCTTTGCCCAAGATACTGATGGAAGAACAGCTCAAAGTAGGACATTTTTATTATGATAAATCGTGTTTCTGTCGAAAAATGTTAGTGGCTTAGGACGCCATGTTTTTTGACGTAGCTTCGCTTGGCGCAAACTGTATTGAAAAGTAAGGATAATTTAAAAAATGTAATTCCGCAATTGTATTAAGAATTAAATTGTCTATCAATCCCTGTCCACCCTATATTTTTTAGTCACGTTTATGAGTATTTATGTATAAGAGTAGATCACTGACATTTTCTGACCAGCTGAGCTACATTTCACATTGTCTAACCATGATTTTGGTGGCTAAATATAAACATTTTCGATCAAACTCTATATGGATTGTGTAATATGATGTTACAGGAGTGTCATCGGAAGAATTCTGAGAAGGTTAGTGAAAAAATTAATATATTTTGGCGATGTTGACTTTTATCGCTCACTTTGGCTAGAATCAATGCTGGGCTGCTATGTGCTATGTGCTATGCTAATATAACGATTTATTGTGTTTTCGCTGTAAGACACTTAGAAAATCTGAAATATTGTCTGTATTCACAGGATCTGTGTCTTTCGATTAGTGTATGCTGTGTATTTTTACGAAATGTTTGATGATTAGTAGTTAGGTAAACACGTTGCTCATTGTAATTATTCTAGTCCATTTGTGACGGTGGGTGCAATTGTAACCTATGCCATCTACCTGAAATATGCACTTTTTTCTAACAAAACCTATCCCATACCATAAATATGTTATCAGACTGTCATCTGATGAGTTTTTTTGTTGGTTAGGGGCTATAAATATCTTAGTTTAGCCGAATTGGTGATAGCTACTGGTGTTGGTGGACAAATAAAAGATGGTGGATTATGCTAATGTGTTTTTAGGTAATAGATGTACATCTTTACATATTGTGTCTTCCCTGTAAAACATTTTAAAAATCGGACATGTTGACTGGATTCACAAGATCTGTGTCTTTCATTAGCTGTATTGGACTTTAATGTGTGAAAGTTAAATATTTAAAAAAAATATTTTTTTTGAATTTCGCGGCACTGGTTTTTCAGTGGGGGGGGGGGGGGGGGGGGTGTGCCGCTGGCGGCACGCTCATCCTAGACAGGTCACAGATGGTATTCTTTAGTGTGGCAAGAGCTACCAACAACATTAAGTGGAGATTTTGAAGAGTGCGCATTCACAGGTGGTAATTAGAGCCCATTGAGCCTCCAGCCTTTGTAATCTCGGACACACAGTGAATGTCCACAAGAGATTACAACCTTGTGACCGTTATTACTGAATCGGGTGCAGCTGAGAAGAAAGTAAAAATAAAATGTGTGAATTTAAAGGAAACTTCCTCATTTGTAACTAGAATTGTAACAAGCATTTGTTATTACACCCCTGCATTTACAGACCGCAATTACCACCAGTTACCTTAGTTTAACTATGAGTTATTAAAATGAACTACAGTACTTGTTACAGTAATTACACAAAGTGTTACCTATGACTCTAATGACACTGATGAGGATGGCTGTGATGATGTTGATTTTGATGATGACAAACACAGAGGAATGACCCACCATTGGTGTGAGCTCCATTTTCATGTAATCTGGCCATAGCGCCGCCTGGACTTTGCTAAACGGCATTGGCACTTGAATTGGAACCAGTGCTATGGTCATAGGACATGAAAATAGAGGTGTTCGGCCAAAATTAACATTTTGCAATGGCCATCGCAGACACTTTCAAACCCTTCATTCTGAATTGTACAATCCAACATCGAATCCACAAATAAATGTGTATTTGACCACAAAATATAAATTTAGCAATGGCCATCTCAGTCTCCAGACTTGAAACCCATTGTGAAAACCTGTCGTCTGAAATGAAGAGGGCAGTCCACAAGCGCAGACGAAGGATATCAAGGATCTGTAATTACACAAAGTGTTACCTATGACTCTGATGACACTGATGATGATGTCTGTGTTGATAATGATGATGATATTCATGACAGACAAACAAAGAGACAGACAGAAAGACAGACAGGTACTTACATTCACACATGCACACACGTCAAATACACACCACAACGCTACACACGCACACACAAACAAACAAACACACACAGTGTATATATATGGTAAGGCACGAAGGCTTTGGTCTGTATGCTGCTTCCTACTCTGAGTCCTCAGCTCTGTGTAATTGTCCATTATTAAGTCACTTCTACAGAGCCAGCCCCGTGATGCATGCTGATAAAAAATTTAAGGCATTGCAGTGCACTGTGCTTCTCTTTTTGTGTTTCTGTCTCTTCATCTCCTACACTCTCTTTCTCTCTCTCCCCCTCTTTTATTCACGCATGTACGCACTCACACACACACACACACACAGAGAATTGTACAACTAACTTTGTGGAGACACAATTCAGTCCCATTCAAAATCATATTTTCCCTAACACCTAAACCTAACCTGTACCCTAACTTTAACCTTCAACCGAAAAACAAACCTTAACCCTAACTCTAGCTCCTAACCCTAAAACGAATCCTAGTTCCTAACCCTAACCTAAACCTTATTCTAACCCAAACACTAATTCTAACCTTAACCCTAAACCCCCTAGAAATAGCATTTGATGTTGTGGGGACTAACAATTTTTTTTGTTTGTTTACTAGTCTTGTGGGGATTTCTGGTCCCCACAAGTATAGTTAAACACGTCCACACACACAAATACACACTCTCTCTCCCTCTGTCTCATCAATGCACTTTTCCTCTCTATCTCCCTCGATCCCTCTTTTCTTCATCCATCTCCTGTCCCGTCTCCCTTACAACCTCCACCCTCCCTAGCTCCTTATTTCCTTCACTATAGCGCTTGCTCTCTCTGCTGCTGTCAGCAAGTGCAGAGTGCTTGGAGACCTGTGGGAATGTCTCCATGGCAACGCCTGCCAGTCAATCCCAATTCCCCCCTACACTTTATTTTTCTTCCTCTCTCTCTATCACCTTCTCTACTTTCTGTCTTTCTCTCCTCTTCATAATATCCACCATTATGATTATGTTCCTATATGGAGATGTGGAATTTATTTTCAAATGAGTGCAATATCACACAATCTACATGTTTTTATATACGAATTTCTTTTCTTGATTTTCTTCATTTCAAGAACTTTGAATGTTTCTTCAAGTGCAGTCACAAAAACCATCAAGCGCTATAATGAAACTGGCTCTGATGAGGACCGCCACAGGAATGGAAGACCAAGAGTTACCTCTGCTGCAGAGGATAAGTTCATTAGATGTACCAGCCTCAGAAATTGCAGTCAAAATAAATGCTTCACAGAGTTCAAATAACAGACACATCTCAACATCAACTGTTCAGAGGAGACTGTGTGAATCAGGCCTTCATGGTCGTATTGCTGCAAAGAAACCACGACTAAAGGAGACTAATAAGAAGAAGGGACTTGCTTCGGCCAGGAAACACGAGCAATGGACATTAGACAGGTAGAAATGTGTCCTTTGGTCTGGAGTCCAAATTGGAGATCTTTGGTTCCAACCGCCATGTCTTTGTGAGACGCGGTGGGGGTGAACGGATTTCTGAATGTATTTCCCAACGTGAAGCATGGAGGAGGAGGTGTTCTGGTGTGGGGATGCCTTGCTGGTGACACTGTTTATTTAGAATTCAAGACACAGTTAACCAGCATGGCTACCACAGCATTCTGCAGCGATACGCCATCCCATCTGGTTTGCGCTTAGTGGGACTATCATTAGTTTTTCAACAGGTCAATGACCCAACACACCTCCAGGCTGTGTAAGGGCTATTTGACCAAGAAGGAGAGTGATGGAGTGCTGCATCAGATGACCTGGCCTCCACAATCACCCGACCTCAACCAAATTGAGATGGTTTGCGATGAGTCTGACCGCAGAGTGAAGGAAAAGCAGCCAACAAGTGCTCAACATATGTGGGAACTCCTTCAAGACTGTTGGAAAAGCATTCCTGGTGAAGCTGGTTGAGAGAGTGCCAAGAGTGTGCAAAGCTGTCATCAAGGCAAGGGTGGATACTTTAAAGAATCTCAAATCTAAAATATATTTAGATTTATTTAACACTTTGTTGGTTACTACATGATTCCATATGTGTTATTTCATAGCTTTGATGTCTTCACTATTATCCTAAAACGTAAAAAAAATATAAAAAATAAAGAAAAACCCTTGAATGAGTCCAAACTTTTGACTAGTACTGTGTATATAGTGTATTCGGAAAGTATCAATCTACACACAATAACCCATAATGACAAAGCAAAAACAGGTTTTTGGAAATTACATAAGTATTCAGACTCTCAGTACATTGTTGAAGCACTTTTGGCAGCAACTAAAGCCTTGATACTTGTTGGGTATGACGCTACAAGCTTGAGAGCTCAATCTTGGTTTCATCAGACCAGAGCACCTTGTTTCTCATGGTCAGAGTCCTTTAGGTGCCTCTTGGCAAACTCCAAGTGGGCTTTTACTGAGGAGTGGCTTCCGTCCGGCCACTCTACCATAAAGGCTTTATTGGTGGAGTTTGAAGAAATGGGAAAACCTTCCAGAAGGACAATCATCTCCACAGAGGTACTGGAGCTCTGTCAGAGTGACCATCGGGTTCTTGGTCAACTACCTGACCTTCTCTCCCGATTGCTCAGTTTGGCTGGACAGCGAGCTCTATGAAGAGTGTTGGTGGTTCCAAACTTCTTCCAATTAAGACTGATGGAGTCCACTGTGCTCTTGGGGACCTTTGATGCTGCAGATATTTTTTGGTACCCTTCCCCAGATCTGTGCCTCTACACAATCCTTTCTCGGAGCTCTACGGACAATTCCTTCCTGTGTGCCTTTCCAAATCATGTCCAATCAATTGAATTTACCACAGGTGGACTCTATCAAGTTGTAGAAACATCCTAATGATGATCAATGCAAACAGGATGAACCTGAGCTCAATTTCGAGTCTCATAGAATAGGTATGAATACTTATGTAAATAAGGTATTTCTGTTTTTTATTTTTAATACATTTCCAAACAACCTGTTTTCGCTTATAAATGTACTATTTATTTTTTTAAATTGAGAGTACAATTTAGCTCAGTATTTGTATTATTTATTTTATACATTGTTTTTTGATCATCTTTATCAAGGGATCCAATAAATCTGGACCTGAATTCTGGAAAGAAAAAGTATGGTAATCTTTTGGAATTACCTGGATTTCTGCATAAATTGGTCATCAAATTTGATCTTGTAACGATCGTCTTCGGGAGAAAGAGAGGAGGACCAAAGCACAGCGTGGTAAGTGTTCATGATGATGATTTTAATTAAACTCAGAATACTAAACAAAACAATAAACGATGTGAACAAACGAAACAGTACCGTGTGTGGCGACAAACACTGACACGGAAGACAATCACCCACAACCCACAATGACAAAACAGGCTACCTAAATATGGTTCCCAATCAGAGACAACGACTAACACCTGCCTCTGAGAGAGAACCATATCAGGCCAAACACAGAAACAGACAAACTAGACATACAACATAGAATGCCCACTCAGATCACACCCTGACCAAACAAAACATATAAATATACAAAGCAAACTATGGTCAGGGCGTGCAGATCTGATCTAAGTCACAACAATAGACAAACATAGTGTGCTTAAATTAATAACACACACATTATTGTATTTTTCTTGTTTATATTGAATATATAACTTAAACATTCACAGTGTAGGATGGGAAAAGTATGTGAACCCCTAGGCTAATGACTTCTCCTGGAGTCAGGAATCAGCTAACCCGGAGTCCAATCAATGAGACGAGATTGGAGATGTTGGTTAGAGCTGCCTTGCCCTATACAAATTACTCACAAAATGTGAGTTTGCTATTCACATGAAGCATCGCCAGATGAACCATGCCTCGAACAAAAGAGATCTCAGAAGACCTAAGATTAAGAATTGTTGACTTGCATAAAGCTGGAAAGGGTTACAAAAGTATCTCTAAAAGTCTTGATGTTCATCAGTCCGTGGTAAGACAAATTGTCTATAAATGGAGAAAGTTCAGCACTGTTGCTACTCTCCCTAGGAGTGGCCATTCTGCAAAGATGACTGCACGAGCACAGCGCAGAATGTTCAATGAGGTTAAGAAGAGTCCCAGAGTGTCAGCTAAAAACTTACAGAAATCTCTGGAACATGCTAACATCTCTGTTGATGAGTCTACGACACGTAAAACACTAAACAAGAATGGTATTCATGGGAGGACAAAACGGAAGAAGCCACTGCTGTCCATAAAAAAGCATTGCTGCACAACTGAAGTTTGCAAAAGTGCACCTGGATGTACCACAGTGTTACTGGCAAAATATTCTGTGGACATATTAAACTACAGTTGTTTGGAAGGAACACACAGCACTATGTGTGGAGAAAAAAAGCTACAGCACACCAACATCAAATCCTCATCCCAGCTGTAAAGTATGGTGGAGGGAGCATCATGGTTTGGTGTTGCTTTGCTGCCTCAGGACAGCTTGCTATCATCGACGGAAAAATGAATTTGCAAGTTTATCAAGACATTTTGCAGGAGAATATTAGGCTATCTGTCCTGAAGCTCAACAGAAGTTGGTATATGCAACAGGACAACGACCCAAAACACAGAAGTAAATCAACAACAGAAAAAAATACACCTTCTGGAATGACCCAGTCAGAGTCCTGACCTCAACCCGATTGAGATGCTGTGGCTTGACCTCAAAAGAGCAGTTCACACCAGACATCCCAAGAATATTGCTGAACTGAAATTGTTTTGTAAAGAGAAATGGTTAAAAATTCCTACTGACAGTTGTGCAGGTCTGATCCACAACTACAGAAAACATTTGATTGAGGTTATTGCTGCCAAAGTAGGGTCAACCAGTTATTAAATCTAAGGGTTCACGTACTTTTTCCATCCTGCACTGTGAATGTTTACACGGTGTGTTCAATAAAGACAAGAACACGTATAATTGTTTGTGTGTTATTAGTTTAAGCAGACTGTGTTTGTCTATTGTTGTGACCTAGATGAAGATCAGATCAAATTGTATGACCAATTTATGCAGAAATTCTAGCCACTGTACAGTACATTCGAAATCTCCCACTTCAATATTGAATGAGGTTAGCGGTGATAGGGTGCATCCAAAACCACATCATAGACAACGCCTACTCCTGTGCCCTTGAATTGATGCATTGACATGTGAACCTGACATTCGATGGTGCCCAAACCTAAGTGGACAATTATCGGTGTGAGTGTAGAGGCTGATTGGGTCCTTGAATTCCCAATCTGGTCAAGTCACAGATGATGAGGAATAGAAAGCCACGTTCTCTACCACAAGCTATGTGCATCGAAATGTCAGCGTAGTAAGTCATAGCAACTGAGGCTATGTGACTTTTGGGGGGGAATTACAGTATGTGACCAGATTTGCTATTTCACGAAATATAGCCAATAACATGTTTATCAACAAATATTTTTTTAATTAGAGATATTGTAAAGCATATTAGAAAAATATGTTTGTGATAATGTTTTCCATTTTCTGAGCAAGTCTTAAAATAAACAAAGGGTATGTCGTCCATATTAGGACATCGTCAAGTGAGGAGTGCTCGTAATGCATTATACACTGGCTCGCACCTATTCTTTCTGTACTGGCTAAAATCAGTAACTGAAGTCTCCTACTGTAGCCTAGCAAGCACATTTCCACAGTTCCCGGTCCTAACATGCACCCTCACTCCCCACACTGTGCACCACAGATGACTCCGCTGTCTAACCTGGTTACAGAATGTGTTTTCCTCTGTTTTCTTTTCTGTGGAGATCAGTGACACTCACAGCCAATTGAGACATGGCAGTGATAGATGTTGCCTGAATGTACAGTTTCCATCGAGATGGAGACGTCCACCTTTTCCACTCACAGGACTCTGGATATCTTGTCCAAATGGACAATGAAATGGTCCTGTGTGTGTGTGTGTGTGTGTTTGGAGGTGGGGTCTTGTCAGTAACCAATGAGTAAGCATTTCCTGGAAGTTTAGGAGTGATGGTAGCACACAGGAATGCCACCACAGTGAGTGACACACACATACGCACGCACACACACACACACAAGCACAGGATTTCGCAACAGGATTTCGCAACAGTCACATGGTACAGGCCTTAGTCACATCCACTTCATCCACATCCTCATTGTGACTCCACCTTCTTGCCTTGTGCTCACCTTCCCTGGAAATCTCATGACAATCAGGTTTACATAGAGGTCATATGGTGCTCTGTGTACATGAACACAAAGCATGACCAATGTTGGAGACATTATAACCACCCAGGGTAAACCATAACATATTTATTCTGCTCTGAATTGATGCCAAATCTAGAGCAAAATTGTGATATGAATCACTGGGTAGCCTATAGACGGATTAGTTATGCATTATCCTTACTAATGGTTATGGTTAGCATTGGGGGAGGGGATGCTGATCTTAAATCTGTACTTAGGGGAAACTTTAAGCCAGAGCATACTGTAGGTAGACCATCCGTGAACAGATATACAAATTGGCTGCATTCACGCTTCATATTCAAAGCAGCCGAGAAGAAGCAATAGTGCACTCATGAATAAACGACGAGTGAGATATTTACTTGTTTTTTCAACCCTCCAACAGTTAAGGGGGGAAAAAAAGGCTTATCCCACATCATCAATTATTAAGCTAACTTCACTCCTACTGATCTCATTGTGTTCATGACTGATAACACATCCTGCCTGCGTCCCAAATGTCACCCTATTCCCAGGGTCCATAGGGCTCTGGTCAAAAGTAGGGCACTGTGTACAGATGTAGTATTGTATTTTGATCACCCCGTTACAGGAACACTTTCCTGCAATACAGAAAATGTAAAATTTGTAGTGTATTTGAGGTTTAACTTAAGATTCATCTGTGCGCCAATCTAATTAACACAACACAAACATCTCCATAAAAATCGCTCTGTTTAATCAATCCACCGCATCCGCCTATGTCGGCCTACAGCGCTGTTAGTCAGACCAAGAGACATCCCGAAAATCGGTCTTCTGTACCCCCACTAGTGTCACAGGACTCTTCTGAAGGTACTGTCGATGTGCCAACTTCTGTCTGCAGCGTCTGAACGCTCCAAATTAACAGGACGAATACAAACTAATATGAAAAGGGGAGACTCTCACGAACACAATGGTGTTCACTGTTTTGCTCCACGACCCCCACAAGAGTCACGGCCTAGTAGCAGGCAACATACAGAAGTAGTTTTGTGCCAGCAAAAAAAGAGGTAAAAGTGTATAACAAAATATGTATTTCCTGAGCTTTCTTATATCTCCTAGATATAGGGCAGACACTTCAAAACTGTATTCCTTATGATTTATTGTTTGAATGTTTGTTTTGTTCTGCTGCTCTCCCGGACCATTAGGGAATGTGCTACGCTGACAGTCTATCCGATATAAATATATCCACCAGTGCACCAATGGCGTAGCGCAGTTCCTCTGGACCCCCTGCAAAGTTGGAGTTTTCACCCCCCACCAATATTTCTTTGAATGTGCCAGCCACTCACAAAGTATAGACATGGTTCTGAAAGTGCAACGTTTACGTGGCTGCTTATCGATAGGCTATCAGATCATGTGGTGCTAGTGCTTGTGGTAGCCTATAGTTTCGATTTAATGGATGGATGTTCATTTTTATTTGTTCATCATTTTCTCATGTTAAGCCTAACGTTTATGTTTCATGAAGCTATCGGCCTATGGTGCCTCAATGCTGCTATTTAGAATGCTGTCTCATGGCAATAATGTATACAATCTGACATTTGTTTTAAATTTCCACTTTAATTAATGATTGAACAAGTAAATATACTGAAAAATATATATAAATGCAACATGTAAAGTTTTGGTCCCATGTTTCATGCGCTGAAATGAAAGATCCCAGAAGTGTTCCATACGCCCCAAAATGATTTCTCTAATTTTGTTAGCGAGCATTTCTCCTTTGCCAAGATTATCCATCCACCCACGACAGGTGTGGCATATCAAGAAGCTGTTTATTGCATAGGTGCACCTTGTACTAGGAACAATAAAAGGCCACCCTAAAATGTGCAACACAACACAATGCCATAGATTTCTCAAGTTTTGAGCGAGCAATTGGCATGCTTGACTGCAGGAATGTCCACCAGAGCTGTTGCCAGGTAATTTAATGTTCATTTTCTTACCATAAGCCGCCTCCAACGTCGTTTTTGGGAATTTGTCGGTACGTCCAACCGGCCTAACAACCTCTGACCACAAGTAACCACGCTAGCCAAGGACGTCCACATCCGGCTTCTTCACCTGCAGGATAGTCTGAGACCAGCCACTCGGACAGCTGATGAAACTCTGGGTTGGCACAACCAAAGCATTTCTGCACAAACTGTCAGAAACCATTTGAGGGAAGCTCATCAAAGTGCACGTCGTCCTCACCAGGGTCTTGACCTGACTTCAATTCGGCGCCAATGTCAGTGGTTAAAAGCTCACCTTCGATGGCCACTGGCAAGCTGGAGTGTGCTCTTCAGGGATAAATTCCGGTTTCATCTGTAGATGGGTAGATGGCAGTTCCTCCATGACCTGCATACTCACAAGACATGCCACCCATTGAGCTTGTTTGATATGCTCTGGATTGACATGTACGACAGCGTGATCCAGGTCCTGCCAATATCCAGCAACTTCGCACAGCCATTCAAGAGGAGTGGGACAACATTCCACAAGCCACAATCAACAGCCTGATAAACTCCTATGTGAAGGAGATGTGTCACGCTGCATGATGCAAATGGTGGTCACACCAGATACTGACTGGTTTTCTTATCCATGTCATTACCTTTTTTTAAAGGTATCTGTGACCAACAGATGTATATCTGTATTCCCAGTCATGTGAAATCCATAGATTGGGGCCTAATGAATTTATTTAAATTGACTATTGTACTTCCGACGCCGACAGAGATGCCTCGCTTCGCGTTCCTAGGAAACTATGCAGTATTTTGTTTTTTATGTGTTATTTCTTACATTGTTACCCCAGGAAATCTTAGGTTTTACATACAGTCGGGAGGAACTATTGGATATAAGAGCAACAGCAACTTACCAACATTACAACCAGGAATACGACTTTCCCGAAGCGGATCCTCTGTTTGGTCCACCACCCAGGACAATGGATCGGATCCCAGCCGGCGACCCAAAACAACAGCGCCGCAGAAGGGGCAGACTGAGCGGTCTTCTGGTCAGGCTCCGTAGATGGGCACATCGCGCACTGCTCCCGAGCATACTACTCGCCAATGTCCAGTCTCTTGACAACAATTTAGACAATCTGAGCAAGGGTTGCTTTCCAGAGAGACATCAGAGATTGTAACGTTCTTTGTTTCATGGAAACATGGCTCACTCGGGATACGTCATCAGAGTCGGCACAGCCACCTTGCTTCTTCACGCATCGCGCCGACAGAAACAAACATCTCTCTGGTAAGAAGAAGGGCGGGGGTGTATGCCTGATGATTAACAAGACGTGGTGTGATCATAACAACATACAGGAACTCAAGTCCTTTTTTCACCTGACCTAGAATTCCTTACAATCAAATGGCGACCGCATTATCCACAAAGACAATTCTTTGTAGAATTCTCAAGCAGACAGATTGACGGCTCTGAAAGAACTTAATTTGACTCTATGTAAACTGGAAACGACATGTCCTGAGGCTGCATTTATTGTAGCTGGGGATTTTAACAAGGCTTATTTGAGAACAAGGCTCCCTAAATTTTATCAGCATATCAAATGCGCGACCTGGGCTGTCAAAACCCTGGATCATTGTTATTCTAACTTCCGCAACGCATATAAAGCCATCCCCCGCACTCCTTTTGGAAAATCTGACCACGACTCCATTTTGTTGCTCCCAGCCTATAGACAGAAACTAAAACAGGAAGCGCCCATGCTCAGGTCTGTTCAACGCTGGTCCGACCAATCGGATTCCATGCTTCAAGATTGCTTCGATCACATGGACTGGGATATGTTCCACATAGCGTCGGACAATAACATTGATGAATATGCTGATTCGGTGAGCGAGTTTATTAGCAAGTGCATTGGTGATGTTGTACCCACAGCATCTATTAAAACATTCCCCAACTAGAAACCGTGGATTGATGGCAGCCTTTGCGCAAAACTGAAAGCGCAAATCACTGATTTTAATCAGGGCAAGGTAACCGGAAACATGACCGAATACAAACAGTGTAGCTATTCCCTCCGCAAGGCAATCAAACAAGCTAAGCGTCAGTATATCAATCAATCAAGTTCAATCAAGTTTATTTTATATAGCCCTTCGTACATCAGCTAATATCTCGAAGTGCTGTACAGAAACCCAGCCTAAAACCCCAAACAGCTAGTAATGCAGGTGTAGAAGCACGGTGGCTAGGAAAAACTCCCTAGAAAGGCCAAAACCTAGGAAGAAACCTAGAGAGGAACCAGGCTATGAGGGGTGGCCAGTCCTCTTCTGGCTGTGCCGGGTGGAGATTATAACAGAACTATGCCAAGATGTTCAAAAATGTTCATAAGTGACAAGCATGGTCAAATAATATTCATGAATAATTTTCAGTTGGCTTTTCATAGCCGATCATTAAGAGTTGAGAAACAACAGGTCTGGGACAGGTGGCGGTTCCATAACCGCAGGCAGAACAGTTGAAACTGGAATAGCAGCAAGGCCAGGCGGACTGGGGACAGCAAGGAGTCACCATGCCCGGTAGTCCCGACGTATGGTCCTAGGGCTCAGGTCCTCCGAGAGAAAGAAAGAGAGAAGGAGAAAATTAGAGAGAGACAAGATTTTCAAAATGTTCATAAATGACAAGCATGGTCAAATAATAATCAGGAATAAATCTCAGTTGGCTTTTCATAGCCGATCATTAAGAGTTGAAAACAGCAGGTCTGGGACAGGTAGGGGTTCCGTAACCGCAGGCAGAACAGTTGAAACTGGAATAGCAGCAAGGCCAGGCGGACTGGGGCCAGCAAGGAGTCATCATGCCCGGTAGTCCTGACGTATGGTCCTAAGGCTCAGGTTCTCAGAGAGAGAGAAAGAAAGAGAGAACGAGAGAATTAGAGAGAGCATACTTAAATTCACACAGGACACTGGATAAGACAGGAGAAGCACTCCAGGTATAACCAACTGACCCTAGCCCCCCGACACAAACTACTGCAGCATAAATACTGGAGGCTGAGACAGGAGCGGTCAGGAGACACTGTGGCCCCATCCGAAGATACCCCCGGACAGGGCCAAATAGGAAGGATATAACCCCACCCACTTTGCCAAAGCACAGCCTCCGCACCACTAGAGGGATAACTTCAACCACCAACTTACAATCCTGAGACAAGGCCGAGTATAGCCAACAAAGATCTCCACCACAGCACAAACCAAGGGGGGGCGCCAACCCAGACAGGAAGATCACGTCAGTAACTCAGCCCACTCAAGTGACGCACCCCTCCTAGGGACGGCATGAAAGAGCACCAGTAAGCCAGTGACTCAGCCCCTGTAATAGGGTTAGAGGCAGAGAATCCCAGTGGAGAGAGGGGAATCGGCCAGGCAGAGACAGCAAGGGCGGTTCGTTGCTCCAGAGCCTTTCCGTTCACCTTCACACTCCTGGGCCAGACTACACTCAATCATATGACCTACTGAAGAGATAAGTCTTCAGTAAAGACTTAAAGGTTGAGACCGAGTCTGCGCCTCTCACATGGGTAGGCAGACTGTTCCATAAAAATGGAGATCTATAGGAGAAAGCCCTGCCTCCCGCTGTTTGCTTAGAAATTCTAGGGACAATTAGGAGGCCTGCGTCTTGTGACCGTAGCGTACGTATTGGTATGTACGGCAGGACCAACTCGGAAAGATAGGTAGGAGCAAGCCCATGTAACGCTTTATAGGTTTAACCTGTTGGGGATGGGGGCGCTGTTTAGACTACTTATGCTAATTTGGCTAATTTTTTAAACGGCTTCCCACAAAATCCTTGATCGTACAATATGCATATTATTATTATTATTGGATAGAAAACAGTCTATAGTTTCTATAGGAGTTGAAATTTTGTCTCTAAGTGGAACAGAGCCCATTCTACAGCAATTTCCCTGACATGGAGTCAGATTTGAGAAATGTTGGCCACTTTTCTGAAGTCATTTAAAAGGGCACTGTCGTTGCTATGACTATACGGACACTTCTTACGTCTTCCCCTGGATGCCTTTACGTGATGACGATTCCAACGGGCTCGATTGCTCGTTCACAGGCCCTACAAATGAAAAAACCCTGAAGCTAGTCATTCTTTTGGAGCTGCGTAACGCGCGTGCTGGACACCGACCCGCTCCTGTTCCAAGCGTTAGTTTAGCCTGTTATATTTCTCCGGTCATCTTTTCACTCGTTATAGGAGTTAAAAACATCATAAGGTAGTTAATTTAAAGCGTTTTATAGCAATTTATATCCGTTTAGTGCGATTTTGGGACATTTATTTTTGCAACGATGTGAAAAGTTGGGCATGCTTTTCAGTTCATCCCGAACTCAGTTGACATTTCCACATGGCAAGAGGACAGCTTTCCACCAAAAGACGATTTCTCCCAAGAAAGGATCCTTTGCCCAAGATACTGATGGAAGAACAGCTCAAGGTAGGACATTTTTATTATGATAAATCGTGTTTCTGTCGAAACATTTTAGTGGCTTAGGACGCCATGTTTTTTGACGTAGCTTCGCTTGGCGCAAACTGTATTGAAAAGTAAGGATAAATTAAAAAATGTAATAACGCAATTGTATTAAGAATTAAATTGTCTATCAATCCCTGTCCACCCTATATTTTTTAGTCACGTTTATGAGTATTTATGTATAAGAGTAGATCACTGTCTAAGTGGCGCAAGGACATTTTCTTTACCAGCTTGTCTACATTTCACATTGTCTAACCATGATTTTGGTGGCTAAATATAAACATTTTCGATCAAACTGTATATGCATGTTGTAATGTGATGTTACAGGAGTGTCATCGGAAGAATTCTGAGAAGGTTAGTGAAAAAATTAATATCTTTTGGCGATGTTGACTTTTATCGCTCACTTTGGCTAGAATCAATGCTGGGCTGCTAATTGCTATGTGCTAAGCTAATATAACGATTTATTGTGTTTTCGCTGTAAGACACTTAGAAAATCTGAAATATTGTCTGTATTCACAGGATCTGTGTCTTTCGATTCGTGTATGCTGTGTATTTTTACGAAATGTTTGATGATTAGTAGTTAGGTAAACACGTTGCTCATTGTAATTATTCTAGTCCATTTGTGACGGTGGGTGCAATTGTAAACTATGCCATATACCTGAAATATGCACTTTTTTCTAACAAAACCTATCCCATACCATAAATATGTTATCAGACTGTCATCTAATGAGTTTTTTTGTTGGTTAGGGGCTATAAATATCTTAGTTTAGCCGAATTGGTGATGGCTACTGGTGTTGGTGGACAAATAAAAGATGGTGGATTATGCTAATGTGTTTTTAGGTAATAGATGTACATCTTTACATATTGTGTCTTCCCTGTAAAACATTTTAAAAATCGGAAATGTTGACTGGATTCACAAGATCTGTGTCTTTCATTAGCTGTATTGGACTTTAATGTGTGAAAGTTAAATATTTAAAAAAAATATTTTTTTTGAATTTCGCGGCACTGGTTTTTCAGTGGGGGGGGGGGGGTGTGCCGCTAGCGCCACGCTGATCCTAGACAGGTTAACAGTAAAACCTTGAAATCAGCCCTTGCCTTAACAGGAAGCCAGTGTAGGGAAGCTAGCACTGGAGGAATATGATCAAAGTATAGAGACAAAGTAGTCACAATTAATGGCTCAGACACGAGAGGTATGTGGCAGGGTCTACAGTCAATCACGGACTACAAACGGAAAACCAGCCCCGTCGCCGACCACGATGTCTTGCTCCCAGACAAACTAAACAACTTCTTTGCTTGCTTTGAGGAAAATACAGTGCCACTGACACGGCCCGCTACCAAAACATGCGGGCTCTGCGGGCTCTCCTTCACTGCATCCCCAGCCGTGTCCTCAGCGCATGCGCAGACCCGCTGGTTGGTGTGTTTACGGACATATTCAATCAATCCTTATCCCAGTCTGCTGTTCCCACATGCTTCAAGAGGGCCACCATTGTTCCTGTTCCCAAGAAAGCTAAGGTAACTGAGCTAAATGACTACCGCCCCGTAACACTGACTTCCGTCATCACGAAGAGCTTTGAGAGACTAGTCAAGGACCATATCACCTCCACCCTACCTGACACCCTAGACCCACTACAATTTGCTTACCGCCCCAATAGGTCCACAGACAACGCAATCACACTGCACACTGCCCTAACCCATCTGGACAAGAGGAATACCTATGTAAGAATGCTGTTCATTGACTACATTTCAGCATTGAACACCATAGCACCCTCCAAACTCGTCATTAAGCTCGAGACCCTGGGTCTCGACCCCGCCCTGTTCAACTGGGTCCTGGACTTCCTGACGGGCCACCACCAGGTGGTGAAGGTAGGTAACAACATCTCCACCCCACTGATCCTCAACACTGGGGTCCCACAAGGGTGCGTTCTCAGTCCTCTCCTGTACTCCCTGTTCACCCATGACTCCATGACTGCTTGGCCATGCACGCCTCCAACTCAATCATCAAGTTTGCAGACGACACTACAGTGGTAGGCTTGATTACCAGCAACGAAGAGACGGCCTACAGGGAGGAAGTGAGGGCCCTCGGAGTGTGGTGTCAGGAAAATAACCTCACACTCAATGTCAACAAAACAAAGAGATTTTCGTGTACTTCAGGAAACAGCAGAGGGAGCAGCCTCAGGAGGCTGAAGAAATTTGGCTTGTCACCAAAACACTCACAAACTTTTAAGGATGCACAATCGAGAGCATCCTGTCGGGCTGTATCACTGCCTGGTTGACCCTACGTTCAAATCAAATCAAATGTATTTATATAGCCCTTCTTACATCAGCCTATATATCAAAGTGCTGTACAGAAACCCAGCCTAAAACCCCAAACAGCGCGCAATGCAGGTGTAGAAGCAGGGTGGCTAGGAAAAACTCCCTAGAAAGAACTAAACCTAGGAAGAAACCTAGAGATGAACCAGGCTATGAGGGGTGGCCAGCACTCTCCTGGCTGTGCCGGGTGGAGATTATACCAGAACATGGCCAAGATGTTCATAGATGACCAGCATGGTCAAATAATAATAATCACAGTAGTTGTCGAGGTTGCAACAAGTCAGTACCTCAGGAGTAGTTGTCAGTTGGCTTTTCATAGCCGATCTTATCTCTACCGCTCCTGCTGTCTCTAGAGAGTTGAAAATAGCAGGTCTGGGACAGGTAGCACGCCCGGTGAACTGGTCAGGGTTCCATAGCCGCAGGCAGAACAGTTGAACCTGGAGCAGCAGCACGGCCAGGTGGACTGGGGACAGCAAGGAGTCATCATGCCAGGTAGTCCTGAGGCATGGTCCTAGGGCTCAGGTCCTCCGAGAGAGAGAAAGAAAGAAAGAGAGAAAGATAGAATTAGAGAGAGCATACTTAAATTCACACAGGACACCGGATAAGACAGGAGAAATACTCCAGATATAACAGACTGACCCTAGCCCCCCGACACATGAACTACTGCAGCATAAATACTGGAGGCTGAGACAGGAGGCACTGTGGCCCCATCCGAAAATACCCCAGGACAGTGCCAAACAGTTAGGATATAAACCCACCCACTTTGCCAAAGCACAGCCCCCACACCACTAGAGGGATATCTTCAACCACCAACTTACCATCCTGAGACAAGGCCGAGTATAGCCCACAAAGATCTCCGCCACGGCACAACCCAAGGGGGGGGGGGCGCCAACCCAGACAGGAAGACCACGTCAGCGACTCAAGTGACGAACCACTCCTAGGGACGGCATGGAAGAGCACCAGTAAGCCAGTGACTCAGCCCCTGTAATAGGGTTAGAGGCAGAGAATCCCAGTGGAGAGAGGGGAACCGGCCAAGCAGAGACAGCAAGGGCGGTTCGTTGCTCCAGAGCCTTTCCGTTCACCTTCACACTCCTGGGCCAGATTACACTCAATCATATGACCTACTGAAGAGATGAGTCTTCAGTAAAGACTTAAAGGTTGAGACCGAGTCTGCGTCTCTCACATGGGTGGGCAGACCGTTCCATAAAAATTGAGCTCTATAGTCTATAGGAGAAAGCCCTGCCTCCAGCTGTTTGCTCAGAAATTCTAGGGACAATTAGGAGGCCTGCGTCTTGTGACCGTAGCGTCACTAAATTGGAGAGATAGGTTGGAGCAAGCCCATGTAATGCTTTGTAGGTTTGCAGTAAAACCTTGAAATCAGCCCTTTCCTTAACAAGAAGCCAGTGTAGGGAGGCTAGGACTAGACTTTGGCAACAATAACCTAAACCAAACGTTTTCTGTAGTTGTGGATCAGATAATTGGTGTGTTATTAGTTTAATTACACTATGTTTGTCTATTGTTCTGACTTGGATGAAGATCAGATCAAATGTGATTACCAATTTATGCAGAAGTCCAGGTAATTCCAAAGGGTTCACATACTTTTTCTTGCCACTGTAGATTGCAAAGAAAATCCTATTACAGTGATAATGAATGATATGTTGAAACATTGTAACACTATAAGCCATCAGTGTGTAATGCATTATGAATTACTGTGTAATGCCCCATTGTGTCATAGTCCATCATAAGACATTGTAAAGTAGTCACAACCAATCATGAATAAAGGCTACAAATGTTTTCATAATGATTAAAAGGGGCAGTAAAAAAATGTTGTCTTTAATTTAATATTGTTTTCTTCCCTTGACAGGAGTTCATTGGAAATGTGTCACAGGAATCCACAGTCTCTGTATCCTTGTTCCCTAATGTTAGACTATGGGCTAATCTTAGCACTCCACAGGTGTGCTAACATTCCCTACAGTACTTCAAAACATCTTTATAAAGCCTGGACTTGCTTGATATCATTGGCAACACTTTTTTTTAAATTACATTTTACATTTAACCTTTAACTAGTCAAGTCAGTTAAGAACATATTCTTATACATGACGGCCTACACCGGCCAAACCCGGAGGACGCTGGGACAAATGTGCGCCGCCCTATGGGATGATGTTTCTTACTAAATCATTTAAGATAATTGTTCATCATTTATAAATCATTATACATACATAAATGTTTGTAAGCTAATTAGTTACTAAGGTATTTATGAACAGGTTTTAAATGCACTGTCTTTTGCAACCCCTCATCTAAAGCGAGGACTACACGTTAACATGACTCATCTGGGCACTTCAACAATCACGGATGTGAGGTAAAGGGACTCGCTTCGAAACGAGTTAGTGGTAAATGTATTTCAAACATTTGCTTGTGTTGTGATCGGATTGTTACTCCCGTCATTTAACTCTCGTTGTTTTCAAGTCATTGTCACCAGTCAACTGTATTGAACTCAAAAGGGACTCCAACTTCAACCAGTGAAAGCTAGATGAAGGGAAAAGGGGATACCTAGTCAGTTGTACATCTGAATGCATTCAACAGAAATGTGTCAGAGAGGTGCGGGGGGCTGTCTTTACCGATATCCACGTCTTCGGTGTCCGGGGAAAAGCGGGTTAACTGCCTTGCTGAGGGGCAGATGACATATTTTTACATCGTCAGCTCAGGGATTCAATGTTAAAGTGTACATAGCTGGCCATATGTGGATGTTACATTTTACTTTATGGGTTGGTTATGTAGGCTTCTTCTAACCCATCACTTTCTACTAAATAAAATACGATTAAATTATATATTTACATTAAAAACCAAAGTCTATCAGAATTCCAGTCATTCCAATAAATGTTATACCCCTTGATCTTCAAGAATAGGAAATGTAGAAGTATAGATTAGCCAAATAGTTTTACCTGAGCACAACCCCAAAACTTGGGGTTACTAAAGACTTATTAGCCAGCCCTACTGTTTATTATGATTTTGTTGTCATGGAGGACTGATTGGGCTCATTGGTTCGAGTTGGAAAATAAATGCCGCGCTCATGGAATGGCATGCTTTGAGCAATACTGAAAAGTGCTATTTACATGTGAAAAATTAATGTGATAAACTGCAATTGCTATAAGCCTATTGTTTATCTTTTTGTTGGTGACACTCTGATATATTGATAATATGCAGCTGTTTAAAGGGCAAATCCACAGATGAAACAATAACAAAACAGCCACCCCGCCTATGTTTTGGTTTTGTATGGGCATGGAGAAATGTAGCCACTATCAGATTAATAGACAGACCTATGGATGCAAGTACTGTCTATCCATGATATCAAATGATTGTTTTTACCATGTTATGAGGCTATACAGTGTTTGTTTACATTTACAATGTTTACAAACATTGGAGAAAAACAAGTTTATATTTTGGGTTCTCATGGAATGTGGCAGTTGAACTAACTCTATTTCTAAGTTATATTCTTCAAGAATCAATGGATATACACTACCGTTCAAAAGTTTGGGGTCCCTTAGAAATGTCCTTGTTTTCCATGAAAACATACATGAAATGAGTTGCAAAATGAATAGGAAATATAGTCAAGACGTTGACAAGGTTATAAATAAGGATTTTGAATTGAAATAATGGTATCTTTCAAACTTTGCTTTCGTCAAAGACTCCTCCATTTGCAGCAATTACAGCCTTGCAGACCTTTGTCATTGTAGTTGTCAATTTGTTGAGGTAATCTGAAGAGATTTCACCCCATGCTTCCTGAAGCACCTCCCACAAGTTGGATTGGATTGATGGGTATTTCTTACGTACCATACGGTCAAGCTGCTCCCACAACAGCTCAATAGGGTTGAGATCCGGTGACTGTGCTGGCCACTCCATTATAGACGGAATACCAGCAGACTGCTTCTTCCCTAAATAGTTATTGCATAGTTTGAGCTGTGCTTTGGGTCATTGTCCTGATGTAGGAGAAAATTGACTCGAAATAAGCACCGTCCGCAGGGTATGAGATGGCGTTGCAAAATGGAGTGATAGCCTTCCTTCTTCAAGATCCCCTTTACCATGTACAAATCTCCCACTTTACCACCACCAAAGCACCCCCCACACCATCACATTGCCTCCACCATGCTTGACAGGTGGCGTCAAGCACTCCTCCAGCACTATTCATTTTTCAAATGTGCATGTGTCAGCATATGGTCTCACAAGGGGTCTGAGGATCTCATCTCGGTACCTAATGGCAGTCAGGCTACCTCTGGCGAGCACATGGAAGGCTGTGCGGCCCCACAAAGAAATGCCACCCCACACCATGACTGACCCACCGCCAAACCGGTCATGCTGGAGGACGTTGCAGGCAGCAGAACGTTCTCCACGGCGTCTCCAGACTCTGTCACGTCTGTCACATGTGCTCAGTGTGAACCTGCTTTCATCTGTGAAGAGCACAGGGCGCCAGTGGCGAATTTGCCAATCTTGGTGTTCTCTGGCAAATGCCAAACGTCCTGCACGGTGTTGGGCTGTAAGCACAACCCCCACCTGTGGACGTCGGGCCCTCATAACACCCTCATGGAGTCTGTTTCTGACCGTTTGAGCAGACACATGCACATTTGTGGCCTGCTGGAGGTCATTTTGCAGGGCTCTGGCAGTGCACCTCCTTGCACAAAGGCGGAGGTAGCGGTCCTGCTGCTGGGTTGTTGCCCTCCTACGGCCTCCTCCACGTCTCCTGATGTACTGGCCTGTCTCCTGGTAGCGCCTCCATGCTCTGGACACTACGCTGACAGACACAGCAAACCTTTTTGCCACAGCTCGCATTGATGTGCCATCCTGGATGAGCTGCACTACCTGAGTCACTTGTGTGGGTTGTAGACTCCGTCTCATGCTACCACTAGAGTGAAAGCACCGCCAGCATTCAAAAGTGACCAAAACATCTGCCAGGAAGCATAGGAACTGA
Source organism: Salvelinus fontinalis (assembly GCF_029448725.1). NCBI lineage: Eukaryota > Metazoa > Chordata > Actinopteri > Salmoniformes > Salmonidae > Salvelinus > Salvelinus fontinalis. Next base: position 12,809,106 of record NC_074674.1, read on the forward strand.
GAAGTGGTGTGTGGTCACCACCTGCAGAACTATTCCTTTTTTTGGGGGTGTCTTACTAATTGCCTATAATTTACACCTTTTGTCTATTCCATTTGCACAACAGCATGTGAAATTTATTGTCAATCAGTGTTGCTTCCTAAGTGGACAGTTTGATTTCACAAAAGTGTGATTGACTTGGAGTTACATTGTGTTTTTTAAGTGTTCCCTTTATTTTTTTGAGCAGTGTATATGCAAATTTGTGTAACGGCAGCCTTCCCTCTCTTCACTAGAAGAGGGGGTGTAACAGGGATTGGACCAACACGCAGCGTAGCCAGTCCTCAACATGTTTAATAAAACAGTGAACACTTAACACGATACAAAATAACAAAAATGTGGCAAACCGATACAGTCCTAGCTGGTGCAGAGAAACACAAAGACAGGAAACAACCACCCACAAACCCCAACACAAAACAAGCCACCTATATATGATTCCCAATCAGAGACAACACAAAACACCTGCCTCTGATTGAGAACCATATTAGGCCAAAGATAGAAACAGACAAACTAGACACACAACATAGAATGCCCACCCAGCTCACGTCCTGACAAACACTAAAACAAGCAAAACACACGAACTATGGTCAGAACGTGACAGTACCCCCCCCCCCCCCTCCTGAGGTGCAGACTCCGAACGCACCCCCTAAAACTCTAGGGGAGGGTCTGGGTGGGCATCTGTCCGCGGTGGCGGCTCCGGCGCTGGACGAGGACACCACTCCACCATTGTCTTTGTCCCCCTCCTTAGCGTCCTTTGAGTGGCGACCCTCGCCGCCGACCTTGGCCTAGGAACCCTCACAAAGGGCCCTATCAGACTGAGGAGACGGCTCCGAACCGAGAGGTAGCTCCGAACCGAGAGGTAGCTCAGGACAGAGAGGTAGCTCCGGACAGAGAGGTAGCTCCGGACAGAGAGGTAGCTCCGGACAGAGAGGTAGCTCCGGACAGAGAGGGCAGCTCCGGACAGAGAGGGCAGCTCCGGACAGAGAGGGCAGCTCACAACTGGAGGGCAGCTCACGACTGGAGGGCAGCTCACGACTGGAGGGCAGCTCACGACTGGAGGGCAGCTCACGACTGGCGGGCGGCTCTGGCGGCTCCTGACTGGCGGGTGGCTCTGGCGGCTCCTGACTGGCTGGCGGCTCTGGCGGCTCCTGACTGGCTGGCGGCTCTGGCGGCTCCTGACTGGCTGGCGGCTCTGGCGGCTCCTGACTGGCTGGCGGCTCTGGCGGCTCCTGACTGGCTGGCGGCTCTGGCGGCTCCTGACTGGCTGGCGGCTCTGGCGGCTCCTGACTGGCTGGCGGCTCCTGACTGGCTGGCGGCTCTGGCGGCTCCTGACTGGCTGGCGGCTCTGGCGGCTCCTGACTGGCTGGCGGCTCCTGACTGGCTGGCGGCTCTGGCGGCTCCTGACTGGCTGGCGGCTCTGGCGGCTCCTGACTGGCTGGCGGCTCTGGCGGCTCGGGACAGACGGGCGGCTCTAGCGGCTCGGGACAGACGGGCGGCTCGGGACAGACGGGCGGCTCTGGCGGCTCGGGACAGACGGGCGGCTCTGACGGCTCGGGACAGACGGGCGGCTCTGACGGCTCGGGACAGACGGGCGGCTCAGATGGCGCTGGGCAGGCGGGAAGCTCAGACGGCGCTGGGCAGACGGGCAGCTCTGACCTGCTGAGGCGCACAGTAGGCCTGGTGCGTGGTGCCGGAACTGGTGGTACCGGACTGGAGACACGCACCATTAGGCGAGTGCTGGGAGCAGGAACAGGGCACACTGGACTCTCAAGGCGCACTATAGGCCTGGTGCGTGGTACCGGCACTGGTGGTACCAGGCTGAGGGCACGCACCTCAGGGCGAGTGCGGGGAGAAGGAACAGTGCGTACAGGGCTCTGGAGACGCACAGGAGGCTTGGTGCGTGGTGCCGGAACTGCTGGTACCCGGCTGGAGACACGCACCACAGGGAGAGTGCGTGGAGGAGGAACAGAGTTCTGGAGACGCACAGGAAGCCTGGTGCGTGGTGTTGGCACCGATGGTACGGTGCTGAGGGCACGCACCTCAAGGTGAGTGCGGGGTGCTGGAACTGGAGAGCTGGTGCATGGGGCTGCCACAGGAGAGCTGGTGTGCTGAGCTGGCACAGGACGTGCAGGGCTAGGAAGGCGCACAGGAGGCCTGGTGCGTGAGGCTGGCACAGTCTTCACCAGACGGCTAGCCCGCACCTCAGGACGAGTATGGAGAGCTGATTCAGGTGACATCAAATCCCTGACATGCTCCGTCGGGCGGATGTCGTGCCTCATGCACCAAACCAGCAAATCCCTCATTTCTCTCTCCTCCAATTTCCCCATTAGATCCTTCACAGTCTCTACTTCGCTCACCTCCAATACCGCCCTCACCGGCTCTGGTTCCATCCTTGGATCCTTACGGTAAGCAGGGGGGGTTGTCTCAAGTCTCCTGACAATACATCATAAATGTTTCCTTACCTTTGATGAACTTCATCAGAATGCAGTCCTAGGAATCCCAGGTCCACAATAAATGCTTGATTTGTTCGATAATGTCCGTTATGTCCAATTAGCTACTTTGGTTAGCGCGTTTGGTAAACAATTCCAAAGTCACAAAGCGCGTCCACTATAACGTGACGAAATGTCCAAAAGTTCCGTAACAGTCAGTAGAAACATGTCAAACGATGTACTGAATCAATCTTTAGAATGTTGTTAACATACATCTTGAATAACGTTCCAATCTGAGAATTAGATTGACTTCAGATGAGCGGTGGAACGGAGGTCCTCCTCATGTGAACGTGTATGGTGATCAGTGGTGACTGATTCCTGTCTCCTTCGGCCCCACTTCACATTAGAGTCATTAGACAAAGTTCTATTGACTGTTGACATCTAGTGGAAGCCGTAGGAAGTGAAAACGCATCAATATATCACTGTAATTTCAATGAGAGCTTGGTTGAAAATCTGCCACCTTAGAAAAAATCCAAACAGGAAGTGGAACTTCTCAGGTTTTTGCCTGCCATATGAGTTCTGTTATACTCACAGACATAATTCAAACAGTTACGAATTGGATAGAAAATAATATGCATATATTAGCAACTGTGACTGAGGAGCCATACGAAGTTAAACGTCTTGAATTCAAACATTATTTGGTTCAAATACACATTTAGATTTGTGAACAGCCATCCACAACAACCACAATCCATAAGGCGCAAATAGCTAAATGAGAGAGCAGCAGTGGGATTCACATCAATGCGCTGTGTAGATATCAATAATAAGTAATATCCATATCGCCGTAGACTACATCACTGCTGTCATCCTTACCTCCAAGCGATTATTTAAGTTGGATAATCTTTGGGTACCGACAGCAGTCGCACCATTGGAAGACATGGCTTGGATTGTAGCCTACAAAAGCCTATTCCTGCTCTTTTCCCGCGATCCATCAAACACATTTGGTGTGTCGTCATAGTGGTCTCTGACTTGTGGTCAGACTCACTCAGTTGGAACAAACTTAAACTTGCGCCTTTTTGAGTGCTGATTTGAATGTCATTGAGAAAACAGACAAGTGTGAAGTATTTATTTTTGCAAACATTCTAACGTAACGTATTACAGTTACCGTTACTCCCCAACCCTGGTAATAGTACAGTTTAATATAATGAAATGTTGGCTAATTTAAAAGGGTGCCAATGGCAGACAACGCAAACCTTGCTGACATCTTGGTGACTTTTGACTGACTCTAACAGCCATGAGTTATCGAGTTGATGGTGTACATCGAAATTGTACTAGTGTCCCAAATGTTGAGAAACTAGCAGACACACAGAACCACAAGTAGAGTAACCTTATTTTTGCCCACATTTAAGAGTGTGAAGAAAGCTGGCTCGACAATAAACACAGAAAACCGTCAATGTGTGTGTGAAAGGAGGAATAAGATAAAGAGAGAGAAAGACTGCACGAGGAGAAATAACGAGGGGATCTCTGTGCAACAACAACGTTAGTAGAAAGCAGCACAGAGGCCTAAACAAGTGTCAAAACACCAGATACGTTTCACACATTCAAGAAAATTATCTAATAAAGAATATTGTAAATAGACAGTAAATCTATAATGACACCCGGTATTAGGCTAATACATAGGTGGTAGAGATACAAACGCTTGCTTATGCAAATGTAACAATCCTCTTAGAATGTTGTGAGGATGTTAGTGCTGCATCTGAGTCTGTATGTTTGTGTCAGTAGTCCTCTGTAGGTTGTGAGTCAATTGTATTAATCGGTATTTAGCTGTGTTCATGTCCCCCAAACCCGTTGGAGCTAAACCAGTAACTGACCATGTTACTGGTTTAGGAAAGGGGTGTGGGGATCTTGAACATAGGAAAATGTATCCTGTAAAATTGAACACACTTTGTTGTTTCATTCATTGTCTTGGATGAATGGCCATAACAAAACTAAGACATTATGATGACTACTACAATCCATGGATTGATGTGGTTGACTGTCCCTTCATACCAAGCCACTTTCAGGGTAACTACTGTATGAGAGATGGAAGGTGTTTGGTACTGGCACCCCTATTTCACCACCCTCGGCAACATGAACCTGTTACGTCAGTTCCCCTTTTGAGGAAGGCAACAGATCTTCGTTTCCCAGGAGACGCTGGCGGCTAGATCATTACTCACAGCAATTTTTTTTACACAGGCCAGTCACCAAGGAGACCAATCCAGACATCGCAGCCCCGCACAACACACCCACACACAAACTCACTCTCTCTCTCTCTCCCTCACATAGACACACACAGACATAGACACAACCCTTCATCCATAGCCCTTGAGGGTGGATGTTTCAACCAAACCAATCAATGTGCTTTTTTCTTTGTCTTTCTTCTTGGCACTCTTTGGTCACACGGTGACATGTCAACAACCTCTAACAGTCTCACTGCAGAAGTTGAAAAAACTAGTGCCTATCACTGGGATTGAACATGCGACCCTCAGAGCACGAGCTCGCGGATTACGCTCATCACCCACCCTAGCAAAACCCAAGCCTACTTGGTAGTAATAGCGCTCATCATTGCCCCTAGTGGTGACATCCTGTATGTAAGCGCACAGCTCCATTATGAGTTTTAGGCACACAAAAACAACTACATTTAAGTTAAGGCATTCATTCTGACTGGGTTAAACTAAGTACTTGGTGCACATGTTAGTAGGGGAGAGTGGGGTAAGTTGAGCCACCCTTATTGCTAGGAAACAATAATTTGACCAAATATTTAGGAAGAGGTTATCATTTCATAAGGTCTGTGAAGGAAGAAACCACATGGAAAAAGTGGTAAGCGAGTTAGGTCCAAAAAACAGATTTTCACCAAATCAAATGAATGTATTGTGTTTGAGGTTTCGTGGTGCTTGCATTTAAACCAAAGTAGATCATTTTTAGATTGTTCTATATATCAGTTGGGGTCCCTATAAGCTTCAATATGAGGTCCTAAGTGCATCCTTGTAGCTGTGTGTGCTAACATAGTCAGAATGTTTGCCTTGGGGTAAGTTGAGTCAATGGCCATGGGGTAAGTTGAGCCAATGGTTGAGCTAATGGAAAGTTGAGTTAATTGAAGTGTTTTCTTTCCAGGCATAATGCAAGGTCTTTCACTAGGATATCAAATCAAATCAAATTGTATTGGTCACATACACATAACTAGCAGATGTTTGTTATTGTGGGTGTAGCAAAATGCTTGTGTTCCTACCTTCAACAGTGCAGTAGTATCTAACAATTCACAACAATACACGCAAATCTAAAAGTAAAAGAATGGAATTAAGAAATATATAAATACTAGGACGAGCAATGTCGGAGTGGCATTGACTAAAATATAGTAGAATAAAATACTGCTGCCATCTAGTGACCAATTTCTAAATTGCATCTGGGCTGGAATAGTACATTATGGCCTTTCTCTTGCATTTCAAAGATGGTGGAACAAAAAACGAAGGTTGTTTTTTTCTTTGTAATATTATTTACCAGATCTAATGTGTTGTATTCTCCTACATTCCTTTCAAATTTCCACAAACTTCAAAAGTGTTTCCTTCCTAATGGTACCAAGAAAATGCATATCCTTGCTTCAGGGCCTGAGCTACAGGCAGTTAGATTTGGCTATGTCATTTTAGGCGAAAATTGAAAATAAAGGGGGCGATCCTTAACACCTCTTAGGGATCCGATCCCATTAGCGGGATCAAAATCGACAACATCCGGTGAAGTTGGAGCGTGCCAAATTCAAAATTTATATATTTAAATTCAAAATTTATATTACAAAATAGTAATATTAAACATTCATGAACATACAAGTGTCCTACATCATTTAAAATCGTATCTTCTTGTTAATCCAACCGCGTCGTCAGATTTCAAAAAGGCTTTACGGCGAAAGCATACCATGCAATTATCTGAGGACAGTGCCACACATCACAATGCTTTTTCAAACCAGCACAGGCGTCACAAAAATCACAAATAGCGATTAAATAAATCACTTACCTTTTGAAGATCTTCCTCTGTTTGCAATCCCAAGGGTTCCAGCTACACAATTAAAGGTTGTTTTGTTCGATAGAGTCCTTCTTTATATCCAAAAAAGTCAGTTTAGTTGGCCCCTTTCATTTCAGTAAACCACTCGTTCAACATGCATAAAAAACAAATCCAAAAAATTACTGGTAAAGTTTGTCCAAACAAGTCAAACGATGTTTCTAATTAATCAGCTACTCTAATATCTAAATTAAATATACAATTTAACACAGAGAATAGTATGTTCAATAGGGAAGATAAATAACGAAGAGAGCGCACCTCATTCACACTCAAACAAGATTACTTTTCTATTGAGAGACATCTTGGAAAAACTACAACTTACTCATTAGTTTTTCAAAAAACAAGCCTGAAACCCTTTCTAAAGACTGTTGACATCTAGTGGAAGCCTTAGGAACTGCAATCTGGGTCCTTTTTATTTGTATATCCCATAGACTAGCATTGAAATGGCCTGTGACCTCAAATTGTTTTGCCCATTTGCCATATCAGTTCTGTTATACTCAGACATTATGTTAGCAGTTCTAGAAACTTCAGAGTGTTTTCTATAAAATGCTACAAATTATACGCATATCCTGGGCTTGAGTAACAGGCAGTTTACTTTGGGCAAGTCAGTCATCCGAACTTCCGAACACTGCCCCCTAGCCCTAAAACACCTAACTGTAAGGGCTGTTGTCCTCCTCCTCCTCAGATGAGGAGAGGAGAGAAGGATCAGTGGACCAATACGCAGCAGTAGGGAAATAAGCCATCTCTTTATTTGAATACGACGGCAATACGAAAACAAAACACTTACAAAATTACAAAACAAGAAAACGACGTAGACGAAACCTGAACATGAACTTACATAACTAAACGTAGAACTCACGGACAGGAACAGACTACATCAAAACGAACGAACAGCCAAACAGTCCCGTATGGTACAGACATGGACGAAACAGAAGACAATCACCCACAAACAAACAGTGAGAACACCCTACCTAAATATGACTCTCAATTAGAGGAAAACGCAAAATACCTGCCTCTAATTAAGAGCCATACCAGGCAACCCAAAACCAGCATAGAAACAGAAAACATAGACTGCCCACCCAAAACTCACGCCCTGACCATTATACACATACAAAAACAACAGAAAACAGGTCAGGAACGTTACACTAACACTTTTTTTTACACTTTTGTTACCTCATATATAATGTTTACATACTGCTTTACTCATTTTATATGTTTATAGTATGTACAAAGTTTTATCTGATCCAATGAACCATTGCATTTCTGTTCAAAATGTTGTATCAAGACTGCCCAAATGTGCCTAATTTGTTCATTAATAACTTTTCATTGTTCAGAACTGTGCACTCTTCTCAAACAATAGCATGGTATTATTTCATTGTAATAGCTACTGTAAATTGGACAGTGCAGTTAGATGAAATGGGTTGATGGACTGGCAAAGCTTCTGTGTGTGTCAGAGACAACATGATTTGGAGTAGTCCAATCTGAGACCACCACACCAGGTACATTATTCCTCTTCTGTTCCCATGCTGGAGACCAGGGCTTGATTACAACCCGTTACAATGGTGCCAACATTTTGTGGCTGATTTTTCAGCAGGGGAGTGGGAGAGATCTGATGGGCCCAACAACGGATGGTGTGGCTCGTTTTTGTTGTGTGTGTTTTTGTGTACCAAGGAACATGTAAATTGGTTCCAGAAGTAAGACACTTTCAATTTCTTTAGGTTGGGGGCTTTCATCAAGGTTAGTGTTTGGTGTAACATCGTCCCCGGGCTATTGCACACACAGCACATATAAGCCTGGCATATTTAACTGATAATGTCCAAGAAAACGTTGTTTGGAGGATATTGGCACGGGTGTGGCAAACTCTGCCAATATATCCTCCAAACAACAGCTCCGAGGACATTATCACTTTTATACAACGGGTTACCAATATATTCAAACAATGATATACATATTTTCATTAAAAACCTTATTTTAATAAATGTATTCCTACTATTTCATCCTTCCACAAGATTATGATGTCATAAGGTGAATGCACCAATTTGTAAGTCGCTCTGGATAAGAGCGTCTGCTAAATGACTTAAATGTAAATGTAAATATAGTCCCGACACAAATCTAGGGTTGCTAACCAAGCCGACTGGCCATTCGTTCTATTCGGTTGCCAGAGACACGACCCAGTTGTTCAGTCTTTTTGTTCTGTATCTACGGACGCGACCCAGTCGTTCGTTCTAAATGTTCTATTGCCATACTGGGTGCCAACAATCTTCTCCCTTGCTTGCTAGCTAGCCAACTATGGCTAACAGTCACGTCAAACAGGGCAGCCAGAATAAAAAGTGGGGCAGCCAGAATAAAAAGTGGCGCAGCGGTCTAAGGCACTGCATCTCAGTGCTAGAGGCGTCACTACAGACCCTGGTTTGATTCCAGGCTGTATCACAACCGGCCGTGTTTGAGAGTCCCATAGGGCGGCACACAATTGGCCCAGCGTCGTCAGGGTTAGGGTTTCGCCGGGGTAGGCCGTCATTGTAAATAACAATTTGTTCTTTAACTGACTTGCATAGTTAAATAAAGGTTAAATAAAATAGCAAAACAAAGTAGCTTCATTTGCATTTGTTTAAGCTGTTTTCTAGTGACACTTATTTGGATATATCCATAACAATGAGCTAATGAGGTGCGATTTCACTTGGCATAGAAAATGTGATCTCTTGTCAGGACAAGAAGTCTAGCCAACAACACAGCTATAACACACTCAATTGAAACTGAAGCTGGAAAGACTGCAAACCACTTCATTTCATTTACCTGTTTCCTATTGATATCTCTTTGTATATATCCATAACACTTATTCTGAATTATGATTTCGACTGGCTGAGAAAAGCTGCCTCCCTGCCTGTCTCATCCCGACTCCCGACACATCATTACAATGCGACAGCTGGAGATCAAATGTTTATATTGAAACAATGTTGCATATATCAGTGAGACAGACAGCAAGGTTTATATACATTTCAGCTGTTAAAAACTAAATGTTAGTCTAAAAAAAATGTGAGATACTGTCTAGATGCTTTTTATAGCGGAGATAAAGTTTATAAATTGCCTGGCTGGGCTGATGAGACAGTGGATTGCGCAGTCAGATGGAGCAGAGTAAATAGGCATTTTAACGTCATAGCTTACTTGTGGAATAGACACAGGCTTGAATGCGATTTTAATCAATCAGCATTCAGGATTAGACACACTCGTTTTATAACAACAATTCAAACTTTGTCTTAGTGGGAGTGACCATAGAATTCTATAGGAGTGACCTTACTGAGTAAAGTATTTGTCATCGTCACTAGTTAAACCTTTTGCCTACAATGTGAACGCCCCCGCGGAAACCAACTTAAAACAATTCCATATGAGTATCATTTCCGGTCACAACTTGCAGACTTGTTTACGTGCTGCTGTGCGTTTTGTTGCTAACCTTACTTTGCCATCTGACAACTTTACGGTTTTTACTTTTTAAGTATCGTTTATATTTTTAGTTTTTCCCTCACTCAACTTTTTTTTCATTCAACTTTTTCACTCCGGACGCTTTATCTGGACATGGTTCATCAGGACCTCCAACAACCGAAGCTAAGTAGTAACATTAAAACCTGTTATGGCTGCAGGGGGCGTATTGAGATAAAATTTGCCCATTTCAAACGGCCTCCTACTCAATTCTTGCTCGTACAATATGCATATTATTATTACTATTGGATAGAAAACACTCTCTAGTTTCTAAAACCGTTTGAATTATTTCTCTGAGTGAAACAGAACTCCTTCTGCAGCACTTTTCCTGACCAGGAAGTGGAATGTCAGAAATCGATGCTCTGTTCAACTGCATGCCTATACATGGGCGTGATACGTAAGAGGCTACATACACTTCATACGCCTTCCCCTGGTTGTCAAGATGCAGTGAGAGAAGAAATTTCGTGTCTATCTTGGTCTGAGGTGGAATAAAAGGTCTTTGTTTGACGTGACCGTCCATATCCTGTTTCTGGAGCGCGCGAAAGAGGACATGGATATGCCTTCTGTTTAGCTGTCGTTATGAACGACGAACATCTCCGTCTTAGATTTTATTTGATATTTTATTTGATATTTTATTTGATTTATTTGATGTGACCATATCATCGTAACGTATGTTTTTTCAATATAGTTTAATCAGATTATTGAAATTTTTTCGGGAGTTTTGCCGTGTTCCATTCTCTGACTTTGTTGAGGTTGGAGTGATCAGTGCCACTTGGCAAGTGCCCATGCTAAATGAAGAGGGATATTTGCCGTTCCAGATCAAAACAACGACTGTTCTGGACAAAGGACACCTTGTCTAACATTCTGACGGAAGATCACGAAAAGTAAGAAACATTTTATGATGCTATTTCTAATATCTGTCGTGCATGTTGACTGGTCGTGGGCGCCCAAGTGTTTCTGGCTATTGTGGCTACGCTAATATCACGCTACATTTTGTTTGCGCTGTAAAACATTTAATAAATCGGAAATATTGTCTAGAATCACAAGATGCCTGTCTTTCAATTGCTGTACACTATGTATTTTTCAGAAAAGTTTTATGATGAGTAATTAGGTATTTGACGTTGGTGTCTGTAAATATTATGGCTGCTTTCGGTGCAATTTCTGATTAGCTAAAATGTAAACTATGATTTATTCCTGAAATATGCAAATTTTTCAAAAAAAAACATACGCTATACAAAAAAATATGTTATCAGACTGTCATCTGATGAGATTGTTTCTTGGTTAGTGGCTATTTTTATCTTTATTTGGCCAAATTTGTGATAGCTACTGATGGAGTCAAAAACTGATGGAGTAAGAATATTGGTGTCTTTTGCAACCGTGGTTAGCTAATAAATTTACATAGTGTCTTCCCTGTAAAACATTTTAAAAATCGGACATGTTGGCTTGATTCACAAGATGTGCACCTTTCATCTGGTGTCTTGGACTTGTTAATGTGTGAAAGTTAAATATTAAAAAAATATATATTTTGAATTTCGCGCCCTGCACTTGAGCTGGATGTTGTCATAAGTGTACCGGTGTCGGGCTGCAGCCCAAACAGGTTAAAACTTCTTATGGCTGCAGGGTGAATATTGAAAAAACTGGAAAATATGCGCACATTTTCAAACGGCCTCTTAAGAAATTTTTGATCTTCCAATATGCATATATTTACTATTATTGGATGGAAAACAGTCTATAGTTTCTAAAAACGTTTGAATTATTGCTCTAAGTTAAACAGAACTATTTTTACAGCCCATTTCCTATCCAGAATTGAGATTTCCAAAATGCTATGTCTCTCTTTAACCTGTTGAGGATGGGGGCGCTGTTGAGACTATTTATGCTAATTGGGTAATTTTTGAAACGGCTTCCCACAAAATCCTTGATCGTACAATATGCATATTATTATTATTATTGGATAGAAAACAGTCTATAGTTTCTATAGGAGTTGAAATTTTGTCTCTAAGTGGAACAGAGCCCATTCTACAGCAATTTCCCTGACATGGAGTCAGATTTCAGAAATGTTGGCCACTGTTCTGAAGTCAGTTAACCTGTCTAGGATCAGCGTGGCGCTAGCGGCACCCCCCCCCCCCCCCCACTGAAAAACCAGTGCCGCGAAATTCAAAAAAAATATTTTTTTAAAATATTTAACTTTCACACATTAAAGTCCAATACAGCTAATGAAAGACACAGATCTTATGAATCCAGTCAACATTTCCGATTTTTAAAATGTTTTACAGGGAAGACACAATATGTAAAGATGTACATCTATTACCTAAAAACACATTAGCATAATCCACCATCTTTTATTTGTCCACCAACACCAGTAGCCATCACCAATTCGGCTAAACTAAGATATTTATAGCCCCTAACCAACAAAAAAACTCATTAGATGACAGTCTGATAACATATTTATGGTATGGGATAGGTTTTGTTAGAAAAAAGTGCATATTTCAGGTATATGGCATAGTTTACAATTGCACCCACCATCACAAATGGACTAGAATAATTACAATGAGCAACGTGTTTACCTAACTACTAATCATCAAACATTTCGTAAAAATACACAGCATACACGAATCGAAAGACACAGATCCTGTGAATACAGACAATATTTCAGATTTTCTAAGTGTCTTACAGCGAAAACACAATAAATCGTTATATTAGCTTAGCACATAGCAATTAGCAGCCCAGCATTGATTCTAGCCAAAGTGAGCGATAAAAGTCAACATCGCCAAAAGATATTAATTTTTTCACTAACCTTCTCAGAATTCTTCCGATGACACTCCTGTAACATCACATTACAACATGCATATACAGTTTGATCGAAAATGTTTATATTTAGCCACCAAAATCATGGTTAGACAATGTGAAATGTAGACAAGCTGGTAAAGAAAACGTCCTTGCGCCACTTAGACAGTGATCTACTCTTATACATAAATACTCATAAACGTGACTAAAAAATATAGGGTGGACAGGGATTGATAGACAATTTAATTCTTAATACAATTGCGTTATTACATTTTTTAATTTATCCTTACTTTTCAATACAGTTTGCGCCAAGCGAAGCTACGTCAAAAAACATGGCGTCCTAAGCCACTAAAATGTTTCGACAGAAACACGATTTATCATAATAAAAATGTCCTACCTTGAGCTGTTCTTCCATCAGTATCTTGGGCAAAGGATCCTTTCTTGGGAGAAATCGTCTTTTGGTGGAAAGCTGTCCTCTTGCCATGTGGAAATGTCAACTACGTTCGGGATGAACTGAAAAGCGTGCCCAACTTTTCACATCGTTGCAAAAATAAATGTCCCAAAATCGCACTAAACGGATATAAATTGCTATAAAACGCTTTAAATTAACTACTTTGTGATGTTTGTAACTCCTATAACGAGTGAAAAGATGACCGGAGAAATATAACAGGCTAAACTAACGCTTGGAACAGGAGAGGGTCGGTGTCTTCCACGCGCGTTACGCAGCAAGAAAAGACTTGCTAGCTAAAGGTTTTTTTCATTTGTAGGGCCTGTGAACGAGCAATCGAGCCCGTTGGAATCGTCATCACGTAAAGGCATCCAGGGGAAGACGTAAGAAGTGTCCGTATAGTCATAGCAACGACAGAGCCCTTTTAAATGACTTCAGAAAAGTGGCCAACGTTTCTCAAATCTGACTCCATGTCAGGGAAATTGCTGTAGAATGGGCTCTGTTCCACTTAGAGACAAAATTTCAACTCCTATAGAAACTATAGACTGTTTTCTATCCAATAATAATAATAATATGCATATTGTACGATCAAGGATTTTGTGGGAAGCCGTTTAAAAAATTAGCCACATTAGCATAAATAGTCTAAACAGCGCCCCCATCCCCAACAGGTTAAAAGGGCACTGTTATTGCTATGACTATACGGACACTTCTTACGTCTTCCCCTGGATGCCTTTACGTGATGACGATTCCAATGGAGTCGATTGCGCGTCTTTTCTTTTCTTTTCTTGGTGCGTCACGCGCGTGGAGGACACCGACCCTCTCCTGTTCCAAGCGTTAGTTTAGCCTGTTATATTTCTCCGGTCATCTTTTCACTCGTTATAGGAGTTAAAAACATCATAAGGTAGTTAATTTAAAGCGTTTTATAGCAATTTATATCCGTTTAGTGCGATTTTGGGACATTTATTTTTGAAACGATGTGAATAGCTGGGCACGCTTTTCAGTTCATCCCGAACGCAGTTGGCATTTCCACATGGCAAGAGGACAGCTTTCCACCAAAAGACGATTACTCCCAAGAAAGGATCCTTTGCCCAAGATACTGATGGAAGAACAGCTCAAAGTAGGACATTTTTATTATGATAAATCGTGTTTCTGTCGAAACATTTTAGTGGCTTAGGACGCCATGTTTTTTGACGTAGCTTCGCTTGGCGCAAACTGTATTGAAAAGTAAGGATAAATTAAAAAATGTAATTCCGCAATTGTATTAAGAATTAAATTGTCTATCAATCCCTGTCCACCCTATATTTTTTAGTCACGTTTATGAGTATTTATGTATAAGAGTAGATCACTGTCTAAGTGGCGCAAGGACATTTTCTGACCAGCTGAGCTACATTTCACATTGTCTAACCATGATTTTGGTGGCTAAATATAAACATTTTCGATCAAACTCTATATGGATTGTGTAATATGATGTTACAGGAGTGTCATCTGAAGAATTCTGAGAAGGTTAGTGAAAAAATTAATATATTTTTGGCGATGTTGACGTTATCGCTCACTTTGGCTAGAATCAATGCTGGGCTGCTATGTGCTATGTGCTATGCTAATATAACGATTTATTGTGTTTTCGCTGTAAGACACTTAGAAAATCTGAAATATTGTCTGTATTCACAGGATCTGTGTCTTTCGATTCGTGTTAGCTGTGTATTTTTACGAAATGTTTGATGATTAGTAAGTAGGTAAACACGTTGCTCTAAGTAGTTTTTCTATTCCATTTGTGACGGTGGGTGCAATTGTAACCTATGCCATCTACCTGAAATATGCACTTTTTTCTAACAAAACCTATCCCATACCATAAATATGTTATCAGACTGTCATCTGATGAGTTTTTTTGTTGGTTAGGGGCTATAAATATCTTAGTTTAGCCGAATTGGTGATGGCTACTGGTGTTGGTGGACAAATAAAAGATGGTGGATTATGCTAATGTGTTTTTAGGTAATAGATGTACATCTTTACATATTGTGTCTTCCCTGTAAAACATTTTAAAAATCGGACATGTTGACTGGATTCACAAGATCTGTGTCTTTCATTAGCTGTATTGGACTTTAATGTGTGAAAGTTAAATATTTAAAAAAAATATTTTTTTTGAATTTCGCGGCACTGGTTTTTCAGTGGGGGGGGGGGGGGGGGTGTGCCGCTAGCGGCACGCTGATCCTAGACAGGTTAAGACCTTGTCTATAAAAGGTCATGACACTTAGGACCGTAGAAACACGTCATACGCCTTCATCTGGGTGTAATGCGGAAGTGAGAGTTGAAAGGAGTCGAATATCTCTTCCAGGGACTGAATACAACATCTTCTTGTGAGACCTGCGCAGTTAAAAAAAAATTCCGGGCGCGAGGCAGAACCTGGACTCGGCTCCTGGAATACGCTCGTTAAAGGTGAATATGACCTCTGCCTACGATATTATTTGATACATGTCACAAAATCATCCTAAAGTATGTTTTTTCAATATACTTTAATTATATTATTGCAATTTATTCTGGACTTTAGATGTGATGCGACGGAAGAATTTTTTGAAGAAAGACAGATTAGCGCCGCACGGCCATTGTGCTTGCTAACCAAAGAGGAAAATATTTCGTTCTGGAACCCAACTAAAGACTGTACTGGACAATGGACCCCGTTACAACATTCTGATGGAATATCAACAAAGATAAGGACCCAATTTGGGATGCTTTTTCATATATCTGTCGAACTGTGCTATGCTAGCGCTTGACTAGAATCAATGCTGCCGTATGCTAGCTAATGTTGTAAGCTAATATAACGATATATTGTGTTTTCGCTGTAAAATTCACACGATATTTGTCTTTCATTAGCTATCCACCATATGTTTTTCTGAAATGTTTTATGAGGTGTAATTAGTAGTTGACGTTGGTGTCTGTATTTTCTCTGGCTACTCCCGTGTGATTTCAGACTGTAGCTATGCTGTAGCAATGATGGGAGCAGTAATGTAAAACTGATTTATAGCTAAAATATGCACATTTTATGAACAAAACATAGATTTATTGTGTAACATGTTATAGGACTGTCATCTGAGGTAGTTTTTTCTAGGTTCTTTAGGTTGGTTCTAGGTTATTTAGGTTGACTTGTGCATGCTACTTGAATCATAATTCATACATCATAATCATAATCATACGTGTCTGTCCACTTTTTTATTTGGTGGTGAGCTAACATAAATATATGTGGTGTTTTCTCTGTAAAACATTAAAAAAATCGGACATGTTGGCTGGATTGACAAGATGTTTATCTTTTAAATGCTGTATTGGACTTGTTAATGTGTGAAAGTTAAATATTTAAAAAAAATAGATTTTGAATTTCGCGCCCTGCAGCTGTTGTCATATTTGTACCGACGTCGGGCTTGCAGCCCAAACAGGATAACTGCCTTTGAAGTGAGGGATCTAACATTAAGTAGCCCTATTTTGAGATGTAGGGTATCACAATCTCTTTCAATAATGGCATGAATGGAGGAGATCTTTAATCTAGTGAGATTGCTTAGGCGAACACCGCCATGTTTAGTTTTGCCCAACCTAGGTTGAGGCACAGACACGGTCTCAATGGGGATAGCTGAGCTGACTACACTGACTGTGCTAGTGGCAGACTCCACTAAGCTGGCAGGCTAGCTAACCTCTACCGCTTCTCTCTCCCGGATCCGGAATCCTCCTCATCAAAAAAGCTGACTAGCATAGCCTAGCCTAACGCGACAGGGATATCATATCATATAATTTTCATGAAATCACAAGTCCAATACAGCAAATGAAAGATAAACATCTTGTAAATCCAGCCATCATTTCCGATTTTTAAAATGTTTTACAGCGAAAACACTATGTATTTCTATTAGCTAACCACAATAGCAAAAGACTCAACCGCATATTTTCACAATTTTTCTACCGGATAGGTAGCTATCACAAAACTGACCAAATAGAGATATAATTAGTCACTAACCAAGAAACAACTTCATCAGATGACAGTCTTATAACATGTTATACAATAAATGTATGTTTTGTTCAAAAATGTGCATATTTGAGGTATAAATCATAGTTTTACATTGCAGCTACCATCAAAAATATCACCAAAGCAGCCAGAATAATTACAGAGATCAACGTGAAATACCTAAACACTCATCATAAAACATTTATGAAAAATACATGGTGTACAGCAAATGAAAGATAAACATCTTGTGAATCCAGCCAATATTTCCGATTTTTTAAAGTGTTTTACAGCGAAAACACAATATAGCATTATATTAGCTTACCACAATAGCCAAACACACAAATGCATTTATTAGCAGCAAAAGGTAGTGATCGCAAAAACCAGCAAAATATATGAAATTAATCACTAACCTTGACCAACTTCATCAGATGACAATCTTATAACATCAGGTTATACAATACACTTATGTTTTGTTCGAAAATGTGCATATTTAGAGCTGCAAACCGTGGTTATACATTGTGAATATGTAGCATCGATTCACCAGAATGTCCGGAGCTATTTTGGACACTCACCTAATCTGACCAAAGGACTCATCATAAACTTTACTAAAAAATACATGTTGGACAGCAAATGAAAGATACACTAGTTCTTAAAGTCAATGAACTAATCACTGATCATAATCTTGATGTGATTGATCTGACTGAAACATGGCTTAATAACCTGTTGGGGATGGGGGCGCTGTTTAGACTATTTATGCTAATTTGGTAATTTTTGAAACGGCTTCCCACAAAATCCTTGATCGTACAATATGCATTTTATTATTATTATTGGATAGAAAACAGTCTATAGTTTCTATAGGAGTTGAAATTTTGTCTCTAAGTGGAACAGAGCCCATTCTACAGCAATTTCCCTGACATGGATTCAGATTTCAGAAATGTTGGCCACTGTTCTGAAGTCAGTTAAAAAGGCACTGATATTGCTATGACTGTACGGACACTTCTTACGTCTTCCCCTGGATGCCTTTACGTGATGACGATTCCAATGGGGTCGATTGCGCGTTCACAGGCCCCACAAATGAAAAAACCCTGAAGCTAGTCATTCTTTTGGAGCTGCGTCATGCGCCTAGAGGACACCGGCCCGCTCCTGTTCCAAGCATTAGTGAAGGGGGTAATATTACTCGGGTCATGTTTCTACTCGTTATGGGAGTTAAAAACATCATAAGGTAGTTAATTTAAAGCGTTTTATAGCAATTTATATCCGTTTAGTGCGATTTTGGGACATTTATTTTTGCAACGATGTGAATAGTTGGGCACGCTTTTCAGTTCATCCCGAACGCAGTAGGCATTTCCACATGGCAAGAGGACAGCTTTCCACCAAAAGACGATTGCTCTCAAGAAAGGATCCTTTGCCCAAGATACTGATGGAAGAACAGCTCAAGGTAGGACATTTTTATTATGATAAATCGTGTTTCTGTCGAAACATTTTAGTGGCTTAGGACGCCATGTTTTATGACGTAGCTTCGCTTGGCGCAAACTGTATTGAAAAGTAAGGATAAATTAAAAAATGTTATTCCGCAATTGTATTAAGAATTAAATTGTCTATCAATCCCTGTCCACCCTATATTTTTTAGTCACGTTTATGAGTATTTATGTATAAGAGTAGATCACTGTCTAAGTGGCGCAAGGACTTTTTCTGACCAGCTTGTCTACATTTCACATTGTCTAACCATGATTTTGGTGGCTAAATATAAACATTTGCGATCAAACTCTATATGGAATGTGTAATATGATGTTACAGGAGTGTCATCGGAAGAATTCTGAGAAGGTTAGTGAAAAAATTAATATCTTTTGGCGATGTTGACTTTTATCGCTCACTTTGGCTAGAATCAATGCTGGGCTGCTATGTGCTATGTGCTACGCTAATATAACGATTTATTGTGTTTTCGCTGTAAGACACTTAGAAAATCTGAAATATTGTCTGTATTCACAGGATCTGTGTCTTTCGATTCGTGTATGCTGTGTATTTTTACGAAATGTTTGATGATTAGTAAGTAGGTAAACACGTTGCTCTAAGTAGTTTTTCTATTCCATTTGTGACGGTGGGTGGAATTGTAACAAATGCCATCTACCTGAAATATGCACTTTTTTCTAACAAAACCTATCCCATACCATAAATATGTTATCAGACTGTCATCTAATGAGTTTTTTTGTTGGTTAGGGGCTATAAATATCTTAGTTTAGCCGAATTGGTGATGGCTACTGGTGTTGGTGGACAAATAAAAGATGGTGGATTATGCTAATGTGTTTTTAGGTAATAGATGTACATCTTTACATATTGTGTCTTCCCTGTAAAACATTTTAAAAATCGGACATGTTGACTGGATTCACAAGATCTGTGTCTTTCATTAGCTGTATTGGACTTTAATGTGTGAAAGTTAAATATTTAAAAAAAATAATTTTTTTGAATTTCGCGGCACTGGTTTTTCAGTGGGGGGGGGGGGGGGGGGGGTGTGCCGCTAGCGCCACGCTGATCCTAGACAGGTTAAGCCTGATGAATTTACAGTGTGACCATAGCCCCCGCGCATCCCGCAAAGGCGGAGGAGTTGCTAACATTTACGATAGCAAATTTCAAATTTTAAAAAACCCGTTGTTTTCGTCTTTTGAGCTTCTAGTCATGAAATCTATGCAGCCTACTCAATCACTTTTTATAGCTACTGTTGACAGGCATCCTGGGCCATATACAGGTCTCCTCACTGAGTTCCCTGAATTCCTATCGGACGTTGTAGTCATAGAAGATTTTTGGTGACTTTTTGGTGACTTTAATATTCACATGGAAAAGTCCACAGACCCACTCCAAAAGGCTTTCGGAGCCATCATCGACTCAGTGGGTTTTGTCCAACATGTCTCCGGACCTACTCACTGCCACAGTCATACTCTGGACTTAGTTTTGTCCCATGGAATAAATGTTGTGGATCTTAATGTTTCTCCTCAATACCTGGACAATCAGACCACCATTTTATTACATTTGCAATCGCAACAAATAATCTGCTCAGACCCCAACCAAGGAGCATCAAAAGTCATGCTATAAATTCTCAGACAACTCAAAGATTCCTTGATGCCCTTCCAGACTCCCTCTGCCTACCCAAGGACGTCAGAGGACAAAAATCAGTTAACCACCTAACTGAGGAACTCAATTAAACCTTGCGCAATACCCAGGATTCAGTTGCACCCCTAAAAACGAAAAACATTTGTCAAAAGAAACTAGCTCCATGGTATACATGTCACGATCGTGTACTGGAGAGACGGACCAAGATGCAGCGGAATAATGATACATCTTCTCTTTTTATTTAAAGAAGATGAACGAACACGACACACTTTAACAAACTATACAAAACAACAAACGACCGTGAAGCTAAATAACGTTGTGCACATACACATACAGGCTACAAACGTTCTACATAGACAATTACTCACAACCAATGAGAGCCTATGGCTACCCTAAATAAGGCTCCCAATCAGAGACAACCGAAATCAGCTGTCTCTAATTGGGAACTCATTCAGGTAACCATAGACTCTCCTAGACAACTAAACATACATAGACAACACTAGACACATGTACTCCACACAAACCCATATACTATACCCAACAACCCCTTTACCATAAAAACACCCAAAACCAACAAAACACAAACATTCCCCATGTCACACCCTGACCTAACTAAAATAATAAAGAAAACAAAGAATACTAAGGCCAGGGCGTGACATAACCCCCCCCTTAAGGTGCGAACTCCGGGCGCACCATTACACAGTCTAGGGGAGGGTCTGGGTGGGCTTCCATCCACGGTGGCGGCTCCGGCTCTGGTTGTGGTCCCCACGTCACCACAGTCCCTAACCACCTCCTAGGCTTCCTCCAAATGACCCCCCTCCACATTAACCCCATTGCATTAAGGGGCAGTTCCGGACTAAGGGGCAGCTCCGGACTAAGGGCCAGTACCAGGGTAAGGGGCAGTACCAGGGTCAGGGGCAGTACCAGGGTCAGGGTCAGTACCAGGGTCAGGGGCAGTACCAGGGTAAGGGGCAGCACCAGGGTAAGGGGCAGCACCAGGGTAAGGGGCAGCACCAGGGTAAGGGGCAGCACCAGGGTAAGGGGCAGCACCAGGATAAGGGGCAGCTCCGGACTGAGGAATGGCAGCTCCGGACTGAGGAATGGCAGCTCCGGACTGAGGGACTGCAGCTCCGGACTGAGGGACGGCCCATGGCTGGCTGACAGATCTGGCTGCTCATGGCTGGCTGACGGATCTGGCTGCTCATGGCTGGCTGACGGATCTGGCTGCTCATGGCTGGCTGACGGATCTGGCTGCTCATGGCTGGCTGACGGATCTGGCTGCTCATGGCTGGCTGACGGATCTGGCTGCTCATGGCTGGCTGACGGATCTGGCTGCTCATGGCTGGCTGACGGATCTGGCTGCTCATGGCTGGCTGACGGATCTGGCTGCTCATGGCTGGCTGACGGATCTGGCTGCTCATGGCTGGCTGACGGATCTGGCTGCTCATGGCTGGCTGACAGATCTGGCTGCTCATGGCTAGCTGACGGATCTGGCTGCTCATGGCTAGCTGACGGATCTGGCTGCTCATGGCTAGCTGACGGATCTGGCTGCTCATGGCTAGCTGACGGATCTGGCTGCTCATGGCTAGCTGACGGATCTGGCTGCTCATGGCTAGCTGACGGATCTGGCTGCTCATGGCTGGCTGACGGATCTGGCTGCTCATGGCTGGCTGACGGATCTGGCTGCTCATGGCTGGCTGACTGATCTGGCAGATCCTGTCTGATTGGCGGCTCTGGCAGATCCTGTCTGGTTGGCGGCTCTGGCAGATCCTGTCTGGTTGGCGGCTCTGGCAGATCCTGTCTGACGGACGGCTCTAGCGGCTCCTGTCTGGCTGGCGGCTCTAGCGGCTCCTGTCTGGCTGGCGGCTCTAGCGGCTCCTGTCTGGCTGGCGGCTCAGTGGGCTCATGGCAGATGGGCGGCTTTGCAGGCTCATGGCAGACGGGCGGCTTTGCAGGCTCATTGCAGACGGATGGCTCAGATGGCGCTGGGGAGACGGATGGCTCAGATGGCGCTGGGGAGACGGATGGCTCAGATGGCGCTGTGCAGACGGCAGACTCCTGCCGGCTGAGGCGCACTGTAGGCCTGGTGCGTGGTGCCGGGACTGGTGGCACCGGGCTGGGGACACGCATCTCAGGGCTAGTGCGGGGAGCAGCAACAGGACGCACAGGACTCTGGGGACACACAGGAGGCTTGGTGCGTGGTTTAGACACTGGTGGTAAAGGGCTGGAGACACGCACCATATAGCTAGTGCGTGGAGGAGGCACTGGTGGTACTGGGTTGGGGCGGGGAGGTGGCGCCGGAAATACCGGACCGTGCAGGCGTACTGGCTCCCTTGAACGCCGAGCCTGCCCAACCTTACCTGGTTGTATGCTCCCCGTCGCCTGACCAGTGCGGGGAGGTGGAATAACCCGCACCGGCCTATGTAGGCGAACCGGGGACACCATGCGTAAGGCTGGTGCCATGTACGCCGGCCCGAGGAGACGCACTGGTGACCAGATGCGTTGGGCCGGCTTCATGACATACGGCTCAACGCTCAGTCTAGCCCTGCCGATACGTGGAGCTGAAATGTACCGAACCGGGCTATGCACGCGTACAGGAGACACCGTGCGCTCTACTGCGTAACACGCTGTCTGCCCGTACTCTCGCTCTCCACGGTAAGTACAGGGAGTAGGCGCAGGTTTCCTACCTGACTTCGCCACACTCCCTTTAAGCCCCCCCCCCAAGAAATTTTTGGGTTGTACTCACGGGCTTCCAGCCTTGTCTCCGTGCTGCCTCCTCATATCGCCTCCTCTCGGCTTTAGCTGCCTCCAGCTCTTCACGAGGAAGGCGATATTCTCCGGGTTGTGCCCACGGCCCCTTACCATCCAGTATCTCCTCCCATGTCCACGAATCCTGTGTAGGTAGGTCCTGTTGCCGCTTTCCATGCCGCTTGGTCCTGTAATGGTGAGTAGTTCTGTCACGATCGTGTACTGGAGAGACGGACCAAGATGCAGCGGAATAATGATACATCTTCTCTTTTTATTTAAAGAAGATGAACGAACACGACACACTTTAACAAACTATACAAAACAACAAACGACCGTGAAGCTAAATAACGTTGTGCACATACACATACAGGCTACAAACGTTCTACATAGACAATTACTCACAACCAATGAGAGCCTATGGCTACCCTAAATAAGGCTCCCAATCAGAGACAACCGAAATCAGCTGTCTCTAATTGGGAACTCATTCAGGTAACCATAGACTCTCCTAGACAACTAAACATACATAGACAACACTAGACACATGTACTCCACACAAACCCATATACTATACCCAACAACCCCTTTACCATAAAAACACCCAAAACCAACAAAACACAAACATTCCCCATGTCACACCCTGACCTAACTAAAATAATAAAGAAAACAAAGAATACTAAGGCCAGGGCGTGACAATACAGAAAATACGAGCTCTGAAGCAAGCTTCCAGAGAATTGGAACGGAAATGGTGCCACACCAAACTGGAAGTCTTCCGACTAGCTTGGATAGACAGTACCGTGCGGTATCGAAGAGCCCTAACTGCTGCTCGATCACCCTATTTTTCCAACTTAATTGAGGAAAATAAGAACAATCCCAAAATTATTTTTCATACTGTCGCAAAGCTAACTAAAAAACAACATTCCCCAAGTGAGGATGGCTTTCACTTCAGCAGTAATAAATTCATGAACTTCTTTGAGGAAAAGATCATGATCATTAGAAAGCAAATTACTGACTCCTCTTTAAATCGGCGTATTCCTCCAAAGCTCAGTTTTCCTGAGTCTGCACAACTCTGCCAGGAACTAGGATCAAGGGAGACACTCAAGTGTTTTAGTACTATATCTCTTGACACAATGATGGAAATAATCATGGCCTCTAAACCTTCAAGCTGCATACTGGACCCTATTCCAACTAAACTACTGAAAGAGCTGCTTCCTGTGCTTGGCCCTCCTATGTTGAACATAATAAATGGCTCTCTATCCACCGTATGTGTACCAAACTCACTAAAAGTGGCAGCATTAAAACCTCTCTTGTAAAAGCCAAACCTTGACCCAGAAAATATTTTAAAAAACTATCGGCCTATATCGAATCTCCCATTCCTCTCAAAAATTTTAGAAAAAGCTGTTGCGCAACAACTCACTGCCTTCATGAAGACAAACAAAGTATACGGAATGCTTCAGTCTGGTTTTAGACCCCATCATAGTACTGAGACTGCACTTGTGAAGGTGGTAAATTACCTTTTAATGGCGTTAGACCGAGGCTGTGCATCTGTCCTCGTGCTCCTAGACCTTAGTGCTGCTTTTGATACCATTGATCACCACATTCTTTTGGAGAGATTGGAAACCCAAATTGGTCCACATGGACAAGTTCTGGCCTGGTTTAGATCTTATCTGTCGGAAAGATATCAGTTTCTGTGAATGGTTGTCCTCTGACAAATCAACTGTAAATTTCGGTGTTCCTCAAGGTTCCGTTTTAGGACCACTATGGTTTTCACTATATATTTGACCTTTTGGGGATGTCATTCAAAAACAATGTTAACGTTCAGTGCTATGCAGATGACACACAGCTGTACATTTCAATGAAACATGGTAAAGCCCCAAAATTGCCACAGTGTCCCCTGACCCCTCCTGTCTCAGCCTCCAGTATTTATGCTGCAGTAGTTTATGTGTCGGGGGGCTAGGGTCAGTCTGTTATATCTGGAGTATTTCTCCTGTCTTATCCGGTGTCCTGTGTGAATTTAAGTATGCTCTCTCTAATTCTCTCTTTCTCTCTTTCTTTCTTTCTCTCTCTTGGAGGACCTGAGCCCTAATACCATGCCTCAGGACTATCTGGCATGATGACTCCTTGTTGTCCCCAGTCCACCTGGCCGTGCTGCTGCTCCAGTTTCAACTGTTTTGCCTGCGGCTATGGAACCCTGACCTGTTCACTGCGATTACTATTATTTGACCATGCTGGTAATTTATGAACATTTGAGCATCTTGGCCATGTTCTGTTATAATCTCCACCTGGC
This sequence comes from Salvelinus fontinalis, assembly GCF_029448725.1. NCBI lineage: Eukaryota > Metazoa > Chordata > Actinopteri > Salmoniformes > Salmonidae > Salvelinus > Salvelinus fontinalis. The sequence continues at coordinate 12,834,482 of NC_074674.1, forward strand.
ACAGCCAGAAGAGGACTGGCCACCCTTCAAAGCCTGGTTCCTCTCTAGGTTTCTTCCTAGGTTTTGTCCTTTCTAGGGAGTTTTTCCGAGCTTCCGTGCTTCTACACCTGCATTGCTTGCTGTTTGGGGTTTTAGGCTGGGTTTCTGTACAGGACTTTGATATATCAGCTGATGTAAGAAGGGCTATATAAATACATTTGATCTGATTTGTTAGCTTAAACCCCATTTGGGCGGAAGTGCCTAGGAAAGAGATTAACTGTAATGTGACTAACATGACTTCACTTTAGAGTGTATTCCAATCCTTCGACCCAACATGTCACCCTTTATAAAGCACATGTTGATATCATATTCAACATAATGGGTTATGTTTATATCGTATTCGACATAGTGGGTTATGTCACATTTGACACTGGTGATTATGTTACACAGTTATGCCACATTTACCACTTTATAAAGCATGACATAGGGTTACAGATGATTTGTAACGCATTTATGTAGTCTTGTGAAGTCATTATGAAGGCTTTATGAAGCCTTTATAAGCTGAACCTAATTTAAAGCGGGACCAAAAACTCTGTCATGCATCATAAGAAGCCTATGGTTACCATGGACCATCTATAATGACAGGTAGTATACCGCACTCATGTCATCATCTAAGGCTATTTTGTATATCAGTGATGTCATTTTAATGTATAATGATATAAAATATAAACAGTCACTTCTGGCATTATTATATAACCTTTATAATAATGCCATAATAACATAAAATATAGACTTTATATTCTACGTGGTTGTCATTTATATGCGAGGGTACAGTATGAAGACAGAGAAACCGTTCCCTTTCAGTCTGAGGTCTGGCAATGTCCCCCTCTTCCGACACTGAGTTCCTCTCTCGCCCTTTTCCTCCAAATTGCCAAATTAAAGTATGTCTAATGGGCTCAACTTAATCTGTGGCCGCGCCAGCTCCGGGCCAAGCTTGCTCAGTTAAATAATTAGGATGGTGCTTTGCATTTATGCAACACACTTCAATTGGTTTCATTTCGTTCAACGTTATCTGTTTTTCCGCCACTGGTTCGAATGTGTTGCTTTTCTGTTGGCTCAACCTACTGCACTGGCCACAGTTTTTCTCTCTCTGACAAAGTTTGGGCTTAATTTCTACAATTCCATTTGAGGTTTTAGGCATGCCCTGAGACATACAACCATCTATGGCCTGTACTCAGGACAGGCCAGGTTCTATAACACTCATGGAGAATCTCATCACTCATTTTCAGAGCCTGCCACTCTAGTAGGCTTGCGTGTATAGTTGGCACGCCTTCACATACAAACATACGCATGTACACACACACAAACATACGCATGTACACACACACACACACACACACACACACACACACACACACACACACACACACACACACAGAGACCACAACCGAAGGGGCTTCAGTTTCATGTATGTGTGTTTGTGGGTGGTTATGTTTGTGAGTGGGTGGGTGTGTGTGTCTGTGTGGATGATGTGTGAGTGCATTCCTGTGTGTGTGTACGTGTGCATGTGCGTGCATGCATGCATATATGTATGTGTGTGTGTGTGTTGGTATGTCTATGGTATTGTTTGTGTGTTCATGTTTGTGTATGTGCTATTTTGTGATAGTATTATACAGTATATGCCTGTTTTCTGTACTCCTACATTCTGAGACAGATTACTTGGGTCTCCATATCGTCTTCTGTCTGTATTAATGTATACTGTACACGGTCTCTGTTTGTCTGTGTGTGCATGTTTGTTCGTTTGTGTGTCTCTCTCTCTCGCGCTCTCTCTGTGTGTGTGTCTATGCATCTGTCTCTGTGTGGCAGTGTGTCTGTCTCTGTGTGACTCAGTCTCTTGCACTGGCTGTGTCTCTATTTTTACAGTGTTTACACTCTTAGTCATTGCATATTTACATCAGGACTCTTCATTTCTGCTGATGGAGAGAATACAAAAATGATGCTTCACATTTTTTGGGGTCCTATTGTGTAATGCACACACACACACACTGCGTTCCGCTTTCTTCCCTCATCCCCTGTAAATCTGGCTCTTTCTCCTTCTCTTGCCTCACACTTTTCTGTCTCTCACACACTCCTCCCCTCCCTCTCTTTTCCCCCTCCCTCTCCCGCTCTCCATGCCTTTCTGAGGTTAGACAGGAATGTGTGCAATGTGCGAGCAGGGCAGTTAGAGGTAGTGGCAGCAGTTGCGGAGTGGCTTGATCCTGACAGAGTGGAGCTGGGCCTCTCTTATTACATTCAAAACCTCCTTTCCTCTGCATTCAATTAATTTCCTCTCTCTCTCTCCTCTCATTTTTTCCACTCTCTGTCTATTATCATCTCATGCACACAGCAGTCACTATCATTTTTGGGGGGTCTATGTCTGCCTCTTCTTTATTTACATTATCTAGAGTTGATTTTCATATTTTAAAATAAATACTGTTTCTTCTCTCCTACGGTTTTATCGTCTTCTTTTTCAACTCTCCACACCTGTGTTGAATTCGGCGTTTCTATCGTTTAGTACTGACTGTCCACTGGGTAAGTCAAGCATACTGTACCTCATTATAAGGTCATCCAAATCTGGTCCTGAATAGAAACTGGGTGTGCAAGCTTTTGTTCCAGCCCAACACCAGCATACCTTCAATGTATCATGGTCATCAGTCTTGCCACCATTAGTTGAATCGGCACAACCACAAGCTCCCCAGGACTGGAGTTGGAGATGATGTCAGGTTCAACATACGACACTGTTGCAAGGACTACTGTCACTGCTGGCGTCTATTGTCAGCAGAGGTGTTCTTTGAGTTCAAAAGAGGCCTCCGTTACAGGAAGTTGGAATCTCCATTGAGCCAAGGGATGGGCAACATGCTTTGGTTCCAAGTTTACCTGAATATACTAATTGTGATTTAAATTGAAAACCATAACAAAGTGGTTAGTTATCAGGTGGGCTACTGCTGGGCTGTAGACAAAAGCCTGAGCACATTGCAGCTCTCCAGGACAGGAGTTGTAAATACCTGACCATTTGGGTATTCAAAGACTATTAGGTTTTTGACCATTGGAGACTGGCTTTGCAATAGAGTACTGCTTGAAGCCTATCCCTTGAGAGGACTGACTGACTGATTTACCATAGCTATACAGAGGTGCTCGTCAGTACACCAAAATGGGTGTGTCCATCACTAGCTTCCTGTTTCCCACTGGTGCCCATGCACGGTTGTGCATCTCCCTAAAAATATGCAAATCTATGCGCGAGCAAAGGCGGCCCTGTATTTTTTGATGAAAGAGTTCTATGAGAATCTCACTCATAAACACTCGTTTTACTCTCTCTCGCTCTCTCTTCCCCGTTCTCTCTTTCTCCCTCCCTGCCGCTCTCCCTCTCTCGCTCTCTCATTTTTTCTTTTATAACGGGCCTCACTTTAATATGTATGCAAATTCACCATCTTCCATTGCCTTAATTGGATGGCTTCCAGCAGCCCAGCCTGTGTGAAGGGTGTTTGTATTTGTGTGGAGCTCTGGCTCCCGCTGGCTAATCGCCACAACCCTCCAGAGAACCTCCCCACGCTACCTTGCCAGAGGCACTGTGGACAAGCGACCTAGCAGATCGAGGGGGCCACAATTCAGCGGGCCACGATAGCCACAGCTGACTGGAGCCGAAAATCAATTGTGTGCTGATGCAATGTATCTTTCGGTAGACCTTTCCCATTCCGCTCTTCCGAATCTGGCTAGTGGGCTACACACATATGCACACTCTCCGTCACTCTCCCCCTGCTGCTAAAACTTTCCTTGAAACAATAAACATTTGGTGGTTTGTTTGTGTTTTTATGCCTAGAAAAGTGTTGTATCACAAAAATGGGCATGACTGCACACTTTTTTTGTAAATATTTATTATTTCATTATGCTTTTGTGTGCCAGTATCACAATACTGTGTGCATGGAATTACTCAATGTATTTCTAAACGTAGAACATGTTACGAACCTTTGTCACGCCCTGGCCTTAGTATTCTTTGTTTTCTTCATTATTTTAGTTAGGTCAGGGTGTGACATGGGGAATGTTTGTGGGTTTTGTCTAGTTTAGGGTGTGTTAATTGTTTAGGGGGTTTTGTAGTAGGTATGGGGTAGTGTTCAGTGTAGGTGTTTAGGAAAGTCTATGGTTGCCTGATTTGGTTCTCAATCAGAGACAGCTGTTTATTGTTGTCTCTGATTGGGAGCCATATTTAAGGCAGCCATATGCTTTTGGTGTTTATGGGTAATTGTCAATGTTGTACGTTTGTAGCTTGTGTGTGCACTTACGTTAATAGCTTCACGATTGTTTGTTGTTTTGTTTCGTTTTGTTATAGCGTTCGTTGCGTGTTTTTTCCCTTCTCGAAATAAAGAGAATGTATTTTGCACACGCTGCGCCTTGGTCCTCTCTCTCACCCATAGACGATCGTGACAACCTTAATGAACCATAAAATAATATTACATTTTTTAAACTATAAATTGGTGCTTTTTTATTAATATTTTTCATTGATATGTTTCCATATGTATCCTTGTCTTGTAACTACATTTGTATTGTGGTTTAAAAAAAAAAATGTCATTGGACTAAACATTCTCCATTTAAACATCTCTACCATACAAGGTTGTCTCACTATTGACTTCATGCCACGTATTGTTTTGCCATGCTATTTCCATATCAAAAGGACAGGCCTAGAGGAGATATCCTGATGAAGAAACAAATGATAGTAGTGAAAGAGTGAGTGAAATCACAGTACTATCCATTATTCAAAGTATATTTACCACAGATATACAGTATATTTGGTCCGACGTTATACAAAGCATACCTTTAAAGGCCTAATGAAGCCTTCATAAACCGTTTATAAACAAAAGCCATGCTATACTGTATGAAGAGTGGCAAAAGCGTAATGCCATATTTGGCAAAGCCCCAGATATCATGACCTTTAACATCAACCTTTATGTGGTATGACTTTACTTATACATGATTGATTTTCAGATGTATTTATTTATTTTCATTGCAAGGGTTCATTTGATGAGCATTTATGTAGCGCTTATGAATACTGTAGGAATGCTATACATGCTTTATAAGTTGTTAATTTACTGTAAAGTGAAACAAATATAAACTAATGAAATCCCTACTGTGTTGACCTCCGTAAACTGACCTCCGATAAAATAAAGTGATCGCTTTGACCTCCGTAAACTGACCTCCGATAAAATAAAGTGATCGCTTTGACCTCTGTGTTGCGACCTCCGATAAAATAAAGTGATCGCTATGACCTTCGTAAGGCATCATAGAGGCGAAATAACAGTACAGGGACAAAGTGGAGTCGCAATTCAATGGCTCAGACACAAGAGTTATGTGGCAGAGACTCCAGACAATCACAGATTATAAAGGGAAAGCCAGCCATGTTGTGGACGACACCTCACTCCCGTATAAACTAAACACCTTCACCCGCTTCAAGGAAAACAACATTGAGCTGAGAGCAGGAGGACTGTGTGCTCTCGTACTCCGTGGCCGATTAAGTAATTTAAGTGTGTTAACTCTCTCAAGGCTGCCGGCCCAGATGGCATCCCAAGCCACGTCCTTAGAGCATGTGTAGACAGACCAGCTGGCTGGAGTGTTAATGGACATATTCTGGACATATTCTATCTCTCGATATCCCAATCTGATGTCGCCACTTGCTTCAAGATGTCCACCATTGTTCCTGCACCTAAAAAAGCGAAGATAACTGAACTAAATGACAATAGCCCCGTAGCACTCCCTTCTATCATCATAAAGCGCTTTGACAGGCTAGGGGCACAATGTCTCTCCCCTATTTGACCTACATAGTTTGTGTGTATGTATTGATATGTGGGCTACGTGAGCCTTTTTTTATTGATCGAAGTTCTGTCCTTGAGCTGTTCTTACCTATTAACATTTTGTATTATGTCATGTTTCATGTTTTGTGTGGACCCTAAGAAGAGTAGCTGCTGCTTTCTCAACAGCTAATGGGGATCCTAATAAAATACCAAAAATATACCCTCCAAAAAGTACCATATCACCTCAACCTTAACCGACAACTTAGACCCACTCCAATTCACGTCCCGCCCTAACAGATCCAGGGACAACGCATTCGCTATTGCACTACACACTGCCCTATTCCACCTGGACATACCTACAGTGCCTTCAGGACTTTTTACAGCCTGATATTAAAATGGATGAACTTAAGATTTTGTGTCACTGATCTACACACTGATCTACACATGATGTTAAAGTGGAATTTTGTTTTTAGAATATTTTACAAATTTAAGAAAAAATGAAAAGCTGAAATGTCTTGAGTCAATAAGTTTTCAACCCCTTTGTTATGGCAAGCCCAAATAAGTACAGGAGTAAAACTTTGCTTAACAAGTCACATAATAAATTGCATGGATTCACTCTGTGTACAATAATAGTGGTTAACATGATTTTTGAATGACTGCCCTATCTCCAATGCCTCGGAAAGTAGGGCACCTATTAGGGGAAAAAGCAGACACTGAATATCCCTTTGAGCATGGGGAAGTTATCAATTACGCTTTGGAAGGTGTATCAATTTACCCAGCTACTACAAAGATACAGGCGTCCTCCCTAACTCAGTTGCTGGAGGGGAAGGATACCGCTCAAGGATTTCACCTTGAGAATTATGGAGCCATGTCAGTGCCAACAGAAATTGTATTTGAATTCTATAATTTAGCATTTTTGTATTAGGATATTGAATTTTAATTTAATAGTTTTTCATTTATAATGCGCAAATTGAATCATTGAATTCATAAAATGTAACCTTTATTACATGATTTGATACTGAATTGAATGAATATTTCAATCAGTAAAAAAATTCAATTGAATTAAATATTCAAATTCTATGTTTATATATTCAGCTTCAATATGGTAGATATTGCATTCAATGTCTGTGTTTCAAGTTTACAAACTTTAAATTAAGTTGATCAAAGTTTCATACACTGAGTGTACAAACACTAAAAACACCTTCTAAATATTGAGTTTCATCCCCAAGAACAGCCTCAATTCGTTGGGGCATGAACTCCACAAGGTGTCGAAAATGTGCTACAGGGATGGTGGCCCATGTTGACTCCAATGCTTCCCACAGTTGTGTCAAGTTGGCTGGATGTCCTTTTGGTGGTGGAACATTCTTGATACACACGGGAAACTGTTGAGCTTGAAAAACCCAGCAGCGTTGCAGTTCTTAACACAAACTGGTGGAAAAACAATTACCTTTGTGTCCTGAATACAAAGTGTTTTGTTTAGGGCATATACAATACAACATATTACTGAGTACTACTCTCTATATTTTCAAGCATAATGGTGGTTGCATCAGTTTATGGTTATGCTTGTAATCATTAAGGACTGGGGAGTTTTCAGGATAAAAGAAACGGAATGGAAATAATAACAGCAAAATCCTAGAGGAAAATCTGGTTCAGTCCTCTTCCCACCAGACACTGGGAGATGAAATCACCTTTCAGCAGGACAATAACCTAAAACACAGGGCCAAATATACACTGTAGTTGCTTAAAACCTGTTGAGGACAGAGGGCGCTGTTTTCACTTTGGGGGAAAATCGTGCCCAATTTAAACGGCCTCGTACTCAATTCTTGCTCGTACAATAAGCATATTATTATTACTATTGGATAGAAAACACTCTCTAGTTTCTAAAACCGTTTGAATTATATCTGTGAGTAAAACAGAACTCATTTTGCAGCAAACTTCCTGACAGGAAGTGGAAAATCTGAAATCGATGCTCTGTTCTAGGGCCTGCCTATAAATGGCCTTCATATATATCAGTATACATGCACTTCATACACCTTCCACTAGATGTCGACAGGCAGTGAGAGAAGAAATGGAGTGTATAACTTGATCTGGGGTCGAATAAAAGCTCTCGGCATGACGTGTCACCAGTTTCCTGTTTTCTGGAGAGCGCGTGAAGGGACCTGGTTTTGCCTTCTGAAAAGCTGCCGTTATAGACTACTAATATCTCCGGCTTTGATTTTATTTGATACATGTGACAATATCATCGTAAAGTATGTTTTTTCAATATAGTTTTATTAGATTATTGAAATTTATTTGGGACGTTAGGCGTGTTGCGTTGTGTGCCTTTGTTCAGGAAGGAAAGCTTCGCGCTACTTTGCAAACTTTCCGTGCTAACTGACTGGAGAAGAGGACATTCTAAAACCAAACAACGGTTGTTCTCGACAAAGGACCCCTTGTACAACATTCTAATGAATGATCATCAAAAGTAGGACCCATTTTATGATGCTATTTCATATATCTGTCGAACATGTAAAATAGTCGTTTGCGCCCGGAGTTTGGGTACTCTCTCGCTATAACTAAGCTGTATGTCGTAATGAAGTTATTTTTAGAATTCTAACACGGCGATTGCATTAAGAACTAGTGTATCTATCATTTCCTATACAACATGTATTTTCTAGTAACGTTTATGAATAGTTATTTGGTCAGAATAGTTGAGTGTCATAAAAATATCCGCACATTCTGTGAAAAAGATGCTACGTTAGCACAATGTATAACCACTGATTTCAGCTCTAAATATGTACATTTTCGAACAAAACATAAGTGTATGTATAACCTGATGTTATAGGACTGTCATCTGATGAAGGTTTATGAAGGTTAGTGAAAATGAATATCTTTTGCTGGTTTATTCGCTATCGCTAACGTGCCTATTGCTATCGCTAACGTGCCTTGATGAATGAATGCGGTAGTGTGGTAGGCTATTGTAGTAAGCTAATATAATGCTATATTATGTTTTCGCTGTAAAACACTTTAAAAAATCGGAAATATTGGCTGGATTCACAAAATGTTTGTCTTTAATTTGCTGTACACCATCGATTTTTCAGAAATGTTTTATGATGAGTATTTAGGTATTTGACGTTGGTGTCTGTAATTACTCTGGCTGCTTCAGTGCTATTTCTGATGGTAGCTGTGATGGTAGCTGCAATGTAAAACTGATTTATACCTCAAATATGCACATTTTTCTTACAAAACATAGATTTATTGTATAACATGTTATAAGACTGTCATCTGATGAAGTTGTTTCTTGGTTAGTTTGGTTGGTTCTTGGTTAGTTAGGTTAGCTTTGTGCATGCTACCTGTGCTGTGAAAAATGTCTGTCCTTTTTTGTATTTGGTGGTGAGCTAACATAAATATGTGGTGTTTTCGCAGTAAAACATTTTAAAAAATCGGACATGTTGACTGGATTCACAAGATGTGTATCTTTCATTTGCTGTATTGGACTTGTTAATGTGTGAAAGTTAAATATTTCTAAAAAATATCTTTTGAATTTCGCGCTCTGCCTTTTCAGTGGAATGTGAGAGGAGTTCCGCTAGCGGAACCCCGGTGCCAGACAGGTTAACAAGATGACAGTGCATTTTCCTGAGTTGCAGAGTTACAGATTTGACTTCTTTTTGAAAAGAAGACTTGAAAATGGTTGCCTAGCAATAATCAACAACCAATTTGAAGGTGCTTGAAGAATTTAGAAAATAATAATGTGCAACTATTGTACAGTCCAGCTCTGCAACACTCTTAAAGAATCACAGTTATAATCGCTGCCAAACGTGATTCTAAAATGCATTGACTCCGAGGTTAGAATAGCTATGCAAATGAAATATTTCTGTATTTTATTATGACAAAAATGTTACTTTGTCGTTATGGGGTATTGTGTGTAGATGGGGTGAGAAAAAATATATATTTAATCCATTTTGAATTCACGTTGTTCCACAACAACATGTATGAATACTTTCTGAAGGCACTGTATATGTAAATGATAAACGGCAACTTACTGTACATTACCTTGGATATAACGGATGACGCAGCGGCGATACTTGTACGTCTATATCGTTCTCACTCTCACTCTCACTCATTTTACATTTACATTTAAGTCATTTAGCAGACGCTCTTATCCAGAGCGACTTACAAATTGGAAAGTTCATACATATTCATCCTGGTCCCCCCGTGGGGAATGAACCCACAACCCTGGCGTTGCAAGCGCCATGCTCTACCAACTGAGCCACAGGGGACCAATATTCACGATTCATTCAGGATTATCCGTCGTCATGGTAGCATCCACATTCATGTAGAAGTGTTTAGAAACATATTCTATTCTTATTTACAATAAAAGTGACCCAAAATGACACAATACATTACTTACCACACATTTTTATTGGGCATAAATTAATCTGAAACACAACCAAAACAAACAGCGAATGCATCCATCAAATGAGTTACAAGCTTGATGTAGTCATTTCATGCTAAGAATATGGGACTAAATACTTTACTTGTTATTACTTTAATACACATTTAAATTAATCTGTCTCAATACTTTGCTCCCCTAAAAATGGGGGACTATGTACAAAGAGTGGTTCATCAGATATGGATGAAAATACGCTTCTTCTCAAGGGTCAATTGAAAAAGGATGGAGAGAAAGAGAGACAGACAGAGAGATTATCTGAGTATGATGGGTTGAAGGAGAGGGGTATGGACAGAGAAAAAGAGGGTTGAGGGAGACATTCCTGCACCGTTGTAGTTTGAAATCTGCTTTCCTCACTATCAGAGTGGGGTAGTTCTGTTAAAACTCCCCCATCCACCCTCCGAAATAAGTGTTAACACATTCTCCAATTTCTTCTTTTTGGTCCTTTCCTGTAAAGGTTTTTCTCTGGTGATCATGGGGATTCCCCACACACCTGGTGCATGCACACACACACACACACACACACACACACACACACACACACACACACACACACACACACACACACACACACACACACACATACTTAGACGTGATCTATTTGAAAATAAAAAAATCTTAGGTATTGTAATCAAAAGGGACTTTTATTTTGACATCCACTGTCAGAAGTGACATTAACGTTGAATCAAAGGTTGATACTTCAACACTCTTAAATGTGTCATGAACCATTCATATCGGGTGTTTTGAATACCCTTTCAAACAAAGTGCTACCACATTTTGACAGGTTTACAAGGACTTTTCAGAAACTGCTAAAAAAAAGGTAAGGTGGGCTCAGTGAATAGATCCAGACAGCCTTGAGTTTGTCCAGCTCCCCAGATGAGCGCGTTCTGACTTGTTTGGGTGGATTATTATTCAACGGCATTGGTATAAAACTTGTATTGAATCATTGTCCACCACAGCGATGATTTGCGGCTCTTGATTTTATTGCGAAGAGTCTGCACTTTTTTGTGAACGTTTGAATCAAAATCCACTTGAAACTTCCTTAAACCCAAAGTAAACAGTGATACACAACATTACCAGATAGATTGTGAATCTCCCAAAGCAACACAACCTTACCTGAAAATGTATAGGATTCAATAACAACTAAATTGATGGAAATGCTGGAATACAAAGTAAATAGAAATGTAATATATATATTTGAAGGTGGTCAAGGTCAGTCAACTGTGTGTATCAATGTCAAGTTGACACAAACTCACCCCATGAGTTCACAGAAGGTCAGTTTCATCCTAAAATCAGTCAAAAAGTCTGATTCCACTCTGTTTGGACAGTTCTATTGACTGACTGTGTGGAGCATGCAACAAGAGCAGCTTTTTTTTTACATACAGTAACATATTTTACTGCTCAACTAAAAAGAAGATGCTAAACAAACTTAAAGGTTGTGGTAAAGCGACTAGAAATATATTATTCTTTATAATGCTCTTATTATTTTTTTTAATCATTATTATATGATAAAGAAATGTGTGCCATATGTGGGCCTAATTGTCGCTATGACATATTTGTTCCCAGCCTTCGCATGGACTAAAGTGCAAAAATATTTCAAATACTTGAACCAATTTTGATCGTCATTGTACCACACTCATAGCTCCCTCTTGAACTGCACTAACCTGACCACCCTCTACATGATCTCCTACCACATAGAAGGGAAGAAAGTACTTGCAGAATTCTCCGAAATCGGAGCCAACTGTCCAGCATAAACGCAAGGACAGATTGAAAAATTCGACCATTGCCACTGCCATCAGACTTTTTAATAGCCAAATTTGACTTTTTAAACTGTAACTTCTCGTAAGATAGGATATTTTTAACTGAATGTAATATCTTGTGGGTTTTTTAAGTATTGTCTAAATGCAAAAAAATCAGTCTTGTCAACTGTGAGCATGAATGAAATACATCAAACCAAACTACAACATCACAGACTACAGCCTAGTTTGTTCATGACACACTGGCCACATCTAGTTGTTCCCTTCATAGCCATTCGAGATGTAGCCTAGCAATGGTCGCTAGTTAGCCTACAATGTAGGCTACTGTATATATGCAAAAAAAAACACTGAACATCCAAAATCACAACAGAACGTACATCATAGAAATGAATGATGTATCCGGCTCTCTCAAACTAGTTTGTGTTTCTTGAGATATAATGTATCTCACTCTGCACTTCTTCTCCTTGACTATGCGCTCTCTCCTTCTGTCAGACAACTGCCAAATGATTCCCGGGAACATCAACCAGAAAGGAAAATCCATGAAAAAACCTCTCTCGGGTGGAGGTTGTTTCCTTGGCAACACGTTTATGATTGGCTGCGGTGGGAAAGGGGCTTTCATTTCTGTGTATGTATGTGGTGATTAATGAACCATTGATGTTGGTGGAGCACTGTGCTGTGTCGAAAAAAGCACTGAGAGAGAGTCAGCAGGCTGGCGCATTCGGTATCCTGTTCCGAAACGCTCTTTCTTTGCATCCTTTCAGATTAAACTATTCCCCTATTAGAAATGTAGCCATGAAACTGATGTATATTTAGCCATGAAACAGATGTATAATTCACTTCTCTTTCAATCCAGACACACAGTGTACGCTCACGTGCTATAATGTCTGTGGAGAATGCAATATCTTAAAAGTTATTATTTATATGTAACCTCAGTTTGTTTTAGAACTGTCAGTGAGTGTTTAAGCAATAAGGCATGAGAACCTAGGAATTATCTTGTGTAATAACTCCCGACTAAGGGCTGTTCTTAGGCCTGAGGCAAAGCGAAGGGCCGGAGAAACAGCCTTCAGGAGGGTGTTATTCACAATAATTCCTGGGTTCGGGGACCAAATTGTTTTTATAAAACGGTGGCCAACACATGAAAAAAAGCTTAACGACATATTTTCATTAAAAACGTTGTAAATTATTATTTTATTTCATCTTTCCTCCATACAAAATAATCTGGGCAAAAGCCAGTCGTTAGTTCTGAGATTCTGAAGGTGCACACCAAATTGGCTGGTCGTTCATTCTATCCAATCAATTTACAATGGTTGCTATGCTAAACAAATAATTGGCATGTAGCTATGCAGGCTAGCTACTTATCTTTTGCTAGCTAGCCAACTAAAGCTAACACAATCACATCAAGCAGCTGAAATGACAGAAAATTCTGTGCATTTTCATTTGTTTTACACTTGCTTCTATTGCCATTTCTTTGGATATATCCATTATAATTATTATTATTATTATGAATTTTCCTGTCTCAGAGAAGCTGTCAGTCTTGTCTTGTTCAAATCCATGGCATGTTGGAGATTGCAAAATAAAACTACATAATTGGACTCTGGGACTAAACACCTTCCTCTGCAACTGGATTCTGGACTTCCGGATGGGCCATCCCCAGGGGGTAAGGGTAGGTAACAACACATCTGCCACGCTGATCCTCAACACAGGGGCCCCTCAGGGGTGCGTGCTCAGTCCCTTCCTGTACTCCCTGTTCACTCATGACTGCACGGCCAGGCACGACTCCAACGCCATCATTAAGTTTGCCGATGACACAACATTGGTAGAACTGATCACAGACAACGACGAGACAGCCTTTAGGGAGAAGGTCAGAGACCTGGCTGCAAGGACAACAACCTCTCCCTCAACTTGATCACAACAAAGGAGATGATTGTGGACTACAGGAAAAGGAAGACCGAGCACACCCCCATTCTCATTGACAGGGCTGTAGTGGAGCAGGTCACCAACAAACTATCATGGTCCAATCACACAAAGACAGTCGTGAAGAGTGCACAACGAAGCCTATTACCCCCCAGGAGACTGAAAAGATTTGGCATTGGTCCTCAGATCCTTAAAAAGTTATCCAGCTGCACCATCGAGATTATCCTGCCTGGTTGCGTCAATGCTTGGTAAGGCAATTGCTCAGCTGCTGACCACAAGGCACAACAGAGGGTAGTGCGTACGGCCCAGTACATCACTGGGGCTAAGCTTCCTGTCATCCAGGACCTCTATACCAGGCGGTGTCATAGGAAGGCCCAAACATTTGTCAAAGTCTCCAGCCACCTTGGTCATAGACTGTTCTCTCTGCTACCACACGGCAAGCGGTACCGGAGTGCCAAGTCTAGGTCCAAAAGGCTTCTTCACAGCTTCTACCCCCAAGCCATAAGACTCCTGAACAGCTAATCAAATTGCTACCCGGACTATTTGCATTGCCCCCCTCCCCACCCCCATTTTTACGCTGCTGCTACTCTCTGTTTATTATCCATGCATGGTCACTTTACCTCTACCTACATGTACATATTACCTCAATTGCCTCGATTGGCCTGTGCCCCCGAACATTGGCTCTGTGCCGGTACCCGCTGTATATAGCCTCGCCACTGTTATTTTATTGTTGCTCCTTAATTATTTGTCATTTTTCTATTTACTTTCTTAACACTTTTTTTTTTTCTTAAAACTGCATTGTTGGTTAAGGGCTTGTAAGTAAGCATTTCACTGCAAGGTCTACACCTGTTGTAGTCGGCTAATGTGAAAAATAAAATGTGATTTGATTTATTCAATACATTTCAGATTAGTTTTTTTCTCGATTGTGCTATAAGTAGTGTGTTTGATTTGCACAGCCAGGTAAGCCTTCAGAACTGAATTGGCCACGCCAGACAAGAAGAAGCGAAACGAGAGGGTCGACTTCATCCAAAATCTGTCAGCACAAGAATCAGCATTAAGCGGACCAAGGGAAGAGGTTTTGTATGGCGGGCAATGAGAGTGTCGAATTTGGTCAGTATAAAAGTGAATTTCTCTTTGGATATGTGAGGCTTATTTGATTAAATAGAAGTTTCATAATTCTTAAGTTGTAACGAGTGTAGTAATATACAGTGCCTTCAGAAAGTATTCATACCTCTTCACTTTTTCCAAATTGCTGTGTTACAAGGAGGGATTCAAATGGATTGATCATCTTTTTTTGTCAACAATTTACACAAAATACTCTGCAATGAAGAATAGTTCCAACATTTGTAAAAACATATATATACAAAATAAAACACTAATATGTCTTGATTACATAAGTATTCAACCATCTGAGATAGCGATTACAGCTGTGAGTCATTCTAGGTATGTCTCAAAGAGCTTTGCACACCTGGATTGTATAATAGTTGCAAATTGTTATTAAAAAAATTCTGCAAGCACTGTTGAGTTGGTTATTGACCATTGCTAGATTGCCAGTTTTCAAGTCTTGCCATAGACTTTCAAGATGATTTAAGTCAAAACTGTAACTAGGTCGCTCAGGAACATTCACTGTTGTATTGGTAAACAACTGCAGTGTAGATTTAGCATTGTCTTTTAGGTTGTTGTTCTGCTGAAAGGTGAATTTGTCTCACAGTGTCTGTTGGAAAGCAGACTGAACCAGATTTTCCTCCAGGAGTTTTTTGTCTGTGATTAACTCTATTCCGTTTCCTTTATTTAAAGAAAACTCCTTAGTCCTTGCCGATGACAAGCATACCCATAACATGATGCAGCCACCACCATGCTTGCAAATACATAGAGTGGTATTCCGTGATGTGTTGCGTTGGATTTGCCCCAAACATAACGCATTGCATTCAGGAAATAAAGTTACTTTTTTTTGCCGCAGTTTTACTTTAGTGCCTTATAGCAAACAATTTGGTTTCTTCCTTCTTTGCACTCTGTCATTTAGGTTAGTATTGTAGAATAACTGCAATATTGTTGATCCATCTTCAGTTTTCTCCTATCACAGCCATTAAACTCTAACTGTTTTAAAGTCACCATTGGCCTTATGGTGAAATCCCTGAACGGTTTCCTTCTTCTCAGGCAACTGAGGACGCCTGTAACTTTTTTAATGACTGGGTGTATTGATACATCCAAAGTGTAATTATTAATCCAAAGTGTAATAATAACTTCACCATGGTCAAAGGGATATACAATACTGTAGGTGCCCTTCTTTGCGAGGCATTGGAAAACCTCCCTGGTCTTTGTGGTTGAATCTGTGTTCAGACTTGCTAAGCAAATTGTTACTGCTGAACTGATTTAGGCTTGCCATAGCAAAGGGGTTGAAAACTTATTGACTCAAGCTTCTAATTTTTGATAAATTTTTAAAAATGTATAAAAACCTAATTCAACTTTGACATAGGGTACTGGTTAAGGGCGTGTGGAACAAAATGTACTTAAAATTTAGGCTGTAACACAACAACAAAGAATTAAAAGTCAAGGTGTATTAATACTTTCTGAAGACACTGTAAGTGTAATGCTTGTGACATTCCGGCAACTTTGAGGAAAAATATTTGACATCTGAGTCGTCTCTGTTGCTCATACACATATCCGCTCTCATTGGTAGAATGTTCCCATCTGATCTCGCTTCCTCTCGCCTGCCTTTCGCCTTTGCAGATATGTATTTTCATTGTTAGAGTGGTCAGTTGATAATCTTGCCGGTATAATAGACGGTCTTTGTTTTGTGTATGTGAAGGTATACGTATTGTACATGTGTGTGGGGAGACTGTTTGAAAGTGTGTGTACTTTGTATGTATGCATTGTATATGTGCGAATGGGCTTTCAGAATAATCTTTACATGGTAGCAGCATTCTTCCAGGCCCCACTGTTATGACTCTATCTGCAATTCCTTGAATACTGGCAATATTGTTATTGACAATAGGGTCCATGTACTTCAACACTTTCCTAGTGACCATCTATTTAAAGGTCAAGCCACTTTAACCTTGGACCTTGAAATCACTGAGCTAGAGTATGTCTAAAAGTCATCACAGTGGGAGCTGTAAGAATGCTGCTACCATGTAAAGAACATTCTGAAAGCCCATTCACATATACAGTATATAATGCACACATACTATGTACACACACTTTCAAACAGTCTCCCCAAACAGACACATGTATAAAACATATACTTTCACATACAGTACACTACACACGCACGCACATGCACAAACACACACCAGAGTATGAAATATGCAAGGCCCAACAATACCAGCAGGCTATTAGGCCCCCCCTTTGCACACTCAAAGTCACCACTTTAATTATGACTAATTCAACTCATCGCCTGCTCAGAGAGAGAGCAAGTGAGAGAGAGAGAGAGAGAGAGAGAGAGAGCAAGAGAGAGACTTTAGTGGGTGCCCCTGCAATCATGGGGACGAGGGAGATAGCACGTTTCCCGTCGCTTTGTGAAGGACGAGCTTGTTTGTGGCTGAGGGTAGAGACATGTAACCTAACATTCCTACGAATTAAAGGAGGAAGGAATGAATCCGAGAAAGAGAAAGAGAGAATGACATAGGAGGACATGATGAAACCACCTAAGACACTCTCTTTTTTTTTTAAAGTCTGATTATTTTTGGAAATGTATTTGAGAATTTTTGTCCATGCATGAATGACACTCCAAGGAATGAGTTCTCTGGGCCTGTAAGGTGGTTGATGCTCTATGGCAGTTGACATGGTAGGGTGTCAATGTTATTGTTATGTTATGCAAGTTTCTATAGATCATGGGTGTCAAAGCCATTGGCAGTGCAAACACAAAACACATACTGTGAACATTGTTATGACATGTGTACACAATGTGGGGTATTGCGGGGTAAGTTGAGCCATTGTTTACACTCAGCATCACTCCGTCAAGGGAAATATAGAATCATTTCTGACAAAGATATCTACGTATAGTTCAGGATGTTGTGTAACCCTGGAGATAAAACAATGTCTATCTTTATTTCCCCAAAACAATTCAACACAATCACAATCACGTCTTTTAATCGTTTTAAGCATCTTTTAAAAGTAACAAAAAAGAAAGACAGCAGTTCTGGTAGGAAACCTGTGTGCCTAAAAATCCCCTTAGATAGCACAGCAATGCCCTTATCCATATGGTGTGCCTTTGGCACACCATATGGATAAGGGCATTGCTGTGCTATCTAAGGGGATTTTTAATTTCGGCTAGCGTTACGTTCCCCAGTTTCTGTGTTGTATTTGAGTGTGTGTGTTTCAGGAGATGGCTTCCTGGAAGCCTCCCCAACCAGCTGATTGGTCGACTCAATGGCTAATGGATGATTAGAGAGCTGACCCCGCCCCCTCGTCAAGATGCAGCTGTATCCAATTAGACTCCTGAAGCTATATAAAAGCCAGTGTTCTGTTCAGGAGGAGAGAAGATTGAATGTTTTGGAGAAATCATTAGAAAGAGATGAGAGAGAAGATTGAATATTTTGGAGAGATTAGAGAGAGAGAGAGATTTTTTCTGGAGAATTTGATTGTGATAAAGTGTTGGTTGTTAATCAAAGAGATTTGGTATATACTATGTAAGTTGTTGCTGAGTGAGCTGATTGGTTATGTCTGTTATGTGTTATAGGACGCACTGTTTTGATTATTGAAATTGTTTGTTCTGTTTCATTTGTTCCCAGGGGGGAAGAAGAAGGCACTTTGGGAGTGGTTAGGCAAGAGGCCCGCGGCGGGCATACATGTACCCGTAGTATATTCAATGTCTATGCACACTAGGTAAGACCTGGGCGGACCACCCCCTGTATTTTGGTTAGGGCACCAGGTGGTGCTAAGATAGGTAAGTAGTGGGTAGGCAGGTTAGATAGGAGAGGGGGAAGCTTTGATATTTACTTTCTTTGCTTTGGTTCCGTCCAGCCCCTTTTCCCCATATTACTGTTTGAGGAAATAAATCCTAGTAAATGGTAAATTCTGACTATTGTCATCCTCACTCGCACCTACAGTCCCATACCTCTTTCACTTCACGGGGAGTTGAGTTGTAGCAGGGTGTTGCGTTCCCTCTTCTAAGAGGCGTGCGTAACAGCTAGCTAGCAATTGCTGTGAAGTCATCCAAATGATTTGTAAGAACAACTGTGGTAGCTACAGTATGTAATCTAAGTCAACACTTAACTACTACAAACTCTTTTAATTTACAATAAGTAAAGGTTAACTTACATGTTTTTTGCTGTCCGGTGGCACAATAATTGGGCATTTGATTTGCGAACTCATTACATGATCAGCAACACTAACAAAGTACTACCGGGTCATGGATTTTCTGTTTTTTTCCAAATAAAAGTCCCCACGTATCAGCATGAAAGGGTCAATAACCTGTATTAATTAATGAGATATGAAAAATAATTGTCTAAACTTGATAAATTATTCATATTTGTTAATTGTGACATTTGTATTACATTTGGGTTTTAAAAGATTTTTTCAAGATCACATAAATGCCACCAATTCGACTCACTGTATGTGAAATATATATTGGCTTATAGAGCAAAAACTATTGTAGGGAGTACTCAGTAGAGTCTGTAGAATGTATATATGGTATCATTTCATGGGGCTCTGAATAATACAGTGTTGCTGGCCTTTTACTCCACCCATTACATTGGCAGCCACAATGTGAATCACTGTATATGGAATACATTATCACATGTGCGATTACTGCGCTACAGAACACCCTCGAACCAAACAGCGTGGCCAGTGCACTGAATTAAAGGACAACTACACTCAAAAATCTACGTTTCTTAGATTTTTCACAGACCTCAAAAGTCATCCAATGATGTGGTTTAAGCATTGTTGTGAAAAAATAAAAACTAATGTTGTTTTTTCCCGCCCCAAAAAAACAGAGATTATTGAATTAAAAAAACAAATAAAAACTGATTTAAAAAGGCCTACTAAAGTTATTTTGCTGTGCATGACTGCACTTTAGAGTGTGTTATCCTAAAGGACAGCATTTTGGGGAACGTTGAGGTCAGGTCCAATATTGACTATGTCACCCAAGAGGTAAAGAAGCCGGGCCATCCTAGAAATGTTTTGGAGTAATATAACATGTACAATTTTGCAAATCCTTTATAGACTGCACATCATTTAAAGCGGGACCGAGTTCTATCTACCCCCTAAAACAAATAATATTGTGCACATAACATATTCGTTTTATTGACACTGCCAATAAAGAAAACCTCACAATTGCAAATAATAAGATACAATTCAGAAAACAAAAAGACAACACAACCAAAGACTTGATCCTGCATCCTCCCGATCAGCCGTCCATATGTGTAACCACTGGCTAACCCTGGTTTTGTTTTATTATAGCTTAAGGAGGAGACAGGGTGTAAAGCTGGGCGGGTGTCGGTGGTTAGGTTGCCGAGGAGTCAGGAAAACATTGAGCTTCACGAGCAGGGGATTGTGGGACGGCTGGAGAAAGAGGGAGAGGAGGGAAACAGAGAGGCCATTGATCCAGCCAGGCTCCTCTTGCAGCCACATGTCTGGAGACACTTTAGGCCCCGGACTCACCTTCCTCACTGAAACCAATTCCTTTGCAGACACAGACACACACACACACTCTCTGAAACACGTACACACAATGAAACACACACACATGAGACACTTTTACCCAACAATCTGGACAAAGTCTTGACGCTTTCTCAACCATGCACAGAAAGCCCAGTTCTATTGCCAGCTCCCCCCGAACACATGTAGTTGATTTTCAAGGCACGCAATGACATGCACACATGTTCTTGTACACACATGTGCAGTATGCACACAAAACCCCTCTTACTGACTACAACTAGGGTGCGTCTTCGGTCAGTCATTCAAGCATTCCAACATGTTAGCATATCGTTAACTACAATGTAATTGGATTACAGTATTTTACACAACATAATAAAATCTTGCCTCATTTTCTAACTCTCACTCAGGGATACTGAATGTGACGTTCTTATTAAAGGGGCCTTGCTACATTACAGACATATTTGGAGAATAAAAGTATGTGTGTCCTGCCCTAGTCAACTCCAGATAATAAATCATGGAGAAATATCATTGTGCATATTTTGAAGGATTTACCTATAATTCCATCATGTCTTCCCATTTGTATTGCAAATGACAAAATTGGAGGATTCACCCCGATCTAAATAGATCGTTATCAGCAGTGGTCTATGGCAAAGTCATAAGTTACAGTGATACTATCTATGTCATTCCGGTCAAAGTTAGCTGTAATTACAGTAGAACCCACTTCCTATTAGTCACACTGCTGACATTTCACTATCTATAACTTGTAGGAATAAGTTAAAGGGAATCTTGAGGGCATGATGTTCCCAGTGACCTACTCTTTGCACTGTTCTGCAGAGTGGGATTTCAACCCATTGAATTTGAATTAGCCAACCTCAATACTTATGACCAGAGCTATATACATGTGGGATTTACTTCATCATGATGTCTCCAGACCTAAGCCATATGACTTAGTAGGTATACTGTACCATATACTGTACCATGCCCTTGTCCATCTGCCCGTTTATCCATCTACAGTATAGACAACAGTTACTAGTATTCGCTGCAGTGACTCAGAGCTAGCTTATGTGTTACAAATGCAATTTTGTGGGGGGGGGGGGGGGGTAACACCACCACTTTGTAGCATTCTCAAAATAGGGCCCCCTGATGTGATCATTAAAATTCAGGTATACAGTTGTTAGATATTGCACATACAGTATAAAACAAAGCTAGCTTCACTTCGTGGCCTGTGGCCTGTGGCAGAAATAAGGTCAAATAAGATCCCTTCAGACAAAACGTGTTTGTGTCGAGTGGTTTTACGACGCACAATCATGGGAGTCATGTGTGTGGCCCTGCTCTAGCTAATCTACCGTGTAACTCAACTAGGCCAATGACATGCCCCAGGACTGTCATGGTCACACCCGCATGGGTCATAGAGGTTCCAATGGCGCCGCAGCATGTCTCCGTGCAGAGACAGAACACAGGAGTGCATTATGGGTGAGTTGGAGGGAAGTCTGGGACTTGGACGGCAGTTGAGTTTACCCAGTTTACTGACGGTGAGAGGCAAAGGGCGTAGGAAAGGACAGGAAGAGATGTGGAGAAAAAAGAGAAGGGAGAAACAGAGGTAAAAGAGAGATGGAGGGGAAATGAAAGAAAGAGAGAAAGAAAGGAAAGAAAAATAAGCAGAGGTTGAGGTTGAGAAAGTGGAAGGGAGAGGCAGAGAGGCAAATATGTGATCCACCTCCTCGATTCGGTGTTATGTAGCAAAATTTGAAATTGTGAGACTCATACACGCTGAATGATAGAACAGCTATTTCCATGTTAAAATGTTATGGGATGCATTTCCTCCATTGTTTTTGATGGCAGGCCATTCTGGTAGACCTACATTATGATCAAATGGCCACAGTAGTCTACTTGGCCACTGTTAAAACTGTAACTTAAAACGGATACAGCCTCAGTGTTCATCGTAAACTTCCGCTGGAAGTTGCACAGAATAATCACAACATTCAAGTTTGCGCTCTGCAAATCTGAAAGGGAACATTGGTTGCAAGTTTGTCAACCTTCAAAAGCAGAATTACTTTCCCATTGTTTCTCAACTGCATAGTAGCAGCCAATGTGTGGTGTTCAATATAGGCCTACATATCATAAGACTTATGACATTAACCTGTTTATCCACTTGCCCTTCAGACAAGGAGGTGACTGAAAATGTTGTTGTGTTTGATGCAAGAAACCACTTTACAAATTAAATGCATTATTATTCCCAAACCATTATTACAGAGAATCAGACAAATTATGCTACCCTCTGCCTATTGGCTACTTAGCCTATTCAAGCCTGTCTCAAAATACAACACTGCCTCTTCAAGACAAAAAAAAGCTCTTTACTTGACTGGCTTTTCAAAAATGTCTAGAAATGCACATGTTTTGTGCTCTTGTAAGAAGCAGTCACTCTCCTATTGCTGACTACAAATGATCTTTAACTGGGCTAATAACTCACTAACTAGTAAAGTATATGAACAAAATGTGCACACATGGCTACATGCAGCTCTCGCTTTGAACTCAAAACAAGTGCATCTACTCATGACCGCTCATGCTGTAAACACAGTCCAGTTCAAAGTAAATGGCACAGATCCATATATGGTAATGGTCTATTTGCATATAGGCTAACTGCAGCTCTGATTGTTTATACCACACCGGTCTGTGTAGAGTACTGGTCTGTGTAGAGTATGGTCTGAGTAGTGCATGTCAACGCAATAGAAATCCTACTCCAAAGCATTTAGCCTACAACAAAATCTCTTGCATAGTTTGTTTTGGTATGTTGCATTGAATGTGACTAATATTGCATTGATTTGATCACTATTGCCACAGTAAAGGGACATGTTAATAGTGTTAACAGGGAAAACTGTAGAACAGTGGTCACCAACCTTTTCTGAGTCAAGATCACTTGGGAGTCAAAATGCAAACTGAGATCTCTGCTCAGTTTTTTAAAAACTGTCTTTATAAAATGTAAGCCTATGCAACATTAACCAATTAAAAACAGTGCTGTAGCAATGAGGTTTGTGCAGTAAGCTATAGGTCCAATACATTATCATTACATATTGGCTTTGCTTGATTTGCCCTTGAATTGTTGTTCAGGCCATTTTTCAAAATTATATTTTAAAATTTTACTTAGGCTTTAGCATCACACCACTAATATATCCCTTATTGTATTACTTTTGAGGCACAGCTGAGTGAGCATACATTTAAATAATTTGCTTTTGATTTTACTGGGCTGATGGTGCCTGCATCTTATGGCCAGTCTCAGCGGAGGGAGAGAGCAGCAGACTGCGGTCACCTCTCAAAATCCCTTCGCTCTCCCTTTCCTCCACTGACACTGACCAAAAAGGAACACCGTCTTCCGGCTGATCGCGAAACTCGAGTCGCACTGCATTATTTCTGCCTCATGCACAAATTCATGTTGTTACTCCCATGAAAAGAGAAAGTTGAATATTTCTCGATATAAAAAAGACCCAAGCCGCTAATAATAACAACAACGCAAGCCTAGAGATACACTTTCCTACTCATTCATTACTGCTGCAGTGCTTGTTGTAGCGCTGAGTGGAAATAGGAAAAAGTGCATCTATAGGCTAGATCGACCAGTGGATCGCAATCGACCGGTTGGTGACCACTGCTCTAGAAAGTTGAGTGAAGTTCAATCTTATGCTTCTCTCTGTGGGCTAATATATGTTATGCATGGCAGTCCCAGGGAAACTGCCCAGTAGTCTCAGGGCTACTGAGCACGCTCAGTTTGTAACCCCACTTTTGAGACAAATGGCACTTTTATGTTTTGGTACACCTTCCTGGAGAGCGCTTCTTTCTCTACACCCATTCAGCAGCGTTCACACCCTCTTAAGCCTTAGCTCCACCTATCTCTTTAAGGATTCACATGGGAGGCCATGTGCTAAACACAGTGCACTAAACAATGAAACATACTCCCAACCCATACTACTAGCAATACAAACAGATTGTCATAGCTAGCCACCTTGCATGCATCTGCAGGTAGCTAAAGCTAACCAACTAGGTTCAGTGTTAGGTAGCTAGCTAACATTAGGCTATAACTGGCAATGCAAATGGCTTTCTGAGATACAAATAATAACAGCTAACGCTAGCTAGATAGCTAACAGTACGCTTTAACTTGCAATGAAAATTACAAACATATAATATCTGAAAATGTAGCTAGACTCTTACCTGTATACATGTACGAACACTTCTCCCTCTCTGTCATGGATGCCATGGTTGCCCTTAGTTTGAAGATGTAATCCAGAGACAGGTGTTTTATACAACAGCCTTCTCTTTTCGACTCCCTCTCCATTTGAAAACATTCTCTTCTTACCCGGGCAATCGACTGAATTCAAAACTCAGTCAACTGTTGATCACTATTTCTTCCCTATCACTGTCATCAGAAGACTCTACAATGTCTGGTTCAACAGAAATGTTTTACCTACATCAGCGATTTCCTCATCATCTGTGTCAGAGAGAGTCAGATTGCACAATTGTCCTCCAGTTGTCCTCCAACTTTTTCCCACTGATCTTTGTTGATAGCGTCTGCTAAATTCAGGACAGCAATGTTGAGTGCAGTAACAATACTTTTTCAGTTCTCCATGATATCTTTCAAAAAAGCTTTGGTCGCAAGGATCCTCTACACATACTGAGCATCTCATGTTATAGAGAGAAGCTTGCTACATGGCAAACCAATCCAAACTCATTTCTCAGCATGTTGAGCCCATCCATTATTTCAGCAAATCATGGGTAGAGGGAAGCATGTTCCAGAAGGCATATAGATTTAAAAAAAGTAGAATAATTATAATGCCCTCTCCTGTGTAGTAATGTCGTGTGGCATATACCTAGCTTCTTGAAATGGGTCACATATGTCAAGAGTCAAGACAAGGAGCGAGAAGGAAAGAAAATGAACCGACTCTGTCTCAAAGAAAAGAGAAGGTGATAAGGGAATTTATATGTTTAAAGTAATGATAAGAGAATCTGAAAGACATTAAGAGTAATGACTAAAGTGTTTCACCCTAATAGTTACAGAAGCTTAGACAATGTGTTTAGACATAATACTAGAATATTGTGAGACAGTGGGAAAATTGTGTTTGTTAGTGATAAAGAGGAACTGACAGACATGTTTTGGTACTGTGAGACCAAGGACAGGAGATAAAGTTGTAAATCTGGACACCCGATCGTTGACCATCTCACTCCAAAATCATTGGCATTAATTTCTGTTATAACAGCCTCTACTCTTCTGGGAAGGCTTTCCACTAGATGTTGGAACATTACTGTGGGACGTGCTTCCATTCAGCCACAAGAGCATTAGTGAGGTCAGTCACTGATATTTGGCAATTAGGCCGAGCTCGCAGTCGGCGTTCCAATTCATCCCAAAGGGGTTTCGGTGGAGTTGAGGTAAGGGCTTTGTGCAGGCCAGTCAAGATCTTCCACACTGATCTCAACAAACATTCCTGTATGGACCTCGCTTTTGGTACAGGGGCATTGTCATAATGAAACAGGAAAGGGCCTTCCCCAAACTGTTGCCACGAAGTTGTAAGCCCAGAAAAATCTAGCCCTTCACTGGAACTAAGGGGCCTAGCCCGAACCATAAAAACAGCCCCTGACCATAATTCCTCCTCCAGCAAACTTTACAGTTGGCACAATGCATTTGGGCAGGTAGCGTTTTTTCTGGCATCCGCCAAACCCAGATTCGTACGTCGGACTGCCAGATGGTGAAGCGTGATTCATCACTCCAGAGAACGCATTTCCCCTGCTCCAGACTCCAATGGTGGTGAGCTTTACACCACTCCAACAAACAATTGGCATTGCGCATGGTGTTCTTAGGCTTGTTTGCGGCTGCTCAGTCATGGAAACCCCTTTCATGAAGCTCCCGAAGAACAGTTCTTGTGCTGACATTGCTTCCAGAGGCAGTTTGGAACTCGGTAGTGAGTGTTGCAACCGAGGACAGACAATTTTTACACGCTATGCGCTTCAGCACTCTGCGGTCCCGTTCTGTTAGCTTGTGTGGCCTACACTTCACGGCTGAGCCGTTGTTGCTCCTAGACGTTCCCACTTAAAAATAACATCGCTTACAGTTGACCGGGGCAGCTCTAGCAGGGCAGAAATTTGATGAGTTGTTGAAAAGGTGGCATCCTATAACGGAGCCACGTTGAAAGTCACTGAGCTCTTCAGTAAGGCCATTCTACTGCCAATGTTTGTCTATGGAGATTGCATGGCTGTGTGCACCATTTTATACACCTGTCAGCAACTGGTGTGGCTTTAATAACCAAATCCACTCATTTGAAGGGGTGTCCACATACTTTTGTACATATAATGTACATTGAAAGCAGGTGTTGCCACACAGGTGTGATTCTTGAATGAATTAATCAGTTAATATCCCATCATGCTTAAAATATAATTTATGAAAATCTTCAGTTGCCCATTATGTTAGGTAAAACCTTGGATCATTGTTATACTAACTTCCGCGACGCATATAAGGCCCTCCCCCGCCCTCCTTTCGGAAAAGCTGACCACGACTCCATTTTGTTGCTTCCAGCCTACAAACAGAAACTAAAACAACAAGCTCCCTCGCTCAGGTCTGTTCAATGCTGGTCCGACCAATCTGATTCCACGCTTCAAGACTGCTTCGATCACGTGGATTGGGATATGTTCCGCATTGCGTCCAACAACAATATTGACGAATACGCTGATTCGGTGAGCGAGTTCATTAGAAAGTGCATTGACGATGTCGTACCCACAGCAACGATTAAACATTCCCAAACCAGAAACCGTGGATTGATGGCAGCATTCGCGTGAAACTGAAAGCGCGAACCACTGCTTTCAACCAGGGAAAGATGACCGGAAACATGACCGAATACAAACAGTGTAGCTATTCTCTCCGCAAGGCAATCAAACAAGCTAAGTCCCAGTATAGAGACAAAGTAGAGTCGCAATTCAACAGCTCAGACACAAGATGTATGTGGCAGGGTCTACAGTCAATCACGGATTACAAAAAGAAAACCAGCCCCGTCGCGGACCAGGATGTCTTGCTCCCAGACAGGCTAAATAACTTTTTTGCTCGCTTTGAGGGCAATACAGTGCCACTGACACGGCCCGCTACCAAAACCTGCGGGCTCTCCTTCACTGCAGCCGAGGTGAGTAAAACATTTAAACGTGTTAACCCTCGCAAGGCTGCAGGCCCAGACGGCATTCCCAGCCGCGTCCTCAGAGCATGCGCAGACCAGCTGGCTGGTGTGTTTAAGGACACATTCAATCAATCCTTATCCCAGTCTGCTGTTCCCACATGCTTCAAGAGGGCCACCATTGTTCCTGTTCCCAAGAAAGCTAAGGTAACTGAGCTAAACGACTACCGCCCCGTAGCACTCACTTCCGTCATCATGAAGTGCTTTGAGAGACTAGTCAAGGACCATATCACCTCCACCCTACCTGACACCCTAGACCCACTCCAATTTGCTTACCGACCCAATAGGTCCACAGACGACGCAATCGCAACCACACTGCACACTGCCCTAACCCATCTGGACAAGAGGAATACCCATGTGAGAATGCTGTTCATCGACTACAGCTCAGCATTTAACACCATAGTACCCTCCAAACTCGTCATCAAGCTCGAGACCCTGGGTCTCGACCCCGCCCTGTACAACTGGGTCCTGGACTTCCTGAAGGGCCGCCCCGAGGTGGTGAAGGTAGGTAACAACATCTCCACCCCGCTGATCCTCAACACCGGGACCCCACAAGGGTGCGTTCTGAGCCCTCTCCTGTACTCCCTGTTCACCCACGACTGCGTGGCCATGCACGCCTCCAACTCAATCATCAAGTTTGCGGACGACACTACAGTGGTAGGCTTGATTACCAACAACGACGAGACGGCCTACAGGGAGGAGGTGAGGGCCCTCGGAGTGTGGTGTCAGGAAAATAACCTCACACTCAACGTCAACAAAACAAAGGAGATTATTGTGGACTTCAGGAAACAGCAGAGGGAGCACCCCCTATCCACATCGACGGGACAGTAGTGGAGAAGGTGGAAAGTTTTAAGTTCCTCGGTGTACACATCACGGACAAATTGAATTGGTTCACCCACACAGACAGCGTTGTGAAGAAGGCGCAGCAGCACCTCTTCAACCTCAGGAGGCTGAAGAAATTTGGCTTGTCACCAAAAGCACTCACAAACTTCTACAGATGCACAATTGAGAGCATCCTGTCGGGCTGTATCACCGCCTGGTACGGCAACTGCTCCGCCCACAACCGTAATGCTCTCCAGAGGGTAGTGAGGTCTGCACAACGCATCACCGGGGCAAACTACCTGCCCTCCAGGACACCTACACCACCCGATGTCACAGGAAGGCCATAAAGATCATCAAGGACAACAACCACCCAAGCCACTGCCTGTTCACCCCGCTATCATCCAGAAGGCGAGGTCAGTACAGGTGCATCAAAGCAGGGACCAAAAGACTAAAAAATAGCTTCTATCTCAAGGCCATCAGACTGTTAAACACCCACCACTAACATTTAGTGGTCGCTGCCAACATACTGACTCAACTCCAGCCACTTTAATAATGGGAATTGATGGAAATTATGTAGAAATGTACCACTAGCCACTTTAAACAATGCCACTTAATATAATGTTTACATACCCTACATTACTCATCTCATATGTATATGTATATACTGTACTCTATATCATCTACTGCATCTTGCCATCTTTATGTAATACATGTATCACTAGCCACTTTAAACTATGCCACTTTATGTTTACATACCCTACATTACTCATCTCATATGTATATACTGTACTCTATACCATCTACTGCATCTTGCCTATGCCGTTCTGTACCATCACTCATTCATATATCTTTATGTACATATTCTTTATCCCTTTACACTTGTGTGTATGAGGTAGCAGTTGTGGAATTGTTAGGTGAGATTATTCGTTGGTTATTACTGCATTGTCGGAACTAGAAGCACAAGCATTTCGCTACACTCGCAGTAACATCTGCTAACCATGTGTATGTGACAAATAAAATTTGATTTGATTTGATGTTGGCTGACATAACTAGAGGAGATCTGTGATATTAAAAAGAGGGGTTTCAAAGGAGCATAGGGGGTTTAAAGGCCCAGTGCAGTCAAAAATGTGATATCCTGTGTTTTTATACAGTTGCTTCGTAAAGTATTCAGACCCCTTGACTTTTTCCATATTGTGTTGTGTTACAGCCTGAATTTTAAATGGATGAAATTGCGATTTGTTTTGTCACTGGCCTAAATAATGTCAGTGGAATTATGGTTTTAGAAATGTTTAGAAATTAATTTAAAATTAAAAGATTAAATGTCTTGAGTCAATAAGTATTCAACCCCTTTATATCAAGCCCAAAACAGATCAGGTGTAAAAATGTGCTTGAATAACTACCTCGTCTCTGTGCCTAACAAATACAATTATCTGTCAAATGTATTTCAAACACAGGTTCAACCACCAGGGAGGTTTTCTAATGCCTTGCAAAGGGCAATTATTGGTAGATGGATAACAATAAAAAAAAGCAGACATTGAATATCCCTTTGAGCATGGTAAATGTAGCAATACACACAGTCACTAGAAAGATACAGGCATTTGTAGTGTCCAAACTGTTTGGGCTACAAAACGAATGTGTCCCCATTGTCGAAAAGGGAGATTCTCACAAACACGATCGTGTTCTCCATTTTGCGCTAAGACCCCCAAAAATGCCATCGGACTCATCTGAAAGTAACTGGTACCGTTTTTTTTATATGATGGAAGTATTAAGGTAGTTTCGTGCATACCCAAAAAAAGGGGTTAATATAGTGCCTTCGGAAAGTATTGATACCCATTTACTTTTTCCACATTCTTTTTACATTACAGCCTTATTCTAAAATTGATTAAATAGATCAATCCACACACACTATCCCATAAGGACGAAGCAAAAACATATTGAGAAGTATTTGTTAATTTATTAAAAACTTAAATATCACATTTACATAAGTATTCAGACCCTTTACTCATCTCCAGAGATGTTAGATCGGGTTCAAGAACTGGCTCTTTGTACTTTGCTCGTTCATCTGTCCCTCTATCCTGACTAGTTTTTCAGTCTCTGCCACTGAAAAACATCCACACAGCATGATGCTGCCACAAACATGCTTCACAGTAGGGATGGTTCCAGGTTTCCTCCAGACGTGACACATGGCATTCAGGATAAAAAGCTCAATCTGGTTTCATCAGACCAGAGAATCTTGTTTCTCATGGTCAGAGTCTTTAGTAGCCTTTTGGCAAACTCCAAGCAGGCTGTCATGTGCCTTTTACTGAAGAGTGGCTTCCGTCTGGTCACTCTACCATAAAGGCCTGATTGGTGGAGTGCTGCAGAGATGGTTGTCTCTCTGGAGGGTTCTCCCATCTCCGCAGAGGACCTCTGGAGCTTTGTCAGAGTGACCATTGGGTTATTGGTGACCATTGGTTACCAAGGCTCTTCTCCCCCGATTGCTCAGTTTGGCCAGGCGGCCAGCTCTTGGAAGAGTCTCGGTGGTTCCAAACTTCTTCCACTTAAGAAATGATGGAGGCCACTTTGTTCTTGGTGACTTTTAATGCTGCAGACATTTGTGTATACCCTTCCCCAGATCTGTGCCTCAACACAATGTTTTCTCTGAGCTCTACGGATAATTCCTTCGACTTCATGGCTTGGTTTCTACTCTGACATGCAATGTCAACTGTTGGACCTTATATAGGCAGGTGTGTGCCTTTCAAAATCATGTCCAATTAATTGAATTTACAACAGGTGGACTCCAATCAAGTTGTAAAAACATCGCAAGGATGATCAATGGCAACAAACTGCACCTGAGCTCAATTTCGAGTCTCATAGCAAATGTTCTAAATACTTATGTAAATAAGGTACTTCTTTTTTATTTATTTTTTGGTCAATAAAGTTTTTAAAATATTTTTTCTTTTTTCCCATTACATGGGTATTTGTTCTAACTTATGCCCTATCTTCTCACCCGCACATCCAGTCCCTTATATAATTAAAAAAGTGTTCCCATATCTTACTAAATTTCCCTACCCTCTCCTGAAATTTTGCTTTCAATGATTCATAAGATGCCGTCTCCACCATGAGTTTGAGACAATATGTTGATTTCGGACTATCTGCTCTCTTCCAGTTACGTAGCATGAGTCTCGCCCAAGTACGAAAACACACTGAGGCATGACCAAACTCTTCCTTGCTAATACCTGGTGATAAAATAGATATATCCCCTAATAATCACAGCTGTGGGGACACTGGGATAGGCTGTCTCACCTATTATTCAAGCGTTTTAAGAACCTCCTTCCAAAAAGGGAGCACCAAGGGACATTCCCATATAGCACGCAGAAAGGTACCTACTTCACCCTTGCATTTCCAGCATAAATTATTTTGCAATAAATCCATTTTTATGTAATCTAACTGGGGACCAGTAGTATCTATGAACAATCTTATAATGTGTAAATTGACCCCTTGTATCCCTGGTACACCACCCTACATTGGAAACATACATCCTCCTCAATGTCACGATTAAGATCCCTCTGCCAAATCAGACCTTCAATTTTCAGTTTCCGTATTGTGCATATGAGATATTTCAGTTTTTTTAATCAAATTAAAAAATAGTTTTTACATTGTCATTATGGGATATTGTGTGTAGATTGATAAGGAAAACAAATTACTTAACCTCTATGGGATCGGTGTCCCTAAACCAGGACAGTTGTTGCTCAATATGCGATAATGTGACTAGAATGACGTTGTAAACACAGCCAATTCCGGGACAATAGTCATGTCTTATATGGGCAGAACGCATTGTCCAATTTACAGTAGCTATTAGAGCAAAAAAAGACCCTGCTATTGTTTGAGGATAGTGAACAACAACAAAACACTTTTTTCACGGCAACTGGTTTGAGACATTCACCTCTGAAGGTAAATACTGTAGTTACATTCAGTAATCTTGCTCTGATTTGCCATCCTGAGGGTCCCAGAGATAAAATGTAGCATAGTTTTGATCCCACTGCTGTCTCGGGTCAACCCCCCCCCCCCCCCCCCCCCCCCCCCCCCACCCCCCAAGGGGTCTGAATACTTTAAGAATGCCCTGTAGGCCGATAGTTTTTGTAATCCACGTCAAGGTTTGGCTTTTTCAGGAGAGACTTTATTACTACTGCCACTTTTGAGTTTGGTACACATCCAGAGGACAGGGAGATGTTTACTATGTTCAACATAGGAGGGCCAAGCACAGGACGTAGCTCGTTCAGTAATTTAATTGGAATAGTGTCCAGTAGACAGCTGGAAGGTTGAGAGGCCATTACTATTTTTGTGAGTTTTTCGTGAGATACAGGATTTAAAAAAAATGTTATCATTGATATGAGGTCCTGGCAGACAATAGAGTTTTGGAGAAAGAGCCATATTCAAGGAGTCTGTAATTTGTTTTCTAATGATCATGATCTTTTCGTCAAAGTATTTCACGAATTCAGCAGTACTGAAGTGAAGGCCAATCTCACTTTTGGATTGGTCTTATATATATATAATAGATTATAAATATACATATATTGGTAATATCTTATGTTTCACCGAGTCAGATGAAGCAGATGCTAAACTACAGGACTGTTTTGTTAGCACAGACTGGAATATGTTCCGGGATTCTTACGATGGCATTGAGAAGTACACCACATCAGTCACTGGCTTTATCAATAAGTGCATCGAGGACGTCATCCCCACAGTGAATGTACGTACATACCCCAACAAGAAGCCATGGATTACAGGCAACATTCGCACTGAGCTAAAGGGTAGAGCTGCCGCTTTCAAGGAGCGGGACTCTAACTCGGAAACTCATAAGTAATCCTACTACGCCCTCTGATGAACCATCAAACAGGTAAAGTGTCGATACAGGACTAAGATCGAATCGTGCTACACCGGCTCCGACACTCGTCGGATGTGGCAGGGCCTGCAAATTATTACAGACTACAAAGGGAACCACAGCCAAGAGCTGCCAGTGACACGAGCCTACCAGATGAGCTAAATCCCTTCTATGCTCGCTTTGAGGCAAGTATCACTGAAACATGCATGAGAGCATCAGCTGTTCCGGACGACTGTGTGATCATGCTCTCCACAGCCGATGTGAGTAAGACCTTGAAACAGGTCAACATTCACAAGGCCGCAAGGCCAGATGGATTACCAGGACGTGTACTCCGAGCATGCGCTGACCAACTGGCAAGTGTCTTCACTGACAAGTGTCTTCAACCTCTCCCTGCCTGAGTCTGTAATACCAAAATGTTTCAAGCAGACCACCATAGTCCCTCTACCCAAGAACACTAACCTGCCTAAATGACTACCGACCCGCAGTACTCACGTCTGTAGCCATGAAATGCTTCAAAAGGCTGGTCATGGCTCACATAAACACCATTATCTCAGAAACACTAGATCCACTCCAATTTGCATACCGCACCAACAGATCCACAGATGATGCAATCTCTATTGCACTCCACACTGCCATTTCACACCTGGACAAAAGGCACACCTACGTGAGAATGCATTTCATTGACTACAGCCTAGCATTCAACACCATAGTGCCCTCAAAGCTCATCACTAAGGTAAAGACCCTGGGATTAAACACCTCCCTCTGCAACTAGATCCTGGACTTCCTGGCAGGCCGCCCTGAGGTGGTAAGGGTAAGTAACAACACATCTGCCAAGCTGATCCTCAACCTGGGGGCCCCTCAGAGGTGCGTGCTCAGTCCCCTCCTGTACTTCCTGTTCACTTATGACTGCATGGCCAGACACGACTCCAACCCCATCATTAAGTTTGCTGTTGACACAACAGTGGTACTAGGCCTAATCACCAACAACAAGACAGCCTATAGGGATGAGGTCAGAGACCTGACCGTGTGGTGCAAGGACAACAACCTCTTCCTCAACGTGATCAAGACAAAGGAGATGATTGTGGACTACAGGAAAAGTAGGAAAGAGCATGCCCCATTTCTCATTGACAGGGCTGTAGTAGAGCAGGTTGAGAGCTTCAAGTACCTTGGTGTCCACATCACCAACAAACTAACATGGTCCAAGCACACCAATACAGTTGTAAAAAAAAACTATTCCCCCTCAGGAGACTGAAAATAATTGCCATGGATCCTCAGATCGTTTAAAGGTTTTACAGCTGCACCATCGAGAGCATCTTGACGGATTGCATCACCGCCTGGTATGGCAACTGCTCGGCCTGGTATGGCAACTGCTCGGCCTGGTATGGCAACTGCTCGGCCTGGTATGGCAACTGCTCGGCCTCCGACCGCAAAGCACTACAGAGGGCCCAGTACATCATTGTGTCCAAAATTCCTGCCATTTAGGACCTCTATACTAGGCGGTGTCAGAGACAGGCCCTAAAAATTGTCAAAGACTCCAGCCACCCTGGTCATAGACTGTTCTCCTTGCTGTTCTCCGAGCACCAAGACTCGGCTCCTTAAATAGTTTCTACCCCCAAGCCAAAATTCTCTGGAACAGCTAATCAAATGGCTACCCAGACTATTTGCATTATTGCCCCCCCCCCCCAGAATGCTGCTGCTACCCTCTGTTATTATCTAAGCGTAGTCACTTTAATAACTCTACCTACATGTACATATTACCTCGACACCGGCGCCCCCGTTCATTGACTCTGTACCAGTACCCACTGTATATAGACTTGCTATTGTTATTTACAGCTGTTCTTTAATCAGTTGTATTCTTATCCTTTACTTTTTTTGGTATTTTTTAAAACTGCATTGTTGTTTAAGGGCTTGTAAGTAAGCATTTCACTGTTTACTTTTTATTTCACCTTTATTTAACCAGGTAAGCTAGTTGAGAACAAGTTCTCATTTACAATTGCGACCTGGCCAAGATAAAGCAAAGCACTGCGACATAAACAACACCACAGAGTTACACATGGAATAAACAAGCGTACAGTCAATAACACAATAGAAAAACATAAAGTCTATATACAGTGTGTGCAAATGGCGTGAGGAGGTAGGCAACAAATAGGCCATAGTAGAGAAGGAATTACAATTTAGCAGATTAACACTGAAGTGATAAATGAGCAGATGATTATGTGCAAGTAGAGATACTGGTGTGCAAAAGAGCAGAAAGGTAAATAAAAACAATATGGGGATGAGGCAGGTAGATTGGGTGGGATATTTACAGATGGACTATGTACAGCTGTAGTGATCGGTTACCTGCTCAAATAGATGATGTTTAAAGTTAGTGAGGGAAATATAAGTCTCCAGCTTCAGCGGTTTTTGCAATTCGTTCCAGTCACTGGCAGCAGAGAACTGGAAGGAAAGGCGGGCAAAGAAGGGGTTGGCTTTGGGGATGACCAGTGAGATATACCTGCTGGAGCGTGTGCTATTAGTGAGTGTTGTTGTCGTGACCAGTGAGCTGAAATAAGGCGGAGCTTTACCTAGCATAGACTTATAGATGACCTGGAGCCAGTGGGTCTGGCGACAAATATGTAGCAAGGGCCAGCCAACTAGAGCATACAGGTTGCAGTGGTGGGTGGTATAAGGGGCTTTGGTAACAAAACGGATGGCAATGTGATAGACTGCATCCAGTTTGCTGAGTAGAGTATTGGAAGCTATTTTGTATATGACATCGCCGAAGTCGAGGATTGGTAGGATAGTCAGTTTTACTAGGGTAAGTTTGGCAGCGTGAGTGAAGGAGGCTTTGTTGCAAAATAGAAAGCTGATTCTAGATTTGATTTTGGATTGGAGATGTTTAATATGAGTCTGGCAGGAGAGTTTACAGTCTAGCCAGACACTTAAGTATTTGTAGTTGTCCACATATTCTAGGTCAGAACCGTCCAGGGTAGTGATGCTCGTCGGGCGGGCAGGTGCGGGCAGCGAACGGTTGAAAAGCATGCATTTGGTTTTACTAGCGTTTAACTTCACTAGGGTAGGGTGCAGCATTGGGAATTTTGGATGAAAAGTGTGCCCAAATTAAACTGCCTGCTACTCAGCCTTAAAAGCTAGAATATGCATAAAATTTGAGGATTTGGATAGAAAACCTGAGAAAAAATCCAAACAGGAAGTGGGAAATCTAAGGTTTGTAGTTCT
The DNA here is from genome assembly GCF_029448725.1 of Salvelinus fontinalis. Lineage (NCBI taxonomy): Eukaryota > Metazoa > Chordata > Actinopteri > Salmoniformes > Salmonidae > Salvelinus > Salvelinus fontinalis. The sequence goes on from NC_074674.1 coordinate 12,871,078, forward strand.
TGAACTCAGCCCCTATCAAATTCACAGTAGGATATGGATTATGTTGCACTTCCCAAGGCTTCCACGATGTCAACCGTCTTTAGAACGTTATTTCAGGCTTCTCATGTGAAGGGGGGCCGGATGGGAGCTGTTTGACTAAAGGGTCTGCCTACAGCCTCGTTCTCAGTCATGCTTTTTCACTTGAGAGGTAGCTCTCATTCCATTGTTTTTCTACAGACAATGGAATTCTCCGGTTGGAACATTATTGAACTTTTATGATAAAAACATCCTAAAGATTGATTCTATACTTAGTTTGACAAGTTTCTATGACCTGTAATATAACTTTTTGAACGTTTCGTCCAAATGGACCAGATCGCACTTTTGGATTTGTTTACCAAACGCCCTAACAAAAGAAGCTATTGAACATTAATGGACATAAATGATGGACATTATCTAACAAAACAAGCATTTATTGTGGAACTGCAATTCCTGGGAGTGCATTCTGATGAAGATCATTAAACGTAAGTGAATATTTATAATGCTATTTATGAATAATGTTGACTACCCAACATGGCGGATATTTCTCTGGCTGGTTTGGGCTCTTGAGCTCCGTTCTCAGATTATGCTTTTTCCGTAAAGTTTTTTTTAAATCTGACACAGCGGTTGCATTAAGGAGAAGTGTGTAACGGCGGTCCTCCTCCTCTTCATCCGAAGAGGAGGAGCAGGGATTGAACCAAGGTGCAGCGCGTTGAAATGACATGATGAATTTATTTAACAAGACAAAACGAACTATACTTGAAAATGATACAAAATAACAAAACGAAAGTAGACCGACCTGAACGACGAACTTACATACAACGTGAAGAACGAAATGAACAGGAACAGACTACATGAAATGAACAAACCGTAAACAGTCCCGTATGGTGCAAACATTGACACAGACACAGGAGACAATCACCCACAAACAAACAGTGAGAATGCCCTACCTAAATATGACTCTTAATTAGAGGCAAACGCAAACCACCTGCCTCTAATCAAGAGCCATACCAGGCAAACCAAAACCAACATAGAAACAGATAACATAGAATGCCCACCCAACCTCACGTCCTGACCAACTAACACACAAAAACTAACATAAATAGGTCAGGAACGTGACAAAGTGTATCTATAGTTCCATGTATTATAGTTGTATTTTCATCAACATTTATTATGAGTATTTCTGTGAATTCATGTGGCTCTCTGCAATATCACTGCATGTTTTGGAACTACTGAACGTAACACGCCAATGTAAAATAAGATTTTTGGACATAAATATGAACTTTACCGAACAAAACATACATGTATTGTGCAACATGAAGTCCTATGAGTGTCATCTGATGAAGATCATCAAAGGTTAGTGATTAATTTTATCTATATTTCTGCTTTTTGTGACTCCTCTCTTTGGCGGAAAAAATGGCTGGGTTTTTCTGTGACTTGGTGATGACCTAACATAATCGTTTGTGGAGCTTTCGCTGTAAAGCATTTTTGAAATCAGACACTGTGGCTGGATTAAGGAGAATTTTATCTTTAAAATTGTGCCTAATACTTGTATGTTTGAGAAAATTGATTTCTGAGATTTCTGTTGATTTGTATTTGGCGCCTTGCTATTTCATTGGCTGTTGGCAAACGGAACCCCTGTCCTAGACAGGTTAACCCATGCCACAAGACTGTGTTAAACCGGTGAGCTGAAGTTTTTAGAGAGCTCTAGAGAGATCCCATTCCGCCAATGGCAGAGTAAGAGATCTTCTGGCTCTGTTAAAGGAGGACTGTAGTAGGAAAAGTGCAGGGGTCGAACCCAGGTCACCTACGTACAACAATACTTTGTTAGCCCTCTGAGCTAAAGCCTATCTAAGTGTTTCAGTGGTCAGAGGCTATTCTTTGGCACACACTTAAGTCAGGAGAATTGCAGGGGTGATCAACCTAGATTCAAAACCGGATCTCCTGCTGGTGTAAAGACATGTTACCCCTCTGGGCTAAAGCTTATGCATTATCAAGATGCGTCTGTACTCGGTTGCTACTCTTTGGCACACACTGAAGTCAGGTGTCATGTGAACCTTGAAACCACACCCTGAAATGCTCTCTCACCCACCTCTCTCGTTAAATAGGGGACAAAGTGTTGGGGGGTCAGTTTTATGGAACCTTATTCAAATGACTGGCGTCTGAGAGAAGCCTTACAAAAAGGGGGGGAAACACACATAGGACAGGTGATAGCTCTGCTGAACTGCACTCCATGTTGTTAGTTTCAACTTTGACCAGGAACTGCCCTGGTCACCCCCCTTTACCAAGCCCCCAGGCAAGGCCCCAGCCTCAGAGCAGTGTGGGAGGCCTTCCAGTTTCACTGTTGCTGCCTGGGAAAGAGGAAACTCGTGGGGCCCCTTCAAACTGGAGCTCCAGCACACAAACACACAGGAGATGGAAACAGCATGTGGAAAAAGGGAGAAAAATAGAAGAAAAAAATACCTTAAAAATCAAAATTTTGTAATACAGAGTAATTTACAGTGGCAGAGGAGGAGTGGAGAGTGGGCTTCTAAAGAATTCTGGGTATTGCTTTGTACAGGATGTTCTGTTCTGTTCACGTTGGGCTTAGCCACATATGGGAAGTTTGATTGTAGCCGCAACTACTCAGAAGACGCCCCTTCCTGCCTCCCCACCATCACCACCCCCCCATTCCTGCTCTTATGTTCTCTCTTTTTTCCCCTTTCCATGTGTGTCATATTAAATGTATGTTTTGGGCGTGTTTCGGGGTCTCCATTACATTCATCTGCCGGGCATATGAGGGTCTGTCGTGTGTTGAGGCGAGGGTCTTTCGTGTGTTGTGTGTGTGAACAAGTTCGCTCTCGTTAGCTTGTCGGAGAACCTCTTGTGAACACCTTGATGGTGGACCCGCCCAACATTACTTCTCAAAACCAACTGTCCTTAATTATAAAAATAATTTTAAGGAGCACATGCCAGTTACAGCTATGAGATTTAGACAATAGAAATTAGTAGTGGCACCAAATAAAAATATAAAGGACCTTATTAGGAAGATATGAGATTAGTCCAGAGCATTTAAGGAAAGGGAACCTTCCCAATAGCATTGAATATGCTCCCGTGGGGTGTGTGTATGCTTCCTTAAAAGCGCACACTTCTCTTAATTGTGTTTAGCTGTTTATACCCTTGATCCCTTCCTAGCCCCAAGTCGTTATATATTAAATGTTTTTCTTCTGCATTTTGCTATTTGCCTCATTACTCCTGCATACTTTGTTGACTACAAACTTTATTTACCCAACCGTGGTATGTTTGTTCCCACACTCAGGACTCTGACTCTATACTGGTTACACAGACTTTTGGTTTCCAATAATATTCTACCACCTCTCGCCGGCTTTTTATTCATGTTACCTGATGAAATTGCTGTACAATATGATCATGTTGCCATCTGATGCACATTCAAATGTTATAAATCAGCACTGCAGAGCTCTCCCTGTCCTCTGCCGTGCCTTGATTGTATTACTGTTGATGATATCTGGAAATGTGCATGTACACCCTGGCCCATCTACTGTTGCTAGCCCCATTTCTGACTTGTGCACTGATATCTGCTTCACTGATTTCTGCTCTAATAAAAGCCTGGGTTTTCTGCACGTTAAATCTAGACGTGGTTTCCTCTATCGTAATCACTCCTCTTTCACCCCAGCTGCCAAACTAACCCTGATTCAGATGACCATCCTACCCATGTTAGATTACGGAGACATAATTTTACAGATTGGCAGGTAAGGGTGCTCTCGAGCGGCTATGTGTTCTTTACCATTCGGCCATCAGATGTTCCACCAATGCTCCTTATAGGACACATCACTGCACTCTATACTCCTCTGTAAACTGGCCATCTCTGTATACCCGTCACAAGACCCACTTGCTGATGCTTATTTATAAAACCCTCTTAGGCCTCACTCCCCCTTATCTGAGATATCTACTGCAGCCCTCATCCTCCACATACAACACCCGTTCTGCCGGTCAAATTCTGTTAAAGGTCCCCAAAGCACACACACTCCCTGGGTCACTCATCTTTTCAGTTCGCTGCAGCTAGCGACTGGAACGAGCTGCAACAAACACTCAAACTGGACAGTTTTATCTCAATCTCTTCATTCAAAGACTCAATCATGGACACTCTTACTGACAATTGTGGCTGCTTTGTGTGATGTATTGATGTCTCTACTTTCTTGACCTTTGTGCTGTTCAGCTTTATTTTGATGTATTGCACTTGTGATTTCACGAAAGTTTAATATTTATAGTAATTTAATTTGAATTTGGCGCTCTGCCATTTCACCGGATGTTGGCCAGGTGGGGCTCTACCTGTCCCAAAGAAGTTAATTTGTATTTCTGGCCCTACATCCCCTTCACCTTCACTACCCTGAAGACCCCTACAATAAACCAGACCTGGGTTCAAATAGTTTTTGAATTCTTTCAACCACTTTGAGTATTTGCTTGAACCTGCCTGGAGTGCCAGGTGGCCAGAGCTTACACTTTTGGGACTATTCCATTGGTTCCGCTCTGCCAGGTAAGCTTAATCAAGCAGAGCTAAAGAAGTTCAAATATTTCAAACACTATTTGAACCCAGCTCTGCAACCAACCAACCCCCCAGCCCTCCGTGTGGAGCTGAGGCCATCCGACTCGGGTACAACCCCAACACAATTCCACCAGGCAGCGATGGCTAGATAGAGGGAAATAACAGAGAGACAGGCACAACCGGAGAGAGTGAGAGAGAGAGAAAGAGAGAGTAGGAGAGCGCAAAAAAGAAAGACGGGGAGAGATTGGAGGAAAATGGCTTGTTTCTAATCATTCTGCTGCAGACCTGCTCTGCAGAATGATTCCTGTGCATCTGGAGGGGTAAGCATCAAGCAAAAAAAAACAAATGGAGAGAGAGAGGGGGAGAGAGCGGGAGCGAAGACAATCTATGCCTATCTGTCAGTCGATTGGCCAGTTAAAAATGCATACAATTACTTCCACCATGCTCGGGCAAGGAGGCATTTACATATGCATACGTGACGGTACTGCCTGGGTGTCAAAACGAAGGAAGGAAGGAGGGAGGGAGAGATGGAGGGAGATGCAGAGAAAGGGAGAGGCATTAATCTTTAAACACTCAACATGCAGATTTATTACAGACAATGGGAGGGACAAAATAAAAAATAGTGTGTAAGGAACGGGAGGAAAAAAGAGGCAAATGGTTTTGCAAAATATGATTTAAAAATAGAAATGAGTGACATCACCGATCGACGGCCCTCTTTTGTTTACGAGCTTTGCGTCGCCTTAAGGATTGTATATCGTTATATACTCATTAATATAGTTGCATCTAATTTCCAGACAAAAATGTATTGTATACTTCTGTATTTGAAATTCTATTGCATACACAAACAGCGCAACACACACAAACACAAAATCAATTTCTAAAACATTTGGAAAGGCATTCCCCAAACAATTTTCGGAATTTTATTCATATATGTGTATTATTCAAAACGTGAATTATAGTGATACATATGTGAATCCTTCCTTAATCATGAAGGTTCTGGGAAAGAAAATGTAAGAGAGAAAACCTGACCCCTACAGTACGATGGATATACCCGCACTCATCACTATTTCATGCTGTGTCGATAATTGATTTCAGAGCCATAGTCTAATTCAGATTCCAGGCATATTTCACAAGCATGTATTCCCTCTCTGTGTGAATTCTTACAGTATTTGGATTAAATAAATATTTCATTCAAATAGCCATCTTTGATATAACAGTATTAAGCTGCCAGACTGACAATAGCATGGTTTATTTTAAAATGTTTTATTTAACCTTTATTTAACTAGGCAAGTCAGTTAAGAAATTAAGAAAACATTTAATATAAATATAGGACAAACCACACATCACAACAAGAGAGACAAAACTACATAAAGAGAGACCTAAGACAACAACATAGCAAGGCAGCAACACATGAAAACACAGCATGGTAGAAACACAACATAACAACAATATGGTAGCAACACAACATGGTAGCAGCACAAAACATGCTACAAACACTATTGGGCACCTCTTATGGCTGCGATCCCCGTACAGGGATCAACATCCGGGGACATTTCAGAGTGACTAACTACACTGCTCAAAAAAATAAAGGGAACACTTAAACAACACAATGTAACTCCAAGTCAATCACACTTCTGTGAAATCAAACTGTCCAATTAGGAAGCAACACTGATTGACAAGAAATTTCACATGCTGTTGTGCAAATGGAATAGACAAAAGGTGGAAATTATAGGCAATTAGTATGACACCCCCAAAAAAGGAGTGATTCTGCAGGTGGTGACCACAGACCACTTCTCAGTTCCTATGCTTCCTGGCTGATGTTTTGGTCACTTTTGAATGCTGGCGGTGCTCTCACTCTAGTGGTAGCATGAGACGGAGTCTACAACCCACACAAGTGGCTCAGGTAGTGCAGTTCATCCAGGATGGCACATCAATGCGAGTTGTGGCAAAAAGGTTTGCTGTGTCTGTCAGCGTAGTGTCCAGAGCATGGAGGCGCTACCAGGAGACAGGCCAGTACATCAGGAGACGTGGAGGAGGCCGTAGGAGGGCAACAACCCAGCAGCAGGACTGCTACCTCCGCCTTTGTGCCAGGAGGTGCACTGCCAGAGCCCTGCAAAATGACCTCCAGCAGGCCACAAATGTGCATGCGTCTGCTAAAACAGTCAGAAACAGACTCCATGAGGGTGGTATGAGGGCCCGACGTCCACAGGTGGGGGTTGTGCTTACAGCCCAGCACCGTGCAGGACGTTTGGCATTTGCCAGAGAACACCAAGATTGGCAAATTCGCCACTGGCGCCCTGTGCTCTTCACAGATGAAAGCAGGTTCACACTGAGCACATGAGCACATGTGACAGACATGACAGAGTCTGGAGACGCCGTGGAGAACGTTCTGCTGCCTGCACCATCCTCCAGCATGACCGGTTTGGCGGTGGGTCAGTCATGGTGTGGGGTGGCATTTCTTTGTGGGGCCGCACAGCCCTCCATGTGCTCGCCAGAGGTAGCCTGACTGCCAATAGGTACCGAGATGAGATCCTCAGACCCCTTGTGAGACCATATGCTGACACATGCACATTTGTAGCCTGCTTCAGGTCATTTTGCAGGGCTCTGGCAGTGCACCTCCTTGCACAAAGGCGGAGGTAGCGGTCCTGCTGCTGGGTTGTTGCCCTCCTACGGCCTCCTCCACGTCTCCTGATGTACTGGCCTGTCTCCTGGTAGCGCCTCCATGCTCTGGACACTACGCTGACAGACACAGCAAACCTTTTTGCCACAACTCGCATTGATGTGCCATCCTGGATGAACTGCACTACCTGAGCCACTTGTGTGGGTTGTAGACTCCGTCTCATGCTACCACTAGAGTGAGAGCACCGCCAGCATTCAAAAGTGACCAAAACATCAGCCAGGAAGCGTAGGAAATGAGAAGTGGTCTGTGGTCACCACCTGCAGAATCACTCCTTTTTTGGGGGTGTCTTGCTAATTGCCTATAATTTCCACCTTTTGTCTATTCCATTTGCACAACAGCATGTGAAATTTATTGTCAATCAGTGTTGCTTCCTAAGTGGACAGTTTGATTTCATAGAAGTGTGATTGACTTGGAGTTACATTGTGTTGTTTAAGTGTTCCCTTTATTTTTTTGAGCAGTGTAAAATACAACGTCGTAACATTAAACATTCTTGAAAATGCAAGTGTCTTACATCCTTCAAAAGATTAGAATCTTGGTAATCAAACTACGTCTTCCGATTTAAAATAGCTATTACAGAGAACAAATGCCATGCTTTTGTTTGAGAAGAGCGATCAACAATAAAACATTTTCCGCCATGACAGTTTTGACAAATTCACATCTGAAGGTAAAATTATGACTTACATTCTGATATCTTGCTCTTATTTATCTTCCTGAGGGTCCCAGTGATCAAATGAAGTGCCGTTTTCTTTGATAAAATCAATTTTTATAGCCTAAAACAAAACATTTTGTAAACCGTTTGTGTCGGGATTTCCATCTCTATCAACTTTTTACGGAGCATTCGACGTAATACGCACACTACACAATCGTTTATCTAGTCATGGTTGGTTCCATTGCAATCCTCTGGATGTTTGTAACACAGCCAAACTTGATTTTTTTTTTTTGCAGGGAGTATTGCCCGAAGTGAACTGATTTGAAGACAACGAGCAATGAGTTCATTGCGCACCAATAATATTAGCGAAGCTTCGTTGATTGACTGTATTTCTGGCCAATGACCACTGATCTTCTTGAAATCTAGCTGGGTAGATAGCCAATGAGCTGAGGTAAACGCCAGTATGTGATGGTTATGGGTTGGACCACCATCCCTTGTTAGTGAACGCACGCGTAACGAAAACATTTTCGCCATTGACCGACAGACTAGTTGCAGTCACGCTTGTTACGCACAGCGGTGTTTTGGAAAGTAGTGTTTTGGAAAGTGTTTTTTCAACGATTTCATTGAAGACATCATGGCGAATAAATCAGGGAAAGCGAAGTCCAAGTCTAAGTATACAGATTTGCACCAGATTATACACTGCTAAAAAAAATAAAGGGAACACTTAACCTGTTGGGGATGGGGGCGCTGTTTAGACTATTTATGCTAATGTGGCTAATTTTTTAAACGGCTTCCCACAAAATCCTTGATCGTACAATATGCATATTATTATTATTATTGGATGGAAAACAGTCTATAGTTTCTATAGGAGTTGAAATTTTGTCTCTAAGTGGAACAGAGCCCATTCTACAGCAATTTCCCTGACATGGAGTCAGATTTGAGAAATGTTGGCCACTTTTCTGAAGTCAGTTAAAAGGGCACTGTCGTTGCTATGACTATACGGACACTTCTTACGTCTTCCCCTGGATGCCTTTACGTGATGACGATTCCAACGGGCTCGATTGCGCGTTCACAGGCCCTACAAATGAAAAAACTCTGAAGCTAGTCATTCTTTGGGAGCTGCGTAACGCGCGTGGAAGACACCGACCCTCTCCTGTTCCAAGCGTTAGTTTAGCCTGTTATATTTCTCCGGTCATCTTTTCACTCGTTATAGGAGTTACAAACATCACAAAGTAGTTAATTTAAAGCGTTTTATAGCAATTTATATCCGTTTAGTGCGATTTTGGGACATTTATTTTTGCAACGATGTGAAAAGTTGGGCACGCTTTTCAGTTCATCCCGAACGTAGTTGACATTTCCACATGGCAAGAGGACAGCTTTCCACCAAAAGACGATTTCTCCCAAGAAAGGATCCTTTGCCCAAGATACTGATGGAAGAACAGCTCAAGGTAGGACATTTTTATTATGATAAATCGTGTTTCTGTCGAAACATTTTAGTGGCTTAGGACGCCATGTTTTTTGACGTAGCTTCGCTTGGCGCAAACTGTATTGAAAAGTAAGGATAAATTAAAAAATGTAATAACGCAATTGTATTAAGAATTAAATTGTCTATCAATCCCTGTCCACCCTATATTTTTTAGTCACGTTTATGAGTATTTATGTATAAGAGTAGATCACTGTCTAAGTGGCGCAAGGACAAATTCTGACCAGCTGAGTTACATTTCACATTGTCTAACCATGATTTTGGTGGCTAAATATAAACATTTTCGATCAAACTGTATATGCATGTTGTAATGTGATGTTACAGGAGTGTCATCGGAAGAATTCTGAGAAGGTTAGTGAAAAAATTAATATCTTTTGGCGATGTTGACTTTTATCGCTCACTTTGGCTAGAATCAATGCTGGGCTGCTAATTGCTATGTGCTAAGCTAATATAACGATTTATTGTGTTTTCGCTGTAAGACACTTAGAAAATCTGAAATATTGTCTGTATTCACAGGATCTGTGTCTTTCGATTCGTGTATGCTGTGTATTTTTACGAAATGTTTGATGATTAGTAGTTAGGTAAACACGTTGCTCATTGTAATTATTCTAGTCCATTTGTGATGGTGGGTGCAATTGTAAACTATGCCATATACCTGAAATATGCACTTTTTTCTAACAAAACCTATCCCATACCATAAATATGTTATCAGACTGTCATCTAATGAGTTTTTTTGTTGGTTAGGGGCTATAAATATCTTAGTTTAGCCGAATTGGTGATGGCTACTGGTGTTGGTGGACAAATAAAAGATGGTGGATTATGCTAATGTGTTTTTAGGTAATAGATGTACATCTTTACATATTGTGTCTTCCCTGTAAAACATTTTAAAAATCGGAAATGTTGACTGGATTCATAAGATCTGTGTCTTTCATTAGCTGTATTGGACTTTAATGTGTGAAAGTTAAATATTTTAAAAAAATATTTTTTTTGAATTTCGCGGCACTGGTTTTTCAGTGGGGGGGGGGGGGGGGTGCCGCTAGCGCCACGCTGATCCTAGACAGGTTAAACAACACAATGTAACTCCAAGTCAATCACACCTCTGTGAAATCAAACTGTCCACTTAGGAAGCAACACTGATTGACAATAAATTTCACATGCTGTTGTGCAAATGGAATAGACAAAAGGTGGAAATTATAGGCAATTAGCAAGACACCCCCAATAAAGGAAGGATTCTGCAGGCGGTGACCACAGACCACTTCTCAGTTCCTATGCTTCCTGGCTGATGTTTTGGTCACTTTTGAATGCTGGCGGTGCTCTCACTCTAGTGGTAGCATGAGATGGAGTCTACAACCAACACAAGTGGCTCAGGTAGTGCAGCTCATCCAGGATGGCACATCAATGCGAGCTGTGGCAAGAAGGTTTGCTGTGTCTGTCAGCGTAGTGTCCAGAGCATGGAGGCGCTACCAGGAGACAGGCCAGTACATCAGGAGATGTGGAGGAGGCCGTAGGAGGGCAACAACCCAGCAGCAGGACCGCTACCTCCGCCTTTGTGCAAGGAGGTGCACTACCAGAGCCCTGCAAAATGACCTCCAGCAGGCCACTGTTTTTTTTTTTTTTTTGCAAAAATATATATATATCGTTTTTTTGTTGTTGCAATTTGCAATGAATTGTGTAAAGTACACATTGATTATAGTGTGCCTGTGTGTATGTATGTGTACGACCCATAACCTGTGTGTGTGTGTGTGTGTGTGTGTTTGTTTGTTTGTTTGGGTGTGTGTGTGTGTATATGTATGTGTATGTCAGATATATATATTTTCCATTTTTTATTCAAATGGAATGGAGTAGAACAGCAAACACACACATATGTGTTCATATGCCACAGTTCATTACTGCAGGCATGACTGTGCCTCAGGGCCAAAAGGGCAAAGCATGGAGGCATCGTTGTGTTCTGTGTCGCATGAAGTCCCCCATCACCTGCACCACTTGTTCAGTTTGCCTCTGCTTTACATCAGAACGAGACTGCTAAGGGACATGGCACAGGCAGCAAAATATTGTGTAGAGGACTTCCAAAGGGTCTACCCCCGTTTATTTATTTTTTATAATATTTTATAAAACATTTTTATATATTTTTTTGTGTGTTAGAATTGCTTTTTGATATGTTGTATATAGTTATTTGCACTGTTGTATATAGTTATAGGTCATTTCACCAATTCGGCCACTTGGGTACATTTGGGCAACTTGTCTGGGACACCAGGGTGACTTTATGCTAAATGTCATGTAGCTCGCCCATTCCTGAAGTTATCAGTCTGAAACTTTGCACACTTACAGTTGCCCTCTTGTGTTATTCATCAAAATTGTCTCCAGCATCCTATCTGACTGTGTGGCTATTCTAGTACGTGTGAAAGATGATGCTACAACAATAAAAAACAGAAAATGTATGCTCTTTCTTTCTCTTTTCTTCCACCAGATCTACTGTGTTATATTGTCCTACATTCAATTAACATTTCCACAAACTTCCGAATGTTTCCATTCAAATGATACCAAGAATATGCATATCCGTGCCTCTGGGGCTGAGCTACAGGCAGTTAGATTATGGTATGTCTTCAGGCGGAAATTGAGAACAAGGGATGCAGCCATAACAAGTTAATTAACTTGTTGTTAATCCAGCCAAGGTGTCAGATTTCAAAAAGGCTTTACGGCGAAAGCAAACCATGTGATTATCTGAGGACATTCGTCCAGCACACAAATGCATAACAAATCATTTTCAACCATGGAGTTGAGACTTGAAAGTCAGAAATAGCGATATAATATATGTCTTACCTTTGAAGAACTTCTTCTGTTGGCACTCCAAAAGGTTTTAGTTACATTACAAATGGTCCTTTCGTTCGATAAATTTCTTCTTTATATCCATAAAAACTCAGTTTAGCTGGCTCGCTTCAGTCAATAATCCAATATCCAAACAAGTCAATCAACGTTTATAATCATCCTTAGGTACCATAATACGCAAATAAACAATAATACGGAGAATCGTTATCGTTATTGTCTTTATCGGAGATAAACAAAAGAACGCGCTCTCTGCCATGCCCATGGAAGCACTACAGCCAAAATGGGAGCCCTTAGAAAAACTACTTCTTCTCCCTCATTTTCCCCAAAACTAGCCTGAAACTCTTTCTAAAGACTGTTGACATCTAGTGGAATCCCTAGGAACTGCAATCGGGAACAATTCCGCCCTATTATAAAAGTGCCAGCCATTGAAATCAGTGGTAGGATGAAATTATTTTTGGGGGGGATGGTTTGTCCTCGGGGTTTTGCCTGCCATTTCAGTTTTGTTATACTCACAGACATTATTTTAACAGTTTTAGAAACTTTAGAGTGTTTCCATCCAAATCTACCAATCATATGCATATCCTAGCTTCTGGGCCTGAGTAGCAGGCAGTTTACTTTGGGCGTGCTTTTCATCCGGAGGTCAAAATTCCGCCCCCTATCCCAAAGAAGTTTTAACACTTTACAGTAAAGGTACTGACGTACAGACTTCCTCAGAATATGACAGCTGCCACAACATGCCATAACAACCTTTCACAGTCATGGCATGTTTGACATTAAAGTCATTCATATGACTGTGTTATGAAGGTTTAGTGTTAGCACAATTTGAGTTCCTAGGCTCAATTACCAGCCAATATGTGTCATTTTTTTTAATAAGCTGTGTTATAGGGTATGTTAGTCTACTTGAACTATTATGTCATGATATAGCATGATATAGCAGGTGACATAACCTGTCTAGCCCATGCGTTCCGCTAGCGGAACTCCTCCCACATTCCACTGAAAAGGCAGAGAGCGAAATTCAAAAAATATTTTTTTGAAATATTTGACTTTCACACATTTACAAGTCCAATACAGCAAATGAAAGATACACATCCTGTGAATCCAGTCAACATGTCCGATTTTTAAAATGTTTTACAGCGAAAACAGCACGAATATTTATGTTAGCTCACCACCAAATACAAAGAAGGACAGACATTTTTCACAGCACAGGTAGCATGCACAAAGACAACCTAACTAACCAAGAACCAACCAACCAAACAACTTCATCAGATGACAGTCTTATAACATGTTATACAATAAATGTATGTTTTGTTAGAAAAATGTGCATATTTGAGGTATAAATCAGTTTTACATTGCAGCTACCATCACAGCTACCGTCAAAAATAGCACCGAAGCAGCCAGAGCAATTATAGAGACCAATGTGGAATAACTAAATACTCATCATAAAACGTTTCTGAAAAATACACAGCGTACAGCAAATGAAAGACACAGATCTTGTGAATCCAGACAATATTTCAGATTTTCTAAGTGTTTTACAGAGAAAACACAATATATCGTTATATTAGCATACCACATGTGCAAACATCACCCCAGCATTGATTCAAGGCAAAAAGAGCGATAACGTTATCACCACCAAAATATATAAATTTTTTCACTAACCTTCTCAGAATTCTTCAGATGACAGTCCTGTAACATCATATTACACAATGCATATAGAGTTTGTTCGAAAATGTGCATATTTAGCGGCACAAATCGTGCTTATACAATGAAAATATTGTCCAACTACTCAAGCAATCTGTCCGGCGCCATCTTGGAAAGACACCTATTTTTATCGAAAACTATTCATAACTTGACAAAAAAAATACAGGTTGGACAGCAATTGAAAGACAAATTAGTTCTTAATGCAATCGCTGAATTACATTTTTAAAAATAACCTTACTGCGCAATACAGGGTGCGCTAAAGCGAAGCTACCCAAAAATGAATGGCAGCTTATGCATTTAACATTTTTCAACAGAACAACGATTTATCAGCATAAATAGTTCTTACTTTTAGATGAACCCCCATCCGAATCTTGGGAAAGGTGTCCAATCGTCTTTTGGTTGAAAGATGTCCTCTTGTCCTGTCGAAATGGCCACTAACGTTCGGCATGTACCGGAAAAGTGTCCAACTCTTGAAAGTGCGTCACAAAGAAATGCCAGAAAATCGCAATAAACTGATATAAATTGCTATAAGTCGGTTTAAATTAACTACCTTATGATGTCTTTAACAACTATAACGAATAAAAACGTGACCGGAGATATAAAACTGGCTAAACCAAAGCTTGGAAGGAGGCCAGTCCGACGTCCATTCTGCGTCAGGCGCACGGTTGAAAAGGAAGGTACTTCCGCTCCAGGGTCTCATATAAGGTCCCAGATTGCGCAATCGACTCCATTCAAATTGTCACCACTTACTGACATCTAGAGGAAGGCGTATGCAGTGTTTGTAGCCCCACAGCGTTCACAGGGACTTATAAACTGACCTGGGAACAGGGACCACGATTTCAGAAATCTCACTCTCTGGCAGGAAATGTGCTGCAGAATGAGTTCTGTTTCACTCAGAGACATAATTCAAACGGTTTTAGAAACTAGCGAGTGTTTTCTATACAATAGTGATAATAATATGCATATTGTACAAGCAAGAAATGAGTACGAGGCCGTTTAAATTGGGAACGATTTTCCCCCAGAGTGTAAATAGCGCCCCCTATCATCATCAGGTTAAGAACTCATGTATGGTTATTACAATTGACTTGAAACGGACATGACACAATCAATGTTAATCTAGCTTGAGTTAGCCATGCACATATGGCAGCATAAGCTATGTAACTTGTTATCTCTACTTCAGGTAAAGTGTTACTCTTAAACACATGTGTGTTTTACGGTAAAACTTCACGGTAACTCAATGAAAAAAATATTGGTAACACTTTACGTAAAGCTTTCCGGTATAATGACTTGAATAGAATAACTTTATTTTTCACGCAAGGGAACTTCTTTTTGCAGTGGTATCAGCATGGTGAATGTCTTATGATATTTAATATTTAAGCTTATGATATTACATTTTTTATATGTAGGAATTTTTGGTTATTTAGTCGTGAGATGGTAATAAGAGTTTGTAAAGGGCTCATATAGGGTTCGACCAGTCTTATAATGCGTTATAACCGCACTGTAATACATTGTATCTGTTAGCTTTAGGTAAAAGGTTACTGTAATGTGAACTCATTGCTATGTTAAAGACCTCTAGCATTCACTAATTTTGTACACTAACTCTACTGGATGTGTTACTTACGTATTTCCCGGTGCTTTCATTTCTATCAAATGTATGTCTCCCAATGACTTTGAACACACTATACATCAAAATGACATGGTAAGTGACACTTTCCCATCACACCTTTCATGAACTTTGAAACACACATGCAAGGCAGCTCTTAAGCCCTTTAAAGGGTAATATTATATACGGGAAAAGTACTATATGCATTGCCTCTATGCATCTGTAAATCCATGTGTAATATCTTCTTCTGAGTGGATTTACAGTGTAGGTGACTCTTGGGACTCCCTTCTCCTTTATGTTCACCTTAGTCTCATCGGTGAAGATAGAGGGGAAGAGCGGTCTGTAATGGATTTGGAGTTACAGCCGTGCTAGATCCTCGCATATACCGTGGAGCCACGAATGACCATGAAAATGTAACAAAATTAGAGGGGGAATTCGCAACTTAAATTGTCTGAAGGTCATTATCTCTCTCTCTCAAACACTAACAAACACTACTTCTCTCTGTCACAGACTCTTTCTAAAACACAAACACATACCCTCTCTCTCAGTACCATGTCACTCTTTCCCTCAATGCTTCTTATCCATGTCATGTTTGTATGATTGGAAAATAATATTGCTTACTTTTCATACTTTTAAATATTTACCCTACTTTCTGTGGTGCTACAGTATGTATGGACACAGTATAACTGCTGCAGTTCCTCATATCACAATATGCTATATGCTATGCTATATGCTATGCTATGCTATGGCCAGCATGGTGTGTAGTCATGATGAGTGAGTCCAATCTGGTCTCAGAGCATATCGTATTATTTTGTATGTAAATCTGAGACACTCCTTTAGTATAATATTTTACATTTCGTATGGTATGTAATACCTGGTGGATCTGGGAGGGAGAAATATATTTTTGTCATGGGCAAAGAAACTCAAAAGGGGTGATTATGCTGATTAATACACATTTTGATCCGATTGTGCAAACTGTGCAAACAGATCCAGAAGGAAGATGGGTTTTTAAAAATATACTATTGGACCAAAAACAGATCTGGCTAATTCATATATTTATGGGCCAAATAATGATGATCCACACTTCTTTTGAAAATATATAGAATATCTGTTTTTTTATGGCCACTGAAATGCTAGCAATTAAAATTAGATCCAACGTGAACATCAAGGGGTTAGAAATCCTGGGGATAAAAAGAAGTGTCAATATATGCCGATGACTCCACTTTTTTATAAAGTCCGCAATCTGGATCCCTGGACAGTCTCATTAAAGATCTCGATCACTTTTATAGCCTCTCTGGATTAAAACCTAATTATGACAAGTGTACCATATAATGTATTGGATCGTAAGAAAATAGTGTTTACATTATCTTGTAGTTTACCAATAAAATGGGCGGATGATGAAGTAGACGTACTTGGTATTCACATCTCAAAAAATAAAAATAAATCCTATAACAGTTTACTTACTTACTAATGTCACTGCCTACTCCTAACTCGTTTTTTAAATTATATGAGCGAAAATTATGTAATTTTATTTGGAATGCTAAGCCAGACAAAATTAAACGTGCCTATTTATACAATGATATGATTTTGGGGGGCTAAAATGATTAACTTCTTATGGCTACAAGGGGCAGTATTGAGTAGCCTGATAAAATGTGTCCATTTCAAATGGCCTCGTACTCAATTCTTGCTCGTACAATATGCATATTATTATTACTATTGGATAGAAAACACTCTCTAGTTTCTAAAACCGTTTGAATTATTTCTCTGAGTGAAACAGAACTCATTCTGCAGCACTTTTCCTGACCCGGAAGTTCAAAGTCAGAAATCGATGCTCTCTTCCTCTTCCTGCCTATAAATGGGCACGAGCTATTAGTAAACATGCATGTCATACACCTTCCTCTGGGTGTCAAGAAGGCTGTGAGAGAAGAAATGAGGTGATTATTTTGATCTGGGATGGAATAAATCCTCTTGGAATGACGTGTACCCCATTTCCGGTACTCTGAAGAACGCGATTTGGACAGTGGGGTTGCCTTTTGTTTTGCTGACGTTATAGGCGACTATTATTTCCGGCTTTGTTTTTATTTGATACATGTCACCATATCATCGTAAAGTCTGTTTTTTCAATATAGTTTCATCAGATTATTGAAATTTTTTCGGGAGTTTTGCCGTGTTCCGTTCTCTTCCGTTTGTTTACATGGAGAGATCCGTGCAACCCGGTTAGCGCGCTTGCTAAATGGAGAGAGAAAGTCGCCATTCTGAATCCAAACGACGACTCATCTGGACAAAGGACACCTTGTTCAACATTCTGATGAAAGATCAGCAAAAGTAAGACCCATTTTAAGATGTTGTTTCATATATCTGTCGTAGTCGCCGGCGCCCAAGTGTTTCTGGCTATTGTGCTAAGCTAATATAACGCTACATTTTGTTTTCGCTGTAAAACACTTAATAAATCGGAAATATTGTCTGGCATCACAAGATGCCTGTCTTTCATTTGCTGTACACTATGTATTTTTCAGAAATGTTTTATGATGAGTAATTAGGTATTTGACGTTGGTGTCTGTAAATATTATGGCTGCTTTCGGTGCAATTTCTGAATGTAGCTGCAATGTAAACTATGATTTATACCTGAAATATGCACATTTTTCGAAAAAGACATGCTATACAATAAATATGTTATCAGACTGTCATCTAATGAGGTTGTTTCTTGGTTAGTGGCTATTTATATCTTTATTTGGCCGAATTTGTGATAGCTACTGATGGAGTCAAAAACTGATGGAGTAATAAAAGTGGAGTCTTTTGCTAACGTGGTTAGCTAACAGATTTACATATTTTGTCTTCCCTGTAAAACATTTTAAAAATCGGACATGTTGGCTGGATTCACGAGATGTGTACCTTTCATATGCTGTATTGGACTTGTTAATGTGTGAAAGTTAAATATTAAAAAAAAAAATCTTTTGAATTTCGCGCCCTGCACTTGAAGTGGCTGTTGTCATAAATGTACCGACGTCGGGCTTGCACGCCAAACAGGTTAAATATTAAAGCTTTAAAACTCTCATTAAAAGCTTCACTCATACATAAGTTATAATTAAACCCACATCCGCTGATCCTCAACACGGGGGTCCCACAGGGGTGAGTGCTCAGTCCCCTCCTGTACTGCATGGCGAGGCACAACTTCAACGCCATCATTAAGTTTGCTGATGACACAACAGTGGAAGACCTGGTCACCGACACTGATGAGACAGCCTATAGGGAGAAGGTCAGAGACTTGACCGTGTGGTGCAAGGACAACAACCTCTCCCTCAACATGATCAAGACAAAGGAGATCATTGTGGACTACATGAAAAGGCGGACCGAGCACGCCCCCATTCTCATCGACGGGGCTGTAGTGGAGCAGGTTGAGAGCTTCAAGTTCCTTGGCGTCCACATCACCAACAAACTAACATGGTCCAAGCACACCAAGACGGTCGTGAAGAGGGCATGACAAAACCTATTCCCCCTCAGGAGACTGAAAATATTTGGCATTGGTCCTCAGATCCTTGAAGGTTTTAGAGCTGCACCATTGAGAGCATCCTGACACGTTGCATCACTGCCTGATATGGCAAATGCTCAGCATCCGACTGCAAGGCACTACAGAGGGTTTTGTGTACGGCCCAGTACATCACCGGTGCCAAGCTTTCTGCCATCCAGGACCTTTATACCAGTCGGTGTCAAAGGAAGAACCTACAAATTGTCAAAGACTCCAGCCACACTAGTCATAGACTGCCCTCTCTGCTACCGCACGGCAAATGGTACCGGAGTGCCAAGTCTACAGTCGTGGCCAAAAGTTTTGAGTGACACAAATATTAATTTCCACAAAGTTTGCTGCTTCAGTGTCTTTAGATAGTTTTGGCAGATGTTACTATGGAATACTCAAGTATAATTACAAGCATTTCATAAGTGTCAAAGTCTTTAATTGACAATATTTGCAATGTTGACCCTTCTTTTTCAAGACCTCTGCAATCTGCCCTGGCATGCTGTCAATTAACTTCTGGGCCACATCCTGACTGATGGCAGCCCCTTCTTGCATAATCAATGCTTGGAGTTTGTCAGAATTTGTGGGTTTTTGTTTGTCCACCCACCTCATGAGGATTGACCACAAGTTCTCAATGGGATTAAGGTCTGGGGAGTTACCTGGCCATAGACACAAAATATTGATGATTTGTTTCCTGAGCCACTTAGTTATCACTTTTGCCTTATGGCATGGTGCGCCATCATTCTGGAAAAGGCATTGTTCGTTACCAAACTGTTCCTGGATGTTTGGGAGAAGTTTCTCTTGGAGGATGTGTTGGCACCATTCTTTATTCATGACTGTGTTCGTTGGCAAAATTGTGAGCCATTCCCTTGGCTGAGATGCAACCCCACACATGAATGGTCTCAGGTTGCTTTACTGTTGGCATGACACAGGACTGATGGTAGCGCTCACCTTGTCTCCTCCAGACAAGCTTTTTTTCCGGATGCCCCAAACAATCGGAAAGGGGATTCATCAGAGAAAATTACTTTACCCCAGTCCTCAGCAGTCCAATCCCTGGACCTTTGGCAGATTATCAGTCTGTCCCTGATGTTTTTCCTAGAGAGAAGTGGCTTCTTTGCTGCCCTTCTTGACACCAGGCCATCCTCCAAAAGTCTTCGCCTTACGGTGCATCCTGATGCACTCACACCTGCCTGCTGCCATTCCTGAGCCAGCTCTGTACTGGTGGTGCCCTGATCCCGCAGCTGAATCAAATTTAGGAGACAGTCCTGGCGCTTGCTGGAGCCTTCTTCACAACAATTGAACCGCTCTCCTTGAAGTTCTTGATGATCTGATAAATGGTTGATTTAGGTGCAATCTTACTGGCAGCAATATCCTTGCCTGTGAAGCCCTTTTTGTGCAAAGCATTGATGACGGCACGTGTTTCCTTGCAGTAACCATGGTTGACAGAGAAAGAACAATGATTCCAAGCACCACCCTCCTTTTGAAGCTTTGAGTCTGTTATTCAAACTCAAATCAGCATGACAGAGTGATCTCTCACTCACACCTGTGTTAACGAGAGAATCACTGACATCATGTCAGCTGGTCCTTTTGTGGCAGGGCTGAAATGCAGTGGAAATGTTTTTTGGGGATTCAGTTCATTTGCATGGCAAAGAGGGACTTAGCAATTAATTGCAATTCATCTGATCACACTTCATAACATTCTGGAGTATATGCAAATTGCCATCATCATTGCCAACTGAGGCAGCAGACTTTGTGAAAATGAATATTTGGATTGTCATGACGTTGGCCTGTGGGTAAGGTTTATGTTTACCCCCCCCCCCCATAAATACATTTCTCCCCTCTCTCTTGACTCTACAGAGTGACTCTTGAATAGCCTTTGTTAACAGTCTGATGGCCTGGAGATGAAAGCTATTTTTCAGTCTCTCGGTCCCAGCTTTGATGCACCTGTACTGACCTCGCCGTCTGGATGATAGCGGGGTGAACAGGCAGTGGCTCGGGTGGTTGTTGTCCTTGATGATGTTTTTTGCCTTCCTGTGACATTGGGTGCTGTAGGTGTCCTGGAGGGCAGTAGTTTTCCCCCGGTGATGTATTGTGCTGACCGCACTACCCTCTGAAGAGCCTTGTGGTTGAGGGCAGTGCAATTGCCATACCAGGAGGTGATACAACCCGACAGGATGCTCTCGATTGTGCATCTGTAGAAGTTTTAGATGAAAATCCAAATTTCTTCAACCTCCTGAGGTTGAAGAGGTGCTGTTGTGCCTTCTTCACAATGCTGTCTGTGTGGGTGGACCATTTCAGTTTGTCCGTGATGTTTACGCCGAGTACTTTAAAAATTTTCCACCTTCTCCACTACTGTCCCGTCGATGTGGATGGGGGGTGCTCCCTCTGTTGTTTCCTGAAGTCCACGATCATCTTTGTTTTGTTGACATTGACTGTGAGGTTATTTTCCTGACACCACACTCCGAGGGCCCTCACCTCCTCCCTGTAGGCCGTCTCGTCGTTGTTGGTAATCAGGCCTACCACTGTAGTGTCGTCTGCAAACTAGATGATTGAGTTGGAGGCGTTCATGGCCACGCAGTCATGGGTGAACAGGGAGTACAGGAGGGGGCTGAGAACGCACCCTTGTGGGGCTCCAGTGTTGAGGATCAGTGGGGTGGAGATGTTTTTTCCAACCTTCACCACCTGGGGGCGGCCCGTCAGAGTCCAGGGCCCAGTTGCACAGGGCGGGGTCGAGAACCAGGGTCTCGAGCTTAATGACGAGATTGGAGGGTACTATGGTGTTAAATGCTGAGCTGTAGGGCTTTGTATGCATTGCATACAGAAGTTAGAGTAGCAATGATCCAGAATACTAACAGCTTGTGTCGCGCAATCAATATGCTGATAGAATTTAGGAAGTATTGTTCTTAGGTTCGCTTTTTTTAAATCCCCAGCTACAATAAATGCAACCTCAGGATGTATTTTTTCCAGTTTACATAGAGTCCAATGAAGTTCTTTCAGGGCCGACGAGGGATCTGCTTGGGGTGGGGTGGGGGGGGGGGTATACACGGCGGTGACTATAATCGAAGAGAATTCTCTTGGAAGATAATGCGGTCGAAAATTGATTGTAAGGAATTCTAGGTCAGGAGAACAAAAGGACTTGAGTTCCTGTATGTTGTTGTGATTACACCATGAGTCGTTAATCACAAGGCATACACCCCCACCCTTCTTCTTACCAGAGAGATGTTTGTTTCTGTTGGTGCGATGCGTGAAGTTACCGGGTGGCTGTACCGACTTTGACAACATATCCAGCATGAGCCATGTTTCCGTGAAACGGAGAATATTACAATCTCTGATGTGTCTATGGAAGGCAACTTGTGCCCTAATTTCATCCACCTTGTTATCTAGAGATTGGACATTCGCGAGTAATATGCTCGGGAGCGGTGTCTGGTGTGCTCACCTTCAGAGTCTGACCAGTAGGCCGCTCCGTCTGCCTCTCCTGTGGTGACCGCGTTGTTTTGGGTCGGCCTCTGGGATCAGATCCCATGTCCAGGGTGGAGGTCCGAACAAAGGATCCACTTCGGGAAAGATGTATTCCTGGTCGTAATGATGGTAAGTTGACATCACTTTTATATCCAATAGTTCTTCCTGGCTGTATGTAATTATACTTGAGATTTTCTGGGCTAACAATGTATGAAATAATACATAAAATAGCAAATAATTGCGTAGTTTTCTAAGGACCTGAAGCGAGGCGACTTTCTCTGTCGGCGCCATTTCCATTATCCCTGTCAGCGCCATTTCCATTAAAATAATATCTAATACATGCTATATTTCGATATTTTCAAATAAATTTGAAGATATGTGAGAAAAAATGTATATTCGGACATTGTAAAAATCACTTTTTAATTTTGTTTTTATATCACACTCTTAACTGCAAAATCACAACTGCTTTTTATTTTTAAATAAATTGTTATTACATACAGTACATCCCTTTTGCATGCTTTGTTCACATTGTGGATTTCTCCCTTCCTCTCATATGACATATAGCCACAGAGAAGGGATAGTGATTTTTCCTGCCTCTCTAATGTACAGGCACGACTGACACACAAGGTGTCATCGCAACCACAAATCACTTCCCTGTGTGTCTCTCCAGTTCTCTCTCTCCCAACCCCTTCCACACCCTATTCCTCTTGTGCCCGCTCTCTCCCTCCCTTCTTTTTGTCCTTCCCCATCCCTCTCACTGTGTTCGCTCCAGTGCCTCATATAGGAGTGCTGCTATGAGGATATTTCTCAATTAGAACACAGGGGAGCGCAATGCACCGGCCAACCCTTCTCTCTCCTTCTTCTTCTTCGTCTACTACGCCCTATCCGTCTCCCTCCCTCCTTTCTCCTCCCCATCCCCTCCCTTCCCCTTCCTCCTCCTCCCACAGGCCCCTTCACTCCCTCCCTCCCAGCCCTCTTAAAGCAGAAGGAGCAGGGAGAGGGAGAGGAATGGTGGACCGTCTGCAGAACGGCCTGTCAACCGCCGGAGGGGCCTTTATGCAAATGAGCGTAGGGAACATGTCCAGATTTGTTTATTGTCCGTTAAGGCCCCTCCCCTTTCATTCTTCCTTTCCATCAACAAGCAGACACAGTCACTCTCACACACACATGCATAGTCTGGCCGGCAGGAACACACACACACACACACACACACACACACACACACACACACACACACACACACACACACACACACACACACACACACACACACACACACACACACCCTATACCCTCTCCTCCCTCCTCCTTACTATGCTTCCCTTCTCTTCTTTCTTCTCTTTGTCCAGAACAGTCGTTGTTTGGATCTGGAACGGCAAATTTCCCTCTTGATTTAGCATGGGCACTTGCCAAGTGGCACGGATCTCTCCAACGTCAACAAAGTCAGAGAACGGAAGACGGCAAAACTCCCGAATAAAATTTCAATAATCTGATTAAACTATATTGAAAAAACATACTTAACGATGATATGGTCACATGTATCAAATAAAATCTAAACCGGAGATGTTAGTTGTCCATAACAACAGCTAAACAGAAGGCAAATCCATGTCCTCTTTCGCGCGCTCCAGAAACAGGAAATGGACGGTCACGTCATACAAAGAGCTTTAATTCCACCTCAGACCAAGATAGACACAAAATTTCTTCTCTTACCGCCTCTTGACAACCAGGGGAAGGTGTATGAAGTGTACGTAGACTCTTACGTTCATTGCCCATGTATAGGCATGAAGTTGAACAGAGCATTGATTTCTGACATTCCACTTCCTGGTCAGGAAATGTGCTGCAGAAGGAGTTCTGTTTCACTCAGAGAAATAATTCAAACGGTTTTAGAAACTAGAGAGTGTTTTCTATCCAATAGTAATAATAATATGCATATTGTACGAGCAAGATTTGAGTACGAGGCCGTTTGAAATGGGCACGATTTAACTGGCTACTCAATACTGTCCCTTGCAGCCGTTATAAGAAGTTAAGTCTGTGAGATTAACAGAACTCATATGGCAGGCAAAAACCTGAGAAGTTCCACTTCCTGTTTGGATTTTTTCTGGGGGTGCCATATTTTCAACCAAGCTCTTATTCAAAATACAGAGAGATATGGATGGGTTTTCACTTCCTACGGCTTCCACTAGATGTCAACAGTGGAAGGGGGATCGAAGGAGACAGAATTTAGTATGAGGTGCCATGAGGTGACCATGCATTCAACACGCGCATTCAGGTGAGAGGCAGCACCGTTCCATCTCTCAATTGAAGTCGATTTAATTCTCCGGTTGGAACGTTATTCAAGATGTATGTTAACAACATTCTAAAGATTGATTCAGTACATCGTTTGACATGTTTCTACTGACTGTAATGGAACGTTTAGACATTTCGTCACGTTATAGTGGTTGCGCTTTGAGACTTTGGTTTGGGTATTTGGTAAACAATTCGAAAGTAGCTAATTTGACATAAATAACGGACATGAACGAACAAATCAAGCATTTATTGTGGACCTGGGATTCCTAGGACTGCATTCTGATGAATTCATCAAAGGTAAGGAAACATTTATCATGTATTTTCTGGTTTCTGTTGAGTCCAACATGGTGGCTAATTTGACTAATCATCTGAGCTCCGTCTCAGATTATTGCATGGTTTATATTTCCGTAAAGTTTTTTTGAAATCTGACACAGCGGTTGCATTAAGTTGAAGGATGAACCCCTGGCAGTTGGCAGCACTCCCGTCGTACTCCTGTGGCAAGGAGAGACGGATCCCACTGGGCTCAGGCGGGAAAGGGGCGCTCGGGAGAGACCCCGGTTGTGCTGGTGGAGGCACTGGAAGAACTCCTTGTCTCTCCCAGCGTTCCATTGTCTGGACAACGCGATCCATGGCGGCGCCCAGATGGTGAAGCATAACCGCATGGTCCTGGACACGCTCCTCCACCTCCATGGCTGGGGTACCTTCTCCTGCTGACTCCATAGGTGGTCGGAGATTCTGTAAGGGGTGCGTGTTGGTGGCGGGGAAGTCAGGCGCAGGAGAACAAACTTGGTATAAACAGAGTTGTTTAATAAATGCTGACAAAACTCCAAAACAACCAAAATGTACAAAAATAACAAAGTGGGTACAAAACCCGTCGCACACCAACACTAAATAGCACATCACATACAAACAAAACAATCTCCGACAAGGACATGAGGCGAAACAGAGGGTTAAATACACAACATGTAATTGATGGGATTGGAACCAGGTGTGAAGGAAGACAAGACCAAAGGAAAGTGAAAAATGGATCAGTGATGGCTAGAAGGTCGGTGATGTCGACCGCCGAACACCGCTCGAACAAGGAGAGGGACCGACTTCGGCGGAAGTCGTGACAGAGTTATTTCCTTTGAGTAAAGGTTATTATTATTAAAGTTATTTCCTTTCCTTCATTTTATTGATTGTATATTTATTTTATTGATTGTATATTGATTGTATATTGTATGTTCATGTTCACAGGGCTCCCTTGCAAATGAGACCCTGGTCTCAATGGTAACCCTGTATAAATAAAAGAAAATGTATAAAAAAAATTGCGTTACAGCAATATTCCGTCCTTTGGCTATAAAAGCGATGTCCAATAGAGCTCAATATCCCTTAGTTGACATGATGTTTTATGTTCATAAATAGAGGCCTAGCACACACCGCTCAATTCTGAACGCATAGGACCACGGTTGAGTCATTGAGTATTATTCTTTTTCAAATTTGTATCTAACTGCATTGATTTAATAGGTGTCTATGTTCGCTTTGGCAATTTAAATTCAGCAAAAAAAGAAACGTCCTTTGTCAACTGCGTTTATTTTCAGCAAACTTAACATGTAAATATTTGTATGCACATAAGTTTCAACAACTGAGACATAAACTGAACAAGTTCCACAAACATGTGACTAACAGAAATGGAATAATGTGTCCATGAACAAAAGAGGGGTGAAAATCAAAAGTAACAGTCAGTATCTGGTGTGGCCACCAGCTGCATTAAGTACTGCAGTGCATCTCCTCCTCATGGACTGCACCAGATTTGCCAGTTCTTGCTGTGAGATGTTACCCCACTCTTCCACCAAGGCACCTGCAAGTTCCTGGACATTTCTGGGGGGAATGGCCCTAGCCCTCCGATCCAACAAGTCCCAGACGTGCTCAATGGAATGAAATCTGGGCTTTTCGCTGGCCATGGCAGAACACTGACATTCCTGTCTTGCAGGAAATGACTCATATCATGCTGGAGGGTCATGTCAGGATTAGCCTGCAGGAAAGGTACCACATGAGGGAGGAGGATGTCTTCCCTATAACACACAGCGCTGAGATTGCCTGCAATGACAACAAGCTCAGTCTGATGATGCTGTGACACACCGCCCCAGACCATGACGGACCCTCCACCTCCAAATCGATCCCGCTCCAGAGTACAGGCCTCGGTGTAACGCTCATTCCTTTGACGATAAAGGCAAATCCGACCATCACCCCCGGTGAGACAAAACCTCGACTCGTCAGTGAAGAGCACTTTTTGCCATTCCTGTCTGGTCCAGCAACGGTGGATTTGTGCCCATAGGCAACGTTTTTGCCGGTGATGACTGGTGAGGACCTGCCTTACAACAGGCCTACAAGCCCTCAGTCCAGCCTCTCTCAGCCTATTGCGGACAGTCTTAGCACTGATGGAGGGATTGTGCGTTCCTGGTGTAACTCGGGCAGTTGTTGTTGCCATCCTGTACCTGTCCTGAAGGTGTGATGTTTGGATGTACCGATCCTGTGTAGGTGTTTTTACACAAGGTCTGCCACTGCGAGGACGATCAGCTGTCCGTCCTGTCTCCCTGTAGCGCTGTCTTAGGCGTCTCACAGTACGGACATTGCAATTTATTTCCCTGGACACATCTGTAGTCCTCATGCTTCCTTGCAGCATGCCTAAGGCACGTTCACGCAGATGAGCAGGGACCCTGGGAATCTTTCTTTTGGTGTTTTTCAGAGTCAGTAGAAAGGCCTCTTTAGTGTCCTATGTTTTTATAACTGTGACCTAAAAACTTAATTATAACTTAATTTCCCCATGTCTGTAAGATGTTAGTGTCTTAACGACCGTTCCACAGGTGCATTAATTGTTTATGTTTCATTGAACAAGCATGGGAAACAGTGTTTAACGTGTCTAGGACTGGGGTTCCTAACCACCCTTTTGGTAGTGTCTATCGTCTGCGTCCATTGCTGGTACAAGCATACCATATATCAGTTATAGGTGCTGTGAGGTTAAGAATTTTCTCCTGTACTTCCAAACCTAAGTCAGTCACATTAACGATTGCCTTATAGCCATTAAAATCACCTAAGAGAGAGAGAGAGAGAGAGAAAGAGAGAGAGAGAGGACTGGTGACTGGTGGATTAGAGTCAGGCGTGCTAGAAGACAAATTCCAGATACAAATATTTTAGCATTATTATACAATAGATGCGAAATGGTATTCTGAGATATCACTACACACAGTTCATGCAGGAAATGTTAGCTACTGTAGCTAGGCAGCCATCTAATGTCAGCTGGCTAGTTAACAGCTAGCTTTAACTAGCAATACAAACCAATTGTCATAGCTAGCTAAAGTTAGCCAATAGGTTCAATGTTAACTTGTTAGCTAGCTAACATTAGGCTATAACTAGCAAGGCGAAATGGCATTCTGAGAAAACTACACTAATGTTACACGCACTTCGTACACATACGTTCATGTTAGCTAGCAAGCCAGCCACCTAACCTCAGCTGACGTTAGCTAGCTAACAGCAAGCTTTAACTTGGTGTCTTTTGTTTATACATGTCACGGTAACGTTAGCTAGCTAACTAAAATATGAAATATTATCCCAATCCATAGAGTAACATTACTAGCAATACAAACCAACTGTCATAGCAAGCTAAAGTTAACCAAATAACTTTAGCTTCATCTGGCTAGCTAACAGCATGCTTTAGCTTGCAATGAAAACAACTTTCTGACCAAATTAGAAGCGTATAATATCTGAATCTGTAGCTAGATTCTTCCCTGTATACATGGATGAAAGCTTCACGGCAGACTGCAACCCCTTTAATCAGACATACTGTGTTGTTTCTGTTTAGTTTGCACAGCTTGTTTGGTCCGTTGTGTTCCACTGATTTCAAAATGTGTTATAAAATGAGAGTCAGCATAGCATGGCACGATCGTCATCCAGAAAGTAGTCCATCACAGCTTTTTCCCACTGACCTTTGTCAATAGCGCCTGATAAATTCAGGGCAGCAATGCAATTGAGAGCAGTAATAGCATATTTGCAGTTCTCCATGGCTAAAGTTAAAGCTTTCGAAAAAACTGCAGTAGAAATGACTGTCTAGGCATTACGAGCAGCACATTTTATAGAAACAAGATGCAACACCACAGACCTATCAAAACTCATCTCTCGGCATGTCCAGCCCACTCATTATCTCAACCAATCATGGCTAGCGAGAAGGTTGCTGCCTTTCTCAATAGCTAAACCAAGCATTTTGATTTTAAAACATGTACGCTCAAAAGGATCTCCTGTGAAGTTGTGATTTACGACATACGCCTAGTTTCCTGATTCTGGTCACGAATGTCCTTGTTCAATCACACTGGTTTGTCGACACATTTTTACTTATTTACTCTGGCTTAGTTGCTTAAGGCAAGCTTGGTTGCGAAAGGCAAGTGCTTTCACAAGGTAACATACGCTACTGGTCAAAAGTTCTAGAACACCTACTCATTCAAGGGTTTTGCTTTATTTTTACTGTTTTCTACATTGTAGAATAATTGTGAAGACATCAAAACTATGAAATAACAAATACATTTAAAATGTGAGATTCTTCAAATAGGAACCCTTTGCTTTGATGACAGCTTTGCACACTCTTGACATTCTCTCAACCAGCTTCATGAGGTAGTCACCTGGAATTAATTTCAATTAACAGGTGTGCCATGTTAAAACTTAATTCATGGAATTTCTTTCCTTATTAATGGGTTTTAGCCAATCAGTTATGTTGTGACAAGGTAGGGGAGGTATACAGGATATTAAGTTATGTTACAGCCTTACTCTAAAATGCATTAAAATTGTCTTTTTTCCTCAGCAGTCTACACACAATATCCCAAATGACAAAACAAAAATAGGTATTTAGAACATTTTTAGAATTGATTAAAAATAAAAAACTGAACATCACATTTACATAAGTATTCAGACCCTTTACTCAAGTACTTTGTTGAAGCACCTTTGGCACAGCATCGAGTCTTCTTCTGTATGCCAAGCTCACCTGTATTTGGGGTTTCTCCCATTCATCTCTGCAGATCATCTCAAGCTTTGTCAGGTTGGATCTGTGCCTTGACACAATCCTATCTCGGAGCACTATGGACAATTCCTTCGACCTCATGGCTTGGTTTTTTCTCTGACATGCACTGTCAACTGTGGGACCTCATAGTAACAGGTGTGTACCTTTCCAAATCATGTCCAATCTATGAATTTACTACATGTGGACTACAATCAAGTTGTAGAAACAGGATGCCTCAATTTAGAGCCTCAGCAAAGGGGCTGAATACTTCCATAAAAAAATATATATTTATTTTTAATACACTTGCAAAAAAATTCTAAACACGTGTTTTCACTTTATGGGGTATTGTTTGTAGATTGCAGAGGATTTTTTATTTATTTAATCCATTTTAGAATATGGCTGTAACGTAACAAAATGTGGAAAAAGTCAAGGGGTCTGAATATTTTCCGAAGGCACTGTATGTTTAGATTTTTAATATTTTCTAAGGCTGCATGATCGAACTCTAATGATGATTTGAAAAAAGTTGCATGAAAAGCATGAGCTCTGCTTTGTGTTGTGCAGGCTGTACACACTCCATCAGTCTCTCCTTCACAATTTTACAAGCACTTGATAATTCTTCGAATTTCCCAGAGGCATCCCCTTTTTTGTGGCTGTAATGCCCCCTAAAGAAAGACTTGCCTTTTGCGGCCAATGGTCGTTGTGCATTTGGGCTGAATATAATAATTTATATTGCCTTCTCCCTGCCTGCACAAGTGATAAGCTAATATTAACACCCATCAGACTATTCTTGATTTAATCTTGTCTTTACTTATAGTAAATAATGTGTGCATTTTTTAAATTTGGAATGTACCATTATCATCTACTAGTCTCGAAACAGGGGGAAAAAATACATTTCACATATGCACTTAAATAGGGAATGGAGGACACTTTTCCCATGGTTCATTTTCATGCCAGCCAAGTAGGCTGTACTTCTGTTGTAAAAAGAAGCAATGTGCTTAATATTAGGGAAGTTGAGAAATAAATATAGTAGGTCTAGTAAAAAGCTGATGGGATCCTCCTGTTTTTAATAGAGTCCATCACTCTGTTTTCTCACACAATTGCATAGCCTGTAGAAATGTAGCACAACATGAGCTCATGGGCTCGCACAAAGTAATTTGATTTTTGATTACATTTGTATTGATGTAAGAGGGATCAGAGAGAGAATAGAGTGCTAAGTAACAGGCAGTTAGCAAGTTGGTAGGCTACTAATGACCATCATCAGCATTAGAGCTTTGAGAAGCCAAATTACCATGGCTAAATGGAATGTGGAATTTGACGCACATTTGTGGCCTGCTGGAGGTCATTTTGCAGGGCTCTGGCAGTGCACCTCCTTGCACTAAGGCGGAGGTACCGGTTCTGCTGCTGGGTTGTTGCCCTCCTACGGCCTCCTCCACGTCTCCTGATGTACTGGCCTGTCTCCTGGTAGTGCCTGCATGCTCTGGACACTACGCTGACAGACACAGCAAACCTTTTTGCCACAGTTCGCATTGATGTGCCATCCTGGATGAACTGCACTACCTGAGCCACTTGTGTGGGTTGTAGACTCCGTCTCATGCTACCACTAGAGTGAGAGCACCGCCAGCATTCAAAAGTGACCAAAACATCAGCCAGGAAGCATAGGAACTGAGAAGTGGTCTGTGGTCACCACCTGCAGAATCACTCCTGTTTTGGGGGGTGTCTTGCTAATTGCCTATAATTTACACCTTTTGTCTATTCCATTTGCACAACAGCATGTGAAATGTATTGTCAATCAGTGTTGCTTCCTAAGTGGACAGTTTGATTTCACAGAAGTGTGATTGACTTGGAGTTACATTGTGTTGTTTAAGTGTTCCCTTTATTTTTTTGAGCAGTGTAGAATAAAACTAAAATGTTAATTTTACCCAAACACATACATATAAATAGTAAAACCAGAGAAACTGATAATTTTGCTGTGGTCTCTTAATTTTTTCCAGAGTTGTATGGTCAGCTATGTAAACTTTAACATTAATTTATCCTGTAATAGATGCCGTTCAATTGGAAACATACATGTTTGTCTTCTTCTAATGCCTCTTAAGAGGAAAGTAATCTAAAAGTAACTGAATGTAATCAGATTGTAATCCAAAACTGTTACTGATTACAATTTTGGACAGGTAATTGTAACAGATTACATTCAGAAAGTAACCTACCCAACCCTGTGTGTGGGCATAGGCAGACGTTGCAATACGAGGATTCATTTTATGCATATTCTACCATGATAGGCTATTCTGTCGTTACAAACTTTTATTGATGAAATGATGAAGTCATTTACATTTACTTTTTGTGCTCCTTCACCAAAGAAAATTGCACCACACCTGGTCGGGCCAGTGGAAAGAAAGTTAATGTTAGACTCTGTCATAGTCTACAAATAGGACCCAGACCTTTACCCGACTAGGTTATGAGATCAGAAAAAACTCCAGGTTCCCAGAAAAGACACATACATATTTTGCCACACCAGTTTTTGAACCTCTGGTGCCAACTCTGGTGAACCCAGTGAATCGTTAAACAAAGGCAAAAAACATTAGCTAGCTAGCTACTAGCTATAAAATCTACAGTAACATTACATCACAACTTGGGTTAGGTACCAAGTTTTCCAGCTGTATTATTTGGTTTCCTTTAAAGCTAAACAACTTATCTGATGGAAAACGGCCCATGTGGCATCGGTATTAGAGACATTTATTCTAGTGTCAAAATGTACTACAGTGTAAATAGGATAATTATGTTCAAAAAGTCAGCTTCATCCAAAACTGAGTATTGTGAGTTCGTCATGATTTAATTGAGGGTTGGGTTTTGATTTCGACAATGCTCACTTGCCCACGAACACGGGATACACAACTGCTGTGATGGTGCTCTATCCAATCCTACCGCAGGACACAGTGACAGTGAGACAGACCCATCAGCACAAAGGATCTGACTTTGTTGACATACAACAACATGTCAAGCATTTTTTCTATTGAGATGTAAAATTGGATGAATAGATTTCTAAATTAATTACAGATTTCTTGAGTTATCGTAGATTCATTCTTACTATTTTAAGGGAGTAGTATTGGCTTTGTTCCTAAGGTGTTATGTGGGTGACAAACATCAGTAACTGCCACATCAAACCACACCCCCAGGACTGAAATCTCGTTTTTCGTAATGAGCAATGGAGAAACACGTGCGAAATTGGTGCTCAGTCGCTCATCAATCTACACTCAGTACCCCATAATGACAAGCGAAAACAGATTTTTGGGAAATTGTTGCAAATCTATTAAAAATAAAAAACAGAAATACCATCTTTGCATAAGTATTCAGATCATTTGCTATGAGACTCTAAATTTAGATATTTCTACAACTTGACTGGAGTCCATCTGTGGTAAATTCAATTGACTAGACATGATTTGGAAAGGTACACCAGTCTATATAAGGTCCCATAGTTGAAAGTGCATGTCAGAGCAAAAACCAAGCTATGAGGTTGAAGAAATTGTCCGTAGAGCTCCGAGACAGGATTGTGTTGAGGTACAGATCTTGGGAAGGGTACCAAAAAATGTCTGCAACATTGAAGGTCCCAAAGAACACAGTGGCCTCCATCATTCTTAAATGTAAGAAGTTTGGAACCACCAAGACTCTTCCTAGAGCTGGCCACCCGGCCAAACTGAGCAGTCAGGGGGAGAAGGGCCTTGGTCAGAGAGGTGACCAAGACCCCGATGGTCACTCTGACAGAGCTCCAGAGTTCCTCTGCGGAGGTGAGAGAACCTTACAGAAGGACAACCATCTCTGCAGCACTCCATCAATCAGGCCTTAATGGTAGAGTGGCCAAATGGAAGCCACTGCTCAGTGAAAGGCAAACTATGGTCAGCACAAAAAATAAAAAAGAATACTTTACATGCTCGTTATTTGCTCATACAACATATTTGCTGCTATTTCACTCACCAACCAGACATTTTTCCTGAGCCAAATATTCCTTGATTTTCATAAAACAGCCATACATATGGTCTCTCATTTCTGCGTCACCAAATTTTGCACAAGGCAAAAGAGTACGCTAGGTGTGCTTCAATTGCTCATTTGGTGAAGTGGACTGCAGGGGTGTACTGCTGGAGCGTAGCTCCTCCACCGTGTGTTCTTGTTTAGTCAAGTTAGATCAATGCTGAATCAATGTGTTGGAAGATCACATATTGATTCATTAGTATTCTACATAACACAACTAAATATAACAGCTTAGTATAACATCACTGTCACACCAAAAACATCACCTAATTTCTTATGCTATTTTGGATGGTTAGATGAATAGTAAAAAAAAATCTCATTCTGACACAACTCAACAAGGGCACATCACTAGACAGAATGTGCTTGGATTGAAACAAAATACAGGAAGGCTATATAGTTTGTTAACACCATCTGCTCTAATTTGCTCACCAAACAGTAATTCAAGAAGATCTAAATGCAAATTCCCATGAAACGGATCGAGATCAAAGGATTGGCATGTAGATGCAGTTTGGACATTTCACTGGTAAAACGTGAAGAATTATCATTCACGATAGACAGTGGTGATGCCATGGCTTATTCTGAAATGGGGTATGCCTAACTTGGTGTGTGAAGGTATTAACAATTTACACTTTTCTTGAGACAATATGTTTGGGCTTAGGCAGATGTTGCAATTGGAGGATGCATTTTATGCATATTCTATAACAATATTCAACAGATATAATCTGTCGGTACAAACTTTGAGAAATTATGATGTCATTTACATTTTTATTGATCTCCGACATTGATCTCGACATTGATCTCCGACTAAAATATTTGCACTGAACCATGAGCGGGAATTTTGTTAGTGTGTTTTTTTCATGTAGGCTTCACTGTATGTCCCGCAAAATCATCCTCTTTTCCCGCATTTGGGTATGTTAAATGTTGTCGCCCTAGATATTTGAATCAATTTCATTTATTGCTTTTCAAATTTCAATTTGTTTTGTATTTTATTTGTTATTCTATACTTTTTTTATTTTGCTCCTATCTTTGTTTCTCTCCTTCCCTATAGATGGCCCTCTCTCTCTCTCTTTCACATTCCTCGCTCTTTTATTCCCTCCTTCCCCTCCCTCTCTGTTCATGCACAGCCTATGTTTCATTGCTCTCCCTGCGCATGCTCTCACTCTTCCCCCACTCCCCCAGAGGAGGGTGCTGTCTCTGGGCTTTGAGTTCAGGCGTAGGCCCCTGGCCCCTGGTTCTCTCTCTCCAGGCCAGCCTGCCTGCCTGTCAGGCAGCCTCTCCCTCCGGGGGTGGGGGGGGGGGGTGTATGAGACAGAGGTGCTCCAGCCTTTAGTGCCGTGCAACTGCTCCAGCAAACCCTCCTACAAAC
The DNA here is from genome assembly GCF_029448725.1 of Salvelinus fontinalis. Taxonomy (NCBI): domain Eukaryota; kingdom Metazoa; phylum Chordata; class Actinopteri; order Salmoniformes; family Salmonidae; genus Salvelinus; species Salvelinus fontinalis. The sequence continues at coordinate 12,906,243 of NC_074674.1, forward strand.
TCCCTCCCCCGCCTTTGACCAGAGCTGCCGTCACCATGGAAACGCCAGCCAATCAGAGCTCGGGGAGTGCATGAATAGGGCAGGGACTACACCCTAGGAACATCCTGTATGTTCCTAGACTACACCTAACGCTCTCTCTCCCTGCCTCTCTCTCTTTCTCTCTCTCTCTCATGCATGGTGTAAGGAGAGAGGGGATGATCACACACATGCCTCACTCTCTCACGCACAGGGGCACATACACAGCGAGACTGACACTTGAAGCACACTTAACTCAGCCCTATCTGTCTCTCTCACACACACGTAGACACACATACTGGATATACACACACACACACACACACACACACACACACACACACACACACACACACACACACACACACACACACACACACACACACACACACACACACGCTCTAGGGAGGAAAAAATACAACAAGGTCAGTCTCAAGCTTGAAGCCTTCATAGACGCAAGACACAAATAAAGTAACATGTTTAGCTTTTAGCATAAACATACTTTAGCTTGCACTAAGACTGGGGGACATAAAGAGAGAGAAAAACTGCACTAACAAGAAGAGAAGTGGGCAGCATTCTGATGTGATGGGGTATTCTCTGGAAAGCTCTCTGTAAGATACACATTCACTTCAATTGACACACACTTTCTTCCCAACAGGTGCCTCTCTCTTCACCATAAAGCAAAAGAGAAACATGTCACAATAAAAAAATAAGAAAACAATAAAAACCTAAAGAATAAGTCTTCATTCAGTTTCATTACTTTAACAACCCGTAAAAGCCCCCCCAAAAATATGGAGGGCCTTAATTCAGTCCGAATCAGAGACCAGTTTTCAGGAGAAGTGAAAGTAAAGTAAGTTACAAAGTATTGTAAAAAATTTTTTAAATCCCTTCAATCGATCGAAGAGTACATTCTTACAGTGCAAGAATAGAAAATAATGTTTGGCTTATCACAGAAACCCAGTAACAGACTACAGTTGATTAACCAATTGAAGGCTTCAGTTTAATGAATGGACCCTATACAGTATACTGTATTTCACATGTGCTTTTATCTGATCATTGAGCGTTGTTAAGACAGAAACGGCAAAGCACTGTTGGCCTGACTGAACACCACGCTCATCAACTCTCCCTTGTTTGCCTGCATTAATCTTGATCATTTCCATAACAAATCTGGGCCACTTCCTCAGGCCTGGGTGATCATGGGAGAACAGAATCAGGATGGATGTATTGGCCCTAACATGTTCCTATCTACAGTCATAGAAGTGAATCTTCTACCACTGAACCATTCAACAAGCAATATTAGCAACGTTAGCAATATTAGCATTAGCAAATGTTAGCAATAGCATTGTTAGCATTAGCTATGTACACTGTGCCTTAAGGGGGTTGGCATGTAGATGTGCATAAAGTCCAACCGATTTAGCACATTTGGTTCCTTGGAAGTTGTGGGAATGTATGTTTTTAGTTTCACATTGGTTGTGGGAACGAAGCCATACATTTTCTGACAGGTAAAACAGAACGTTTTTTCCCGTTCTTAGAACAGAATTGAACATTTTGCCTGTTCTGAGAACATTTCACTATGGTTCCTTGAAATTTTCCTGGGAGATTTTATTAATGTTATGAGAATAGAAATATAGGTTATTTGGAGGTTTTGGAATAACTTAATTCAAACTTTCACTGAATGTGTCAATAAGAATTATAATAACACTGCTAGCTTTTTTTTTACTGCAAACACAGATAGGACATATGGACATTAATTTCCTTAGTCATTAATCATGAAAACACATTTCTATTTTATTGTGACACGGCATCAGAGAGATTCCAGTGATGGTCGATGTCATTTAAGATGAGGACAATATTTGTTTTAATGAGCATGGAATTATTTCTATTACAGCATATTGGATGACTGTCATTCATATTCCATTCACTCAGCGCAATGTAACATCAATAGCTTTAGGCTACTACATGATACTCAAATGTTGTTAATACAAATCATGAGGTTGTTACAACCTAGCCTATGAATGAAAGTTTACAACGTAGGTGCACAGCTCAATCATTTTTTTTGTAATCAAGGTGACAGACATTCAATATCGCCTTACACACTCTTGCCTGCATCTAGCTGATCTACGGTGTAATCATTAGGCCAACTGTTGCAAACGAGAGTTTCTATTGGACAAATTCAGGTATGTTTATCCCTGTTTCAATCCGTTTGCTTCCGTTTAAGAAACATTTTTCAACAGAATCAGTGGAATGAATACACCCCTGATCACACGCAAACACAGTCCACGTTCATAGCAGCCACATACAAACAGCATGATCACTTTGCTTGTTATAATTCCTTGTCATATCTACATACTCTCCTCCTCTCTCCCCTTTCCCCTTCGCTTGTGGACTTCAGTGCACAACACATCAGCTGTCTGTGACAGGCAAAAAAAACTTTCCGAGCCAAACAGTGTACAATCAGTAAGCAGTTTAGCAGTTATACAGGTGGGCCCCAGTGGCAATCAATTAATAAAACCAAAAGCTTACCTTGAATTGGAAGTTCCAGTGTTGGATAGCCATAGCCAGCTAGCTAACAAAGCATCTCGCTCTGTTTCAGCCGAGTGTTTGAGTAGGGTAAACTAGCTAGTTAGCTAAGCTAGCTAAGTAAGTGAAAAAAAAAACTTTTTTTCTCTTGCTTTCTCCTTTGCTTCTTCTTCATTTTTGAAGAAATGTATTTGTTCAAAACTGTTGAACTATTGTCTTTCTCTTTGAGTCAACCACAATTTATGCACTGCAGTGCTAGCTAGCTAGCTGTAGCGTATGCTTTCAGCACTACTCTCTAAAAAATTAGGGGTCCAACAAGAGTTCTTCTAAGATCCTCAAAGTTCTTTAAAGGATCTTAGGGTTCCTGGCACTGAAAATGGCCCCCAATCATCATCGAGGAACCTCCTTAGTTGGTGGGGTTCCTGCAGGAACCTAACTTCCCAACTGAAACATATCAATTTGAAAGGACAACAGGTGCAGGCAATTAACGAAACATTTTATGATCTCCTCAATTTAAGGTAAGGTTTGTCCCTTGTATGATCTAAATGTATATTGTTTTATGATGATACCATCTATCTTTTCATTTTTCTGCCAATCTTTCTAAAACAGAAAATGGACACATTTCAATGGCTATCAAGCAGTAAGAAAGCGTAGGCTATAAGAATATGTTGAAGGCAAGCTGTTTTGCGTGCAGAGGACTGAACTGCTCACTTTAGAGTCTGTGTCTGCAGGTATACAGACGAGGAGGCATACAAAGGTATGTCAATTGGTATTAGTATGTTATGCAGATCACATTTACCATCCTCCTTCCTTACCTCTTCATTCACATTCACCACAAAAACCAAGGTATGAATTCTATCGTGTGCATGTTTTGTTAATCATCTGTATAATTACTATTTTTTGGATTCACAGACGTCACCCTCCCTACACCTCTGATGAATATAACAGGATACCTGCTCGATCACCATGTACTGCAAAATCATTCTGTCTATGGATACGGAGAACATCAACACATTAACATCAACACGCCAGAGGATATACCTATTGGACTTGGGACTCTGCTGGGAGTTTACTTCATATTTAGATTATTTAATTCTGCTTTGCCACTAAATCATAATAAACACTGAGCACTAAAATATTGTGTTATTGTTTTTATTGTTATGCGTATTATTATGAATAATAATAATAATAACTGGGGGGAGGTAGTTAAAAAATGGAACCCGAAAGGTTCATTTTAAAAGGTTCTTCGAAGAACTTGTAGGGGTTCCCCCACAGTTTCAACTTGAAGAACCCCTTAGTATACTCCAGGAACCTCTTCTTCTTAGAGTGTAGATTCATTCACTGATCCTTTGATTGGGTGGAAAAAATGTCAGTTCATGCTACAAAAGCTCTGATAGGAGGACATCCATGAGCCTCCTAGGTTTTGTATTGAAGTCAATGGACAGAAATTAGTTGTCTTTCAGCTACACCATGGGGCTACCCTTCAGAGTGCTATTGAGTCTACTGAAGACCTTAATTGCAAAACAGTGTGTTTTAATCAATTATCTGGTGATGTGGATATATTTGTTATAGTTTTATCTGAAATGATAGCTTGTTTAATGTTGAACTATTTTCATACTTATGAAATTCACTGAGGAGGATGGTCATACCCGTCCTGTTCTGAAGAGCCTCCACTGGGAGATTCAAACCTATAATTTATCCAAGGAATTAGTCGACTGCGCCACCAGGATGGAACTAGCATGCCATGTTTTTTAATGAATACAAAGCTGTTCATTTTAGTGTATTCAAACAGATCCAATTTCAAAGGAAACAAGAATGAATTAAGATCAGATGTGGCCAATTAGTGGGCGCAGCCTACACACCTGAACACACTTATCAATATAGAGGATAGAGATTTGGTTGATGCTTAGAATGGAATGTATGCGTTTTTAAATAACATGCTTAGAACAAATTCTCTGAACGTTTACTAAAGTTTTCTTGGGGATTTTATTGAACGTTTTGTTCACATTCTAAGAACGGAATGTATGTTTATAAATAACATTCTTAGAACGTTCTCTGAACGTTGCTAAAGATGTATTGTGTTTTTTATGGAAAGTTTTCTTCACGTTCTCGGAACAATTGGAGAACATTCCTTTAAATAGAACCTGTAGGAAACCTTATGCTTAAGTACTGAAATTCACACAGAAGAACGTTGTTTCTTAATGTTCTCCAAACTATTTGATAACATTCCCAATGTCAAACCAGATGTAGAACGTTCCTAGAACATTTTCAAAATTTTTATTAAATGTACTCATGTTTGAACTTAGTTATGACATTATAATAACATTTTTATATATATATATATATATATATATATATACATTGTCAAGATCCATAAATGTGTTGAAAATGTTTCCAAAGCCAAACAACTATCCTGCACCATTCCCAGAAAGTTGTGGGAAGTTTGTTTGCTAAATAACCATAGGACAACCACACTGTCACCAATCTCTAAGAAACATTTATTCCTCAGAAGATTATGTTAGCTGGGATGTGCCTTACCCCCTTTACTAGAGAGATATCTGAGGCTTTCAAAATGGAGGTCAGTTTTTGCTAAACTACATTTAATAAAACTGTATTCAATAGTCTTCCATGTTGTTTTTTATATCTCCATATTACTGTGGCTAGTGGAGTAGACATACTATCACTATCCACCAAAGGCAAAGGTGCAATAAACTGACACATTTAACCTGTAATGCAGTCCTTAAACTCAGGGCACTACTGCAGGCACTTCTACAATATCAATCATCTTTAGGTAATTAACACAGGTGCAGCTCCATTTGTGCAATATCAAACATCCAGTGAAAGGTGAGTGCACAGACAATCTACAAGCTTATAAATGTAATTTGTGGTAATTAAATGATTAATTTTGATGATTTAGGTATCAATATGTGACGACTGTTGATCAAGTGGCTTGAGAAGGTAGCCCACTATATCAACCTCTTGTGCTCGAGGACAGAACTACCAGTTAAAAAATAAGTCAGGACTTTCTCCCAGCCCTAGTCATTAGGAATGCTGGTGGCTTGAATAGTGCATTTGGAAGGTAATCAGACCCTTTGACTATTTCCAAATTTTGTTACGTTACAGCCTTATTATAAAAGTTCCCTTATCAATCTACACACAATAACCCACAATGACGAAGTAAAAACAGGTATTTAGAAATGAAATATTATATTTTTATAGTTTTTAGACCTTTCACTCAGTACTTTGTTGTAGCACCTTTGGCAGCGATTACAGGCTCAAGTCTTCTTTGGTATGATGCTACAAGCTTGACACACCTGTATTTGGAGAGTTTTTCCCATTCTTCTCTGCAGATCCTCAAGCTCTGTCAGGTTGGATGGGGAGCGTTGCTGTACAAGGACATTCAGAGATTGGTCCCGAAGCTACTCCTGCGTTGTCTTGGCCGTGTGCTTAGAGTCATTGTCCTTAAGGAAGGTGAACCTTCGCCCCATGAGTGCTCTTGAGTAGGTTTTCATGAAGGATCTCTCTGTACTTTGCTCTTTTGATCTTTGACTAGATCCTGACTAATTTCTCAGTCCCTGCTGCTGAAAAACATCCCCACAGCATGATGGAGCCATCACCATGCTTCACCGTAGGAATGGTGCCAGGTTTCCTCCAAATGAGACGCTTGGCATTCAGGCCAAAGTGTTCAATCTTCGTTTCATCAAGACCAGAGAATCGTTTTACTCATAATCTGAGTCTTTAGGTGCAAAGTGGGCTGTCATGTGCCTTTTACTGAGGAGTGGCTTCCGTCTGGCCACTCTATCATAAAGGCCTGATTGGTGGAGTGCTGTCAAGATGGTTGTCCTTCTGGTAGGTTCTCCCAACTCCACAGATTAACTCTGTCACTGTCAGCGTGACCATCGGGTTCATGGTCACCTCCCTGACCAAGGCCCTTCTGTTTGGCCGGGCGGCCAGCTCTAGGAAGAGTCTTGGTGGTTCCAAACTTCTTCCGTTTAAGAATGATGGAGGCCACTGTGTTCTTGGGAACCTTCAACACTGAGTAAATGTTTTGGTACCCTTCCCAGATCTTTTTCTCTACACAATCCTGTCTCGGAGCTCTAAGGACAATTCCTTCGACCTCGTGGATTGGTTTTTGCACTTACATGCACTGTCAACTGTGGGACCTTATACAGACAGGTGTGTGCCTTTTCAGATCATGTCCAATCAATTGCATTCACCACAGGTAGACTCCAATCAAGTTGTTTCTTACAGGGAAGACACAATATGTAAATCTATTAGCTAACCACGTTAGCAAAAGACACCACTTTTTTTACTCCACCATTTTTTTCCTGCATAGGTAGCTATCACAAATTCGACCAAATAAAGATATAAATAGCCACTAACCAAGAAACACTTTCATCAGATGATAGTCTGATAACATATGCTATACAATAAATGTTTTGTTAGAAAAATGTGCATATTTCAGGTATAAATCATAGTTTACCATTGCAGCCACCATCACAACTCTCACCAAAGCAACTAGAATAACTACAGAGACCATCGTGTATTACCTAATTACTCATCATAAAACATTTCTTAAAAATACACAGCGTACAGCAAATGAAAGACAAACATCTTGTGAATCCAGCCAATATTTCAGATTTTCTATGTGTTTTACAGCGAAAACACAATATAGCATTATATTAGCTTACCACAATAGCCAGAAACACACGCCATTTACCAGCAGCAAAGGTTAGCGATCGTAACAAACAGGCAAAAGATATATAATTTTTGACTAACCTTCATAAACTTCTTCAGATGACAGTCCTGTAACATCATATTACACAATGCATATAGGGTTTGTTCGAAAATGTGCCAATATAGCGGCACAAATCGTGGTTATACAATGTGATTAGTGGCCAAACTTCAAGCAATCTGTCCGGCGCCATCTTGGAGAGGCACCTATTCTAATCGATAAGTAATCATGAACTTGACTAAAAAAATACAGGTTGGACAGCAAATGAAAGATACATTAGTTCTTAATGCAACCGCTGTGTTAGATTTTTAAAATTAACGTTACTACGCATACAGCGTGCGCTAAAGCGAGACCGCACCGAAATTCATGGCGGAATTATTATTTGACATTTGTCAACATAAATACGAATTAACAGCATAAAGACTGCTTACTATTTGCTGAGCTTCCATCAGAACCTTTCTCCAGAACAATCATATTTTGGTTGAAAGATGTCCTCTTCTCCTGTAGAAATAGCAGCTAACGCTAGCCATCCACCGGAGAGGTGTCCAACTCGCGATAGCGCAAGACAAAGAAATTCCAGAAAATTGCAATAAACTGATATAAACTGCTATAAGTCGGTTTAAATTAACTACCTTATGAAGTTTTTAAGACAAAAATCAAATTAAATCAGAGCCGGATATAGAACTTTAAAACGAAAACTTTTCAGGACGCCATTGTGATGTCCCTCTTGCGCCAGGCGCCCCGTTGAAAAGAACGGTCCTTCCGTTCCATGAGCTTTTATAGTGCCCCAGATGGTGTAATCCACTCCATTCAAATTCTCACCGCTTACTGACATCTAGAGGAAGGCGTATGCAGTGCATGTAGCTCCATAGCTTACATGGGGACTTATAAACTGACCCGAGAACAGGGACCTCGATTTCCTGACAGGAAGTGTGCTGCAGAATGAGTTCTGTTTCACTCAGAGAAATAATTCAAACGGTTTTAGAAACTAGAGAGTGTTTTCTATCCAATAGTAATAATAATATGCATATTGTACGAGCAAGAATTGAGTAAGAGGCAGTTTAATCTGGGAACGAATTTTTACAAAGTCGAAATGGCGCCCCCCTATTGACAAAAGGTGTTACAATCACCACTGAAAGCAATTACAGTTTTCTGGGTAAGTCTCTAAGAGCTTTGGATACATCGGTTGTACAATATTTGCCCATTTTTTTTTAAAAATTCTTAAAGATTTGTCAAATTGGTTGTGGATCATTGCTAGACAACCATGTTCAAGTCTTGCCATAGATTTTCAGTAGATTCAAGTCAAAACTGTAACTCGGCCACTTAGGAACGTTTTCTGTCTTTTTGGTAAGCAACTCCAGTGGGACCTTACAGACTGTGGGACCTTACAGATAATTGTATATGGGGTATATGTTAAAAACTATTATTGGAACTTATTATGTGTCTTGCTAAGCTAATTTTTACTCCTGAACTTATATAGGCTTGTCATAACAAAGGGGTTGAATACTTACGGACTCAAGACTTTTCAGCTTTTCATTTTTAATCAATTTGTTACAAAAATGGAAAAACATATTTCCACTTTGACATTATGAGGTATTATGTGAAGGCCGGTTATCAAAAATCTAAATGTAATCAATTATAAATTCCCGACTGTAATACAACAAAATGTGGAAAAAGCAAAGGGGTGTGAATACTTTCTGAAGGCACTGTATGTAGCTGGTATATTGCTGTGATATGCCTTTCAGAAGTAGTCTTGACATAATGGTCTTGTGTCATGCCAATTATTACAACATGCACTGCAGTGTAAAGGTAGTGTTATAGTGGAGGACTGAAGTGAAAGGTGAGGTGTCTAACATCAAATATTGCAAAATTCTGATAACCTTTCCAAAAATCGCAGGTTTTTCAGAAGTCCTTGTTGGAAGATTTATAGCTTTTCAGCTCATCAGCCTCCTAATTCCCGGAATTTTCCAAACAGGATTTCTGGAAAAGCTGGGAATTTGGAGAATTTTATAGCAATTTTGCATCCTTACTTACAGTACGTCTGATCCCAATCACTGACTAAATAAAAGAAAGACACACAGCTTTTTAAAATAATCTTGAAAGCTAGTTTCCCCTAACCAGGTAAACAAACACACCAAACAATACAAACAGAAACATATGTGGCACACATACATTGCTCTTTTTCGTTGAACTTTTCTTTGTTTTGGCATGTTTTTTATTTATGTAAATATCCCTCGCAATGCTCCAAAGCCGAACACATGAAAGTAGACACATCGGAGTAGATATTCTGTATGGATCAAATAATTAAGATCAATTTGGCGTATCTGTACCAGAGTGGGTTTGGTTTCCTTTGTTGTATTCCCCTCATGCCATTGTTTCAGAGAACCTACAGGCCAGGGGGCAGTTTGTTGTCTGTCAGGATCCAGAGAGCGGGGGGAAAGAGAGGGAGACAGAGATGGGAGAGAGGGATGGAGAGGGGAAGACATAGAGAGTTTAGCCATGGGGGCTTCCAAGGTTTCCAGGCTTGCTGGACCTTACAATGTACCCTCCACGCCTTGTAAACAGAAATGCAATTTCTCTTCCCCTGCGATTTTTCTGCCAAACCAAATATAGAGATTACTATTTCAAGCTTCCAAGCTTTAACGCGTGTCCTCCCCCTCTGCAGTCTCGTAAAAGAGGGCATTTAATCTGTGTGCCACTTTCTTCCACACACTGTGTGGTGCTTCATTGCAAACCCATCCAAGACTGTACTGCTAGACATGGAGACAGATAGGGAGAGAGAGACCGGGACAGAGAGAGACTAGTATGACCTAATTCAAGATGCCCAGTGTGAAATTCATCCATTTGAAGGACATGGCAAACTGCAAGAGGATGGCGAAACCATGCCTAGCTATGGATTTGTATGGATTTGCTATGGATTTGCCTAGCTAAGTTCACACACGCCAATGAGGAGAAGTCATCTTATTGATTGTCATATACATCCCAGCTAGCACATAACATTCAGAGAACCATCTGCTTTTATAGCTTGGTGAGAGCGTGATTGTCCTATGGTTATTTTGCATACAAACTTCCCACAATGTTTTGTGAATGGTGCAGGATACCCAGCTAGCATATAATGTACTGAGAACCATGTGTTTCTTTGGTGGGAATTTCAGTACTTCAGCATAACGTTTTCTACGGGTTTCCTCATGGTCTATATAAAGTCATGTTCTCAGAATGTTCAGAGAATGTTAAGATTACAACGTTCTTCTGTGGGAATTTCTGAACATTTTAATGAAAGAAATGTCCATAAAAGGTCAGCGTCAACAAAACTCTCTATCCTCTATCTTGTTAAGTGTGTTTGCCGTACCCACTAATTGGCCACATCTTAATGAATGCTTGTTCCCTTTGAAATGGGATCTGTTTGAATTGACAAAAATTAACAGCCTTGTATTTATAAAAAAATTAAACATGGCGCAGTGGACTAATTACATGGATAGAGAACAGAAGATTATCAGTTTGAATCTCACTGATGACATGTCACAATAAAAACATTTGTTGGCATGATTAAAGCATAAGCAAATTAATTTCCATGTGTCTTATCTGGGCTTGTACTGTAGATCAAAACAGTTTACCCAAAGAAAGCTTGCAGTGTCTTAAAGTCTTATGGAAACATTGAAAGGAAGTTATTCAAAAACATCCAAATAACCTATCATTTCCATTCTCAGAACATGAATAAAACATTCCAAGACAACTTTCAAATCAAATCAAAGTTTATTTGTCACGTGCGACGAATACAACAGGTGTAGACCTTACAGTGAAATGCTTACTTACGGGCTCTAACCAATAGTGCAAAAAAGGTATTAGGTGAACAATAGGTAAGTAAAGAAATAAAACAACAGTAAAAAGACAGGTTATGTACAGTAGTGAGGCTATAAAAGTAGCGAGGCTACATACAGACACCGGTTAGTCAGGCTGATTGAGGTATATACATGTAGATATGGTTAAAGTGATTGGCATATATGATGAACAGAGAGTAGCAGTAGCGTAAAACAGGGGTTGGCGGGTGGTGGGACACAATGCAGGTAGCCCGGTTAGCCAATGTGCGGGGGCACTGGTTGGTCGGCCCAATTGAGGAAGTATGTACATGAATGTATTGTTAAAGTGACTATCATATATGCATAAACAGAGAGTAGCAGCGTAAAAGAGGGGTTGGGGGGGGGGGACACAATGCAAATAGTCCGGGTAGCCATTTGATTACATGTTCAGGAGTCTTATGGCTTGGGGGTAAAAACTGTTGAGAAGCCTTTTTGTCCTAGACTTGGCATTCTGGTACCACTTGCCATGCGGTAGTAGAGAGAACAGTCTATGACTGGGGTGGCTGGGGTTTTTGACCATTTTTAGGGCCTTCCTCTGACACCGCCTGGTATAGAAGTTCTGGATGGCAGGCAGCTTAGCCCCAGTGATGTACTGTGCCGTACGCAGTACCCTCTGTAATGCCTTGCGGTGAGAGGCCGAGCAATTCCCCAACCAGGCAGTGATGCAACCAGTCAGGATGCTCTCAATGTTGAAGCTGTAGAACCTTTTGAGGATCTCAGGACCCATGCCAAATCTTTTTAGTTTCCTGGGGGGAATAGGCTTTGTCATGCCCTCTTCATGACTGTCTTGGTGTGTTTGGACAATCTAGTTTGTTGTTGATTTGGACACCAAGGAACTTGAAGCTCTCAATCTGATCCACTACAGCCCCGTCGATGAGAATGGGGGCGTGCTCAGTCCTCCTTTTCCTGTAGTACACAATCATCTCCTTAGTCTTGGTTACGTTGAGGGATAGGTTGTTATTATGGCACCACACTGCCAGGTCTCTGACCTCCTCACTATAGGCTGTCTCGTCAATGTCGGTGATGAGGCCTACCACTGTTGTGTCGTTTGCAAACTTAATGATGGTGTTGGAGTCGTGCCTGGCCATGCAGACGTGGGTGAACAGGGAGTAAAGGAGGGGACTGAGCACGCACCCGAGGGGAGCTCCAGTGTTGAGCATCAGCCGGCAGATGTGTTGTTACCTACCCTCACCACCTGGGGGCGGCCCATCAGGAAGTCCAGGATCCAGTTGCAGAGGGAGGTGTTTAGGCCCAGGATCCTTAGCTTAGTGATGAGTTTTGAGGGCACTATGGTGGTGAACGCTGAGCTGTAGTCAATGAATAGCATTCTCACATAAGTGTTCCTTTTGTCCCGGTGGGAAAGGGCAGTGTGGAGTGCAATAGAGATTGCATCATCTGTGGATCTTTTTGAGCAGTATGCAAATTGGAGTGGGTCTAGTGTTTCGTGTTGGTGTTGGTGTGAGCCATTACCAGCCTTTCAAAGCACTTCATGGCTACGGACGTGAGTGCTACGGGTCTGTAGTCATTTAGGCAGTTGCCTTTGTGTTCTTGGGCACAGGGACAATGGTGGTCTGCTTGAAACATGTTGGTATTAACCTGTTGGGGATGGGGGCGCTGTTTAGACTATTTATGCTAATTTGGCTAATTTTTTAAACGGCTCCCACAAAATCCTTGATCGTACAATATGCATATTATTATTATTATTGGATAGAAAACAGTCTATAGTTTCTATAGGAGTTGAAATTTTGTCTCTAAGTGGAACAGAGCCCATTCTACAGCAATTTCCCTGACATGGAGTCAGATTTGAGAAATGTTGGCCACTTTTCTGAAGTCAGTTAAAAGGGCACTGTCGTTGCTATGACTATACGGACACTTCTTACGTCTTCCCCTGGATGCCTTTACGTGATGACGATTCCAACGGTGTCGATTGCGCGTTCACAGGCCCTACAAATGAAAAAAACCTTTAGCTAGCAAGTCTTTTCTTGCTGCGTAACGCGCGTGGAAGACACCGACCCTCGCCTGTTCCAAGCGTTAGTTTAGCCTGTTATATTTCTCCGGTCATCTTTTCACTCGTTATAGGAGTTACAAACATCATAAAGTAGTTAATTTAAAGCGTTTTATAGCAATTTATATCCGTTTAGTGCGATTTTGGGACATTTATTTTTGCAACGATGTGAAAAGTTGGGCACGCTTTTCAGTTCATCCCGAACGCAGTTGACATTTCCACATGGCAAGAGGACAGCTTTCCACCAAAAGACGATTTCTCCCAAGAAAGGATCCTTTGCCCAAGATACTGATGGAAGAACAGCTCAAGGTAGGACATTTTTATTATGATAAATCGTGTTTCTGTCGAAACATTTTAGTGGCTTAGGACGCCATGTTTTTTGACGTAGCTTCGCTTGGCGCAAACTGTATTGAAAAGTAAGGATAAATTAAAAAATGTAATAACGCAATTGTATTAAGAATTAAATTGTCTATCAATCCCTGTCCACCCTATATTTTTTAGTCACGTTTATGAGTATTTATGTATAAGAGTAGATCACTGTCTAAGTGGCGCAAGGACATTTTCTGACCAGCTGAGCTACATTTCACATTGTCTAACCATGATTTTGGTGGCTAAATATAAACATTTTCGATCAAACTGTATATGCATGTTGTAATGTGATGTTACAGGAGTGTCATCGGAAGAATTCTGAGAAGGTTAGTGAAAAAATTAATATCTTTTGGCGATGTTGACTTTTATCGCTCACTTTGGCTAGAATCAATGCTGGGCTGCTAATTGCTATGTGCTAAGCTAATATAACGATTTATTGTGTTTTCGCTGTAAGACACTTAGAAAATCTGAAATATTGTCTGTATTCACAGGATCTGTGTCTTTCGATTCGTGTATGCTGTGTATTTTTACGAAATGTTTGATGATTAGTAGTTAGGTAAACACGTTGCTCATTGTAATTATTCTAGTCCATTTGTGATGGTGGGTGCAATTGTAAACTATGCCATATACCTGAAATATGCACTTTTTTCTAACAAAACCTATCCCATACCATAAATATGTTATCAGACTGTCATCTAATGAGTTTTTTTGTTGGTTAGGGGCTATAAATATCTTAGTTTAGCCGAATTGGTGATGGCTACTGGTGTTGGTGGACAAATAAAAGATGGTGGATTATGCTAATGTGTTTTTAGGTAATAGATGTACATCTTTACATATTGTGTCTTCCCTGTAAAACATTTTAAAAATCGGAAATGTTGACTGGATTCACAAGATCTGTGTCTTTCATTAGCTGTATTGGACTTTAATGTGTGAAAGTTAAATATTTTAAAAAAATATTTTTTTTGAATTTCGCGGCACTGGTTTTTCAGTGGGGGGGGGGGGGTGTGCCGCTAGCGCCACGCTGATCCTAGACAGGTTAAAGACTCAATCAGGGACATGTTAAAAAATCAGTGACGACACCTGCCAGTTGGTCAGCCTGGTAATCCGTCTGGCCCCTGCGGCCTTGTGTATGTTGACCTGTTTAAAGGTCTTGCTCACGTCGGCTACGGAGAGTGTGATCACACAGCTGTCTGGAAAAGCTGATGCTCTCATGCATGCCTCAGTGTTGCTTGCCTCGAAGCGAGCATAGAAGTGATTTAGCTCGTCTGGTAAGCTTGTGTCACTGGGCAGCTCGTGGCTGTGCTTCCCTTTGTAGTCTGGAATAGATTGCAAGTCCTGCCACATAAGACGAGCGTCGGAGCCGGTGTAGTATGTCTCTTAGCCCTGTATCGACGCTTTGCCTGTTTGATGGTTCTTCGCAGGGCATAGCATTTCTTGTAAGCTTCCGGGTTAGAGTCCCGCACCTTGAAAGCGGCAGCTCTACCCTTTAGCTCAATACGAATGTTGCCTGTAATCCATGGCTTCTTGTTGGGGTATGTACGTACAGTCACTGTGGGGACGACGTCCTCGATGCACTTATTGATAAAGCCAGTGACTGATGTGGTGTACTCCTCAATGCCATCGGAAGAATCCCGGAACATGTTCCAGTATGTGATAGCAAAGCAGTCCTGTAGTTTAGCATCTGCTTCATCTGACCACTTTTTTATTGACCGAGTCACTGGTGCTTCCTGCTTTAATTTTTTCAAAGAAGCAGGAATCCGGAGGATAGAGTTGTTGTCGGATTTACCAAATAGAGGGTGAGGGAGAGCTTTGTATGCATCTCTGTGTGTGGAGTACAGGTGATCTAGAATTTATTTTCCCTCTGGTTGCACATTTAACATGTTGATAGAAATTTGGTAGAACTGATTTAAGTTTCCCTGCATTAAAGTCTCCGGCCACTAGGAGCGCCGCCTCTGGGTGAGTGGTTTCCTGTTTGCTTATTTCCTTATACAGCTGACTGAATGTGGTCTTAGTGCCAGCATTTGTCTGTGGTGGTAAATAAACAGCCACGAAAAGTATAGCTGAACACTCTCTAGGCAAGTGGTGTGGCCTGCAATTTATCACAATATACTCTACTTCAGGCGAGCAAAATCTAGAGACTTCCTCAGATTTTTTTTTTACAAATATGCACAGACCGCCCCCCCTCGTCTTACCGGAGTGTGCTCTTCTATCTTGCCGGTGCAGCATATATCCCGCTAGCTGAATATCCATGTCGTCATTCAGCCATGATTCCGTGAAACATAGGATATTACAGTTTTTGATGTCCTGTTGGTACAATATTTGTGATCGTAACTCATCTAATTTATTGTCTAATGATTGCACGTTGGCGAGTAGTATTGACGGTAACGGCAGCTTCCCCTCTCGCCTTCTCCGGGTCCTCATGAGGCATCCGGCTCTTTTTCCTCTGTTCCTGCGTCGCCTCCTCTTGCAAATAATGAGGATGTCGGCCCTGTTGGGTGTTTGGAGAATGTCCTGTGCATCTTCCTTGTTGTAGAAAAAATCTTTGTCTCATCCGAGGTGAGTGATCGCTGCCCTGATATCCAGAAGATCTTTTTTGCCGTAAGATACGGTTGCAGAAACATTATGTACAAAATAAGTTACAAATAACGCGAAAGAAAACACATAATAGCACAATTGGTTGGTAAAACTGCTGCCATTTCTTCCGGCGCCATTTTAATCAGGGAACCATAGTAAAACATTCTCAGAACCTCCCTGCAACCTAAACATGTATGTTCCCAGAACAGGCAAAATGTTCACTTCTATTCTCAGA
Source organism: Salvelinus fontinalis (assembly GCF_029448725.1). NCBI lineage: Eukaryota > Metazoa > Chordata > Actinopteri > Salmoniformes > Salmonidae > Salvelinus > Salvelinus fontinalis. Next base: position 12,922,553 of record NC_074674.1, read on the forward strand.
ACGTTTAAAAAACGTTCAGTTTAACCGGTCAGAACCAATGAACCAATGGGAAACCAAAAACGTACATTCCCACAACTTCCAAGGAACCACATGTGCTTGCTGGGATATCTGGTCCATATAGACATTTTCAAGCATTGGAAGGTTTCTGTTGGTATCAGAAGTTGATCCGCAACTTATGGTAATGTTTTATTGCTGGATCTACCTTTACATCACACAGAAACAGTGAATACATTCAAACGGTTTTGTGTTTCATAACTTCTGTAGTGTACAGCAAGAGCGCCAAACCTCTGCTCTGGCATTTAATGCACCAAATGTGCCATGACAAAGTCCTGAAATTCAAAACACATTCGGATTCCCACTAGTCTAAACATTGCCCTTACCTCAGACAAAAATAACAAATTACTGTAAAATCATCCTTTCGCAGATTGATAAAAAATCTTGCACTAACGTCTGGTGGGGGTTGAAGACAAGCACAATACAGGTGAAACAGATCAGGGTGTGACATATACATTTAGCACACGCATGCATTCACACACAAACACACAAGGAGGGGCTTATCATATTGAAAGAGTTTTCAGGGGTCATTCACCCCAGAGGGGGCTGGTGGTAGGATCTAAAAGGAGGACGGGCTCATTGTAATGGCTGAAACTGAAGTATGGAACGGTATCAAATAGCTCAAACATATGGAAACCACGTTTGACTCCGTTCCATTAATTCCATTCCAGCAATTACAACGAGCCTGTCCTCTTATAGCTCCTCCCACCAGCCTTCTCTGGTCCACACACATACTGCACGCACACACACACACAAAGCCCCCTCCTCCAGTGTTATGTAACAGCCAAGATACAGCACTATACCATGCCCATCTTCTCTCTGGCTCCTCTCCCAAGCTCCTCACACTCTGGGACAGCCAAGCCATGTTACCTCCTTACTTCTACATTACCATAATCTGGTAATAATCTGGTTTCATTAGGGCACGCAATGGAAAACATGTTGAAGGGTTTGCATCAAGAAAAATGACAGTTTCAAAGTCCCTCAATGTTCCAGTAAGTTTTCTTCCGTTTCGTGCCTAATGAACACAAACCTGAACTATGGTCATTTCCTTGGACCATAGATTTACCGAGAGACTCAATACGGTGTAGGCAAACAGACCCACCCAACTGGGGATGAAATATACCCATACTGTAGCGCTTGAGAATGGAAGGAAATGGGATATGAGTATTGAGGTCTCTGTGTGAGAAACACACTCAACAACGTGATTGTCAAATCACTGTTAATTGTCTATGACAATGATCGGGATCGGCGTGAGGGGGGGGGAAATGTCCATGTGTCCAACGAGCGTTGTGGCAAAATTTAGAATAGCTAACATCTGCACCCAGATTCAAACATAGCATTATAAAGATACTTCTTTCTCTCAGTTAATGTCTTACAGTATGCCAGGGTTTGCCTCACCCTCCAAAAAATAGACTAATGGCTTGGATTTAGGACAATCTACAGGTAGGTGTAACAGAATGTTTTGAACCATCACATTGAATAAAAATAAAGTCAAATATTTAACCCCCATCGCAGTGCTAGCTGCGCCACCAGAGTCTCTGGGTTCGCGCCCAGGCTCTGTCGCAGCCGGCCGCGACCGGGAGGTCCATGGGGCGACGCACAATTGGGCTAGCGTCGTCCGGGTTAGGGAGGGTTTGGCCGGTAGGGATATCCTTGTCTCATCGCGCTCCAGCGACTCCTGTGGCGGGCCGGGCGCAGTGCGCGCTAACCAAGGGGGCCAGGTGCACGGTGTTTCCTCCGACACATTGGTGCGGCTGGCTTCCGGGTTGGAGGCCCGCTGTGTTAAAGAAGCAGTGTGGCTTGGTTGGGTTGTGCTTCGGAGGACGCATGGCTTTCGACCTTCGTCTCTCCCGAGCCCGTACGGGAGTTGTAGCGATGAGACAAGATAATAATTACTAGCGATTGGATACCACGAAAATTGGGGAGAAAAGGGGATAAAATTTAAAAAATAAAAAAATAAAAAAATATATATATATATATTTAACCCCCGTGAAATAAGAGTGACAAAATAAAATAGTACAAAAGATAGAGAAAAATCATGTCCTTTTCAAAATGTAACCTTTATTTAACTAGGCAAGTCAGGTAAGAACAATTATTATTTACAATGACAGCCTACACCGTCTAAACCCGGACAACGCTGGGCCAATTGTGCGGCGCCCTATAGGACTCCCAATCACAGCCGGGTGTGATACAGCCTGGAACCTAACCAGGGTGTCTGTAGTGACGCCTCTCGCACTAAGATGCAGTGACTTAGACTGCTGCACCACTCGGGAGCCCCTTCTGCACTGATGTTTCAGAGCGTGGATGTTTTGGAACACTTGGAATAGCACGCATGCCACACTGGCTTAATAAGAGCCCCCAAGCTACCAAGAGAGAGAGAGAGAGGAACATTGAGTGATAGTTGGATACTTGTCCTATTTCCCTCTCCCTCTCGCCCTCTCCCTCACTCTCTCTCTCTCTCTCTCCAGGGCTTGGGACTAGCAGGTGATTCTCGCTCTGCTGGACAGATAGGCTCTTGCAATAGCCAGAGGAAAAGAAGATAAATGGAGAACAATAGAGAGAGAGAGAAATGGTAACCCTGGTCAGAGGAGTGTAGGAATCCAGTAAACACTACAATAAATATATATTTGGTATTGAACAAAAACTTTAGGACTATAACTACTGTTCCCTGAAGAGGGAAACACGGTACAACATACAACTGATGATGGCGCCGGGTGAGATGGCTTCCGTTTTATGGGCTCCTAACCAATTGTGCTATGTTGTATGTTTTTTCGCATTATTTGTAACTTATTTTGTACATAATGTTTCTGTAACCATCTCTTATGACCGAAATTGTTTCTGGACATCAGGACAGCGATTACTCACCTCGTACTGGATAAATCATTTTTCTTTAACTTGTCGGACGACAAGGATTTCCTTCAGACATCCGACAAGGCCTAAATCCCTGTCATTCACATGAAGAAGAGACAGAGATATCGGGGACGTAGGTCGGGGTGCCTTGTAAGGATCCGAAGGCGAGTGAGTAATCCCCCTCTACCATCAGTCCGATTAGCTAAAGTGTAATCAATGGATAACAAAATGGATGAGCTCCTATCAAGACTGTCCTACCTAAGGGACATAAAAAACGGTAATATCTGATGTTTCACCGAGTCGTGGCTGAACAACGACATGGATAACATACAGCTGGCAGGGTTTACGCTGCATCAGCAAGATAGAACAGCTAGTGCACAAAATATAATATTTAGGAAGTCTCTAGGTTTTTTTTCGATCAAGGTAGAGTATCTCATGATAAGCTGTAGATCACACTATTTACCAAGAGAGTTTTCATTAATATTTTTCAGAGCTGTCTATTTACCACCACAAACCGATGTTGGAACTAAAACGGCACTCAACGAGCTGTATAAGGCCATAAGCAAACAAGAAAATGCTCATCCAGAGGCGGCGCTCCTAGTGGCCTGGGACGTTAATGCAGGAAAGCTTAAATCCGTTTTACCTCATTTCTACCAGAATGTTACATGTGCAACCAGAGTAATAAAACTTTAGACCACCTTTACTCCACACACAGAGATGTGTACAAAGCTCTCCCTCACCCTCCATTTGGAAAATCGGACCATAACTCTATCCTCCTGATTACAGGCAAAAGCTAAAGCAGGAAGTACCAGTGACTCCCTCAATAATGAAGTGGTCAGATGACGCATATGCTAAGCTGCAGGACTGTTTTGCTAGCACAGACTGGAATATGTTCCGGGAGTCTTCCGATGGCATTGAGGAGTACACCACATCAGTTACTGGCTTCATCAACAAACGGATAGAGCTAAAGACTAGAGCTGACACTTTCAAGGAGTGGAAATCTAACCTGGACGCTTTAAAGAAATCACACTATGCCCTCCGACGAACCATCAAACAGGCAAAGCGTCAAAACAGGGCTAAGATTGAATAGTACTGCCCAGTGACACAAGCCTACCAGATAAGCTGTATAACCTCTGTGCTCGCTTCGAGGCAAGCAACACTGAAGCATGCATGAGAGCATAAGCTGCTTCGAACGAACGTGTGATCACGCCCTCAGTTGCCGATGTGAGCAAGACCTTTAAACAGGTCAACATTCAGGAGGCCGCAGGACCAGATGGATTACCAGGATGTGTACTCCGAGCATGCGCTGAACAACTGGCAAGTGTCTTTACTGATATTTTCATCCTGTCCCTGACCGAGTCTGTAATACCAACATGTTTCAAGCAGACCACCATAGTCCCTGTGCCCAAGAACACCAAGGTAACCTGCCTAAATGACTACTGACGTGCAGCACTCAAGTCTGTAGCCATGAAGTGCTTTGAAAGGCTGGTCATGCCTCACATCAACACCATTATCCCTGAAACCCTAACCCACTCCAATTTGCATGCCGCCCCAACAGATCCACAGATGATGCAATCTCTATTGCACTCCACACTGCCCCTTCTCACCTGGACAAAAAGAACACCAATGTGAGAATGCTGTTCATTACTACAGCTCAGCGTTCAACCTTTGAGGGCACCATCGTTCCCTCAAAACTCATCACTAAGCTAAGGACCCTGGGACTAAACACCTCTCTCTGTAACTGGATCCTGCACTTCCTGATGGGCCGCCCGCAGGTGGTAAGGGTAGGTAACAACTCATCTGTCATGCTGATCCTCAACACGGGGTGCGTGCCTAGTCCCCTCCTGTACTCCCTGTTCACCAATGACTGCATGGCCAAGCACGACTCCAACACCATCATTAAGTTTGCCGACTACACAACAGTGGGATGCCTATTCACTGACGATGAGACAGCCTGTTAGAGCCGATTTGGACATATTTGTATAAAAGACTGAACATACAGAGCTCCATGTACATTGTGTAAATACATTAAATATGAATGTATATGATGAAATATTAGGTACATACCTTTATGATTTATATTTACCTGATTGAGATATATTCATTTGTTGTTAGTGTAACTCAGTTTGTGGCCCCCCCTCTTGCCCATTCATTGTACTGTGGTAAGTGTGTTAGTATAAAGGCAGGAAGTTGGGCCTTCGTGGGATGGAGTCCTTGCTAGACGCGGGAGCGGTATAGTTTTTGACCAGACAGACAGACAGACAGATAGATAATATATTTTCCATATCAAGTAATCTATGCTTTAAGTTGATTGGAGAATAATTTCCTTGTTAGATATAAGAAGAATAAACATTTTTGTTGCACCATATGCCTGGATGTCATTGAATGTTTGGCCGTTTGGAAACCTTGAGTGTGGACTGTATGCATACGAAACAACCCCGCTTCAGGCTTGGGCAGTGGCTATGGTAAAGAGGAAAGGAAGCCACTACACAGCCTATAGGGAGGAGGTCAGAGACCTGGCAGTGTGATTCCAGGATAACAACCTCTACCTCAACGTGATCAAGACACTGGAGATGATTGTGGACTAAAGGAAAAGGTGGACCGAGCACACCCTCATTCTCCTCGACAGGGCTGTATTTGAGCAGGTTGAGAGCTTCAAGTTCCTTGGTGTCCACATCACCAACAAACTATCATGGTCCAAACACACCAAGACAGTTGTGAAGAGGGCACGACAAGGCCTATTCCCCCTCGGGAGACTGAAAAGATTTGGCATGGGTCCTCACAACGTCAAAATGTTCTGCCATACCAGGCATCAGCGCCTGGTATGGCAACTGCTCGGCCTCTGACCGCAAGGCACTACAGACGGTAGTGCATCACTAGGGCCAAGCTTCCTGCCTACTTGGACCTCTATACCAGGCGGTGTCAGAGGAAGGTCCAAAAATTATCCAAAGGCTCCAGCCACCCTAGTCATTGACTATTATCTCTGCTTCCGCACGGCAAGTGGTACCGGAGCCTCAAGTCTAGCTCCAAAAGGCTTCTTAACAGCTTCTACCCCCAAGTCTTATAACTCCTGAACAGCTAATCAAATTGCTACCTGGACTACTTTCATTGTCCCCCCCCATTTTTACGCTGTTGATTTTTAAGCGGTGCCTTGTAAAAAATAATTCATCCCCCTTGGAATTTTTCCTATTTTTATTTTTCCTATTTTACAACCTGTATTTGAAATAGATTTTTATTTGGATTTCATGTAATGGAAAAATTAAATGAAACAGAAAAGTGGTGCGTGGATATGAATTCACCCCCTTTGCAATGAAGCCCCTAAAAAAGATCTGTTGCAACCAAAAACCTTCAGAAGTCACATAATTAGTTAATTAAAGTCCACCTGTGTGTAATCTAAGTGTCACATGATCTCAGTATATATACACCTGATCTGAAAGGCCTCAGAGTCTGCAACCCCACTAAGCAAGGCGCACCACCAAACAAGCGACATCATGAAGACCAAGGAGCTTTCCAAACAGGTCAGGGACAAAGTTGTGGAGAAGTACAGATCAGGGATGGATTATGAAAAATATCAGAAAATTTGAACATCCCATGGAGCACCATTAAATCCATTATAAATTTTTTTAAAGAATATGGCTCCACAACAAACCTGCCAAACCTGCCAAACTCACAGACCAGGCAAGGAGGGCATTAATCAGAGAGGCAACAAAGAGATCAAAGATAACCCTGAAGGAGCTGCAAAGCTCCACAGCAGAGATTGGAGTATCTGTTCATAGGACCACTTTAAGCCGTACACTCCACAGAGCTGGGCTTTATGGAAGAGTGGCCAGAAAAAGCCATTGCTTAACTTCTCTGGGATAGGTGGCAATATTTTTACGTCCGGATGAAAAGCGTGTCCAAAGTAAACTGCCTGCTACTCAGGCTCAGAACCTAGATATGCATATATTATTAGTAGATTTGGATAGAAAACACTCTGAAGTTTCTAAAAGTGTTTGAATCATGTCTGTGACTATAACATAACTTATTTGGCAGGCGAAACCCCAAGGACAAACCATTCAGATTTTTTTGTTTGTTGAGGTCACTCTCTTTTCAATGAGGTTTCATTGGGAATCCAGATTTCTAAGGGACCTTCTTGCAGTTCCTATCGCTTCCACTGGATGTCAACAGTCTTTAGAAATTGGTTGAGGTTTTTCCTTTGAGAAATGAAGAAGTAACACTGTTCAGAATGAGGGTAGAGGGAAGAGTATTATTTGTTAGAGGCGCGTGACCTGAAAGCTAGCTACACTTTGTTTTCCTCCGGTATTGAACACAGTATATCCCGACTTCAATTTTATCGATTATTTACATAAAAAAATACCTAAAGTTGTATTACAAAAGTAGTTTGAAATGTTTGGACAAGCTTACAGGTACCTTTTGAGATATTTTGTAGTCACGTTGCGGAAGTTGGAACCGGTGTTTTTCTGGATCAAATGCGCCAAATAAATGGAAATTTTGGATATATATCGACGGAATTATTAATCGAACAAAAGGACCGTTTGTGATGTTTATGGGACACACATTGGAGTGCCAACAGAAGAAGCTCGTCAAAGGTAAGGCATGAGTTATATCTTTATTTCTGCGTTCTGTGAGCGCCTGGAGGGTTGAAATATGATGGTCTGTGTTTGTTTGCTTTGGGGATTTCCTCAGATAATAGCATTGTTTGCTTTCGCCTTAAAACTTCTTTGGGATAGGGGGGGCTATTTTCACTTTGTAAAAAATCGTTCCCAAATTAAACTGCCTCGTACTCAATTCTTGCTCGTACAATATGCATATTATTATTACTATTGGATAGAAAACACTCAAGTTTCTAAAACCGTTTGAATTATATCTGTGAGTAAAACAGAACTCATTTTGCAGCAAACTTCCTATCAGGAAGTGAAAAATCTGAAATCGAGGCTCTGTTCCAGGGCCTTCCTATTCATTTGCTTGAAATCTATGGATATACATGCACTTCATACGCCTTCCACTAGATGTCAAGAGGCAGTGAGAGGTGGAATGGGGTGTCTAGCTAGATCTGAGGTCGAATAAGAGCTCTTGGAATGACGTGACCTCTATTTCCTTTGTTCAGCAAGGCGCGGGAAGGAACCCTGGATTGCCTTCTGAAAAGCTTTCGTTATAGACGGCTAATATCTCCGGCTTTGATTTTATTGGATACATGTGATAATATCATCATAAAGTATGTTTTTTCAATATAGTTTTATCAGATTATTGAAAGTCTATCGGGAGTTTTGGCGTTTTCCGTTCTCTGCGTTTGGTGAAGATGGACAGCTTCGCGCCACCTGACTAGCTTTGGTTGCTAATTCGACAGGAGAAAAGGACATTCTAAAACCAAACAACGATTATTCTGGACAAAGGACCCCTTGTACAAGATTCTGATGGAAGCTCAGCAAAAGTAGGAACCATTTATGATGTTATTTCGTATTTCTGTGGAAAATGTTTAGTACTATTTTCCGCACTCATTGCAGGCGCTGCCTCGCTATAACGTAAGCTGTATGTCGTACTAAAGTTATTTTTAGAATTCTAACACGGCGATTGCATTAAGAACTAGTGTATCTTTCATTTGCTGTACAACATGTATTTTTTAGTAAAGTTTATGATGAGTTCTTTGATTAGATTAGGTGAGTGTCAGAAATATATCCGGATAATTTTGTGCAGTTTGGCTACGTATTCACATTGTAAAACCACGATTTATACCTGAAATATGCAAATTTTTCGAACAAAACATAGATTTATTGTATAACATGTTATAAGACTGTCATCTGATGAAGTTGTTTCTTGGTTAGTGACTAATTCTATCTCTATTTGGGGGTTTTGTGCAAGCTACCTGTGCTGTGAAAGAAATGTCTGTGCTTTTTTGTATTTGGTAAAAATCGGACATGTTGGCTGGATTCACAAGATGTTTATCTTTCATTTGCTGTATTGGACTTGTTAATGTGTGAAAGTTAAATATTTCAAAAAAATATTTTTATTTTTTGCGGCGCCGTTGTTTTGGGTCGCCGGCTGGGATCCGATCCATTGTCCTGGTTGGTGGGCCAAACAGAGGATCCGCTTCGGGAAAGTCGTATTCCTGGTCGTAATGTTGGTGAGTTGACGTTGCTCTTATATCCAATAGTTCCTCCCGACTGTATGTAATAAAACCTAAGATTTCCTGCGGTAACAATGTAAGAAATAACACAAAAACGAAATACTGCCTAGTTTCCTAGGAACGCGAAGCGAGGCGGCCATCTCTGTCGGCGCCGGTGGATCAGATATATAAGATAGACACTTCAGAACAAACTTCCTTTCGATTTTTTGGGGTGGGACTGTTGTTCTATGTAGTGAATCTGTTATTCAATGCATTTGTATGAGCTACTTGCAGTAAGGCCAAATAAAAATGTCATCAAATAATTTTTGGGATATTTTTTGGGATACCTCAAGGGGTCTTAAAATTCAAAATCAAATAGCTAAATGATCCTTGGTATGACGTTCCTAAAACAATTCCATATAGCTTAGTACAACCCCCCCCCCCCCCCCCCCCCCCCCCCTTCCCCTGGCTTAGACAGGGCTTAGATTCTTATGGGTTTCTTATAAAAACAAGAACTAAAAAACTTTACTCAAGAGAGACTGGCATGAATAGTATTGATATTTGCCCTCTGTTGAGCAAAACGCGCCGCTCTATTCCGGGCCAGCTGCATCTTAACTATGTAATTCTTTGCAGCACTTGACCATATGACTGGACAATAATCAAGATAAGATCAAACTAGAGCCTGCAAGACTTGCTTTCTGCAGTATGTAAAAAATAACAGGCCATCTCTTTATCACAGACAGACCTCTCCCCATCTTTACAACCATTGAATCAATATGTTTTGACCATGACAGTTTACAATCTAAGCTTCTAGAAGTATCAGTTATCAGTTTCAGGTCCAGAACTTATGAAATTATTTCTACCAAATACAATGTTCTTAGTTTTAGAGATGTTCAGGACCAGTTTATTACTGGCCAGCCACTCTAAAACGGACTCCAACTCTTTGTTTAGGTTTGCAGTGATTTCATTAGCTGTGGTTGCTGATGCGTACAGGGTTGAATCATCAGCACACAGGGACACATAGGCTTTGTTTAATGCCAGTTGCAGGTCATTGCCCTGAGGTACACCACACTTTAAATATTTAACTTCAGATAGATATCTCTGAATACATGACATGGCAGATGTTGAAAAGCCATAACACATACATTTGTTAAACCCTTGTGTGGTGTTCAGGTCTGTGGGACCCATTTTCAATGTTTACTAATAGAACAATTATACAATTAATTATTTTTTCAACTTGAGACTCATTAGCTTTGACTCATTTTCTGTGAAGAACAGATAAAATAACACATTTCATTGAGTGCACACTGTGCACCCCCCTACACATTTACAGTGGCTTGTGAAAATATTCACCCCCTTGGCATTTTTCCTATTTTGTTGCCTTACAACCTGGAATTAACCTGTCTAGGATCAGCGTGGCGCTAGCGGCACACCCCCCCCCCCCCACTGAAAAACCAGTGCCGCGAAATTCAAAAAAAATATTTTTTTAAAATATTTAACTTTCACACATTAAAGTCCAATACAGCTAATGAAAGACACAGATCTTGTGAATCCAGTCAACACTTCCGATTTTTAAAATGTTTTACAGGGAAGACACAATATGTAAAGATGTACATCTATTACCTAAAAACACATTAGCATAATCCACCATCTTTTATTTGTCCACCAACACCAGTAGCCATCACCAATTCGGCTAAACTAAGATATTTATAGCCCCTAACCAACAAAAAAACTCATTAGATGACAGTCTGATAACATATTTATGGTATGGGATAGGTTTTGTTAGAAAAAAGTGCATATTTCAGGTAGATGGCATAGTTTACAATTGCACCCACCATCACAAATGGACTAGAATAATTACAATGAGCAACGTGTTTACCTAACTACTAATCATCAAACATTTCGTAAAAATACACAGCATACACGAATCGAAAGACACAGATCCTGTGAATACAGACAATATTTCAGATTTTCTAAGTGTCTTACAGCGAAAACACAATAAATCGTTATATTAGCTTAGCACATAGCAATTAGCAGCCCAGCATTGATTCTAGCCAAAGTGAGCGATAAAAGTCAACATCGCCAAAAGATATTAATTTTTTCACTAACCTTCTCAGAATTCTTCCGATGACACTCCTGTAACATCACATTACAACATGCATATACAGTTTGATCGAAAATGTTTATATTTAGCCCCCAAAATCATGGTTAGACAATGTGAAATGTAGCTCAGTTGGTCAGAAAATGTCCTTGCGCCACTTAGACAGTGATCTACTCTTATACATAAATACTCATAAACGTGACTAAAAAATACAGGGTGGACAGGGATTGATAGACAATTTAATTCTTAATACAATTGCGTTATTACATTTTTTAATTTATCCTTACTTTTCAATACAGTTTGCGCCAAGCGAAGCTACGTCAAAAAACATGGCGTCCTAAGCCACTAAAATGTTTCGACAGAAACACGATTTATCATAATAAAAATGTCCTACCTTGAGCTGTTCTTCCATCAGTATCTTGGGCAAAGGATCCTTTCTTGGGAGAAATCGTCTTTTGGTGGAAAGCTGTCCTCTTGCCATGTGGAAATGTCAACTGCGTTCGGGATGAACTGAAAAGCGTGCCCAACTTTTCACATCGTTGCAAAAATAAATGTCCCAAAATCGCACTAAACGGATATAAATTGCTATAAAACGCTTTAAATTAACTACCTTATGATGTTTTTAACTCCTATAACGAGTGAAAAGATGACCGGAGAAATATAACAGGCTAAACTAACGCTTGGAACAAGTGCGCGCCGGTGTCCTCTTGGCTCATGACGCAGCTCCCAAAGAATGACTAGCTTCAGGGTTTTTTCATTTGTAGGGCCTGTGAACGCGCAATCGACCCCGTTGGAATCGTCATCACGTAAAGGCATCCAGGGGAAGACGTAAGAAGTGTCCGTATAGTCATAGCAACGACAGTGCCCTTTTAAATGACTTCAGAACAGTGGCCAACATTTCTCAAATCTGACTCCATGTCAGGGAAATTGCTGTAGAATGGGCTCTGTTCCACTTAGAGACAAAATTTCAACTCCTATAGAAACTATAGACTGTTTTCTATCCAATAATAATAATAATATGCATATTGTACGATCAAGGATTTTGTGGGAAGCCGTTTAAAAAATTAGCCAAATTAGCATAAGTAGTCTAAACAGCGCCCCCATCCCCAACAGGTTAAAATATATTTCTGGGGGATATGTATCATTTGATTTACACAACATGCCAACCACTTTGAAGATGCTAAATATTTTTTTGTGTGTGAAACTAACAAATAAGAAAACAAATAGAACTTGAGCATGCATAACAATTCACCTCGACAAAGTCAATACTTTGTAGAGCCACCTCTTGCAGCAATTACAGCTGCAAGTCTCTAAGGGTATGTCTCTATAAGCTTGGCACATCTAGCCACTGGGATTTTTGCCCATTCTTCAAGGTAAAACTGCTCCAGCTCCTTCAAGTTGGATGGGTTCCGCTGGTGTACAGCAATCTTTTGGATTAAGGTCTGGGATTTGACTAGGCCATTCCAAGACTTTTAAATGTTGCCTCTTAAACCACTCGAGTGTTGCTTTAGCAGTATGCTTAGGGTCATTGTCCTGCTGGAAGATGAACCTCTGTCCCAGTCTCAAATCTCTGGAAGACTGAAACAGGTTTCCCTCAAGAATTTCCCTGTATTTAGCACCATCCATCATTCCTTCAATTCTGACCAGTTTCCCAGTCCCTGTAGATGAAAAACATCCCTACAGAATGATGCTGCCACCACCATACTTCACTGTGGGGATGGTGTTCTCGGGGTGATGAGAGGTGTTGGGTTTGTGCCAGACATAGCATTTTCCTTGATGGCCAAAACGCTTATTTTAGTCTCATCTGAGCAGAGTACCTTTTTCCATATGTTTGGGGAGTTTCCCACATGCCTTTTGGCGAACACCAAACGTGTTTGCTTATTTTTTTCTTTAAGAAATGGCTTTTTCTGGCAACTCTTCCATAAAGCCCAGCTCTGTGGAGTGTACGGCTTAAAGTGGCCCAATGGATTGATACTCCAATCTCTGCTGTGGAGCTTTTTTTTTTCCTTCAGGGTTATCTTTGGTCTCTTTGTTGTCTCGCTGATTAATGCCCTCCTTGCCTGATCCGTGAGTTTTGGTGGGTGGCCCTCTCTTGGCAGGTTTGTTGTGGTGCCATATTCTTTCAATTTTTTATAATGATTTAATGGTGCTCCATGGGATGTTCAAAGTTTCGTATATTTTTTATAACCCACCCCTGATCTGTACTTCTCCACAACTTTGTCCCTGACCTGTTTGGAGAGCTCCTTGGTCTTCATGGTGGCACTTGCTTGGTGTTGCGCCTTAATTTGTGGTGTTGCAGACTCTGGGGCCTTTCAGTACAGGCGTATACATACTGAGGTCATGTGACAATTAGATTGCACACAGGTGCACATGCCAAGTCGCAGTTGTAAATGAGAACTTGTTATCCACTAGCCTACCTGGTTAAATAAAGGTGAAATATATATATTTTTTATTTATTTTAAATTTAACTAATTATGTGACTTCTGAAGGTTATTGGTTGCACCAGATCTTATTTAGGGGCTTCATAGCAAAGGGGGTGAATACATATACACACCACTTTTATGTTATTTTCACTTCACGAATTTGGACTATTTTGTGTATGTCCATTACATGAAATCCAAATTAAAATCCATTTCAATTACAGGCTGTAATGCAACAAAATTGGAAAAATGCCTAGGGGGATGAATAGTTTTGCAAGGCACTGTATATTACATATTTGGTGTTCGGGTCCACTGTACCCGAGGGCAATACAAATATGGAAAAGTGTGTGTGTGTAGGTCAAAACAAGTAAAAATGAAACAATAATGTTTGCTGTGTGCCTTCACTCTGTCTTCCTCCTCCCTGGGCCTGGTGTTTCAACAGCACCAATAATCAATCAATCAAATGTATTTATTAAGCCATTCTTACATCAGCTGATGTCACAAAGTGCTGTACAGAAATCCAGTCTGTCTCCCTGCCTGTCTCCCACTTTTCTTGCACTCTTTACCCTTTGTAGTGTGTGAAACTACACAATGTCTTGCGGGAACTTGCACAATGTTATTACAATACATTATTTCTACACAATATTTTTATAATTTTTTACAATGTAAGTATTTTCACACATTCTACCCCAGCCAGGTGCAAATTGGGGGAGGGACACAACAAATAAATAGATGTGCATGTATGGCTCCTTACCACAATCAATCAGTATGACAAAAACAATCCCTGCTCAGAGGGCCTTAGAATTTTTTTTTTCAGAGAGAGAAGCTAGTGTGGAAGGAGTCTTCCACTTTGGAAGATGAAGAATTTTCCAAATATCAGGATCAAGTCTCGGTCAATTTGGAGTGAGTTGGAAGAAGAGGATGAGATTGACCCTCAGCCAGCCCGTCAGCAACCAGTTAATCAGCAGCCTGCAGGAGAAGAAATATGGATGTCAAAAAATTGTGAAATTGAATGGTCTTCTTTCCCAAGGAGTGAGCCACCCCGAAAGGCTGCCAATGTGATAAGGATGCTACCAGGGCTGACGTGGATGGTGGTTACTCATGTGCAAGACATAAAGTCTTCTTCTGAACTATTCATCCCAGACACCATACACAAAATCATTCTGGACTGCACTAATTTTGTCACACCCTGATCTGTTTCACCTGTCTTTGTGATTGTCTCCACCCTTCTCTAGGTGTCGCCCATCTTCCCCATTATCCCATGTGTATTTATACCTGTGTTCTGTTTGTCTGTTGCCAGTTCATTTTGTTCATCAAACCTACCAGCAGTTTTCCCCTTGCTCCTGTCTTGTCTATAGTTCCTGTTTTCTAGTTGTCCTGGTTTTGACCTAACTGCCTGCCCTGACCCTGTGCCTGTCTGTCGTCCTGTACCTTTGCCCCACTACTCTGGATTACCAACCTATGTCTGACCTGAGCCTGCCTGCCGTCCTGTACCTTTGCCCCACTACTCTGGATTACCAACCTATGTCTGACCTGAGCCTGCCTGCCGTCCTGTACCTTTGCCCCACTACTCTGGATTACCGACCTCAATCAATCAATCAAATGTATTTATAAAGCCCTTTTTACATCAGCCTATGTCCCAAAGTGCTGTACAGAAACCCAGCCTAAAACAGCAAGCAATGCAGATGTAGAAACACGGTTGCTAGGAAACACTCCCCAGAAAGGCCAGAACCTAGGAAGAAACCTAGAGAGGAACCAGGATATGAGGCCAGTCCTCTTCTGGCTGAGCCGGGTGGAGATTATAACAGAACATGGCCAAGATGTTCATAGATTACCAGCAGGGTCAAATAATAATAATCACAGTGGTTTTAGAGGGTGCATTAGGTCAGCACCTCAGGAGTAAATGTCAGTTGGCTTTTCATAGCCGATCATTCAGAGTATCTCTACTGCTCCTGCTGTCTCTAGAGAGTTGAAAACTGCAGGTCTGGGACACGGTAGCACCTCCGGTGAACAGGTCAGGGTTCCATAGCCACAGACAGAACAGTTGAAACTGGAGCAGCAGCATGACCAGGTGTACTGGGGACAGCAAGGAGTCATCAGGACAGGTATTCCTGAGGCATGGTTCTAGGGCTCAGGTCCTCCTCAAAGAGAGAGAAGAGAGATAATTAGAGAGCGCATAAGAAAGGGGAATACTCCAGATATAACAGACTGACCCTAGCCCCCTACACAAACTATTGCAGCATAAATACTGGAGGCTGAGACCTCTGCCTGACCTGACCCTGCCGTTCTGTTCCTTTGCCTGCCCGTGTTTGATTTGATAAACTTTTGTTACTTCAACACTGTCTGCACCTGGGTCTTACCTGCAAACCTGATAAATGTGAAAGGAAGGCATGTTTCCGGAGAGAGATGGACCAAACTAATTTAATGGATTATAGAATAGATTACAATGCTACAAATGGAGGGGTGGACAATTTAGACAAGCCGGTGACTGGCTACAGCTGCAAAAGAAGAACCCTAAGCTAGCCACTTGTGATATTCCTCAACATCTTGGCCATCTCGGAGTACAATGTGTTTGTCATCTGGATGGCGTTGAACCCAGAATGGAAGCTCCAGTCCAGAGGGAAGCTCCAGAGGAGACAGCTCTTTCTCGAGGAGCTGGGCAAGGCATTGGTAAGACCTCAAATCCAAAGGAGGCAACATATCCCAAGGACGCCAGCTTCTGCAGCCATTGTGAGGAGGATTCAGGAGGAGGATGCTGGTGCCCCATCCTCCTGAACCACCAACTCCAATACTAGAAGTACCGGTTGAGGAGTGATGGACTCAATCCTAGCTTGAGGGGTGCTCTCATCTTGTCTATGAACCTAGACAGGGCTCTAACTCCCCTAGCTCCACAATGAGATAGGGTGCAGGCCTATTCACCAGACGTTGCTACCTGTCCCAGACCTGCTGTTTTCAACTCTCTAGAGACAGCAGGAGCAGTATAGATACTCTGAATGATCGGCTATGAAAAGCCAAATGACATTTACTCCTGAGGTGCTGACTTGTAGCACCCTCTACAACCACTGTGATCATTATTATTTGACCCTGCTGGTCATCTATGAACATTTGAACATCTTGGCCATGTCCTGTTATAATCTCAACACGGCACAGCCAGAGAAGGACTGGCCACCCCTCATAGCCCAGATCCTCTCTAGGTTTCTAGGTTCTGCCGTTCGAGCGCCGCCCGAACGGGAAGAGGCACCATCCTCGGCGGGACTCGTAACAGTACCCCCCTCCCGACGCGCAGCTCCCGCAGCGCGCCGACTCCGGCCTCGAGGACGACCCGGAGGGCGAGGAGCAGGGCGCTCCGGATGGAGGCGGTGAAAGTCCCTCAACAGGGACGGATCCAAGATGTCCCCCACCGGTACCCAGCATCTCTCCTCCGGACCGTACCCCTCCCAGTCCACGAGGTACTGCAGGCCCCTCACCCGGCGTCTTGAGTCCAGAATGGCTCTGATCCTATACGCCGGGGACCCCTCGATGTCGAGAGGGGGAGGAGGGACCTCCGGTACCTCACCTTCCTGCAGGGACCAGCTACCACCGGCCTGAGGAGAGACACATGAAACGAGGGGTTAATACGATAGTAAGAGGGAAGTTGTAACCTATAACACACCTCGTTTATCCTCCTCAGGACTTTAAATGGCCCCACACACTGCGGCCCCAGCTTCCGGCAGGGCAGGCGGAGGGGCAGGTTTCGGGCCGAGAGCCAGACCCTGTCCCCTGGTGCAAACACAGGGGCCTCACTGCGGTGGCGGTCAGCGCTCCTCTTCTGCCGTTCACTGGCCTGCTTGAGAGAGTCCTGGACCGCTCGCCAGGTCTCTCTAGAGCGCTGTACCCATTCCTCCACCGCAGGAGCCTCAGTCTGGCTCTGGTGCCACGGAGCCAGGACCGGCTGGTACCCCAGTACACACTCGAAGGGCGACATGTTCGTAGATGAGTGGCGGAGTGAGTTCTGGGCCAACTCCGCCCACGGGACGTACCTCGCCCATTCTCCTGGCCGGTCCTGGCAATACGACCTCAGAAACCTACCCACCTCCTGGTTCACTCTCTCCACCTGCCCATTACTTTCGGGGTGATACCCAGAGGTGAGGCTGACCGAGACCCCCAGACACTCCATAAACGCCCTCCATACCCGGGACGTGAACTGGGGACCTCGATCAGATACGATATCCTCCGGCACCCCATAATGCCGGAAGACGTGGGTAAATAGAGCCTCCGCAGTCTGTAGGGCCGTAGGGAGACCAGGCAATGGGAGGAGACGACAGGACTTAGAGAACCGATCCACAACGACCAAAATGGTAGTGTTCCCCTGAGACGGAGGAAGATCCGTCAAAAAATCTACTGATAGATGAGACCATGGCCGTTGTGGAACCGGAAGGGGTTGTAACTTCCCCCTTGGTAGGTGCCTAGGAGCCTTACTCTGAGCGCATACCGAGCAGGAGGAGACATAGAGTCTCACGTCCTTAGCCAAGGTGGGCCACCAGTATTTCCCTCTAAGACCACGCACTGTCCTCTCCACCCCCCGGATGACCCGAAGCAGGTATTGAGTGAGCCCACCGAATCATCGATCACGAACACCAAGCGGTACGTACCTACGGCCAGTCGGACACTGGGACGGCGCAGGTTCTACCCTCAACGCCCGCTCGATGTCCGCGTCCACCTCCCATACCACCGGAGCCACCAGACATGAGGCGGGAAGGATGGGAGTCGGATCGATGGGCCGGTCATCCGTGTCATAGAGACGAGAGCGCGTCGGCCTTTGTGTTGAGGGAACCTGGTCGGTAAGAGATTGTAAATCTAAAACGAGTAAAAAACATGGCCCACCTCGCCTGACGCGGATTCAATCTCCTCGCCTCTCGGATATACTCCAGATTGCGATGGTCAGTCCAGATGAGAAAAGGGTACTTAGCCCCCTCAAGCCAGTGTCTCCACACCTTCAGGGCTTTTACCATAGCTAGTAACTCCCTGTCCCCCACATCATAGTTCCGCTCCGCCGGACCCAACCTCTTAGAAAAGAAAGCACAGGGACGGAGCTTCGGTGGCGTGCCCGAGCGCTGTGATAGCACGGCTCCAACACCAGCCTCGGACGCATCCACCTCCACTATGAACGCTAATGAAGGGTCCGGATGCGCCAACACGGGAGCCTCAGTGAAACGTGCCTTCAACTGGTTAAAAGCTCTCTCAGCCTCGGCCGACCACTGTAGACGCACCGGCCCTCCCTTTAGCAGTGAGGTAATGGGGGCCGCCACTTGGCCAAAACCCCGGATAAACCTCCGGTAGTAATTGGCAAACCCTAAAAACCGCTGCACCTCCTTTACCGTGGTTGGAGTCGGCCAATTACGCACGGCGTTAACGCGATCACTCTCCATCACCACCCCTGAGGTGGAAATGCGATAACCCAGGAAGGAAACGGCTTGTTTGGAAAACACACATTTCTCAGCCTTGACGTATAGGTCATGCTCCAGCAGCCTCCCAAGAACCCTGCGCACCAGGGAAACATGCGCGGCGCGTGTAGCAGAATAGATCAGGATGTCATCAATATACACTACCACACCCTGCCCGTGCATGTCCCTGAGAATCTCATCTACAAAGGATTGGAAAACGGCTGGAGCATTCTTTAACCCATACGGCATGACGAGGTACTCATAGTGGCCTGATGTGGTACTAAACGCTGTTTTCCACTCGTCTCCCTCCCGAATACGCACCAAATTATACGCGCTCCTAAGATCCAGTTTTGTGAAAAAACGTGCTCCGTGGAATGATTCCACCGCCGTAGCGATGAGAGGTAGCAGATAACTAAATCCCACTGTGATTGAATTTAGACCTCGATAATCAATGCACGGACGCAGACCTCCCTCCTTCTTTCTCACAAAAAAGAAACTCGAGGAGACGGGTGACATGGAGGGCCGAATGAACCCCTGTCTCAGAGCTTCCGTGACATATGTCTCCATAGCCAACGTCTCCTCCTGTGACAAGGGGTACACATGACTCCTGGGAAGTGCAGCGTTCACCTGGAGGTTTATCACACAATCCCACCGTCGATGAGGTGGTAATTTAGTCGCTTTCTTTTTACTAAAAGCGATAGCCAAATCGGCATATTCTGGGGGAATGCGCACAGTGGAAACCTGGTCTGGACTCTCCACCGAGGTGGCACCGATGGAAACTCCCACACACCTACCTGAACACTCCTCTGACCACCCCTGAAGAGCTCCCTGTCTCCAGGAAATGAGGGGATTGTGAATGGCTAGCCAAGGAACCCCCAACACCACTGGAAACCCAGGTGAATCAATAAGGTAGAAACTAATCTGCTCCCTATGATCCCCCTGTGTTACCATGTCCAGCGGAATCGTGGCCTCCCTGATCAGCCCTGACCCTAGTGGTCGGCTATCTAGGGAGTGCACAGGGAAAGGAGGGTCTATCTGCACCAACGGAATACCCAACTTACGGGCGAGTCCGCGATCCATAAAACTCCCAGCTGCGCCTGAGTCTACGAGCGCCTTATGCTGGAGAGAAGGGAAAAACGCAGGAAAAAAAATAACCAAAAACATGTGACCGACAGGAAGCTCTGGGTGAGTCTTGTGCCTACTCACCTGGGGTGATCGAGGAGTATTCCGCCTGCCATCTCCACTCCCAGAGGCGCTCCTCCAACACCGGTCTGAAGTGTGTCCTCTCCTGCCACAATAGGTGCAAGAGAAGCCACCTCCTCTGGCCCCCCTAGATGCAGCCCCTCCCAACTCCATCGGGGTTGAAGCGGGAGGACTGGGAGGTGGAACGGACAGGACCCCCTCTGAACGCCCGCGGGCAGCTAGCAGGTTGTCCAGTCGTATAGACATGTCAATTAACTCATCGAGAGAGAGCGTAGTGTCTCGACAAGCTAGCTCCCGACGGACGTCCTCCCGAAGGCTACATCGATAATGGTCCATCAGGGCCCTGTCATTCCACCCCGCGCCAGCAGCCAAGGTCCGGAACTCCAAAGCGAAGTCTTGCGCACTCCTCGTCTCCTGTCTGAGGTGGAACAGTCTCTCACCCACCGCTCGGCCCTCCTGAGTGTGGTCAAATACGGCCCGAAAGCGGCGAGTGAACTCTGGGTAGTTGTCTCGAACAGAGTCTGGGCCGTTCCAGACCGCATTAGCCCATTCCAGGGCTCTACCCGTCAGACAGGAGATGAGGAGGCTAACACTCTCCTCTCCAGAGGGAGTCGGACGAACAGTGGCCAAGTAGAGCTCCAACTGGAGCAAAAACCCCTGGCACCCAGCCACCGCTCCATCGTACTCCCTTGGGAGCGCAAGACGCAATGCACCCGAACCTGATGCTGACGTTGATGGGGAAGGTTGCGCCGTCTGGGAAGGAGCTGGGGTTGTAGTCGGGATACCACTCCTCTCCCATCGTTCCATCCTCTCCATCATCATGTCCATTGCCGTCCCTATCCGATGGAGAACGGCGGTGTGATGCTGGACACGCTCCTCCATCGATGGGAGAGGGGTGGTTGCTGCTTCTGCTGACTCCATTATTTTTGGTGCGGGCTTCTGTCACAATTCCAGTGGTGGAAACAAGAGTCAGGTGCAGAGAGCAGGAATCTCTTTCAAAAAGTGGAATTTTATTTCCTTAACGTAATCACCTAACAACCGGTGACGCCACACTAAACACTGGGCGCGTAAAGAGAAATGTCCAAAGTCAATTGAATAACAAAATCCACAAAATACACACCACAAACACGAAACAGAAAAACAAGCCCGCACAAAAGGGAGCGGGCAAACTGGGTTTAAATAACCCCTAATCTAAACACACAACAGGTGAAACAAATTAGACAAACTAAAAGGAAAACAGAAAAGGGGATCGGTGGCAGCTAGTAGACCGGAGACGACGACCGCCGAGCGCCGCCCGAACGGGAAGAGGCACCATCCTCGGCGGGACTCGTAACAAAACTACAGTTGAGTTGTTTGGAAGGAACACACAACACTATGTGTGGAGAGAAAAAAAGGCACAGCACACCAACATCAAAACCTCATCCCAACTGTAAAGTATGGTGGAGGGAGCATCATGATTTGGGGCTGATTTGCTGCATCAGGGCCTGGACAGCTTGCTATCATCAATGGAAAAATGAATTCCCAAGTTTATCAAAACATTTTGCAGGAGAATGTTAGGCTATCTGTCCGCCAATTGAAGTTGGTTGATGCAACAGGACAACGACCCAAAACACAGAAGTAAATCAACAACAGAATGGCTTCAACAGAAGAAAATACGCTTTCTGGAGTGGCCCAGTCAGAGTCCTGACCTCAACCCAATTGAGACGCTGTGGCATGACCTCAAGAGCAGTTCACACCAGACATCCCAAGAATATTGCTGAACTGAAACAGTTTTGTAAATAGGAATGGTCCAAAATTCCTCCTCTCTGATGTGCAGGTCTGATATGCAACTACACATCACGATTGGTTGAGGTTATTGCTGCCGAAGTAGGGTCAACCAGTTATTAAATCTAAGGGTTCACGTACTTTTTCCATTCTGCACTGTGAATGTTTACACGGTGTGTTCAATAAAGACATAAAAATGTATAATTGTTTGTGCGTTATTAGTTTAACCTTTCTAGGACACACGTTCTGCTAGTGGAACCCCCCCCAACATTCCGCTGAAAAGGCAGCGCGCGAAATTCAAAAATATTTTTTCGCAATATGTAACTTTCACACATTAACAAGTCCAATACAGCAAATGAAAGATAAACATATGTTAATCTACCCATCGTGTCCGATTTTTTAAATGTTTTACAGCGAAAACACAACATATTTATGTTAGATCACCACCAAATCCCAAAACACAGCCATTTTTCCCAGCCAAAGATAGTCACACAAAAGAAGAAATAGAGATAAAATTATTCACTAACCTTTGATAATCTTCATCAGATGACACTCATAGGACATCATGTTACACAATACATTTCTATTTTGTTCGATAATGTGCATATTTATATCGACAACTCTCGGTTTACATTGGAACCATGTACAGAAATGCCTCCAAAATATCCGGAGTAATTGCAGAGAGCCACGTCAAATATTAGAAATACTCATCATAAACTTTGATGAAAGATAAATGTTTTTCATATAATTTAAGATACACTTGTTCTTAATGCAACCGCTGTGTCAGATTTAAAAAAAAACTTTAGTAAAAAGCACACCATGCAATAATCTGAGACGGCGCTAGGATTTAACAACATTTCTCCGCCATGTTGGAGTCAACAGAAATACGAAATTACATCATAAATATTCCCTTACCTTTTGATTATCTTCATCAGAATGCAATGCCAGGAATCCTAGTTCCACAATAAATCGCTGTTTCAACTTTAGCTAGGATGTGTAGTACACGTGTCCAAACGCTGGCGCAGATGCAGGCAAACGTCGGACGAAAACCTCAAAAAGTTATATTACAAGTCGAATGAACTAGTCAAACTTAGTAGAGAATCAATCTTCAGGATGTTTTTATCATATATATCCAATAACGTTCCAACCGGAGCATTTCTTCATGTCTGTATAAGTAATGGCACACATTGCCATTTCATGACGCGTGACCAGGAACTAGCATTCTGCCAGACCACTGACTCGAATAGCTCCCATCCGGCCCCACATCACACTAGAGGCTTCATTCCACATTCTACAGACTGTTGACATCTAGTGGAAGGCGTAGGAAGTGCAAACAGATCCATATATTACAGGGAATTGAATAGGTGATGATCGACCCTTCTCAGAATTCTCACTTCCTGTTTGGAAGTTTGCCTGCCATATGAGTTCTGTTATACGCACAAACATAATTCAAACAGTTTTAGAAACTTCAGATAATATGTATATATTATCATCGGGACAGAGTAGGAGGCAGTTCACTATGGGCACCAATTCATCCAAAAGTGAAAATGCTGCCCCCTATCCCAAAGAAGTTTTAAGCAGACTTTGTTGGTCTATTGTTGTGACCTAAATGAGGATCAAATTGTATGACCTATTTATGCAGAAATCCAGGTATTTCCAAAGGGTTCACATACTTTTTCTTGCCACTGTATGTGAGTGAGATGTTAGTAAAATTTCTGAACTAAGTGTTTTCATCATTCTCGATTCCAGCCGGTACCAACAAGAAGCGCTGCGATGTGTGTGGACCCAACGAGGACAGGAAGACATAGTACACATCTATTAAGTGTAAGAAATACATTTGCAACACACACACAGTAAAACTCTGTCACACGTGGTGTGTAGAACGGCCTTCATTTGTGTTCAATGGGGCTCATTTGTCCTTCCAATTTGTTCCTTTCAAACAAATAAACATCAATAGTGATGAAAACCTTGTTTCATTTACAAGATAAACATGATTTATTCCACCCATGTGTTGATTACCTAGCAGAGGTAAATGGCAAATATTAACCATGTATGCTGTCTATATTAATTGTAGTTGATGTAAGTCAACATCTAAATATTTTAATTGAAATTGTTAAGGCTGTATTGTTTTCAAAACCCAATAATGTTGTAGGTCCATCAGACCCGCGGACATTGGGTGAATAACAAAAACATGAACACCACACAAGAGTTATCAAAAGGTTATGACAAATAATATCAAAGGCTGCACTGGAATCTAACAATACAGCTCCCACAAACGTCTTATCAATTTCTTCCATCACCAGTAATTTGTGTCAGTGCAGTACATGTTGAATGCCCTTCTCTATCAGCTTGCAGAAAGTCTGTTGTTAATGGTCATATGTTTACAGAGAAATAGTATTGTATTTGGTCAAACACAATTGTTTCCAATAGTTTGCTTAGTGTCACGTTCCTGACCGGTTTTCTGTTATTTTGTATGTGTTTGACGGTCAGGGCGTGAGTTTGGGTGGGTAGTCTATGTTATGTGTTTCTATGTTGGTAATAGGGTGACCTGATATGGCTCTCAATTAGAGGCAGGTGGTTTTCATTTCCTCTGATTGAGAGCCATATTAAGGTAGGTGTTTTCACACTGTTTGTTTGTGGGTCATTGTCTCCTGTGTCAGTGTCTGTGTATGTTATGCCACACGGGACTGTTTCGGTTTCGGTTTGTTTGTTCGTTCGGTTTTTGTGTAGTCTGTTTTTCCTGTTCGTGCGTTCTTCGTTACATGTAAGTTCCTACGTTCAGGTCAGTCTACGTCGTTTGTTGTTTTTGTATCTATTCAAGTGTTCTTCGTGTTTTCGGTTTTGTTTAATAAATATCATGTCATATAATCACGCTGCGTTTTGGTCGAATCCCTGCTCCCCCTCTTTGGATGAAGAGGAGGAGGAAATCCGTTACACTTAGAGCCGTCAGCAAGCTGATTGGTCAGCTGTTAGAACCAGTAAAGGCCACTTTACCATTCTTGGATAGTGGAATGACCTTGGCTTCCCTCCAGACCTGAAAATAAACACTTTCCTCAAGGCTCAGATTAAAGATACGACAGATAGGAGTGGCAAAGGAGTCAGTTACCATCCTCAGTAGTTTTTCATCCAAGTTGTCAATGCCAGCAGGTTTGTCATTACGATCGATAACAATACTTTACGCACCTCTCCCTCACTAACTTTACAAAATTCAAATTTACACTGCTTTTCTTTCATTATTTGTTTATTTCATGGATGAATACGATGGCTCACTGTTCGTTGTTGGCATTTCCTGCCTAAGTTTGCTTACTTTGACAATGAAGTAATCATTACAATAATTGGCAACATCAGATTCGATGAAAGATCGAGTTGAATTTGTTGTTCTTCCCATAACTTAATTTAAAGTAAGCCAGCATTTTTTCCCATCATTCTTTAAATCGTTGATCTTGGCTTCATATTACATATATTTATTTTTGTTGAGTTTCATAATTTCTCAATTTGCAGTAAGTCAGCCACTTAGATGTGCAGCCAGACTTATAAGCCACTCCTTTTGCCCATCTCTTTTATATATATTTTTTAATTAGGCAAGTCAATAAAGAACACATTCTTATTTACAATGGCGGCCTACACCAGCCAAATCCGGATGACGTTGGACCAATTGTGCACCAATTGCCTGGATTCGAACAAGATTGTCTGTAGTGACACCTCAAGCACTGAGATGCGCCACTCGGGAGCCCTAAGCCTTTCAATCGTAGTTTTTCAATTCCTCATCAATCAATGGAGCCTTAACAGTTCTAACAGTCCGTTTCTTAATAGGTGCATGTTTATCAATAAATGGAAGAAACAATTTCATAAATGCATAAAAGTGCAGCGTCTGGATGCTCCTTATTAAAACCTCTCTGAACCACCCATCCCGGATCCGGGATCATTGTCATCAGAAACGCTGACTAGCATTGCGCCACAGGTAAATAATATAATATAATATCATGAAATCGCAAGTCCAATACAGCAAATGAAAGATAAACATCTTGTGAATCCAGCCAACATGTCCGATTTTTAAAAATGTTTTACAGCGAAAACACAACATGTATTTATGTTAGCTCAACACCATATCCAAAAAAACACAGCCATCTTTTCACAGCAAAGATAGCTTTCACAAAACCCACAAATAGAGATAAAATTAATCACTAACCTTTGAACATCTTCATCAGATGACACTCATATGACATCATGTTATACAATACATTTATGTTTTGTTCGATAATGTGCATATTTATAGCCACAGATCGTGGTTTTACATTGGCGCCATGTTCAGAAATGCATCCAAAATAGCCAGAATAATTACAGAGAGCAACGTGAAATACAGAAATACTCATCATAAAACTTTGATGAAAGATACATGTTGTACATATAATTAAAGATACACTGGTTCTTAATGCAACCGCTGTGTTAGATTTAAAAAATGACTTTAGTAAAAAGTATACCATGCAATAATCTGAGACGGCGCTCAGCCATTCTCCGCCATGTTGGAGTCAACAGAAATACGAAATTACATCATAAATATTCCCTTACCTTTGATGATCTTACATCAGAATGCAGTGCCAGGAATCCTAGTTCCACAATAAATCGTTGTTTTGTTTTATAATGTCAATTACTTCTGTTGAATTAGCAACTTTGGCTAGCATGTGTAGTACACGTGTCCATACAAATTTACGCTAATGAATGAAAACTTCAAAAAGTGATATTACAAATCCAATAAACTGGTCATACTAAGTTGAGAATCAATCTTCAGGATGTTTTTCTCATATATATCCAATAACGTCCCAAACGGAGCATTTCTTCATGTCTATATGACTCATTGCAAACAAGGACATCCCATGCCCAGAGTGCGTGGCCAAGAACTGGCAATCTGCCTGACCACCCACTCCAATAGCTCTCAGCCAGCCCCACATCATGCTAGACGCTTCATTCCACATTCTACTGCCTGTTGACATCTAGTGGAAGGCGTATGAAGTGCATACAGGTCCATAAATATAGGAGATTTGAATAGGCGATGACTTTCAGATCGACCCATTTCAGATTTTTCACTTCTTGTTTGGAAGTTTGCCTGCCATATGAGTTCTGTTTTACTCACAGATATAATTCAAACAGTTTTAGAAACTTTAGAGGGTTTTCTATCCAATAGTAATAATAATATGCATGTCATATGATCTAGAACAGAGTACGAGGACGTTCAATTTGGGCACCAATTCATCCAAAATTGAAAATGTCGACCCCTATCCTAGAGAAGTTAATCACATCAGATCAACAAATATTTTTTTACAAATTGAATGATCTCTTATACACTATTTTAGGCCTAGTTTTTGGAACCTTTAGTTCTACAGTATTAGTAAAAATGTGATCAATGCATGTGGATGATCTTGTTCCTGTAGTGTTTGTAAACACTGGTTAGAGTGAGAAGCTTCCTCTTGAGGGGACAGCTTGATGAAATCCAGTCAATATTCAGGTCCTCAAGAAAGTATATCACATACACTTTCAAGCATTTCACACAAATGATCGAGATACTGACTGTTAGCACTTGGTGGCCTATAGCGACATCCTAAAATAATAGGCTTTAGATGAGACAGGTAAACCTGCAACTAAACCTGCAACTACAGTAAACCTGCAACACTTCAATAACACTTGACACGAGATCTTCTCGTTACAGGGATATGACTCTGAATATACAGCAACACCTCCCCCATAGGCATTCCTGTCTCTTCTGTAGATGTTATATCCTTGTACTGCTACTGTTGTATCATCAAATAATTATCTAAGTGAGTTCCATAAATGGCTAATATATTAATGTTATCTGATGTTAGCAAGTTATTGATTTCATTAATCTTATTTCTAAGGCTACATATTATTATGGGATTTTTTTGCCCTTAAATGGGTAGCTTATCAAAAATTGACATAATATAGAAAATAACAAATAAAGCAAGAGAACTTTGTTCCACAGTCCATCAGTAGGTCTGTGTAAGTGTGTGTCGCTGCGGGGTTGAAGCTACAAACCCAAAGGTTCATCTCTTCCAGGCATGTGGGAGAGAGGGTGGAAAATGAGACTATCATAGCGGATGTAAAAAAAATGTCCTCAGACGATCTGGAAGCTTTCATGGCTGAGAAAGTTCTTTCCTCATTTTGCGCACAGAAATATTTTGTTACCCTTCGCCAAATCTGTGCATCGACACAATTGCTCTACGGACAATTCCTTCAACCTCATGGCTTGGTTTTTGCTATGACATGCACTGTCAACTGTGGGACCTTATATAGACAGGTGTGTGTCTGTCATGCCCTGACCTTAGAGAGCCTTTTTATTTCTCTATTTGGTTAGGTCAGGGTGGGATTTGGGTGGGCATTCTATGTTTCCTGTTTCTTTGTTTTTGGCTGAGTGTGGTTCCCAATCAGAGGCAGCTGTCTATCGTTATCTCTGATTGGGGATCACTTAGATAGCCCTTTTCCCACCTTCAGTTGTGGGATCTTGTTTTCTGTTTCGTGTCTGTACCTGACAGAACTGAACACTTTCCACGCTGCCCTTTGGTCCACTCCTTTCGACGAGAGCCGTAACAGTGTCTTTCCAAATCATGTCCAATCATTTGAATTTACCACAGGTAGACTCCATTCAAGTTGTAGAAACATCTCAAGGATGATCATTGGAAACAGGATGCACCTGAGCTTAATTTCGAATCTCATAGCAAAGGGTCTGAATACTTAGTATTTCTGTTTTAAATTTGTTATTCATTTGGAAAAATGTCTAAAAACCTGTTTTCACTTCGTCATAATGAGATATTGTGTGTAGATTGCTGAGGAAAAAAACACATTTAATCCATTTTAGATTAAGGCTGTAACGTAATAAAGTGTGGAAATACTGAATACTGCCTGAAGGCACTGAATATATAAGTGTGTTTGTGTACGGTACCTGTTAGACTGTGAGGGCTTCCTGTGCTTTTGTATTGATGATTGCTGTGAGAGCGAGTTAGCTAGCATGCTCTAATTGTAATTGCCGCATTAGCTTCCTGCTAATTCACAGTTGTTTCCATGCTAACAGACTAATCAAAAATCTACAGCAATCAACATAATGTTGTCCTGCACATCTAATGTGCTTTCTATGTGTCTATCGTCAGGTACTTACATTTATTGTATTTTGTAACTTTTATCATGTTTGATTACAAAATAACCACTTGACATGCAAGTCACGAATCTACAACCATCAACGGTCAATGGTCCTGCTGACCATTCCTGTCTTTAAAAACAATGCAAGAAAGTTATTTGTTACACATAAAAAGCTGTTATCTTCAATCTATTCAAACAGACCCCATTTCAAAGGAGACAAGCACTCAGGCGGGCCAAATTAGTGGGCGCAACACACACCTGACCACACTTAACAAGATAGAGGCTTGAGGTTTTTTTATGCTGAAAATGAAATGTATATGTTTTTATATAACATTCTTAAAACGTTCTCTGAACGTAACTAAAGTCTTCTTGTGGGTTCTATGGAAAGTTTGTCATGTTCTGAGAACGCAATTTAGAGCTTATTGATGTTAATGTGTACAATTCCATTTTCCAATATTGCCAAGAACTGACATAAGAGAAACAAAAACGTACATTCTCTGAACATTTAAATAAGAACATCACAATTTTTTGGAACATTCCCAGATTGCTGTAAAAATAAGACATTTGTCACAGACTTTTAAAGGAGAGGACCAAGGTGCAGCGTTGTGAGCGTACATTTTCTTTTTATTTATAAAAATGACTCCAAACAAAACAATAAACACTACAAAAACAAACCGTGAAGCTCAAAGGGCAAAGTGCCCTAAACAAAGTCAACTTCCCACAAAGACAGGTGGGGAGAAAAAAAGGCTACCTAAGTATGGTTCCCAATCAGAGACAACGATAGACCCTGATTGAGAACCATACCTGGCCAAAACATAGAAATAGAAACACAAAACATAAAATTTCCCACCCCAACTCACTCTCTGACCAAACCAAAATAGAGACATAAAAAGGATCTCTAAGGTCAGGGCGTGACAACATTAAGTAGAACCACATGGGAAGGTGTGTGGAATGTTTTGTGGAAGTACTGAAATACTTTTTTTAAGGGGCCTAACAAAAAGAAAAACAATTTCTTAACTTCTAGTTCCTCCCAAACCCGGATCCGGGAGCACCCCCGTCAGTAAAAAAGCTGACTAGCATAGCCTAGCATAGCGTCACAAGTAAATACTAGCATCTAAATATCATTAAATCACAAGTCCAAGACACCAGATGAAAGATACACATCTTGTGAATCCAGCCATCATTTCTGATTTTTAAAATGTTTTACAGGGAAGACACTGTTACGTTCCCCAGTTTCCGTGTTGTATTTGAGTGTATGTGTTTCAGGAGATGGATTCCTGAAAACTCCCCAAGCAGCTGATTGGTCGACCCCAGGCTAATTGATGATTGGAGAGCTGACCCCGCCCCCTCGTCAAGAAGCAGCTGACTCTAATCACCATTGCCACCAGAAGATATAAAAGCCAGTGTTCTGTTCAGAAGAAGGGAGATCATGAGAGAGAGAGAGGTTAGAGGGAGGTTGAATATTTTGGAGAAAAGATTAGAGGGAGGTTGAATATTTTGGAGAAAAGATTAGAGGGAGATTGAATGTTTTGGAGAAATCAATAGAAAGAGTTCTGTGTTTGTTGCTTTGTCAAAGTTTCTTTAGTGGCCTGAGTTAGTTTACTCAGTTTTGTTGTAAAGTGTTTGTGAAATTGTTAATAATTATTCTGTTTCATTTGTTCCCAGGGGGGAAGGGGAAGGCACTTAGGGAGTGCTTAGGCAAGAGGCCCGAGGGCATACATATACCCGTAGTATATTCAATGTCTAGGCACACTAGGTAAGACCTGGGCGGACCACCCCCTGTATTTTGGTTAGGGCACCAGGTGGTGCTAAGTTAGGTAAGTTAAGTGGGTAGGCAGGTTAGATAGGAGAGGGGGAGCTTTGATATTGACTTTCTTTCCTTTGGTTCCGTCCAGCCCCTTTTCCCCATATTACCGTGTAGGAAATAAATCCTAGTAAATGGTAAATTCTGCCTTTGTCGTCCTTTCTCGCACCTACGGTCCATACCTCTTTCGCTTCACGGAGAGTTGAGTTGCAGCAGGGAGTTGCGTTCCCTCTTTTTAGAGGCGTGCGTAACAGACACTATGTAAATCTATTAGCTAACCACGTTAGCAAAAGACACTTTTTTTTTACTCCACCAGTTTTTTACTCCCATCAGTAGCTATCACAAATTCGACCAAATAAAGATATAAATAGCCACTAACCAAGAAACAACTTCATCAGATGAGTCTGATAACATATTTATTGTATAGCATATGTTTTGTTAGAAAAATGTGCATATTTCAGGTATAAATCATGTAAGCTACGGGGCTACATGCACTGCATACGCCTTCCTCTAGATGTCAGTAAGCGGTGAGAATTTGAATGGAGTGGATTGCGCAATCTGGGACACTATAAAGGCTCATGGAACGGAAGTACCGTTCTTTTCAACGGGGCGCCTGGCGCAAGAGGGACGTCACAATGGCGTCCTGCAAAAGCTTTCGTTTTAGCAGTTCGATATCTCCGGTCATGTTTTTATTCGTTATAGGTGTTAAAGACATCATAAGGTAGTTAATTTAAACCGACTTATAGCAGTTTATATCAGTTTATTGCGATTTTCTGGAATTTCTTTGTGACGCGCTTTCACGAGTTGGACACCTCTCCAGTGGGTGGCTATCGTTAGCTGCTATTTCTACAGGAGAAGAGGACATCTTTCAACCAAAAGACGATTGTTCTGGAGAAAGGACACCTTGCCCAAGATTCTGATGGAAGCTCAGCTAATAGTAAGCAGTATTTATGCTGTTAATTCGTATTTATGTTGACAAATGTCAAATAATAATTCCGCCATGAATTTCGGTGCGGTCTCGCTTTAGCGCACGCTGTATTGCGCAGTAACGTTAATTTTAAAAATCTAACACAGCGGTTGCATTAAGAACTAATGTATCTTTCATATGCTGTCCAACCTGTATTTTTTAGTCAAGTTTATGATTACTTATTGATTAGAATAGGTGCCTCTCCAAGATGGCGCCAGACAGATTGCTTGAAGTTTTGGCCACTAATCACATTGTATAACCACGATTTGTGCCGCTAAATATGCACATTTTCGAACAAACCCTATATGCATTGTGTAATATGATGTTACAGGACTGTCATCTGAAGAAGAATATCAAGGTTAGTCAAAAATAATATATATTTTGCCTGTTTGTTACGATCGCTAACCTTTGCTGCTGGTAAATGGTGTTGTGTTTCTGGCTATTGTGGTAAGCTAATATAATGCTATATTGTGTTTTCGCTGTAAAACACTTAGAAAATCTAAAATATTGGCTGGATTCACAACATGTTTGTCTTTCATTTGCTGTACGCTGTGTATTTTTAAGAAATGTTTTATGATGAGTAATTAGGTAATACACGATGGTCTCTGTAGTTATTCTAGTTGCTTTGGTGAGAGTTGTGATGGTAGCTGCAATGGTAAACTATGATTTATACCTGAAATATGCACATTTTTCTAACAAAACATATGCTATACAATAAATGTTATCAGACTCATCTGAGGAAGTTGTTTCTTGGTTAGTGGCTATTTATATCTTTATTTGGTCAATTGTGATAGCTACCTATGCAGGAAAAAAATGCTGGACAAAAAAAGTGGTGTCTTTTGCTATCGTGGTTAGCTAATAGATTTACATATTGTGTCTTCCCTGTAAAACATTTTAAAAATCAGAAATGATGGCTGGATTCACAAGATGTGTATCTTTCATCTGGTGTCTTGGACTTGTGATTTAATGATATTTAGATGCTACTATTTACTTGTGATGCTATGCTAGGCTATGCTAGTCAGCTTTTTTACTGGTGGGGGTGCTCCCGGACCCGGGATTGGGAGGAAGTAGAAGTTAACACTCTCTGAACTAGTTGAGAACATTCACAATGAAATTAATTGCATTTAACTTTTAGGAAACATTCTGTAAAAGTAATGAAATACCAATAATATACTGTATTTTTTGGTTTTGTTAACTTCTTGAGAATACAGGGGGTGCTGTTTTCACATTAGCATAATTGCCTCTACAGATAAAACTGCCTCTTATTCAATTATTGCTGTTACTATATGCATATAACCATATGCCATTGGATAGAAAACAAGCTATGGTTTCTAAAACCGTTCCAATTTTGTCTCTGAGTCAAACACAGGTCATTTCACAGCACTTTCCCTGAGCCAGAAAAAGATTGCAAGATGTGTATGCTCGCTTCAAAGCTCTGCCTATATATGGTCACGCGACCTATGACCCGAAACACACTTCCTTCTTCTTCCTCTGGGTGTCTGGAAGACGTCAGAGGAGAAATTTTTTGTTTATCTTGTACTGACGTGAAATAAGACCTATTTCTTTAGCGTGACCGACAACTTCCGGTTTCCTGAGATGCGCGTTTAGAGAAGCCATTGACTTTTGTTATGCTGACGTTACGGATGAAAACTATCTCCGTGTCAAAGTTTGTTTGATACATGTGACCATATCACCGTAATGTATGTTTTTTCAATATAGTTTAATCAGATTATTAGAATTTTTTCGGGAGTTTTGCCGTGTTCCGTTCTTTGAGTTTTTTAACTTTGGACAGAGCCGTGCTAGTCGACCAGTACCCAGGCTAAATGAAGAGGGGAGGTTGCCATTGTGAATGGATTGAACGACTCATCAGGACTAAGGACACCTTGATCAACATTCTGATGAAAGACCAGCAATAGTAAGACCCAATTTACGATGTTATTTCATATATCTGTCGTGCATGTGAACTGGTCGCGCGCGTCCAGCTGGTTCTGGCTGGCCTGGTTATGCTAATTAGCGCTACATTTTGTTTTCGCTATAAAACATTTAAAAAATCTGAAATATTGTTTGGATTCACCAGATGTTGGGCTTTCAATGTCTGTACGCTGTGTATTTTTTCTGAAATGTTTTAAGACAAGTAATTAGTTATATAACGTTGGTCTCTGTAATTGTTCTAGCTGCATCAGCACTATATCAGATTGCAGCTGCAATGTAGAACTGTGATTTATACCTGAAAAATGCACATTTAAAAAAAAAAAACTATGCTATACCATAAATATGTTATCAGACTGTCATCTTAAGAATTTTTTTGTTGGTTAGTGGCTATCAATATCTTAGTTTAGCCGAATTGGTGATAGCACCTGATGGAGTAAGAAACTGTTGGAGTAAGAAAATGGTGTCATTTTGCTAACGTGTTTAGCTAATAGATTTACATATTGTGTCTTCCCTGTAAAACATTTAAAAAATCTGAAATGGTGGTTTTATTCACAAGATCTGTGTCTTTCATTGGGTGTCTTGGACTTGTGATTTAATGATATTTAGATGCTACTATTTAATTGTGACGCTATGCTAGCGATGCTAATCAGTGTGGGGGGTGTGCTCCCGGATCCGGGTTAGGTACTCTGTAGAGGTTAAAGCTAATAACCCAATTTAATTCCTTTCTGAGCTATGCTATATTCTTATTTACATTTTTTTCAAAAATGATCTCTTTTAGGATCTGAAAAAGTCTGGCGGACGTCTCTCTCTAATAGAGCGTCTCAGAGGTGGTGTAGCTGGTGCCACCAGATCTTCACCCCTTGATGGTGAAACATAGTCCGTTTGTGGAGACTTCACAGGAGGAGGTCGTCCCGGACTGGTGGTCTCAGGAAGTTGAGTATTGTTGGTCTCAGGTGGTTTGTCCAACTGCAAC
This sequence comes from Salvelinus fontinalis, assembly GCF_029448725.1. Lineage (NCBI taxonomy): Eukaryota > Metazoa > Chordata > Actinopteri > Salmoniformes > Salmonidae > Salvelinus > Salvelinus fontinalis. The sequence continues at coordinate 12,957,293 of NC_074674.1, forward strand.
TCTGGGGAACGTTCCAATGTCCTGTCCTGCTCGTTTAAGAATTGATCCAGATCTCCGGATGGAACTGGAATTCGAGCTCGGATCTGATCCACGTGTCTCCTTAGTCTTTGTCCACTTCCGATAATCACAGTATAAGATACTGGTCCTGAGCAATCCTCAATGGTAGCTGGAATCCCTTTAGGACCTAACCCATAGTTTCTTGTATAGACATCATCTCCTGGTGAGAAACTTCTGAGTTTGGCTCGGGTGTCATGATTACATTTTTGATTCCATTGCTTTTGTTGTATTTTAATTTTCAGGTCTGGTCTGATGAGATCCAAGGTTGACCTTAACCTCCTTGACATCAACATTTCTGCAGGTGACAACCCAGTCGTAGCTTGAGGAGTAATCCTGTAGCTAAACAAGAATCTTGACACCTTTGTTTCAATGCTGGGCCCTTGCATCTTCCTCATCCCCTCCTTCAAGGTCTGAACTGCACGTTCTGCTAATCCGTTTGAAGATGGGTGAAAAGGGGCCGACGTTACATGCTGAATTCCATTTTGTTTCATGAAACTTGTGAATTCAGTGCTTGTAAAACAAGTACCATTGTCACTAACCAACATTTGAGGCAATCCCATAACACTGAAGCTTTGTCTCAACTTCTCAATCGTAGCCTGCGATGTTGACGTGTTCATGGGGTAAACATCCATCCACTTTGAATGAGAATCAATCAGCACAAGGAACATTTTTCCTAGGAAAGGTCCAGCGTAGTCCACATGTAATCGTGTCCATGGTTTTTCTGGCCATTCCCAAAGATGTAATGGCGCGGTGGGGGGTAACTTCATGTTACTCTGACAATCTTCACACCGGCTAACCTCATTTTCCACATCGTGGTCCATCTTTGGCCACCAGACATATGACCTCGCTAGGCCTTTCATCCTCGACATACCTGGATGCGACTGATGCAACAACTTCAGTAGCAACCCCCGCCCTTGTGGTGGGATAACTACTGTTGAACCCCACAGAACACATCCATCTCGAACACTCAATGCCAAGCGGCGAGTGTAGTAAGGCATGATCTGAGGCTCTGTCACTGTAGGCCATCCTTTCAGGATAAATTCATGCTCTTGTGATAACGTCACATCCTTTGAAGTCCATTGCCTGATTTGTGCTGTGTTCACCGGTGCATCATCCAACAAGTCGATCATCAAAACCTGGTCATTTTCTTCTTCCTGAATGATGATTTCTGGAACGGGCAGCCTACTCAGAGCATCAGCATTCCCATGGTATCTACCTGGTTTGTAAATGATTCTGTACTCGTAGGCCCTGAGCCCCACATTCCAACGTTGAACTCTTGGAGTGACCATTTGTGGTACTGGCTTTTGTTCATGGAACAGAGAGATCAGAGGCTTATGATCCATCACAATAGTGAATGTTCTCCCGTACAAGTATTTGTGGAATCTCTGTATTCCGAATATGACAGCCAGTCCTTCCTTGTCCAGCTGAGAGTACTTTTTCTCCGCTGGCGACAACGTTCTTGACATGAACCCGATAGGTTTCTCTGCACCATTCTCCATCCGGTGGGATAGCACCGCCCCCACACCATACGATAAGGCATCACACGATAGGATGAGCTCTCTGTCTGCTGAGTAGTGCACTAGCACTTCAGCTGATTGCAGTAACACCTTTGACTTTGCAAAAGCTTCTTCCTGTCTTTCTGACCATTTCCAGGCCACATCCTTCCTTAGCAGTTGATGTAGAGGAGCTAAGAGGGTAGAGAGGTTCGGGAGGAAGCGATTGTAATAGTTCCGTAAGCCTAGATAGGCTTTCAGCTCTGTAACGTTTGTCGGAGCTGGAGCTTCCACAACAGCCCTCACTTTAGCTTTGACAGTGTGTAACCCCTTGGCATCCACCTTGTGACCCAGGTACTGCACTTCATCAGCTAACAGTGTACACTTGCTCCTCTTCAGCCGGAGACCGGCGTCCTCCATCCTCCTCAAAACTTCACCTAAGTTTCTGAGATGTTCCTCCTTTGTGACTCCCGTGACAAGAATGTCGTAGAGGTAAACTGCTACCTTGGGTATCCCCTGCAGAATTCCCTCCATAGTTCTTTGGAAGATAGCTGGTGCAGAGGACACCCCGAAAGGCAAGCGTTTATAGGTAAACATCCCTCTGTGGGTGTTTATGGTCAGGTACTTCTGTGAAGCTTTATCCATTAGCACTTGCTGATATGCGTGACTCATGTCCAGTTTTGTAAACTGTTGCCCTCCGGTTAACGTTGAAAGCAAATCCTCAACTTTGGGTATTGGGTACTGCTCCAGAGAGGAAACTCTATTTACAGTCAGCTTGTAGTCACCGCATAATCTGATTGAACCATCTGGTTTTAGTATGGGAACAACTGGTGCTGCCCACTCAGAAAACTTGACAGGTACAATTATATCCTCTGCTAAGAGTCTGTCAATTTCCACACCCACTTTAGGCTTCATGGCATATGGAACTGATCTTGGCCTATAGAATCTGGGAGTAGCATCAGCAGCAACATGAATGGTAGCTTGGAACCCTTTTAATGTCCCTAGCTCTTCTTTGAAAACACACTCATGCTTTGAAAGCACCTGCTGTAGTGTCAATGTCTCTGTGGTGACATGTTTGATTTCATCCCAGTTCAATTTTATTTCCTCCAACCACCCTCTTCCTAGTAATCTGGGGCCAGTACCTTCCACTACTAAGAGAGGCAGACTTTTTATTTTGTCCATGATATTCCACTTGAACATCAGCAACTCCAAATCACAGTGATCTTCTCCCCTGTGTACGTTTTGAGTTTAATGGGGGTGTCTCTCAGTTTAGGCACTTCAACGGTTTTCCACTTCCTATAGAATTGGGAGCTGTTCATCAGAGTGACACTACATCCTGTGTCTAGTTCAAACGGTACCTTCAATCCATTTATTCCCATTTCCACAATGAAAGGCTCCACCTTCTTCATATTCGCCCCATGTACACTGTACATTGAGAATGCTTGCTCTGCGCACTCACTTTCACTTGATTAGAGCAGTAGCTAGAGCTTCTGGAGGTATTCGGTTTTCTGTCCGTCCTCTTTTCTGCAGCCCGTGGCTTTTTCTTTATTGCGGCACGCCCTCGCAATGTGGCCTATTATCCCACATGCATAACACTTGTCGTGTTTGAATTTACAGTCAAACGCTGCGTGTTTGCCTTTGCAACGATAACAGTCTCTATTGGCTGCTGCACCACGGCTTTCTGTTCTTTGAAATTCTATGCGCTCAGCACTGCTCTCTTTTATTGTATGGCACGCAGTTGCGCCCCTTGCCTGCAAATCCAGTGCATTTCTATTTGCGGACTCCATGGCCTGGGCCAGTTTGAGTGCATTCTCAAACGTGAGATTAGGCTCTGATAACAATCGTATTTGTATCCTGTCATCATTAATCCCACACACCAGCCGATCGCGTAGCATTTGCGATAATGTATTCCCATAGTTACAGTCCAATGCTAGTTCTCAACTCAGCCACATATTCCCCCACTGATTCGATAGGTTTTCTCATGCGTGAATCAAACTTGAATCTTTGTACTATCTCACTGGGTTTGGGGTTGAAGTGATTTTTTAATAGCTCGACTAAATCTATCAATGAATTTTCTCCTGGTTTATCTGGGCTCAACAGGTTTCTCATTAAGCTGTACGTCTGTGCACCGACAACGCTTTATGAGTATGGATTTCTGTTTAGCAGCATCAGTTATTTCATTAGCAGCAAGGAAATGTTCCATTATTTCACAGTACTCCTCCCATTCCTGATTTTTAGGATCGAATGGTGGTAGCGAGCTTATTGTTGCCAAAGCCATCTTTTCCGATTCTTTCTCCCCTCACACAGTCAATAATTTGTCCTACCTGTATCCAGGGAATCAATCCTTCAGAATCTTCCACCGTTCACTTGAGTCTCACCTCCCGTACAACACGACACCTCCCGCGGCGCACGCCAAACACTCCGCTAACTTTGTGGCAAAAAAAATCCAACGCAGTTCTCCATAGTTATCCTCATCGCCAAATATGTAATATCCTTAAAGGCTTCTTAGAATTACGACTCATGACTTACATACGGTTTAGTATTTAATTGTAACTTAGATTTACATTATCTTATGCACCTGGCTTAAACCTCCCTGAAGCTTTCTTAATCATAGTTAAATAGGCAGACATAGGAAATAGCTACGGATAGCGGGAAGCAAACCCCCGTCTTGAGTCAATACTGCCATCTATTGGTAAACATAAATATACCAGGTTACTACAATACTATTATCACATATGATCGCCAAGCACTTCTGGACATCAGATCGACAATTACTCATCACAATTTTGACATGAAAGATGACTACAACTCCATCTCAGCTGTTCCACTCTTCATACCAGACCCTATTAATTTTCTCCATGGGCTACCAAAAAGCCGCAGTCGTAGATGTGGGAGACGAGGTGAAGAGAAAACCAAAACGAGGCTCCCCCCATTCTATTAGAATAAGATGGATGAGCTTCGTTCAAGAGTCTCTTATCAGAGAAACCTGAAAAGTTGCAAAATTATAATGTATGTCTTACTGAAATGTGGCTGGATGATGACGCTATGCACTTAGAACTCAGTGGATTCTGCATGCAGCGGTGGGATCGTACAGTGGCTTCGGAGAAGTGGAGAGGAGATGGAGTCTTGAGCTTTTGTTCACGTGAAATATATAATACCTGACGGTAAGCTGCAGACCCTTTCATCTACCAAGAGAGATGTCATCCATAGTTATCGCAGATGTCTACCTCCCACACCAAGCCAACTCCACTCTGGCACTCAAGAACTGTATGGGGCCATAAACAAACAAGAAACCGCTCACCCAGAGGCAGTGTTTCTGGTGGGTGGAGAGTTTAACGCTGGGAGACTTAAAACCATCCTACCTCACTTCTACCTATGTCTCCTGTGCCACCAGTGATGCTAAAACTTTAGACCACTTTTATTCTACCCACAGAAACACATGTAAGGCCCTCCCTCATCCTCCCTTAGGCAAATCTGACCATGACTCCATTCTCCTGCTTCCTGTTTACAAACAATAGTTAAAACAGGAATTACCAGTGATGTGCTCCATACAGAAGTGGTCAGATGAAGTAGACACGAGGCTACACGACTGTTTTGCTAGTACAGACTAGGATATGTTCCGGGATTCATCTGATAGCATTGAGGAGTTTAGCACAACAGTCACAGGCTTCATAAATAAGTGCATAGACAATGTCGTCCTCACAGTGACTTTAAGAACCTATCCAAACCAAAAACCATAGATTACAGACAATATCCTTGCTGAGCTAAAGGCTAGAACTACCGCTTACAAGGAACGGGACATGGACATGGAGGCATACGAAAAAGCCTGCTACAACCTCCAATGAGACATGCAAAATCACAATAGAGTAGGAAGGGGGAATCCTACTACACCGCCTTTGACACTGGTCACATGTGGCATGGCTTGCAGTTGAAAACGGATTACAAAGGGAAACCCAGACGTGAGTTGCCCAGTGATGCAGAACTCCCAAACAAGCTACATGTGTTTTATGCTCACTTCAAGGAATATAACACTGTGCCTTGCTTGAAAGCTCCTGTTTTTCCGGATGACTGTGTGATCTCGCTCTTCGTGGCCTATGAGAGCAAAACATTTAAACAGTTTAAATGTTAACAATCACAAGGCCAAAGCATACGCAGACCAGATGGCAAATGGCTTCACAGATATTTCCAATCTGTCCCAGTCTGTAACCCCAACATGTTTCAAGCTGACCATCATTGTCCCTGTTCCCAAGAGTTCCAAGGTAACCTGCCTAAATGACTATCACCCTGTAGTCCTTTGGAACATTCTCAGCACATTTAAGGATCTTAAAACCTGTTATGGCTGCACGCTGAATATTGAAAAAACTGGAAAATGTGTGCACATTTTCAAACGGCCTCCTAAGAAACTTTTTATTTTCCAATATGCATATATTTACTACTGTTGGATAGATAACAGTCTGTAGTTTCTAAAAAGGTTTGAATTGTTTCTCTAAGTCGAACAGAAATATTTTTACAGCCATTTTCCCAGCCGAATTGAGTTTTCCAAAATGCGATGTGTCTCTTTAACCTGTTTGGGATGCAAGCCCGAATTCGGTACGACAATGACAACAGCTGCAGGGCGCGAAATTCAAAATCTATTTTTTAAAAATATTTAACTTTTACACATTAACAAGTCCAATACAGCATTTGAAAGATAAACATCTTGTTAATCCAGCCAACATGTCCGATTTTTTTAAATGTTTTACAGAGAAAACACCACATATATTTATGTTAGCTCACCACCAAATACAAAAGTGGACAGACACGTATGAATTATGATTATGAAGTATGAATTATGATTGAAGTAGCATGCACAACCAACCGAAATAAACTAAAACCAACCTAAAGAGCCCAGAAAAAACGACCTCAGATGACAGTCATATAACATGTTACACAATAAATCTATGTTTTGTTCATAAAAAGTGCATATTTTAGCTATAAATCAGTTTTACATTGATGCTACCCAAAAATGCTAATACATAGCTACAGTCTGAATCCAGCCGGGAGTAGCCAGAGAAAATACATACACCAACGTCGGCTACTAATTACACCTCATAAAACATTTCAGAAAAACATATGGTGGATAACTAATGAAAGACAGATATCGTGTGAATAAAGCCAACATTTCCGATTTTTGAAGTGTTTTACAGCGAAAACACAATATATCGTTATATTAGCTAACATCATAAGCTAGCATAAGGCAGCATTGATTCTAGTCAAGCGCTAGCCTAGCACAGTTAGCAGAGTTAGCATTCAACAGTTCGACATATATATGAAAAAGCATCCAAAATTGGGTCTTATCTTTCTTGATATTCAATCAGAATGTTATAACGGGGTCCGAAGTCCAGTAGAGTCTTTAGTTGGGTTCCAGAACGAATTATTTCCCTCTTTGGTTAGCAGGCACGATAGCATTGCTGCGCTAGAAAGCGTTTCTTCAAAAAATTCTTCCGTCGTTTCACATCTAAAGTCCAGAATAAATTGCAATAATATAATTAAAGTATATTGAAAAAACATACTTTAGGATGATTTTGTGACATGTATCAAATAATATCGTAGTCAGGCATCATATTCAACGTTATCTACCTTGTTCCAGAAGCCGAGAACAAATTATCCTTCGCGCCCGGATTTTTTTTTTAACTGCGCAGGTCTCACAAGAAGTTGTGTTATTCAGTCCATGGACGAGATATTCGACTCCTTTCAATTCTCACTTCCGCATTACAGTCTGACGAACGCCTGTGACGTGTCCCTATGGTCCTAAGTCAAAGGGCCTTTTATAGAGAAGGTCTTAAAGGGGGGGAATGTAGTAACCTGGTATATTTATGTTTACCAATAGATGGCAGTATTGACTCAAGACGGGGGTTTGCTTCCCGCTATCCGTAGCTATTTCCTATGTCTGCCTATTTAACTATGATTAAGAAAGCTTCAGGGAGGTTTAAGCCAGGTGCATAAGATAATGTAAATCTAAGTTACAATTAAATACTAAACCGTATGTAAGTCTCATGAGTCGTAATTCTACGAAGCCTTTAAGGATACTACAGTATGAACTTCCTTTACAAAAAAAGTAACTTGTAAGATGTCGCCCTTCTCCGTCGGTGCCATCTTGATCACAATGTATGGGGTGGATGCAACCACGCATGATGACAAGCTCATAAGGCAGGTATTCACTACAATAAACCAACACAATTTGACACTCATTGACAGAAAATGCAATTCAACTTAGTGGGCCTTCACATCACATGAATTGCACCTCTCCAATGTCAATGCCATCCTGAATCATCCAATCTGTCCTGGAGCTGGCATACATGCAGTGTTATTTCGTTAACAATAACTATGATGAAAGATGCTCGTCAACAACCTATTTTTCCTGACTAAAACTAGGACGATAATGAGACTAGATGCCCTGGAAAAAAATATAGAACTATTAAAAATGACTTTTGATTGTAGATGACGAAAATGTGACGACGAGAATTCCACATGTGACTAATGGACATTTAATTTGACATGAAGTCCCTTTTTATCTGTTTGTCCAAACATAAGCATGTATGCGTTCAGAATATTTCATGCAATCCTTCTCATTGGCATAATTGACATCTTTCAGTTGCATGGTCTGATTGAGCTAATCTGCTCTGCTCTAACACACAGCTCCCCAAGCCATCACTTCAGTCATTCTTCAATCTTCTGAACTGACGCAATGTTTTCTCTCGCTCTCTTACGTTCATGTAAGCTATTTTTGCTTCGATCACATCAGAAGCTCTATTTTCCCATGTGCTCTGTTATTCGTCTGCGTTGCCGCGCGGTCTGTAAATGCGAGTTGCGGTTGATTTTTTCCTATGGGAAAAACAAATACCATTTGTTGAATATTGGGAGTAGTATTACTTCTGACATTTTTGTAAAGCCCAAATTGTCTCCTTTTCAAGGAAACCACTGTTATTTACCACCCTGACAGTTATGATGGGGAGAAATTTGAGCTGTAAATTGTAGCCAAGGCTTTATAGCCTATATGGATAATTATCTTCCACAATATCAATGTTGTCAGCTAAGGTATACAAGGGGATAGTTGGCCTAGTTGGACAAGGCTATTTGATGGAAGTTAGAGGTAACTTAAATATTCATTATTTAAAGCTGCAATATGTAACTGTTTTTTTTTATGTTCAAAAGCTCCAATAAGTCACTAGTGGTCATCCAATGTGATTCAACAATAACAATATTGCGCCGCTAGCCTGACTGAGAATCACGGTATTCATTGGTTTTAATTTTCCCTGTCAGGTCGGATTTTCCCCGGCAGATTTTGTGGGGTTCACAATGAGTGACGTGTTTTTCATCAGTGGGGAGGCGGTGTGATAGCTAGCTAGCTGAGCCCATAGTCAACACTTGGCTAATGGCTAGCGGAGATAGTTCGCTTATAGACATGGCAGATGCTAAGTGCAAACAACCTGACCTAGCAACAACTACTCCTCCATCTAAGCAAATGAAACAGAGATATTTGGAGAGCAGACAGGCAAAATGGAAAAGCGATAGAGCCCGGGCCAAGATGAGAGGAAACCTTGGATTTGCATTCACACAGTGGAGACAACTAAGGGAGTTGAAGGGATTCAAAAACGAACCAGAGTTTGTTATTCTGAAAAGGTAAAACGGCGAGCTAGAAAGTATATCTTGCTAGATATAAAATGAAATGTTGCTATTTAGTTGTAAATATGTATGCCAGTAATATTTTGGTATTTTGGACTCAATAATTGCTGAATAACTGCAGTTATACTGCACTGTATCTGCAGTTACACTGCAAAAGTACTGCAGCAAAAAAAACTTATTTTGGATGCAGTATTTGTAGCGTAATGCAGTTATACCTACTCTATCTGCAATCTTTTTGTAAAGGACGGGTCTAATCGTTTGTATTAGCTAGCTTGCAAACATTAGCTAGTAGCTTGTTAGCAGACTGCGACTTTGGTTTGTTCCATTTGAATATCAAATGTCGCTTCACTAGTTACTCATAACTAGCTAACTTATATGTATAACGTTACTTGATCTCGTGTTACATTTCTGATGTCTGAAAAGCATTCAGTTCACACAAGTGTACTGGCACATAATGGCTACAAAGCCCAGTTCAGAGACATAAGATGAGACATGACCCAACGGTTTGTTTGATTTGAACGGTCTAGTTTTAGTACATCTCATCCCAGTCAACACGGTGAGTTTGGGCCTATTTCATTTGAGACTCGGCATTGACTCGTACGGCTTTAAATGGGCCGAGCTCTTCCCGAGTCTGGCAGAATCATATTACTTTGGATTCCGGCTAATGGTACTCGGCTCGAGTCCTCTTCAGCATATATGGCCCAATTTAACTTCTTATGGCTGCAAGGGTGTCACGCCCTGGCCTTAGTATTCTTTGTTTTCTTTATTATTTTAGTTAGGTCAGGGTGTGACATGGGGAATGTTTTTGTTTTGTTGGTTTTGGGTGTTTGTATAGTATAGGGGTTTGTGTGGAGTACATGTGTCTAGTGTTGTCTATGTATGTTTGGTTGTCTAGGAGAGTCTATGGTTGCCTGAATGAGTTCCCAATTAGAGACAGCTGATTTCGGTTGTCTCTGATTGGGAGCCTTATTTAGGGTAGCCATAGGCTCTCATTGGTTGTGAGTAATTGTCTATGTCAGAACGTTTGTAGCCAGTGTAAGTGCACATCGTTATTTAGCTTCACGATCGTTTGTTGTTTTTGTTAGTTTGTATTAAGTGTTTCGTGTCGTGTTTATTTTTCGTCATCTTTAAAAATAAAAGAAGATGGCTTACTTTCCAAAAACTGCGTTTTGGTCCATCAATCCGCCACACGATCGTGACAGAATTACTCACCATTATAGGACCAAGCGGCATGGAAAGCGGCAACAGGACCTACCTACACAGGATTCATGGACATGGGAGGAGATACTGGATGGTAAGGGGCCGTGGGCTCAACCGGGAGAATATCGCCTTCCTCGTGAAGAGCTGGAGGCAGCTAAAGCCGAGAGGAGGCGATATGAGGAGGCAGCACGGAGACAAGGCTGGAAACCCGTGAGTACAACCCAAAAATTTCTTGGGGGGGGCCTTAAAGGGAGTGTGGCGATGTCAGGTAGGAAACCTGCGCCTACTCCCTGTACTTACCGTGGAGGGCGAGAGTACGGGCAGACACCGTGTTACGCAGTAGAGCGCACGGTGTCTCCTGTACGCGTGCATAGCCCGGTTCGGTACATTTCAGCTCCACGTATCGGCCGGGCTAGACTGAGCGTTGAGCCGTATGTCATGAAGCCGGCCCAACGCATCTGGTCACCAGTGCGTCTCCTCGGGCCGGCGTACATGGCACCAGCCTTACGCATGGTGTCCCCGGTTCGCCTACATAGGCCGGTGCGGGTTATTCCACCTCCCCGCACTGGTCAGGCGACGGGGAGCATACAACCAGGTAAGGTTGGGCAGGCTTGGCGCTCAAGGGAGCCAGTACGCCTGCACGGTCCGGTATTTCCGGCGCCACCTCCCCGCCCCAACCCAGTACCACCAGTGCCTCCTCCACGCACTAGCTATATGGTGCGTGTCTCCTGCCCTTTACCACCAGTGCCTAAACCACGCATCAAGCCTCCTGTGTGTCCCCAGAGTCCTGTGCGTCCTGTTGCTGCTCCCCGCACTAGCCCTGAGATGCGTGTCCCCAGCCCGGTGCCACCAGTCCCGGCACCACGCACCAGGCCTACAGTGCGCCTCAGCCGGCAGGAGTCTGCCGTCTGCACAGCGATGACTGAACTGCCCGTCTGCCAAGCGCCATCTGAGCCATCCGTCTCCCCAGCGACATCTGAGCCATCCGTCTCCCCAGCGCCATCTGAGCCATCCGTCTCCCCAGCGCCATCTGAGCCATCCGTCTGCAATGAGCCTGCAAAGCCGCCCGTCTGCCATGAGCCTGCAAAGCCGCCCGTCTGCCATGAGCCTACTGAGCCGTCCGCCAGACAGGAGCCGCTAGAGCCGCCAGCCAGACAGGAGCCGCTAGAGCCGCCAGCCAGACAGGAGCCGCTAGAGCCGTCCGTCAGACAGGATCTGCCAGAGCCGTCCGTCAGACAGGATCTGCCAGAGCCGCCAACCAGACAGGATCTGCCAGAGCCGCCAACCAGACAGGATCTGCCAGAGCCGCCAACCAGACAGGATCTGCCAGAGCCGCCAACCAGACAGGATCTGCCAGAGCCGCCAACCAGACAGGATCTGCCAGAGCCGCCAACCAGACAGGATCTGCCAGAGCCGCCAATCAGACAGGAGCAGCCAGATCAGTCAGCCAGCCATGAGCAGCCAGATCCGTCAGCCAGCCATGAGCAGCCAGATCCGTCAGCTAGCCATGAGCAGCCAGATCCGTCAGCTAGCCATGAGCAGCCAGATCCGTCAGCTAGCCATGAGCAGCCAGATCCGTCAGCTAGCCATGAGCAGCCAGATCCGTCAGCTAGCCATGAGCAGCCAGATCCGTCAGCTAGCCATGAGCAGCCAGATCCGTCAGCTAGCCATGAGCAGCCAGATCCGTCAGCTAGCCATGAGCAGCCAGATCCGTCAGCTAGCCATGAGCAGCCAGATCCGTCAGCTAGCCATGAGCAGCCAGATCCGTCAGCTAGCCATGAGCAGCCAGATCCGTCAGCCAGCCATGAGCAGCCAGATCCGTCAGCCAGCCATGAGCAGCCAGATCCGTCAGCCAGCCATGGGTCGTCCCTCGGTCCGGAGCTGCAGTCCCTCAGTCCGGTGCTGCAGTCCCTCAGCCTGGTGCTGCCCCTTACCCTGGTGCTGCCCCTTACCCTGGTGCTGCCCCTTACCCTGGTACTGCCCCTTACCCTGGTACTGCCTCTTACCCTGGTACTGCCCCTTACCCTGGTACTGCCCCTTACCCTGGTACTGCCCCTTACCCTGGTACTGCCCCTTAGTCCGGAACTGCCCCTTAATGCAGTGTGGTTAATGTGGAGGGGGGTCATCTGGAGGAAGCTAAGGAGGCGGTTAGGGACTGTGGTGACGTGGGGACCACGACCAGAGCCGGAGCCGCCACCATGGATGGAAGCCCACCCAGACCCTCCCCTAGACTGTGTAATGGTGCGCCCGGAGTTCGCACCTTAAGGGGGGGGTTTTGTCACGCCCTGGCCTTAGTATTCTTTGTTTTCTTTATTATTTTAGTTAGGTCAGGGTGTGACATGGGGAATGTTTTTGTTTTGTTGGTTTTGGGTGTTTGTATAGTATAGGGGTTTGTGTGGAGTACATGTGTCTAGTGTTGTCTATGTATGTTTGGTTGTCTAGGAGAGTCTATGGTTGCCTGAATGAGTTCCCAATTAGAGACAGCTGATTTCGGTTGTCTCTGATTGGGAGCCTTATTTAGGGTAGCCATAGGCTCTCATTGGTTGTGAGTAATTGTCTATGTCAGAACGTTTGTAGCCAGTGTAAGTGCACATCGTTATTTAGCTTCACGATCGTTTGTTGTTTTTGTTAGTTTGTATTAAGTGTTTCGTGTCGTGTTTATTTTTCGTCATCTTTAAAAATAAAAGAAGATGGCTTACTTTCCAAAAACTGCGTTTTGGTCCATCAATCCGCCACACGATCGTGACAAAGGGGCAAGCATTGAGTAACCTGGAAAGAGGTGGCCATTTCAAACGGCCTCCTACTCAATTCTTGCTCGTACAATATGCATATTATCATTTCTATTGGATAGAAAACACTATCTAGTTTCTTAAACCGTTTGAATTATTTCTCTAAGTGAACCAGAACTCTTTCTGCAGCCCATTTCCTATCCGGAAGTGAGATTTCCAAATGCGAGGTCTTTTTTCAAGAGCTTGTCTATAAAAGGGCATGTCACTTGGGACCATAGAAACACGTCATACGCCTTCCCCTGGGTATCATGCGGAAGTGAGAGCAGAAAGGACTTGAATATCTCGTTCAGGGATTGAATACAGCCTCTTGGAGTGAGAGGTCCGCCATAATTTTTTTTCTCGAAGGCGCGAAGTTGGTCCTTGTATTGCCTCCTGGAAAACCGTCGTTATAGGTGAATATAATCTCCGGCTTCGATTTTACTTGATACATGTCACAATATCATCCTAAAGTATGTTTTTTCAATATAGTTTAATTATATTATTGAAATTTATTCGGGACTTTAGATGTGATGCGTTGGAATAATTTTCTCAAGAAGGAGAGGTCAGCGCCGCACGGCCAGTGTGCTTGCTAATTCAAGAGGGAAATAGTTTGTTCTGGATCCAAACAAAGACCGTTCTGGACAATGGACCCCTTTACAACATTCTGATGGAAGATCAACAAAGATAAGGACCCAATTTGGGATGCTATTTCATATATCTGTCGAGCTGTGCTATCGCTACCGATTACTTGGAATCAATGCTGTTGTGTGTTAGCCATTGCAGTAAGCTAATATAACGATATATTGTGTTTTCGCTGTAAAACACTTAGAAAATCGGAAATATTGTCTGTATTCACAAGATCTTTGTCTTTCATTTTGCTATACACCATATATTTTTCTGAAATGTTTTATGATGAGTAATTAGGTAGTTGACGTTGGTGTCTGTGTTTACTCTGGCTACTCCCGTGCTATTTCTGACTGTAGCTATGATGGTAGCATCAATGTAAAACTGATTTATAGCTCAAATATGCACATTTTTCGAACAAAATATAGATTTATTGTGTAACATGTTATAGGACTGTCATCTGAGGAAGTTGTTTCTAGGTTTGTTTGGTTGGATCTTGGTTAGTTAGGTTGGCTTTGTGCATGCTACCTGTGCTGTGAAAAATGTCTGTCCTCTTTTGTATTTGGTGGTGAACTAACATAAATATACGTGGTGTTTTTGCTGTAAAACATTTTAAAAATCGGACACGTTGGCTGGATTAACAAGATGTTTATCTTTCAAATGCTGTATTGGACTTGTTAATGTGTGAAAGTTAAATATTTAAAAAAAAAAATAGATTTTGAATTTCGCGCCCTGCAATAGAGCTGGATGTTGTCATAAGTGTACCGATGTCGGGACAGCCCGCCTAACAGGTTAACATTTTCAGAAGTAGGGCCATGTGAGGTTTTTATTTGGCAGGTGATGAAAGAATAAACAAAAACGAATTCAGGTAATAATTTCACTTAGAATTTGCTAGGTAATTTGCAAGCAAAAATGTAGGCTATTAGATGGAGAAGGACCTTAGAGAATCTATGAATGAATTAGATTTTACTACGGATTTGTTTTTGGAACCCCACTCACACTAATTATATTAATGTTAGTCATTCTGGGCAAACCTGGCTAAATATAATGGCATTAGCAATTTTAGGCATATGCTGGTGGCAACATTAATTATAGGGTAACTTGGGATACATGATCCATGAAGGACAGCAGGATACAGACTATTTTTCTATGGTAGGCCTAACGGTAAACGTTGATACATCCTGACAAAATACACCATATGAGTGGCCGAATGTAATTTTTGGGCAAACTGTTGAGAAAAACCCCATAACTGATCCAAATGGTGGTATAATCAAATCAAACTTTATTTATCACTGGCACCGTATACAACAAGTGTAGACCTTACTGTGAAATGTTACTTATAAATCCTTAACCAACAGTGGGGGGGGGGGGGGGTGTCAATGTAAATAGTCCGGTGTCCATTTTATTAATTGTTCAGCTGACTTATGGCTTGACGGTAGAAGCTGTGCAGTAGCAGAGAAAACAGTCTATGACTTGGGTGACTGGAGTCTCTAACAATTTTCTGGTCTTTCCTCTGACACTGCCTATTATATACAGTCCATAATAATCTCATCATGTACAGTTGAAGTCGTAAGTTTACATACGCCATAGCCAAATACATTTAAACTCATTTTTTTCACAATTCCTGACATTTAATCCATGTAATATGTCCCTGTTTTAGGTCAGTTAGGATCATCACTTTATTTTTAGAATGTGAACTGTCAGAATAGTAGAAGAGAGAATGATTTATTCAGCTTTTATTTCATTCATCACATTCCTAGTGGGTCAGAAGTTTACATACACTCAATTAGAATTTGGTAGCATTGCCTTTAAATTGTTCAACTTGGGATAAACGTTTCGGGAAGTGTTCCACATGCTTCCCACAATAATTTGGTGGTATTTTGGCCCATTCCTCCTGACAGAGCTGGTGTAACTGAATCAGGTTTGTAGGCCTCCTTGCTCGCACAAGCTTTTTCAGTTCTGCCCACAAATTTTCTATAGGATTGAGGTCAGGCCTTTCTGATGGCCACTCCAATACCTTGACTTTGTTGTCCTTAAGCCATTTTGCCACAACTCTGGAAGTATGCTTGTGGTCATTGTCATTTTGGAATACCCATTTGCGACCAAGCTTTAACTTCCTGACTGATGTCTTGAGATGTTGCTTCAATATATCCACATAATTTCCTTTCCTCATGATGTCATCTATTTTGTGAAGTGCACCAGTCCCTCCTGCAGCAAAGCACCCCCGTGCTTCACGGTTGGGATTGTGTTCTTCGTTCCCCTTTTTCCTCCAAACATAACGATGGTCATTATGGCCAAACAGTTCTATTTTTGTTTCATCAGACCAGGGGACATTTCTCCAAAAAGTACGAACTTTGTCCCCATGTGCAGTTGCAAACCGTAGTCTGGCTTTTTTTATGGCGGTTTTGGACCAGTGGCTTCTTCCTTGCTGAGCGGCCTTTCAGGTTATGTTGATAATAGACTCATTTTACTGTGGATATAGTGTAATGGGTGCATGTTGGTGGCAGGGAAGTCAGGCGCAGGAGAACGAACTTGGTATAAACGGAGTTGTTTGATAAGTGCTCATAAAACTCCAAGAACCAAAATATACAAAAAATAATGAAAGTGGGTACAAAACCTGTCGCACACCGACACATGACTTGCACAAAACATATGATCAAACAATCTCCGAGAAGGACATGAGGGGAAACAGAGGGTTAAATACACAACATGTTATTGATGGGATTGGAACCAGGTGTGAAGGAAGACAAGATAAAACCAATGGAAAATAAAAAATGGATCAGTGATGGCTAGAAGGTCGGTGACGGCGAACACCGAACACCGCCCGAACAAGGAGAGGGACCGACTTCGTGACATATAGATACTTTTGTACCTGTTTCTCCAGCATCTTCACAAGGTCCTTTGCTGTTGTTCTGGGATTGATTTGCACTTTTTGCACCAAAGTACGTTCATTTCTAGGAGACAAAACGCGTCTCCTTCCTGAGCGGTATGATGGTCCCATGGTGTTTATACTTGTGTACTATTGTTTGTACAGATGAACGTGGTACCTTCAGGCGTTTGGAAATTGCACCCAAGGATGAACCAGACTTGTGGGGGGCTACAATTGTTTTTCTGAGGTCTTGGCTGATTTCTTTTGATTTTCCGAAGATGTCAAGCAAAGAGGCACTGCGTTTGAAGGTAGGCTTTGAAATATATCCACAGGTACACCTTCAATTGACTCAAAAGATGTCAATTAGACTATCAGAAGCTTCTAAAGCCATGCCATAATTTTGGGGACATTTTCCAAGCTGTTTAAAGGCACAGTCATCAGGGTGTATGTAAACCTCTGACCCATAGGAATTATGATACAGTGTATGAGTGAAATAATTTCTCTGTAAACAATAGTTGGAAAAATGACTTGCACAAAGTCGATGTCCTAACCGACTTGCCAAATCTATAGTTTGTTATCAAGACTTCTTATGGCTGGGGCAGTATTGAGTAGCTTGGATGAATAAGGTGACCAGAGTAAACTGCCTGCTACTCAGTCCCAGAAGCTATGATGTGCATATTATTAGTAGATTTGGATAGAAAACACTCTGAAGTTTCTAGAAATGTTTGAATGATGTCTGTGAGTATAACAGAACTCATATTGCAGGCAAAAACCTGAGAAAAATTCCAACCCGGAAGTGGGAAATCTGAGGTTTGTAGGTTTGCCTATCCAATATACAGTGTCTATGGGGTCATATTGCACTTCCTAGGGCTTTCACTAGATGTCAACAGTCTTTAAAACCTTGTTTGATGCTTCTACTGTGAAGGATGAGGGAATAAGAGCTGATTGAGTCAGGTGTCTGGCAGGGTGCCACGAGCTCACTCAGGCGTGCCCCCGTGAGAGTTAGCTGCGTTCCATCGTATTTCTACAGCCAAAGCAATTCTCCTGTTGAAACATTATTGAAGATTTATGTTAAAAACATCATAAAGATTGATTCTATACATCGTTTGACATGTTTCTAAGAACTGGAATGTAATTTTTTGACTTTTGTCTGGCCTGCAATTTGGATTTTGTAACTAAACGCGGGACTCCAATGATGTCAATTAGCCTATCAGAAGCTTCTAAAGCCATGAAATAATTTTCTAGAATTTTCCAAGCTGTTAAAAGGCACAGTCAACATAGTGTATGTAAACTTCTGACCCACTGGAATTGTGATACAGTGAATTGTAAGTGAAATAATCTGTCTGTAAACAATTGTTGGAAAAATTACTTGTCATGCACAAAGTAGATGTCCTAACTGACTTGCCAAAACTATAGTTTGTTGACAAGAAATTTGTGGAGTGGTTTAAAAATGAAAATAAAAAAAACTATAAGAAAAACTCCAACCTAAGTCTATGTAAACTTCCGACTTCAACTGTAGTGTAAGGGCTGTCGTTCTCCTCATCCTCGGATGAGGAGAGGAGAGAAGGATCAGTAGACCAAAATGCAGCATTCGGGAAATAAGCCATCTCTTTTATTTGTAACGACGATGGCAACACGAAACAAAACACTTTCAAATTTACAAAACAAGAAAACGACGTAGACGAAAACTGAACATGAACTTAACTAACTAAACGTAAAACTCACGGACAGGAACAGACTACATCAAAACGCACAAACAACCGAACAGTCCCGTATGGTGCAAAACATAACACAGATACGGAAGACAATCACCCACAAACAAACAGTGAGAACACCCTACCTAAATATGACTCTTAATTAGAGGAAAACGCAAAACACCTGCCTCTAATTAAGAGCCATACCAGGCAACCAAAACCAACATAGAAACAGAAAACATAGACTGCCCACCCAAAACTCACGCCCTGACCATATACACATACAAAAACAACATAAAACAGGTCAGGAACGTTACATGTAGCTTCTCTGTTCTGCCGGTGCATGGGAAATCCCACCAGCTCTATATTATCCATGTTGTTGTTCAGCCTCGACTAGGTGAAACATAATCTATTTTCCAATGATTGCACGTTAGCCAATAGAATGGATGTGGGAGTGGGAGTTTACTCGCTCGCCTACGAATTCTCAGAAGGCATCCCGACTGCCTCCCCCTTTTTGTCCGTCTTTTCTTCACACAAATGACAGAGATTTGGGCCCGTTCCCGGGAAAGCAGTATAGCCTTCTCATCGGACTCGTTAAAGGGCTTTATTTCGGGATGAAACGTCAAATGACATTTGAGTGGTTATTCGAATTAGCCTACATCACTTCAGTTTACAGCCTAGACAATAATTGTGTACTAACAATAATACATTCATCATTGCACTGTGTTGATTTAGTCCAGGATGTAGAATAATTGTATTTTCTATAAAAACGTAGGCCTTTATCTTCCATTTGATTATCTAGGCTGAAGGAGTGATGCAGCCCACAACCATGCATGTCGAATTATTCCAATAGCCTATCAAACTGTTAGAAATGTAGTCTATAGCCTATTACAATAGCTAAATAAATAACAACCATGATAGTCAATAGAAAAAAATTATGATGCTCGAAACGTCGTGATTGTGGCGTCGATTCTCGGTGCCACAAACGGAAAATGAATGCATACGTGCTGTTGTTTTGGATAAAAGCGTCTACTTAATATCACATTTACCATTTTTGCACACCTCATATTTGTGAGACATCGAACATTTTCCTTCATGGAACTTTTGACAGTAGCTATGGGCTGCCTGCACATTCTCAGAAGACAGAAGAAAATAAAACTGTGTATCTAAACCAGGTAAATGATGAATTGTATCACCAACTGTAACTTTGCCATAGTGTTTCTTTGTCATAACCAGAGCTATTACCGCCACACTGGCAGTCACGAATCATGAAGGCAGTCAAATTCCACGTGACCGTTTAGTCACGGTAAATAGGCTTCTCCAAGCTCTGATGCAGCTGATGGTCATTATTAGCCTACCAAATTTGCTAACTGCCTGGTACTCAGTACTCTATTGTCCCTCTAATCACTCGGACATGAATGCAAATGTGATCGAAAATCTAATCAAACACTTCATGAGAGCTGTCATGACTTGCCCTGTTGGTTGAGGATTATAGTCGCCAGATCCCCCCCCCCCCTCTCTCCCCCGCCAGTTTAATGACCGGTTGTAAAAACTCTACTTTTGGGCTCTGCAGTATTGAGAATGTGTGACTGTGGAACACAGAGAGGGACTTGGCCAAACTTTAACATTAAAAAGTTGAATAATGAAACAAATATTTCTGTATTCCAACCAGTTGTAAGGGTCCGTGGGCACTTAAAAAACAATCCTGTGGAATTTGTCAATAATTTGCAATGTAACTAAGGACAGTAGAACAACATAACTGTATTTCACCTGAATGTGTATAATTCTCAGTGATCAGATTCACATCCAAATGTTGGAGAACTGATATGAATAAATATGAAACTGTGAGAACGTGAGCACAGACCTTACGACAAAGGGAGGGAACACCCCTTTTTCACTGAGTGCTTAAATAGCACTTGTGACAAAATTTACATTTAGTCAAGAAAACGCAGGGATGGGAGTCCCCACGTTGAAATGGCTATTACTCTATAGACCAAGCAGGCAGACGGTGTTGAACCGGACGTCACGAATGGTTAACCTCTCTGGGATATGTGGGACGCTAGCATCCCACCTGGCCAACATCCAGTGAAAATGCAGAGCACCAAATTCAAATAAATTACTATAAAAATGTAACTTTGATGAAATCACACATTCAAAATACCAAATTAAAGCTACACTTGTTGTGAATACAGCCAACGTGTCAAATTACAAAAATGCTTTACGGCGAAAGCAAACTATGCTATTATCTGAGGATAGCCCCCAAGGAAACAAACACCGGCCATCATATTTCAACCCTCCAGGCGTGACACAAAACTCATAAATAAAAATATCATTCATGCCTCACTTTTGACGAGCTTCTTCTGTTGGCACTCCAATATGTCCCATAAACATCACAAATGGTCCATTTTTTCGATTAATTCCTTCGATATATATCCAAAATGTCCATTTATTTGGCGCGTTTGATCCGGAAAAACACTGCAACGTGACTACAAAATATCTCAAAAGTTACCTGTAAGCTTTGTCCAAACATTTCAAACTACTTTTGTAATACAACTTTAGGTATTTTTTAACGTAAATAATCAATAAAATTGTAGAAGGGATATACTGTGTTCAATACCGGAGGAAAACAAAGTGGAGCGTGCTTTCAGGTCACGCGCCTCTAACAAAGAGTTCACTTCCCTCTACCCTCATTCTGAAATGTGTTACTTCTTAATTTCTCAAATGAACCAATTTCTAAGAACTGTTGACATCCAGTGGAACGAATAGGAACTGCAAGAAAGTCGCTTAGAAATCTAGATTTCCAATGAAAGTAAATTGAAAAGAGTGACCTCAAAAAAAAAGATCTGAATGGTTTGTTCTCGGGGTTTCGCCTGCCAAATAAGTTCTGTTATACTCAAAGACATGATTCAAGCAGTTTTAGAAACCAAAGTGTTTTCCATCCAAATCTACTAATAATATGCATATCTTAGATTCTGGGCCTGAGTAGCAGGCAGTTTACTTTGGACACGCTTTTCATCCAGACGTGAAAATACTTCCACCTATCGCAGAGAAGTTAAGAAATCTACAAAACTAAAAACTACACATTCACAGTCTGCAGCTGTATATGTAAAATAGTCTAGGAAACTCTACCAAAGACGTATGGAGAACACCTCCCTATCAAGTGACCAAATGGTACTCTGAAGGATCCATACTGGAGCACATTTCCCTATCGAACGACCATTGGTACGTCTGACATATCCATTATAACAGAGCTACAACTACGAAAGACTTTGATCTCTGGTGGACAAACCAAAGACTTTCTGTCGACTGACTCTCCAGCAGACGGACCGGCGATTTCAACGGAGACATACAGACATACAAGACATACAGGCGTAAATATGTACACTGCAATTCCGTTCGATTGAACGGCTGTTCATGTGCAAAGTATTAGCATTTCAATGAGCCTAGTTATCAACTGTGTAGTGGGTCCCATTTTGTCTTTCCCGCTCTTTATCTGTCCCCACCCCTTTCCATTGTCTACCAAGCCGTCATATTGGTTTAGTCTACTAGGATCCTGTCATTGCATTGTGTTAGTAACCAATAGCCAACTGTTTGTGTGTTTATGTAATTCTGTGTGATTATTTGGTTAGTTAGTAAATAAATTAAGCCAATTTGTATATCGCTGATTCATAATTTATGCTAGGATTCATGCAGATATCCAAGGATTTTGTGACATTCAGAATGAGACTGATAGAAGGTAAACAATTAATTAATGACTGGTTGATGACTGAAATGCAAGAGATATTTATATTTTTTTAAAGTTCATTCGGAACACGGTAACTCGCTAAATAAACCTTTTCCTTGGTGCCCCAAGATTGCTAATGAGTTAATTGTTATGGGATTAATTTAATCATCGTAATAATTAAACATAGTTTTAAAAGGGTGTAAACAATGCTGAATGGGTGTAGACAAAGAAGAGCTCTTCACTAGATACCAAAACATTCAAGGGCCATTTTCTCGAAAGTGAGGTTACAAGTTTATTAATTTTCAAAGCAGAATTACTTTCCCATTGTTCCTCAACTGTAGTGTATGATATTTCCTCTTATGGCTTGGGGTCAGTATTTCGACATCTGGATGAGAAGCATGCCCAAAGTAAACTGCCTGTTTCTCAGGCCCAGAAGCTAGGATATGCATATAATTTGTAGATATGGATGGAAAACACTCTAACGTTTCCAAAACTGTTAAAATAATGTTTCTGAGTAAAACATAACTGATATAGCAGGCGAAAACCTGAGGAAAATCCATCCAGGAAGTGGGATTTTTTTTGATGTGGGTAGTTTTCAATTGAATGCCTATAGAGTATCTAATGGGTTAGGACCCAGATTGCAGTTCCTGTGGCTTCCACTAGATGTCCACAGTCATTAGACATTGTTTCAGGCTTGTTTTCTGAAATATTAAGAAGAATGAGACCTTTCTATCAGTGGACTGTAGAAACATGCAGTGCTGGTTTGCGTGCGTGACCGAGTGTGTGCCCTTCATTGTTTTTCCTTTCTATTGAATACGCTATTGTCCGGTTGCAATATTATAGATTATTTAGACAATTGAAAACCTAAGGATTAATTATAAACATCGTTTGACATGTTTCGACAAACTTTACCGGTACTATTAGGATGTATTCGTCTGCATGTTTTGACCGCCTTTGAGCCAGTGGATTACTGAACAAAACGCGCCAACAAAACTTAATTTTTGGGATATAAAGAGGGACTTTATCGAACAAAACAAACATGTATTGTGTAGCTGGGACTTTTCTGACTGCAACCAGATGAAGATCTTCAAAGGTAAGTAGTTAATTTTATCTCTATTTCTGACTTTCGTGACTCCTCTACTTGCTTGAAAAATGTTTGTATGCTTTTGTAAGCGGGGCGCTGTCCTCAGATAATCGCATGATATGCTTTCGGCGTTAAGCCTTTTTGAAATCTGACAAAGAGGTTGGATTAACAAGAAGTTCATTTTTAAGCCAATGTTTAACTCTTGTATTTTTATGAATGTTTATTATGACTATTTCTGTATTTTGAATTTGGTGCTCTGAAATTTCACCGAATGTTGTTGAGGTGGATCGCTAGCGGAACGCCTGCGCCAGAAAGGATATACAATGTTCTAGCTCTGAGTCTCTACTTTTATCCAATATATAAAAACACCATTTCAAATTTTGTTTCATAAGACCAATTCGAGCTGGTCGAACACATATGTTTATGGTCAGTGCGATCTGGAATCCTTGGGACGTCTTTATGCTAAACCATAACCCTAACTTTAACCCTTACCCTAACATTACACATAGCCAAATCCCTTACCTAACTAACCTTAACCATTTCAAATGTCAACTTCAATGGGATAGGAACATCCAAAGGATTCTGAATAGCATGGACCATATGTTTCTCATCTGATAGCTGAACCATTATATACTGTGCATGGGACACAGACAGTGGCCTGACCATATCATTAGGAAATAGAATACTATTATGACATAGCCTGACAATAGATCTCAAAAAATAGTGATTTTCTGGTGGCCGCCCATCTCTGGCATATAGTCCGGAAATTCTGTGCATAGGTACCTCTTCTCACAACGAACAAATTTGCCTCAAGGACCAACAAGGTCCGCCATGATAGATTTTCCGCCATTTTGAATTCTCGAAAAACACTTAAATGATATCTCCAGAACCACAGGGCCGATCTGGATGAAACTTGATATATGGCATCTATGGACCAAGGTCTTTCAACCCAATATTTTCCAGACTAGTATGTCAAACAACTGATCAATAAACATTCAGGTAGGCATGGTCTGGCACAAGTGTGTATGAACCAGACACGGATATTTGTATTGTAACCACACTTGTTACACATGTTCCAAACCCTGTCGAGACTCAACATATGCAAGCACATTCAGATTGACCACACGGTGGCGCTACTACAGGCACATGTTTATATTTCTTGATTTGTTTGTGTCCCCCTCTGATCTGTTTCACCTCTGCTGTGCTTGTCTCCACCCCCCACCAGTCGTCTCCTATTCTTACCCATTATACCCTGTGTATTTATACCTGCATTTTCTGTTTGTCTGTTGCCAGTTCATCTTGTTTTGTTAGGTCTTACCAGCGTGTTTCCTGTTTCTCAAGTTTTGTTTGCCAGTCTTCCCGGTTTTGACCTTTCTGCCTGTCCTGTCCCTGAGCCCATGTGCCGTTCTGTTCATGATTGACTCTGCCTTGGATTATGAACCTCTGCCTGCCCTCGATCTGCCCTTTGCCTGGCCCTTATTTATAATAAATATTCAGAGAATCAAACTATCTACCTCCTGTGTCTGCATCTGGGTCATATCCTGAGTCATGATTGTTTGACTCAGTGTTGAAAATGAAAACCTCTGTGGTTATTGTGTTGTGTTGATGTGCTTCCCATTTATGGTCTGGATTGTGATTCCTAGGATTTTTGTGTGGTGTAAAAATGGGACTAATTGTTGTAACTACCTCTTTTACACTTTTTTCAGTTATTTAAAGGTGGTTAAAGGAGACACTTTCACATCCAAGGCTACAGATGGAGAGATGGAGAAGTTTGTCATTAGGTAGCTGCAGCTTGC
This sequence comes from Salvelinus fontinalis, assembly GCF_029448725.1. Lineage (NCBI taxonomy): Eukaryota > Metazoa > Chordata > Actinopteri > Salmoniformes > Salmonidae > Salvelinus > Salvelinus fontinalis. The sequence continues at coordinate 12,982,267 of NC_074674.1, forward strand.
ACCAGACAAAGATGGAGGCAGAAAGGAGAGGACCAAGCAAAGAACAGATAGACCCAGAGAGACAGACATACAGTGCATTCGGAAAGTATTCACTTAGATTTTTCCACATTCTGTTATGGTACAGCCTTTTTCTAAAATGTATTAAATCGTTTTTTCCCCCTAATCAATCGACACACAATACCCCGTAATCAACACAAGTAACACAATTAATTCAAACTGAAGCTGGAAAGACAGCAAACTAGTTGCATTTTGTTTTGTTTTACCTGTTTTCTAGTGATATTTCTGTGTATATATCCATAAAAATTATGTTGATTCATATTTCGACTGGCTGAGAAAAGCTACCTGCCTGTCTGTCTCATCCCGACTCCCAACACGTTGATTACTATGGAACAGCTGGAGATTTGAATATTGAAACAATGTTTCATATGTTGGAGACAAAGACAGCAAGGTTTAAACAAATCTCCGCTGTTGAAAACAAAATATTAGTCTAAAAGAAATGTGAGATAATGTCTAGATGCTTTTCATACTGGAGATCAAGTTTTTAAATTGCCTGGCTGGGCTGATGAGACGGTGGATTGCGCAGTCAAATTGAATAGAGTAAATAGGTTTAGCCGTGGTAACTTGTAGAATAGACACCGTCTGGAATGCAGTTTTAACCAATCGGCATTCAGGGTTAGACCAACCCGTTGTATAATTCCAAATAATACAGTCAATCCACCCTTAAAACACTAGTTTACTATTGCTTGGTTTCTGCTTTGACATGCACTGTCAACTGTGGGATCTTATATACAAAGGTGTGTGCTTTTCCAAATCATGTCCAATCCATTTAATTTACCACATTTGGACTCCAATCAAGTTGTAGAAACATCAAGGATAAAAAATGAAAACAGGATGCACCTGAGCTCAATTTCGAGTCTCATAGGAAAGGGTCTGAATACTTATGTAAATAAGGTATTTCTGTTTTTTATTTTGGATAAATTTGAAAACATTTCCAAAAATCATTTTTCGCATTTCTTTTTTGAGTATTATGTGTAGTTTGATGAGGGGGGAAATTATGTGTCACGTTCCTGACCTGTTTTCTGTTGTTTTGTATGTGTTTAGTTGGTCAGGACGTGAGCTGGGTGGGCATTCTATGTTGTGTGTCTAGTTTGTCTGTTTCTATGTCCAGCCTAATATGGTTCTCAATCAGAGGCAGATGGTAATCGTTGTCCCTGATTGAGAATCATATATAGGAGGCTTGTTTTGTGTTGGGATTTTGTGGGTGTTTGTTTCCTGTCTCTGTGATTGTCTGCACCAGATAGGTCTGTGTCGGTTTTTGCACATTTGTTATTTTGTATTGTTGTTTGCAGTGTTTTACTTGTTCTTTATTAAACATGTTTAACACTAGCCGCGCTGCACTTTGGTCCTCTCCTTCACCCCTGGAAGAAAACCGTTACAGAAACACCCACCAAACCCGGACCAAGCAGCGTGGCAACGGGCAGCAGCAACAGCAGCAGCGGTACAAGGAGGAATGGACATGGGAGGAGATTCTGGACGGAGAAGGACCCTGGGCAGAGCCAGAGGAGTGTCGCCGTCCCAAAGCGGAGCTGGAGGCATCAAAAGCGGAGAGGCGGCATTATGAGGCGCTTGCAAGGCAGAGTGCCTGGAAACCCGAGAGGCTCACCCAAAAATTTCTTGGGGGGGGGGGCTAAACTGGAGTGTGGCGAAGCCGGGTTGGATACCTGAGCCAACTCCCCGGGCTTACCGTGGAGTGAGAGGGCGTCGTACTGCTCAGACACCGTGTTATGCGGTAAAGCGCACGGTGTCCCCAGTACGCGTGCTTAGCCCAGTGCGGGCTATTCCACCTTGCCGCACTGGGAGGGCTAGGTTGGGCATCGAGCCGGATGTCATGAAGCCGGCCCAACGTATCTGGCCTCCAGTACGTCTCCTCGGGCCGGTGTACATGGCACCAGCCTTACAGGTGGTGTCCCCGGTTCGCCTGCATAGCCCAGTGCGGGTTATTCTACCTCGCCGCACTGGCAGGGCTACGGGGACCATTCAACCTGGTAGGGTTGGAGAGGCTCGGTGCTCAAGAGCGCGTGTCCTCCTTCACGGTCCGGTATATCCGGCGCCACCTTCCCGCCCCAGACCAGTACCACCAGCGCCTACACCACGCACCAGGCTTCCAGTGCATCTCCAGAGCCCTGTTCCTCCTCCCCGCACTCGCCCTGAGGTGCGTGCCCTCAGCCCGGTACCTCCAGTTCCGGCACCACGCACCAGGCCTACTGTGCGCCTCAGCAGGTCAGAGTCGGCCGTCTGCTCAACGCCGCCTGCACTGCCTTTCTGCCCAGCGCCGTCTGAGCCATCCGTCTGCCCAGCGCCGTCTGAGCTGCCTGCCTGCCCAGCGCCGTCTGAGCTGCCTGCCTGCCCAGCGCCGTCTGAGCCATCCGTCTGCCCAGCGCCGTCTGAGCCATCCGTCTGCCCAGCGCCGTCTGAGCCATCCGTCTGCCCAGCGCCGTCTGAGCCATCCGTCTGCCCAGCGCCGTCTGAGCCATCCGTCTCCCCAGCGCCGTCTGAGCCATCCGTCTGCCCAGCGCCGTCTGAGCCATCCGTCTGCCACGAGCCATTAGAGCCGCCCGTCTGTCCCGAGCCATTAGAGCCGTCCGTCAGTCAGGAGCCGCTAGAGCCGTCCGTCAGTCAGGAGCCGCTAGAGCCGTCCGTCAGTCAGGAGCCGCCAGAGACGCCAGCCAGTCAGGAGCCGCCAGAGACGCCAGCCAGTCAGGAGCCGCCAGAGACGCCAGCCAGTCAGGAGCTGCCAGAGACGCCAGCATGTCAGGAGCTGCCAGAGACGCCAGCCAGTCAGGAGCTGCCAGAGACGCCAGCCAGTCAGGAGCTGCCAGAGACGCCAGCCAGTCAGGAGCTGCCAGAGACGCCAGCCAGTCAGGAGCTGCCAGAGACGCCAGCCAGTCAGGAGCTGCCAGAGACGCCAGCCAGTCAGGAGCTGCCAGAGACGCCAGCCAGTCAGGAGCTGCCAGAGACGCCAGCCAGTCAGGAGCTGCCAGAGACGCCAGCCAGTCAGGAGCTGCCAGAGACGCCAGCCAGTCAGGAGCTGCCAGAGACGCCAGCCAGTCAGGAGCTGCCAGAGACGCCAGCCAGTCAGGAGCTGCCAGAGACGCCAGCCAGTCAGGAGCTGCCAGAGACGCCAGCCAGTCAGGAGCTGCCAGAGACGCCAGCCAGTCAGGAGCTGCCAGAGACGCCAGCCAGTCAGGAGCTGCCAGAGACGCCAGCCAGTCAGGAGCTGCCAGAGACGCCAGCCAGTCAGGAGCTGCCAGAGACGCCAGCCAGTCAGGAGCTGCCAGAGACGCCAGCCAGTCAGGAGCTGCCAGAGACGCCAGCCAGTCAGGAGCTGCCAGAGACGCCAGCCAGTCAGGAGCTGCCAGAGACGCCAGCCAGTCAGGAGCTGCCAGAGACGCCAGCCAGTCAGGAGCTGCCAGAGACGCCAGCCAGTCAGGAGCTGCCAGAGACGCCAGCCAGTCAGGAGCTGCCAGAGACGCCAGCCAGTCAGGAGACGCCCTACAGTCATGAGACGCCCTACAGTCAGGAGCTGCCCTACAGTCAGGAGCTGCCCTACAGTCATGAGCTGCCCTCCAGTCAGGAGCTGCCCTCCAGTCATGAGCTGCCCTCCAGTCATGAGCTGCCCTCCAGTCATGAGCTGCCCTCCAGTCATGAGCTGCCCTCCAGTCATGAGCTGCCCTCCAGTCATGAGCTGCCCTCCAGTCATGAGCTGCCCTCCAGTCATGAGCTGCCCTCCAGTCATGAGCTGCCCTCCAGTCATGAGCTGCCACTCAGTCCGGAGCTGCCACTCAGTCCGGAGCTGCCACTCAGTCCGGAGCTGCCACTCAGTCCGGAGCTGCCACTCAGTCCGGAGTTGCCTCTCTGTCCTGAGCTACCTCTCTGTCCTGAGCTACCTCTCTGTCCTGAGCTACCTCTCTGTCCTGAGCTACCTCCTAAATCATGTGGGGGCCTTGGGGAGGATTCTTAGGCCAAGGTCGTGGGTGAGGGTCGCCACTCAAAGGACGCTAAGGAGGGGGACAAAGACAGTGGTGGAGTGGTGTCCTCGTCCTGCGCCGGAGCCGCCACCGCGGACAGATGCCCACCCAGACCCTCCCCTTGAGTTTTAGGGGTGCGCCCGGAGTTCTCACCTTGAGGGGGGGGTTCTGTCACGTTCCTGACCTGTTTTCTGTTGTTTTGTATGTGTTTAGTTGGTCAGGACGTGAGCTGGGTGGGAATTCTATGTTGTGTGTCTAGTTTGTCTGTTTCTATGTCCAGCCTAATATGGTTCTCAATCAGAGGCAGATGGTAATCGTTGTCCCTGATTGAGAATCATATATAGGAGGCTTGTTTTGTGTTGGGATTTTGTGGGTGTTTGTTTCCTGTCTCTGTGATTGTCTGCACCAGATAGGTCTGTGTCGGTTTTTGCACATTTGTTATTTTGTATTGTTGTTTGTAGTGTTTTACTTGTTCTTTATTAAACATGTTTAACACTAGCCGCGCTGCACTTTGGTCCTCTCCTTCACCCCTGGAAGAAAACCGTTACATTATGTAAAACATTTTAGAATAAGGCTGTAACGTAACAAAATATATATGGAAAAGTATGTGGACACCCCTTCAAAAGAGTGGATTCAGCTATTTCAGCCATACCCATTAATGAAAGGTGTATAAAATGGAGCACACCGCCATGCAATCTCCATAGAAAAAACATTGGCAGTAGAATGGCCTTACTGAAGAGCTCATTGACTTTCAATGTGGCACCTTCATAGTTTGCCACCTTTACAACAAGTCACTTCGTAAAATTTCTGCCCTGGTCAACTGTAAGTTATGTTATTTGGAAACATCTAGGAGCAACAACGGCTCAGCCACGAAGTGGTAGGTCACACAAGCTCACAGATCGTGACCGCCGAGTGCTGAATCACACAGCGTGAAAAAATCGTCTGTCAATTGCAAGACTCACTACTGAGTTTCCAAACTGCCTCTGGAAGCAACATCAGCACAAGAACAGTTCGTCGAGAGCATCATAATATGGGTTTCCATGGCCGAGCAGCCGCACACAAGCCTAAGATCACCATGCACAATGTTAAAGCTCACCGCAATTGGACTCTGGAGCAGTGAAACGCGTTCTCTGGAGTGATGAATCACGCTTCACCATCTGGCAGTCGGATGGACGAATCTGGGTTTGGCAGATGCCAAAAGAATGCTATCTGCCCAAATGTGTAGTGCCAACTGAAAAGTTTGGAGGAGGAATAATGGTCTGGGGCTGTTTTTCATGGTTTGGGCTAGGCCCTTTAGTTCCAGTGAAGGGGAATCTTAATGCTACAGCATACATTGACATTCTAGACAATTCTGTGCTTCCAACTTTTTGGCAACAGTTAGGGGAAGGCCCTTTCCTGTTTCAGCATGACAATGACCCCATACAGAGGTCCATATAGAAATGATTTGTCGACATCGAGATTTGGCTGAATGGAAGCAAGTTCCAAGCCTTCCAAGAAAGCACCAGCGGGCCACTAGTTGGGGAACCCTGCTATAGACCATACTATTTACCAAGAATGTGTTCTTCCATATTTTTCTTAGCTGTCTATTTACCACCACAAACCGATACTGGCACTATGACCGCGCTCAACGTGCTGTATAGGGCCATGAGCAATGTTCCCTCCAAAAAAATTAGGCACTGAGCAAATTTCAGGTATGCTGAGCACAAACTTGAACGTTGTGAAAATTCTGTGTAAATTCCAGAGTGCATTTATTGTGAACACTGAGACTGTACGCGCTCGCTTTAAGTTATAGTTTAAACAGTGGCATCCCGTAACATTTTACCTTGGAAATAGCTGTTAAATCATTCAGCCTACAATAGCAGCCAATGTTTGGTGTTTAATGTAGGCCTAAATTCCAGGAGAATTTTGAAAAAAACATGCAGGGCTTGATATTAATCTGTTTATCCACTTGTCCTTCAGACAAAGAGGTGACTGCAATTTGTGTTTGATGCAATATACCACTTTACAAAATACAATCCATTATTATTCCCATACCATTATTACTGATAATCAGACAAATTATGCTACCCTCTGCCTATTGGCTACTTAGCTTATTCAAACCTGTCTAAAAATACAACACTGTCCGTTTAAGACACACAAAACTAGCTTTACAAAGACGTTTAGAAATGTACACCTTTAGTGCTCTTGTAGGAAGCAATCAGTCTGGTATTGCTAACTACAAATGATCTATAACTGGGCCAATAACCTACTAACAAGCAAAGGATATGAACAAAATGTGCACACATGGCTACATTATTATTTATTTTATATATATATTTTTTTTAACCTTTATTTATATAGGCAAGTCTTAAGAACAAATTCTTATTTTCAATAACAGCCTAGGAACAGTGTGTTAACTGCCTTGTTCAGGGGAAGAACAACAGGTTTTTACCTTGACAGCTCGGGGATTTGACCTTGCAACCTTTAGGTTACTAGTCCAACGCTCTAACCACTATTCTACCTGCCGCCCCATGCAGCTCTTGATCTATAAACAATCACATCTACTCACGACCACAGTCCATTTCAAAGTAAATGGCATAGATCCATATACAGTCTGGTAATGATCTATTTGCATATAGGCCTACTGTAGCTGTGATTGTTTATGCAGCACCAGCCTGTGTAGAGAGTATGAGTTGAGTCATGCACAATATAATCCTACTCCGGTGCGTTCTGCCTACAACAAAATCTCTTGCATAGTATGTTTTGTTTTGGTATGTTGCATTGAAAGTTGCAAATATTGCATTGATTCAATCAAAATTTCCACCGTAAAGGGAAACGATGATAGTGTTAACTAACAAGGAAGACTCTAGAAAGTTGAACGAAGTTGTCACGTTCCTGACCTATTTATGTTAGTTGTTATGTGTGTTAGTTGGTCAGGACGTGAGGTTGGGTGGGCATTCTATGTTTTCTGTTTCTGTGTTGGTTTTGGGTTGCCTGGTATGGCTCTTAATTAGAGGCAGGTGTTTGGCGGTCCTCTAATTAAGAGTCATATTTAGGTAGGCGTTGTCACAGTGTTCGTTGTGGGTGATTGTCTTCCGTGTTTGTGTATGTCGTTGCACCACACGGGACTGTTTTCGGTTTGTTTTGTTCATCGTTGTTTTTGTGTAGCCTGTTTTCTCTATTCGTGCGTTCTTCTTGTTTCATGTAAGTTCGTCGTCTAGGTCTGTCTACACCGGTTGTTGTTTTGTTAATTTATTCAAGTTCGTGTTTTTTCGTTAATAAATATGTGTTCAAACTCCACTGCGCCTTGGTTCGATCAATACTCCTCCTTTTCGACCGAAGAGAAGGAGGACCGCTACAGAAGTTCCATCTCGTGCTTCTTGGGCTGATAGTTTTTCTGTGCTCGGGGCTACTGCAGACACACAGTTTAGAGGGAACATTAGCCATAACCAAACAAGAAAATGTGCTCATCCAGAGGCTGCGCTACTAGTGGCCAGTGATTTTAATGCAGGAAAACTGAAATCCATTTGATCTCATTTCTACCATCATGTCACCTGTGCAATTAGAGGCAAAACTCTAGATCACATTTACCCCACACATAGAGGCGCATTACAAAACTCTCCCTCGCCCTCCATTTGGGAAACGTGACCATAACTTTATCCTCTTGATTACTGCTTACAAGCAAAAACTGAAACAGGACGTACCAGTGACGACACACTCAATATAAAAGTGTTCAGATGAAGTGGATGCTAATCTACAGGACTGTTTCACTAGCACAGACTAGAATATGTTCCGGGAGTCGCATTGAGGAGTTTACAAAACAGTTCATTAACTACTAAGTGTATCTGATGCTCGTCGGATGTGGCAGGGCTCACAAACTATCCCAGATTACAAATGAAAACCCAGCCGCGAGCTGCCCAGTGATGTGAGCCTACCTCTATGCTTGTGTAACAAGTGTTGAAGTTCATGTTGTATAATAACACGAAATCTGAGTAGTTCCCATGCCTGATATTACTGTTCATTCCTTATGTTGTTGTTGTTGTAGGTGACCTTGTTAATGTCGCACACTTCCTTCTCCTTCTGCATTCCCTCTCATAAACATCCCCTGCACCCCTTACCTCTTCCCTGTCTACTGTATCAATGTAGAAGAGGTAGGTTACTGAAAAATTGTCTCATGAAAATCATAATCAATCCTACATGTTAAAACAGATATTGAGTTTATATTCTTACTTACATTGTAATTTGATCGTCTTCTACCAGTATATTGTGATATTTGTGTTTTTCATGCATTTATTAACTTTTCATCTGTGGATTTGTGAATGCTGTACATCCTAGCTAGCTACTGTACTTTCTACTGTAGGCTACATGTTATCATTGGGCTAGCATGGCTATTCATGTCTCCTGTTGTTAATTTGTACTTTACAGAGGAGTTGCAGCTCAACATTTAATTCTTTAACATTTAGTTTCTTTATCAGGTATGTCCTGTGTTTTTGTGTGTTATGATATTTTGACAATATTTTACTGTTCGTTTGCAAGTGCACGTCATGTTCTAACTGTACATAACGCCTGGCTGTCATTTACGAAAGCTGGCTAGCCCAGGCCCATAGGCTATATTGTACAGTGCATTATACACTTTATACTGTACATAGCACTATATTGTATTGTTATCTAACAAAACCATTGCTATCCGTATTTGTTCCCTTTTTACTGTATCCATGTGGAAGGGAGGAGATGGTGCATAAAGGCAGCACAACATTCACTAATACACACACATCCAAGTAAGGAATGGAATAAGACTATATAAACATTATAAAAGTGGCATTATTAAAGTCTGTATGTAGGCAGCAGCTTCACTGTGCTAGTGATGGCTGTTTAACAGTCTGATGGCCTTGAGAGAGAAGCTTTTTTTCAGTCTCTCGGTCCCAGCTTTGATGCACCTGTACTGAACTTCTGGATGGTAGCGGGGTGAACAAGCAGTGGCTCGGATGGTTGTTGTCCTTGATGATCTTTTTGGCCTTCCTGTGACATCGGGTGCTGTAGGTGTCCTGGAGGGCAGGTAGTTTGCCCCCGGTGATGCGTTGTGCAGACCGCACCACCCTCTGGAGAGCCCTGCGGTTGTGGGCGGTGCAGTTGCCGTATCAGGAGGTGATACAGCCTGACAGGATGCTCTCAATTGTGCATCTGTAAAAAGTTTGAGGGTTTTAGGTGACAAGCCAAATTTCTTCAGTCTCCTGAGGTTGAAGAGGCACTGTTGCGCCTTCTTCACCACACTGTCTGTGTGGGTGGACCATTTCAGTTTGTCAGTGATATGTACGCTGAGGAACTTCAGACTTTCCACCTTCTCCACATCTGTCCCATTGATGTGGATAGGGGGGTGCTCCCTCTGATATTTCCTGAAGTCCACGATCATCTCCTTTTGTTTTGTTTGTGAGAGGTTATTTTCCTGACACCACACTCCGAGCCCTCACCTCCTCCCTGTAGGCTTTCTCGTCGTTGTTCGTAATCAAGCCTACTATGGTTGTGTCACTTAATGGATGTTCTTTGTTTGTTTATCAGAGAATACAAGATCAACACCAACCCTGATCCCTTGGTCATATGTAAGCCAATCAAAACACAATGCAGAGGCAATCTACACCGGTCACACTTAGTGCCTTTTCTATTCGGATCTACACGATCATTGCTTGCGTGATTGCAGGGTTGCTCCATAACCACCGGACTCCCCTACTCTCTCAGCTACTGGGCCGTCTGTGTACAGGTCTATGCTTGAGAGGTACGGCACATTTGGCGTTTGGCGCAAGACAGAGACATTCAAATGTTTGTTAAATGTTTTTTATTTAAAAAAATGTAAGAAAGTTAGCGATCTACAGAGTCAGATATTTTATCACTGCAGATATTTATTTTTCTCAAGTTGTCAAGACTATCATTATTCATTATGAATGTTTTTGCATTTGAATGTGCATATTGAAGATTTCATTTCTGATCTACAAACAGTATTGGGTATTTGCTTTATTCCATTTAGCCCAAACTTCTGACAGCCCAAACATTTCTCTCTCTCTCTTATTTTTTTAAATTCTTTTAATTTTATATTTGCACATGAATAGGAATTGTTTCCATCATGTATAATTCCAGTGACACCTACGAGCTGAGCCCTGATAGTCAGAACGTGTCAGTTGGGTATGGGAGAGGTCGTCCAATTGTTCTATTTGGGTATGGGAGGAGTAGACTAGTAGCCACATATCAGGTGGATTATGGTGACACAGTTAACCAGTCAGTGTTAGATTCCCCAGTTGGTCCAGCTGCTAGTTTCACTCCAAATACACACAGCCCCTCACCGTCCTAACCAGGTCATTACTACAGAGGCACTCAGCAGTATGATTTCTGACCTAGCCAAACAGATTGGTGAGTCTATCACTGCTCTGTTTGACATCCTGAAGAGACATTTCAGTGAGCTGACATTCTCCTGTATGCCTATGGCAGACTTTTACAGCACCAAACCAAAAGCTATTGAGAGTGCGATGGACTACTGGATCCGTCTGAATAAGGCCATTTAAGTTGCTGATGAGTGTCTGCACAGGTGGGGTAAGAATGTTGATGACTCCGGTGCTGACCTTGTTATGATGTTCATCTCCCACTGTCCAGACCCCAAGCTCACCCTGTCTTTCCAGTTCAAGCCTGCTGAGGAGTGGACCACATCAGAGGTCCAGGGAGGGTTAAATGTCCATCCGAGGGATCTGAGGAGAGGCAAAGCTCAAGCTCAAGTGCTGCTTTCAGCATGCAGTCAGAGCACAGCCGCAGTCAGCCAGCCCTTTCTCCATCAGTGAGTCACGTCAGCCCTCTGAGGTATTCAGCAGGTCTCAGTGCTCCTTCAATACTCCAGCTCCACCAGTCTCACCACAGAGGAACCAGGCCTTCGCCATGTGGTTGGCATGTTGAACATAGTCCTCTCACTGTGCACCACTTCTCTGTCACACCAAGCCCAGCCTGAACAGCTACCACGCTCACGCCAAGTCCAGTCAAGTCCCTCACGTCAGGTCCAGCCAAGTTCCCCCCTGTGGCACCACAGAGCACACAACCTATGCACACTGCAGGCTATACAAGCTGCCGCCACTGTCTCAGCTGAAATCAACTCGTTTTTAAACTAGTCAGCCCATTCGAGGGAAAGCATGGGCAAAGACAAAGTGACCCTCACAGGAGAGCCAGACTTGTAGTCCATGTAAATAGCTGTAGGCTACTGTCAGAATACCAGAATATATTTTTGTCGGATCACAGAGACTAGAAGGGGCTAGTGAGCTGTTTGTTGTATCTTTCCATAAATTCTCTCCACGTAAATAGATTCCCACTAATAGTAACGAATTGGCTGGCAAGGACAATGTTTTTCGAGAACTAGTTACGATGAAAGAACATCTTGATTCTATGTAATATCGACCCATTATTCCATATAAAACATTTGAGGTGAAAAGTTGTGTTTATACCGCAAAGTCCAGCACATTAAAGCCTATTTGTGAAAAGCCACCAATTTCACAGAAAGTTTACCCACAAGATAGAGACATTGTCGTAAAAAATTAAGTACCTTTTCATCCAGTTGACTTTTGATATCTGATTAAAGAGAGTGAAGTTCAAGACATTTAGACCGCCATCACAAACCCTGTTGGAGATAACATCTTTTTCATCTTATGTTTATCTTGTTTTCCCACATGAAGTTGTACAATAGTCTATCTAAGGTACATCAAGTGGTTTTGGGAATGTCAATAGATGAAAAAAGATAGCCCCTCAGCTTTGGATAAAGGCATCCTCCCTTGAAGACTTAAATCCCTCCGTAACCATGAGGATTATTTATTTTTGATCGATTCAGTTACAGGATTCAAATTAAGATAATTCACAGCCTTAAGAGTTTTGGTCTTTACACTGAGGTTGCTTACAGCATCTTTAAGCTGGACTGACAGCTCCTTTCAGAACAAACATCTCACTTTGGAAAGATTTAATACCAAGCTTGAGACTTTGGAGAACTGCTTCACATTCTCCAATGATAGCCTATCTTAACATTTATCAAAAAAAGTGAGGTGTCATCCGCCATTTGGGATATCTTGATCACTCTAGGCTGGAATGTAATGCCTTCAAATTTACTTCGATGAACTAATGAGCAAAATATTTGAGATTCTAACAAAAATAAAAAAGGTGAGATTGGACAACCTTGTCGTATTCCTTTGTAAATGTTAAACATTGAGGATGTTCAATGACAGAGTTTGATACGGCTATTGCCACAGAGTCCTAATAGCATCAACAACAAAAAATTACCAAATTTCAAATGATTAACACAATCAAAGATAAAATTGTTACTTACGGTATTAAATGCTTTATGAAAATCTAAAAATAAGATAACAGGGAAGTCATCCAATAGATCACAATACTCAACCTGATCTAACACCAGCCTCAGATTAATAGATATGACGCCTTTTCATAAACCCTGATTGATATTCATCAATCAGATCATTCAAGCACGACTATAACTTTTTCCGCAAAGATTGAGGATGGCGCCGGAGATGGCGCCGGAGAACAAGGCTGACGTTTTACTTATTCCTAACCAATTGTGTCTTTTTGTTTGTTTCTTTGCATTGTTTGTAACTTTTTTTTTTTTTTTTACTTATTTTGTACATAATGTTGATGCTACCATCTCTTATGACCGAAAATAACTTCTGGACATCAGAACTATGATTACTCCCCACGGACTGGCAGAATCCATTTTTTCTTTAACGATGTTGAGGAGCCCGACGTGAAGGATTTACTGCTCTCCCAGGTTCCCAGTCATTTGCGTGAAGAGAAGGTGGAGAAAATGTGGCCAGAGGGTGGGCTACCTTCTGAGAATTCGTAGCTGATCGAATAAACCCCCACTTCCTTCCATTCTGCTAGCAAACATACAATCTTTGGAAAATAACATTGATGACCTACGCGGAAGATTAAACTACCAACGGGACATTCAAAACTGTAATATCTTATCCTTCACGGAGTCGTGGCTGAATGATGACATTATCAACATACAGCTTGCTGGTTATACGCTGTATCGTCAGGATAGAACAGCAGCGTCTGGTAAGACAAGGGGCTGAGGACTGTGTATTTTTGTAAATAACACCTGGTGCAAGATATCAAAGGAAGTCTCGAGGTTTACTCGCCTGAGGTAGAGTATCTCATGATAAGTAGCAGACCACACCATCTACCTAGAGATTTTTCATCTGTATTTTTCGTAAATGTCTACATACCACCACAGACTGATGCTGGCACTAAGACCACACTGAATGAGCTGTATTACGCCATAAGCAAACAGGAAAACGTTCATCCAGAGGCGGTGCTCCTAGTAGCCGGGGACTTTAATGCAGGGAAACTTATATCTGTCTTACCAAATTTCTATCGGCATGTTAAATATGCAACCAGAGGGAAAAACAATCTGGACCATCTACTCCACCCACAGAGAAAAATATAAAGCTCTCCCTCTCCCTCCAATTGGCAAATCTGACCATAATTCTATCCTCCTGATTCCTGATGACAAGCAAAAATTAACCTGATGAGGACAGAGGGCGCTGTTGTCACTTTGGGGGAAAAACGTGCCCAATTTAAACGGCCTCGTACTCAATTCTTGCTCGTACAATATGCATATTATTATTACTATTGGATAGAAAACACTCTAGTTTCTAAAACCGTTTGAATTATATCTGTAAGTAAAACAGAACTCATTTGGCACAAACTTCCTGACCAGGAAGTGGAAAATCTGAAATCGATGCTCTCTTCTGGGTCCTGCCTATAAATGGGCATGACACCTATTAGTATACATGCACGTCATACACCTTCCCCTGGATGTCAAGATGCAGTGAGAGAAGAAATGGAGTGTTTATCTTGGTCTGAGATGGAATACGTCCTCTTGGAATGATGTGTCACCCATTTTTTGTTTTCAGGAAGGCGCGAAGTTGGTCCTGGATTTGCCTTCTGAATAGCTGTCGTTATAGGCGACTACTATCTCCGGCTTTGATTTTATTTGATAAATGTGACAATATCATCGTAAAGTATGTTTTTTCAATATAGTTTTATTCGATTTTTGAAATTTATTCGGGACGTTAGGCGTGTTGCGTTGTGTGCCTTTGTTCAGAAAGGAGAGCTTCGCGCCACTTAGCTAGTGTGCTTGCTAATTCAAGAGGGAAAATGGACGTTCTAAATCCAAACAACGATTGTTCTTGACAAAGGACACCTTGTACAACATTCTGATGGAAGATCAGCAAAAGTAGGAAACATTTTATGATGCTATTTCAAATATCTGTCGAACTGTGTACTAGTAGTTTTGCGCCCAGGTTTTGGCCACTCTCTCGCTATAACATAAGCCTTATGTCGTAATGAAGATATTTTTAGAATTCTAACACTGCGATTGCATTAAGAACTAGTGTATCTATCATTTCCTATACAACATGTATTTTTTTGTAATGTTTATGAATAGCTATTTGGTCAGAATAGGTGAGAGTCTAATAGAAATTGTCTCTTCTTTATTAAATCATGTTGAACACTAGCCGCGCTGCATTTTGGTCCTCTCCTTCACCCCAGGAAGAAAGCCGTTACATGTTGTTTACATGTGATGAATACATTTGATTTAATTTGAATCATGGTAGCATCCATATTAATGTGATGCGTTTAAAAACATATTATATTCTTATTTATAATAAAAGTGACTCCAAAATGACACAATACATTAAGATTCATTTATTTTGGGCACAAAATAATGTGAAACACAACCAAAACAAACTGCAAATGCATCCAACAAATTGCAATAATGATGTAGTCATTGAATGCTAAGAATGTGACCCAATACTAAACTTTTGACTACTGCATTTTTAAGAATTGTTAAATAGTACTTGCTAAACAAAATCTCTAAGCAATTTTATTAGTATAAAATAATATATATATATTTTATCCAATATAGCTCCATATTTGAATTACTGGTCCTGCTTTAAATTATGTTCAGCTAATAAATGCTTCATAAAGCCTACATAATGCCTTCATAAGGTTTTCGCTCCTCCCTTGCACTTAGTTGGTGAATTAGGTCTTAATTGA
Source organism: Salvelinus fontinalis (assembly GCF_029448725.1). NCBI lineage: Eukaryota > Metazoa > Chordata > Actinopteri > Salmoniformes > Salmonidae > Salvelinus > Salvelinus fontinalis. The sequence goes on from NC_074674.1 coordinate 12,997,362, forward strand.
AAGGGAAAACCAAAAACCCGCAGACACTAAGATCTCCATGTAATGACTGTGACACCCCTGCACTAAGGCAATTTTGAATGGTTGATATCCCAGGTTAACAGTATATGTGCTGTGTGCGCAATAGCCTGAGGACTATGTTGCACCAATAAATACTTATCTTGATGAAAGCCCCCAACATAAGGAAATTGAAAGTTGCTTTCTTCTGGAACCAAATGACATGTTCCTCAGTACACAAACACGCACAACAATGAGCCGTGCGGTGCTGGGCCCAGTCAATCACCCACTCCCCCGCTGAAAGATCAGCCACAAAATGTTGACACCATTGTAACAGGTAGTAATCCAGCCCTGGTCTCCAGTATGGGAAGTCTCAGGTTGGACTACTCCAAATCATCTTGGCTCTGACACACACAAACACAGGTCCATCAACACATTTAAATACATCTCACACCATATAAAAACCTGTGGATCATGAGAGAACCTTCATAAATCAGCAGAACGTTAATAACCTAACTATTTATTTAAAGTCAGACCCCTTTGATCATTTATAACACATACCTAAATGCCTTGTATCATAAGACGCTGTACTTACTATAAGGTCAGACAGACACCTTTGGTCGTTCATAACGCATACATAAAGGCTTAATGATGTAAACAAATGTATTAACATTTAGAGAATTATCACTAACAGCTAAAACAAATGAACATTAAAGACGTTTAAACCATTTTATTTGTACATTTTTAAAACAATACAAATACATAAAGTTTCAAAAAGTCCAGCAATGCAATTACATTAAACATTACACAGGACTGTGAATCGTGTAGTTTGTCCCTGAGCTGGCAGACTAATGCTTCTTCCATCTCTGCCTGCTGGAGGTACTGAATGTTGGTTCCAACCTTAAAAGTAACGAAGACAGTTAGCAGATCTATTAGGAAATGTCATTGTCACACCATCTGGATAAGGGCATTCCTGTGCTGCGCCAGAAATACTCTAAATTGGGAGATGGGAAACTCCATTTGATTTGTATTATTATACTCCTCTTTCATTTACAAATCTCATGACATGACTATCAGACGTGGCTGTATCTAAGGCAATTTTCATTTAGCTGCAAGCAAAATTTTGTTAATTAATTTGTAGTCACCGAAATTATATGAAATAACGATTGACGTAGCTTATGTAATCTAACTCAACACTTAACTACTACAAATTAATTCAAATTACAATGAATAAAGGTTAATTTACTTGTTTTTCGCTGTCCAGTGGCACCAGAAGTGGGCATTTTGATTAGAAAACTCATCACATGTGCGCTTACTAGAGTACAAAAACAATGCTAACCAAACAACGGTGCAGGGCATGCACACTGAATTAAAGGCCAACTACACTCAAAAATCAAAGCTTATCCAATTTTTCCCAGAACACAAAAGTCATCCCCTGATGTGGTGTAAGCATTGTTATGAACACCGAAAGTCCGATTTTGTTGTTTTTCTATTATTATATAAAACATTTAACTGGGGGGGAAAACCCCCCAAAATAATGTTGCCTGCTTGGTGGCCCCCAAAAGGCTAGAGCGGGCCCTGCTCCCCCTTTTAACCTTTCACAAGTATCTAACCCGGGTCCGGGAGCACCCCCCACCCCCCCCACACTGAGTAGCATCGCTAGCATAGCGTCACAATTAAATAGTAGCATCTAAATATCATTAAATCACAAGTCCAAGACACCTAATGAAAGATACAGATCCTGTGAATAAAGCCACCATTTCAGATTTTTAAAATGTTTTACAGGGAAGACAAAATATGTAAATCTATTAGCTAACCACGTTAGCAAAAGACACCATTTTTCTTTGTCCACCATTTTCTCTCTCCAGCAGTAGCTATCACCAATTCGGCCAAATAAAGATATTGATAGGCACTAACCAAGAAAAAACCTCATCAGATGACAGTCTGATAACATATTTATGGTATAGGATAGGTTTTGTTACAAAAATGTGCATATTTCAGGTATAAATCATAGTTTACAATTGCACCCACCATCACAACTCGACTAGAATAAATACACAGAGCAACGTGTATTACCTAATTACTAATCATAAAACATTTCGTAAAAATACACAGCATACACTAATTGAAAGACACAGATCCTGTGAATACAGACAATATTTCAGATTTTCTAAGTGTCTTACAGCGAAAACACAATAAATCGTTATATTAGCATACCACATGTGCAAACGTTACCAGAGCATTGATTCTAGCCAAAGAGAGCGATAACGTAAATATCGCCAAAATGTATTAACCTGTTGGGGATGGGGGCGCTGTTTAGACTATTTATGCTAATGTGGCTAATTTTTTAAACGGCTTCCCACAAAATCCTTGATCGTACAATATGCATATTATTATTATTATTGGATAGAAAACAGTCTATAGTTTCTATAGGAGTTGAAATTTTGTCTCTAAGTGGAACAGAGCCCATTCTACAGCAATTTCCCTGACATGGAGTCAGATTTGAGAAATGTTGGCCACTTTTCTGAAGTCATTTAAAAGGGCACTGTCGTTGCTATGACTATACGGACACTTCTTACGTCTTCCCCTGGATGCCTTTACGTGATGACGATTCCAACGGGCTCGATTGCTCGTTCACAGGCCCTACAAATGAAAAAAACCTTTAGCTAGCAAGTCTTTTCTTGCTGCGTAACGCGCGTGGAAGACACCGACCCTCTCCTGTTCCAAGCGTTAGTTTAGCCTGTTATATTTCTCCGGTCATCTTTTCACTCGTTATAGGAGTTAAAAACATCATAAGGTAGTTAATTTAAAGCGTTTTATAGCAATTTATATCCGTTTAGTGCGATTTTGGGACATTTATTTTTGCAACGATGTGAAAAGTTGGGCATGCTTTTCAGTTCATCCCGAACTCAGTTGACATTTCCACATGGCAAGAGGACAGCTTTCCACCAAAAGACGATTTCTCCCAAGAAAGGATCCTTTGCCCAAGATACTGATGGAAGAACAGCTCAAGGTAGGACATTTTTATTATGATAAATCGTGTTTCTGTCGAAACATTTTAGTGGCTTAGGACGCCATGTTTTTTGACGTAGCTTCGCTTGGCGCAAACTGTATTGAAAAGTAAGGATAAATTAAAAAATGTAATAACGCAATTGTATTAAGAATTAAATTGTCTATCAATCCCTGTCCACCCTATATTTTTTAGTCACGTTTATGAGTATTTATGTATAAGAGTAGATCACTGTCTAAGTTGCGCAAGGACATTTTCTTTACCAGCTTGTCTACATTTCACATTGTCTAACCATGATTTTGGTGGCTAAATATAAACATTTTCGATCAAACTGTATATGCATGTTGTAATGTGATGTTACAGGAGTGTCATCGGAAGAATTCTGAGAAGGTTAGTGAAAAAATTAATATCTTTTGGCGATGTTGACTTTTATCGCTCACTTTGGCTAGAATCAATGCTGGGCTGCTAATTGCTATGTGCTAAGCTAATATAACGATTTATTGTGTTTTCGCTGTAAGACACTTAGAAAATCTGAAATATTGTCTGTATTCACAGGATCTGTGTCTTTCGATTCGTGTATGCTGTGTATTTTTACGAAATGTTTGATGATTAGTAGTTAGGTAAACACGTTGCTCATTGTAATTATTCTAGTCCATTTGTGATGGTGGGTGCAATTGTAAACTATGCCATATACCTGAAATATGCACTTTTTTCTAACAAAACCTATCCCATACCATAAATATGTTATCAGACTGTCATCTAATGAGTTTTTTTGTTGGTTAGGGGCTATAAATATCTTAGTTTAGCCGAATTGGTGATGGCTACTGGTGTTGGTGGACAAATAAAAGATGGTGGATTATGCTAATGTGTTTTTAGGTAATAGATGTACATCTTTACATATTGTGTCTTCCCTGTAAAACATTTTAAAAATCGGAAATGTTGACTGGATTCATAAGATCTGTGTCTTTCATTAGCTGTATTGGACTTTAATGTGTGAAAGTTAAATATTTAAAAAAAATATTTTTTTTGAATTTCGCGGCACTGGTTTTTCAGTGGGGGGGGGGGGGGGGGGGGGGGGGGTGTGCCGCTAGCGCCACGCTGATCCTAGACAGGTTAATTTTTTCACTAACCTTCTCAGAATTCTTCAGATGACACTCCTGTAACATCATATTACAACATACACATAGAGTTTGTTTGAAAATGTGCATATTTAGCCACCAAAATCATGGTTAGACAATGACAAAAGTAGCCCAGCTGGTCAGAAAATGTCGTGCGCCATATTAGACAGTGATCTAGTCTTATACATAAATTCTCATAAACTTGACTAAAAAATATAGGGTGGACAGCGATTAATAGACAATTTAATTCTTAACACAATCGCGGAATTACATTTTTTTAATTATCCTTACTTTTCAATACAGGTTGCGCCAAGCGAAGCTACACCTAACAAAATGACGGAACGTGCGTTTAACATTTTTCTACAGAACAACGATTTATCATAAATATTTCTTACTATGAGGTGATCTTCCATCAGAATCTTGGGCAATGTATCTTTTCTTGGGTCTAATCTTCTTTTGGTCGAAAGATGTCCTCTTGTCTGTCGAAATGCCCACTAACGTTCGACCGGGACCCCGAAACGTGCCCGGCGCTTCAAAGTGCACAACAAAGCAATGCCTCAAAATCGCACTAAACGGATATAAATTGCAATAAAACGGTTCAAATTAACTACCTTATGATGCTGTTAACCTGTCTAGGATCAGCGTGGCGCTAGCGGCACACCCCCCCCCCCCCCACTGAAAAACCAGTGCCGCGAAATTCAAAAAAAATATTTTTTTAAAATATTTAACTTTCACACATTAAAGTCCAATACAGCTAATGAAAGACACAGATCTTGTGAATCCAGTCAACATTTCCGATTTTTAAAATGTTTTACAGGGAAGACACAATATGTAAAGATGTACATCTATTACCTAAAAACACATTAGCATAATCCACCATCTTTTATTTGTCCACCAACACCAGTAGCCATCACCAATTCGGCTAAACTAAGATATTTATAGCCCCTAACCAACAAAAAAACTCATTAGATGACAGTCTGATAACATATTTATGGTATGGGATAGGTTTTGTTAGAAAAAAGTGCATATTTCAGGTAGATGGCATAGTTTACAATTGCACCCACCATCACAAATGGACTAGAATAATTACAATGAGCAACGTGTTTACCTAACTACTAATCATCAAACATTTCGTAAAAATACACAGCATACACGAATCGAAAGACACAGATCCTGTGAATACAGACAATATTTCAGATTTTCTAAGTGTCTTACAGCGAAAACACAATAAATCGTTATATTAGCTTAGCACATAGCAATTAGCAGCCCAGCATTGATTCTAGCCAAAGTGAGCGATAAAAGTCAACATCGCCAAAAGATATTAATTTTTTCACTAACCTTCTCAGAATTCTTCCGATGACACTCCTGTAACATCACATTACAACATGCATATACAGTTTGATCGAAAATGTTTATATTTAGCCACCAAAATCATGGTTAGACAATGTGAAATGTAGACAGGCTGGTCAGAAAATGTCCTTGCGCCACTTAGACAGTGATCTACTCTTATACATAAATACTCATAAATGTGACTAAAAAATATAGGGTGGACAGGGATTGATAGACAATTTAATTCTTAATACAATTGCGTTATTACATTTTTTAATTTATCCTTACTTTTCAATACAGTTTGCGCCAAGCGAAGCTACGTCAAAAAACATGGCGTCCTAAGCCACTAAAATGTTTCGACAGAAACACGATTTATCATAATAAAAATGTCCTACCTTGAGCTGTTCTTCCATCAGTATCTTGGGCAAAGGATCCTTTCTTGGGAGAAATCGTCTTTTGGTGGAAAGCTGTCCTCTTGCCATGTGGAAATGTCAACTGCGTTCGGGATGAACTGAAAAGCGTGCCCAACTTTTCACATCGTTGCAAAAATAAATGTCCCAAAATCGCACTAAACGGATATAAATTGCTATAAAACGCTTTAAATTAACTACCTTATGATGTTTTTAACTCCTATAACGAGTGAAAAGATGACCGGAGAAATATAACAGGCTAAACTAACGCTTGGAACAGGTGCGCGCCGGGGTCCTCTAGGCTCATGACGCAGCTCCCAAAGAATGACTAGCTTCAGGGTTTTTTGATTTGTAGGGCCTGTGAACGCGCAATCGACCCCGTTGGAATCGTCATCACGTAAAGGCATCCAGGGGAAGACGTAAGAAGTGTCCGTATAGTCATAGCAACGACAGTGCCCTTTTAAATGACTTCAGAAGAGTGGCCAACATTTCTCAAATCTGACTCCATGTCAGGGAAATTGCTGTAGAATGGGCTCTGTTCCACTTAGAGACAAAATTTCAACTCCTATAGAAACTATAGACTGTTTTCTATCCAATAATAATAGTAATATGCATATTGTACGATCAAGGATTTTGTGGGAAGCCGTTTAAAAAATTAGCCACATTAGCATAAATAGTCTAAACAGCGCCCCCATCCCCAACAGGTTAACATCTATAACGAGTAAAAACATGACCGGAGAAATATTACTGGCTAAACTAAAGCTTGGAAGGAGGCGAGTCCGATGTTCTTCGCGCGCCAGGCGCAGGCCCCCAAAGGAAGTTACTTCCGGTATTTGGTGATTTATAGAGGCACTGATTGCGCAATCGACTCCATTCAAAGCGTCATCACGTACTGACATCCAGGGGAAGACGTAAGAAGTGTCTGTTTCTCCATAGCATTTACAGGGACCTTTAAACTGACTCCAGATCAGGGGCCAAGATGTCTGAAATCTGAATACCTATCATGAAAAGTGCTGTAGATTGAGTTCTGTTTCACTCAGAGACCAAATTCCAACGGCTATAGAAACTAGAGAGTGTTTTCTATTCAATAATAATAATAATATGCATATTGTACGAGCAAGAATTGAGTACAAGGCAGTTTAATCTGTAGAGCAAATTATGCTAATGCGAAACAGCACCCCCTATAGTTGCAAGAAGTTTTAACTGCCACCCTTTATAAAGCACCGGTTTATGTCATCAAATCAAACTTTATTTGTCACATGCGCCGAATACAACATGTGTAGACCTTACCGTGAAATGCTTACTTACACCAACAGTTGTCACGTAGCTAGGAGTGGTGGGTGTGGAGTCAAGCGCAGAGAGTAGAGGTTTCGGGGAAAACCGTATTTATTAGGTTGAAATGGTCACGCGAAAAATAAAGACCTACCCCCCAAAAATACACAAACATAACCATCCACGAACAAAACAGAGAACAAGCCAGAAAAAAAGCAGGCGGGCTTAAAAGGCTTAAATAGCCCTGCAATAACCCCCAAACAAGAAACAAGTGAAACCAATAAAGACATAACCAACAGAAAAAAGAAAAGGGAACCTCCGCCCATGGGACGTACCTCGCCCATTTTCCTGGCAGTACGACCGCAGAAACCTACCCACATCCTGGTTCACTCTCTCCACCTGCCCATTACTCTCGGGGTGAAAACCCGAGGTCAGGCTTACCGAGACCCCTAGATGCTCCATAAACGCCCTCCAAACTCGGGACGTGAACTGGGGGCCCCGATCAGAAACTATGTACTCAGGCACCCCGTATTGCCGGAAGACGTGGGTTAACAGGGCCTCCGCAGTCTGTAGGGCCGTAGGGAGACCGGGCAACGGGAGGAGACGGCAGGACTTAGAAAACCGATTCACAACGACCAGGATTGTAGTATTCCCCTGAGACGGGGGAAGGTCGGTGAGAAAATCCACCGACAGATGAGACCACGGCCGTTGTGCAACGGGGAGGGGCTGTAACTTCCCTCTAGGCAGGTGTCTAGGAGCCTTACTCTGAGCGCACACCGAACAGGAGGAGACATAAAACCTCACGTCCTTTGCTAAAGTGGGCCACCAGTACTTCTCCCTAAGACCCCGCACTGTCCTCTCAATGACCCGAAGACGGTAGCGTATGGGCCCACCGAATCAATTGGTCACGAACACCAAGCGTCACGTACTGATGACCTGCTGGACACTGTGGGGGGCGCAGGTTCCAACCGTAACACCCGCTCGATGTCCGCGTCCACCTCCCATACCACCGGTGCCACCAGACATGAAGCTGGAAGGATAGGAATAGGATCGATGGACCGCTCCTCGGTGTCATAGAGACGGGACGGCCTTAGTGTTAAGGGAACCTGGTCTATAGGAGATGGTGAACCTAAATCTGGTGAAAAACATGGCCCACCTTCCCTGACAAGGATTCAGTCTTCTCGCTGCCCGGATATACTCCAGATTACGGTGGTCAGTCCAGATGAGGAAAGGGTGCTTGGCCCCCTCAAGCCAATGTCTCCACACCTTCAGAGCTTTTAACACAGCTAACAATTCCCGGTACCCCACGTCATAGTTTCGCTCCGCCGGACCGAGCTTCTTCGTAAAGAAAGCGCAGGGGCGGAGCTTCGGTGGCGTGCCCGAGCGCTGTGATAGCACGGCTCCAACCCCAGCCTCGGACGCGTCCACCTCTACTATGAACGCCAAAGAGGGGTCCGGATGAGCCAACACGGGAGCGTCGGTAAACAGCGCCTTCAGACGACTAAAAGCTCTGTCCGCCTCCGCCGACCACCGTAAACGCGCCACCTGCCCAAAACCCCGGATAAACCTCCGGTAGTAATTGGCAAACCCTAAAAACCGATGCACCTCCTTTACCGTGGTCGGAGTCGGCCAATTATGCACAGCTTTAACTCGGTCACACTCCATCACCACCCCAGAGGTGGAAATGCGATAACCCAGGAAGGAAACGGCTTGTTTGGAGAACACACATTTCTCAGCCTTGACGTACAGGTCATGCTCCAGTAAGTACCTTGCGCACCAGAGACACATGCACGGCGTGTGTGGCAGAATAGATCAGGATATCATCGACGTATACCACCCTGCCCGTGCAGGTCCCTGAGAATCTCGTCTACGAATGATTGAAAGACGGCTGGAGCATTCTTCAACCCATACGGCATGACGAGGTACTCATAATGGCCAGATGTGGTACTAAACGTGGTCTTCCACTCATCTTCCTCCCGGATACGCAACAAATTATACGCGCTCCTGAGGTCCAGTTTTGTGAAAAAGCGCGCTCCGTGAAATGATTCTACCGCCGTAGCGATGAGCGGTAGCGGGTAACTAAACCCCACTGTGATAGATTTTAGACCTCTATAATCAATGCACAGACGCAGACCTCCCTCCTTCTTTTTCACAAAAAAAGAAACTCGAGGAGACGTGGAGGGCAGAATGTACCTCTGTCCCAGAGATTCAGCTACATATGTCTCCATACCACTGTCTCCTCCTGTGACAACGGGTACACGTGACTCCTGGGAAGTGCTGCGTTTACCTGGATGTTTATCGCGCAATCCCCTTGTCGATGAGGTGGTAATTGGGTCGCCCTCTTCTTACAGAAGGCGATAGCCAAATCGGCATATTCTGAGGGAATGCGCACAGTGGAAACCTGGTCTTGACTCTCCACCGTCGTAGCACAGATGGAAACTCTTCTACACCTACCTGAACACTGCTCTGCCTGACCTCTCGACTCCCAGACAAGCTCCTCCAGCACCGATCGGCAGTGTGTCCTCTCCGACCACAACTGGTACAGGACGAGCCTCCTCCTCCGGTTCCCCTTGATGCGCCCCCCCCTAACTCCATAGGTATTGGAGTGGGAGGGCCGGGAGGTGGAACTAACAGGACCCGTTCTGGACACCCGCAGGCAGCTAGCAGGTTGTCCAGTCGTATCGACATGTCTATGAGCTTCTCGAGGGAGAGGGTGGCGTCCCGACAAGCTAGCTCCCTGCAGACATCCTCCCGGAGGCTGCACCGGTAGTGGTCCATAAGGACCCTGTCATTTCACCCCGCGCCAGCGGCCAAGGGCCGAAACTCCAGCGCGAAGTCCTCTTCTCCTGCCGAAGGTGGAACAGCCGTTCACCTGCCGCTTGGCCCTCTGGTGGGTGGTCTAACACGGCCAGGAAACGGCGGGTGAACTCTGGGTAGTGGTCCCTTGCGGAGTCTGGACTATTCCACACCGCGTTGGCCCACTCCAGGACTCTGCCCGTCAAGCAGGAGACGAGGACACTCACGCTCTTCTCACCAGAGGTAGTCGGGCGAACGGTAGCCAGGTACAGCTGTAGCTGGAGCTAAAATCCTTTGCACCCAGCCGCCGTTCCATCATACTCCCTTGGGGGCGCGAGACGAAGAACGCTGGATCCGGACGCCGCCGGAGGAATAGGTTGAGGTAGGCGGAGGAGGAGCTGGAGGCGAGGTAGGGAAACCAATCCTCTCCCATCAGTCCATTCTCTCCATCATCTGGTCCATCGCTGAGCCGATTCGGTGGAGGATGGTCGTGTGATGGAGAACATGCTCCTCCATAGATGGGAGAGGGGGTGCCGCTGCTCCTGCTGACTCCATGACTTGGTGCGGGCTTCTGTCACGTAGCTAGGACTGGTGGGTGTGGAGTCAAGCGCAGAGAGCAGAGGTTTCGGGGAAAACGGTATTTATTCGGTTGAAATGGTCACGCCAAAACCAACAGGCGAAAAATAAAGTCCGACCCAAAACAGGACACCAAACAGTCCGGAAAAATACACAAACGTAACCATCCACGAACAAAACAGAGAACAAGCCCGCACAAAAGCAGGCGGGCATAAAAGGCTTAAATAGCCCTATAATAACCACCAAACAAGAAACAGGTGAAACCAATAAAGACATAACCAACAGAAAAAAGAAAAGGGAATCGGTGGCAGCTAGCAGACCGGTGACGACGATCGCCGCCCGAACAGGAAGAGGAGCCACCTTCAGTGAAATTCGCGTGACAACAGTGCAGTTCAAGAAAGAGTTATTTAAATATTTACCAAATAAACTAAAGTAAAAAAAGTAACACAATAAAATAACAATAACAAGGCTATATACAAAGGGTACCGGTACAGAGTCAATGTGCGGGGATACAGGTTAGTCGAGGTAATTTTTACATGTAGGTAGGGGTGAAGTGACTATGCATAGATAATACACAGAGAGTTGCAGCAGTCTAAAAAACAAATGGGGGGGTGTCAATGTAAGTAATCCAGGCACCAATTGTTCAGCAGTCTTATGGCTTGGGGGTATAAGCTGTTAAGGGGCATTTTAGTCCTAGACTTCGCGCTCCGGTACCGCTTACCATGCAGTAGCAACAAAAACAGTCTATGACTTGGGTGACTGGAGTCTCTGACAATTTTATGGGCTTTCCTCTGACACTGCCTATTGTATAGGTCCTGGATGGCAGGAAGCTTGATGTACTGGGCTGTACGCAGAACCCGCAGTGGTGCCTTACGGTCAGATGCCGAGCAGTTGCCATACTAGGCAGTGATGCAACCAGTCAGGATGCTCTCGATGGTGCAGTTGTAGAACTTTTTGAGGATCTGGGGACCCATGCCAAATCTTTTCTAGTCTCCTGAGGGGGAAAAGGTGTTGTCGTTCCCTCTTCACAACTGTCTTGGTGTGTTTGAACCGTGATAGTTCGTTGATGATGTGGACACCAAGGAACTTGAAGCTCTCAACCTGCTCCACTACAGCCCCGACGATGTTAATGGGGGCCTGTTCGGCCCTCCTTTTTCTGTAGTCCACGATCAGCTCCTTTGTCTTGCTCACATTGAAGGGGAGGTTGTTGTCCTTGCACCACACTGCCAGGTCTTTGACCTCCTCCCTATAGGCCGTCTCATCGTTGTCGGTGATCAGGCCTACCACTGTTTTGTCATCAGCCATCTTAATCATGTATTGACGCTTTGCTTGTTTAATGGTTCGTCTGAGGGTAAAGCGGGATTTCTTATAAGCGTCTGGATCAGTGTCCCGCTCCTTGAAAGTGGCAGCTCTAGCCTTTATCTCGATGCGAATGTTGCCTGTAATCCATGGCTTCTGGTTGGGATATGTGCGTACGGTCAACTTCAAGTGTGAATGGCATTAATGAAGCCTGTGGATTGAGTAGAATATACTAACTTTAATGTGCCAAGGATGCAAGTCCTATATACACTGCTCAAAAAAATAAAGGGAACACTTAAACAACACAATGTAACTCCAAGTCAATCACACTTCTGTAAAATCAAACTGTCCACTTAGGAAGCAACACTGATTGACAATAAATTTCACATGCTGTTGTGCAAATGGAATAGACAAAAGGTGGAAATTATAGGCAACAGGAGTGATTCTGCAGGTGGTGACCACAGACCACTTCTCAGTTCCTATGCTTCCTGGCTGATGTTTTGGTCACTTTTGAATGCTGGCGGTGCTCTCACTCTAGTGGTAGCTTGAGACGGAGTCTACAACCCACACAAGTGGCTCAGGTAGTGCAGCTCATCCAGGATGGCACATCAATGCGAACTGTGGCAAAAAGGTTTGCTGTGTCTGTCAGCGTAGTTTCCAGAGCATGGAGGCCCTACCAGGAGACAGGCCAGTACATCAGGAGACGTGGAGGAGGCCGTAGGAGGGCAACAACCCAGCAGCAGGACCGCTACCTCCGCCTTTGTGCAAGGAGGTGCACTGCCAGTGCCCTGCAAAATCACCTCCAGCAGGCCACAAATGTGCGGCGGCTGCGGCGTTCTGGATGAGTTGTAGGGGTTTAATGGCACAGGCAGGGAGCCCAGCCAACAGCGAGTTGCAGTAATCCAGACGGGAGATGACAAGTGCCTGGATTAGGACCTGCGCCGCTTCCTGTGTGAGGCAGGGTCGTACTCTGCGGATGTTGTAGAGCATGAACCTACAGGAACGGGCCACCGCCTTGATGTTGGTGGAGAACGACAGGGTGTTGTCCAGGATCACGCCAAGGTTCTTAGCGCTCTGGGAGGAGGACACAATGGAGTTGTCCACCTTTTGTCTATTCCATTTGCACAACAGCATGTGAAATTTATTGTCAATCAGTGTTGCTTCCTAAGTGGACAGTTTGATTTCACAGAAGTGTGATTGACTTGGAGTTACATTGTGTTGTTTAAGTGTTCCCTTTATTTTTTTGAGCAGTGTATATGTACTGTAGTTATTACCACGCATTTGATCCCCACATTGTAGCCTATACATTGAAAATATTCACTGATCATGGACTCTTCCTTGGCCAATAAAGGTGTGGTTCAGGTATGAATCTCTGCGAGACATTCTTTTTCAGTCATTTCCAATACCAGGTATATCAAACTCCATTCTTTGAATTATGCTGTGTCTGCATGTATGCATTACAATTATACACTTCAATAGAGCTTACCACAACAACAAAAAACGCCCTTCATCTGTATTAATCTGAGGACACAGGATAGTATTTTAATGAGATACTTAATTTCAACCAGTGTTGAATGTGAAACTCTTTATTTAAAGAAGTTCATTAAATGCTTGCTATTTCCTCATAGAGGGAGGATGAGCTGGCCAATCAGTGGTTTACTCGAATGAATAGTTTTTATGACCGGTATATGCACCCACACCATTCTGTTGTTGGGGTACACCCACACCATTCAATCACAGAAAATATTATTTTTAACATACTTAATTAAACAATTTTGGAAGGAAAACTAGTTCACTCACATTGTAATTCATTCTAAATCACATTTCATAGTAATCTGGAAACACTGGACACTTACTGTCTGCTTGTGTATTCTGTGTCTGTAATGGCTCTGACTCCTCTAGATTTCCCACCAGAAGCAAGGAGGAGGAGATAATTAATGTTTTTGGTCTGTTGGTTGTGGGAATGAAGTCATACGTTTGCTGACCGGTAAAAAGGAACGTGTTTTAAACGTTCTGAGACAGAAGTGAAAATGTCCCCTGTTCTGGGAACTTTTATTTTTAGGTTGCAGGGATGTTCTGACAACATTTTACCCCTATTCCTTGAAAGTCTTCCTGGGAGGTATAAATAACCTCCTATACGAGTGAGTTCCCAATATCTGTAAAGTTCGCCCCAGTGTGAATAGTTTTATGCACGTGATGTCAAAATGCACTCACTGTTACAAAGTGTATTTGTTATGCAACAGGACAGTTAACACGCGCCACCTGCTAATTATCTATAGGCTTTTTCAATTTGTCAATTTAAAATGATTTTTTAACAAGTTTTATCCTCTAACAACAGTTTGAATTGAGGTGTGTTCCGCCTCCTCATTAATTCATATAGAAGTAAGTGCCTTATTTTCTGTATATCGTGTTGTCGTTTCTACTGTAGCATACAGTATGTATATGTGGAGCATATTGTATTTGCAGTTTTATTCACATACATTCCGATTATTGCATAGATTGTAATGGACAACTATGATGTGTGTAAAATATTTTTTTGAAGGTTGTACTGATTATGATAAGCTATTGCTAAGCTATTTAACGGCTTTGTGTGGCGCCATGTTTGCTGACATTATACAATGCATTCTGGGTGTCACGTAAACGTCTGTCAGACCAAAGTTGTTATAAATAGGTGAAGGAATGGTTCATTCATTTTTGTAAGTAAACTTCCGGAAGTGAATGAAGGGAAGTGAATGATCGTAGACGACACACCCCCTTCAACATGCAAACTGAAAACAGACCAAATTCATCTTGTCTCCTCTTATTATCTTTGTTTGACACAAAAAAACACATAGCGGTGCGCACAAACTACTCAACGTCAGATTACTTTTGTTTTATAGAAAGTATTTTACGCGATTATTTCGATGAATGGTGAGCTCACCCGTGATGTGATGAATTGTAAATAGTAATTGCTATTAGCTAATTCATATTGTAGTTTCTGTCAGCCGAGAGTTCTCTAAATTTGACCGCTTGTGTTATGTCAATCTTTCCTCAGTTAGCGCTAGGACTAATGTAGCCTACATTTTCTGGTTTGGATGATTGTTATGCTGTTGCTACTTCTGTGAATGTCTCAACATTGTATCCGAAAATAAACGGGTCACATTGAGGTCATAACTTTGTAAGGACTGTGTTTGTGCTAAATGTTTCTGTGAAAAAACACTGTGGACTGTTGCTCAATCGAAATTGGACATTCTAAATAAGCGTTCTAATCACACCGGTTTGAGTGTACGCTGCAGGGACTACTATAGAATGATCACTTCCTTAAAACTGTCACTGAATGTTCAATAAGACTTTTAATAACACTGCTAGCTTATTTTGGGTAAACTTTTTTTAACTCCAAGCACAGATAGGACACATGGAAATTCATGCAAACACATTTATTTTTGATTGTGACACGGCATCAGTGAGATTTGCTACTCTTCCTGGGATCCAAACAGGAAACACATAATATAAATAACTATATACATAGCAGTACATTTACAATTTAGCCATTCAGCAGACTTTCACATCCAGAGTTACCCACAGCTAGTGCATTCATCCTAAGATAACCAGGCGAGACAACCACATATCACAGTAATATCCCAACCATGTTTCACACACATAACACAATGCAACATGTATAAAAATGTCTGTGTCTCGTCACAGTCCCCGTCTGATGCAGTCAATCTCTCCTCAACTTTGAGCCAGGAGTGATTTACATGCCTGTCATTGACATTCGCCCTCCATATACATCTAAGTGCAATACGTGCTGCAACGTTTTGGACCAACTGCAATTTGCCTATGTAGAATTGATCACCAACGCCCCAGATAACTAACCTTTTCTCCTGAACTGGAACCCATTTCAAACTGTCCACATGTAAGTAATTCCACCTATGACTGGTATCTTGATTATCCCACGGCTAATTCTTTTAGATCTCACTTTCCAATCAATACACACTCTGCTGGTAATAACATTAACTGCTGAGGTAAATTTCGAGCACAGTGCTAATTGCTGCGCATCAGTATGTTTTTAGCTTAGCGGTGGCTAGTGTAACCTAGCTTAGTCTGCACACTAGGGTCATTTTAGGTCAACATGGGCACACGCTAACCCTTTAGCATTGCGAAGACAACACAGAGTTCTGCTGGGAGTTTCTGGTTTCTCCTTGAATGAGGAAAATAACAAGGGATGCCACGGGGGAGAGCGGGGGGCTGAAACACGTAACACACCCTTTAACACAAGGGAATGGAAGACAGGGCTGACATTCCTATTCAATGGGGTCAGTGCAATTGTTCCAGAGGACAATGACACCAGAGCCCTTAGGGGAGAACGTGGAGAACTTTCTGTCTTTTGACGTACATGGAGCAAGGATGAGGAGAGGAGGGATCAGTGAGTGATTTCATCAAATCACAGGAAGTATAACTGCCCTCTAAAAAACTAAACTCCCAGTTACTTGAAGTGAACGAAACATTATTGACATTTAGAGCCAGTTTCTCGGACACAGGATAAGCCTTGGTCTAAAAAGCATGTTCAATGGCGATTCCTCATACGGGACAACCCTTAGCGTACTTCCTGGTCTCTGTAACGACGTCATCTCTGTTGAGTTTTTCTTTATGTCATGCTGGGTCGAGGAACTGAACAGTGTGTGTGACTATTCTATTCCCATGCGTCCCATATTCCCATTGGCTAGTCGCTCTTCCTCCCGCCTCGGCTTGCATTTGGCCTGGGTTTCATCGACATTTCTATTCGCAGAAGTAAGCAACCTTCCAAAACGTTTAGGGGTAACGTTAGAATCAGGCTAGAATCAGGGTTAATGTTAGGGTTAAGGTTAGGGATAGGCATCGCATTTGAATTATGGGATATGTAGTTTGCTGGCCTGCTTTGCCCCTCATTAGAGAACGGCACAGGGTCAGTGCTGTGAACAAGATGATGTCGTTGAGTTACTGTATGTCAGAGACCCCTGTCAAAGGGCGGCTTATCCGTCACCTTAACGCTGTCTCTCTGGTAACCAGAGTATGGGAGAAGCATCACCCCTCTCTCCCCAGGAAGCAAGCCAACAAGACACTGATTGTAAGATGATTGGTATCGTGGTAGGCTTCTTATGTCACATGGTTCAGGCGGGGGTGGGGTGGGGGGGGGGGGCTGCTGCAGGACTGACAGTCAGAGAAAACAGGTGGTTACAAAGACAGACAGGTTAACTGTTATAAGCAGACAGACAAACTGACAGACAGGCAAACAGGCAAGAATGCTGACAGATAGACAGACAAATAGGGCAAGCAGACAGACAGTTCTGAAGAAGACAGATAGACAGACAGAGAATCAGGATGTTTTGGGACTGGATGTTTTTTTCCCAAATAAATATTTCTTAGCCTCTGTTTTCTGTTAAATCTTCTTCCACATACGACTTCTAGGGTGGGCTAGAGAGGAGGAGAAGCAGTCGTCTTTCCTGAAACAAAGCAGTTTAAAGTTGGCCCTTTTTTCTCCGTTTTTTCCCCGCCACTGTCCCCCCTGGTGGGAGGGGTAAACCCCCTGTGACAAACTTCAAAGGGAGCCCTGAGCTCCCCCTGCATTCATCTCGGGCTAACAGCTTAACCGCAGCGTTCAAACAGCTAGAGCACCCACGCCCAGCCCCAGCTAGAGCTAACACACACGCAGTTCATAGGCACACACACACACACACACATTATCATGCTCTCTCCCACACTAACTTAAACACCAATAGCAACAATGATAATTCAGAACCTGAAACAAGCCCACAAAGCTGAATCAGACACGCACATATGCACACACACACTATCCTTAGTCAGCTGTGATATTTACAGTAACATTTCTCAGAGCATATTTGTTAGTAGACTAGTTCTAGGTGATAGCGCTCACTTCCAAAATACTGTAAACTGTATAGAACCTACTGAAAAATAGAAAATTACACATATCTCAAATCAAGATTCCAATAGCCTGTCCCTACTGTAAGCATGATTCATTGGCACACCTCCACTTCTAAACTTTAGTATTTTTTCAACGCACAAACTGCTAGCCTGCCCAGAATAGCTGCTCTTCTTCTTTGTCTTCTTCTTCTTTTTTTCAACCACTCTCCTTTTTACTCTCACTCAGTCACTCACTCCAGAAGAGGAGGAGGAGGTGGAGGAAGAGATGAATGTGTTTACCAGGACTGATGAATGTGAGGGAAGAAGGGTCTAGAAACAGATTAACACCGTGGTTGGATCAATAGACATGTGTTTGAGCAAACAAGAGCGATGGCCTGACTGGACAAGGGCTCATTTGTGAAAGGCTTGTTAAGGTGCAATGCTGGGATTCCCTACTTTCCTGTGTGTGCATGTGCGAATGTGTGCGTGCATGTGAACATAGGTATTTTGCTGAACCCGCCATAACACCTGCTAAATTGTGGACGCGACCAATAACATTAGGTTTGATTTGATCATTCATTTCTGTCTGTCTGTAATGTAAGTACGGGTCCGATTCCGACATAGGATATTGCCGCCTTTCCTGCGCACACCTTTCCTACACACTTCTCAGTAGTTGGTATTCAGACTTACCTTATGCAGGTATGGATCCCTTGCGTGCGCTAAATACATTTAATTCAGCGGTTCCCAAACTATGGGCCGGGACCCCATATGGAGACGCTTGATATGAAAATGGGGTCAAGGGAGAATTTCAAAAATCCTGGTAAGAAAATATAAGAATTAAATAGAAATATATCGTCTTCGTCTTTCAAAATAATTGTAATGTGGCTAACCTTCAAAATCTAAATGAAAATTATTCAAATCTAAAAGTTAAAATTCAAGCAGAGAGCGCCCCTAGATTGTGAGTCACTAAAATGGCACCGGCAGAAATGGCAGCAGTTTTACGGGCGCCCAACCAATTGTGCTATTATGTGTTTTTTTCCGCATTATTTGTAACTTATTTTGTACATAACGTTTCTGCTACCGTATTTTACGGCAGAAAAACAGTTCTGGATATCAGGACAGCGATCACTCACCTCGGATTAGCTTCTTGCCACTATAGGGGGTGCTGTTTCGCATTAGCATAATTTGCTCTACAGATTAAACTGCCTAGTACTCAATTCTTGCTCGTACAATATGCATATTATTATTATTATTGGATAGAAAACACTCTCTAGTTTCTATAGCCGTTGGAATTTTGTCTCTGAGTGAAACAGAACTCCTTCTACAGCACTTTTCATGACAGAGAGTCAGATTTCAGACATCTTGGCCCCTGTTCCCAGGTCGGTTGTAATGTCCCTGTAAATGCTATGGAGAAACAGACACTGCCTACGTCTTCCTTTGGATGTCAGTACGTGGTGACGCTTTGAATGGAGTCGATTGCGCAATCAGGGCCTGTATAAAACACCAAATACCGGAAGTAGCTTTCTTTTGCTGCCTGCGCCTGACGCACGAAGGACGTCGGACTCGCCTCCTTCCAACCTGTTGTTTAGCCAGTAATATTTCTCCGGTCATGTTTTTACTCGTTATAGGTGTTAAAAACATCATAAGGTAGTTAATTTGAACCGTTTTATAGCAATTTATATCCGTTTAGGGCGATTTTATGGCATTTCTGTGTAATGCACTTTGAAGCGCTGGGCACTTTGAGTGCATGGTGAACGTTAGTGACCATTTCGACCGGACAAGAGGAGATCTTTCGACCAAAAGACGATTAGACCGGAGAAAGGATTCATTGCCCAATATTCTGATGGAAGAACAGCTCATAGTAAGAACAATTTATGATGATAAATCGTGTTTCTGTCGAAAAATGTTAAACGCTTATGCCGCCATTTTGTTTGATATAGCTTCACTTGGCGCAACCTGTATTGAAAAGTAAGGATAATTTAAAAAATGTAATTCAGCAATTGTATTAGGAATTAAATTGTCTATCAATCGCTGTCCACCCTGTATTTTTTGTGAAGTTTATGAGTATTTATGTATAAGACTAGATCACTGTCTAATATGGCGCCCGACATTTTCTGACCAGCTGGGCTACTTTTCTCATTGTCTAACCATGATTTTGGTGGCTAAATATGCACATTTTCGAACAAACTCTATATGTATGTTGTAATATGATGTTACAGGAGTGTCATCTGAAGAATTCTGAGAAGGTTAGTGATAAAAATTAATAAATTTTGGTGGTGATAATGCTATCGCTCTTTTTGCCGTGAATCAATGCTGGGGTAATGTTTGCACATGTGTAAACGATTTATTGTGTTTTCGCTGTAAGACACTTAGAAAATCTGAAATATTGTCTGGATTCACAGGATCTGTGTCTTTCAAATAGTGTACGCTGTGTATTTTTAAGAGATGTTTTATGATTAGTAATTAGGTAATACACGTTGCTCTCTGTATTTTTTCTAGTCGAGTTGTGATGGTGGGTGCAATTGTAAACTATGATTTTGTAACGGCGGTCCTCCTCCTCTTCTTCCGAAAAGGAGGAGTAGTGATCGAACCAAGGCGCAGTGGAGTTTAACGACATAATTTATTTAACCTGTCTAGGATCAGCGTGGCGCTAGCGGCACACCCCCCCCCCCCCCCACTGAAAAACCAGTGCCGCGAAATTCAAAAAAAAAATTTTTTTTAAATATTTAACTTTCACACATTAAAGTCCAATACAGCTAATGAAAGACACAGATCTTGTGAATCCAGTCAACATTTCCGATTTTTAAAATGTTTTACAGGGAAGACACAATATGTAAAGATGTACATCTATTACCTAAAAACACATTAGCATAATCCACCATCTTTTATTTGTCCACCAACACCAGTAGCCATCACCAATTCGGCTAAACTAAGATATTTATAGCCCCTAACCAACAAAAAAACTCATTAGATGACAGTCTGATAACATATTTATGGTATGGGATAGGTTTTGTTAGAAAAAAGTGCATATTTCAGGTAGATGGCATAGTTTACAATTGCACCCACCATCACAAATGGACTAGAATAATTACAATGAGCAACGTGTTTACCTAACTACTAATCATCAAACATTTCGTAAAAATACACAGCATACACGAATCGAAAGACACAGATCCTGTGAATACAGACAATATTTCAGATTTTCTAAGTGTCTTACAGCGAAAACACAATAAATCGTTATATTAGCTTAGCACATAGCAATTAGCAGCCCAGCATTGATTCTAGCCAAAGTGAGCGATAAAAGTCAACATCGCCAAAAGATATTAATTTTTTCACTAACCTTCTCAGAATTCTTCCGATGACACTCCTGTAACATCACATTACAACATGCATATACAGTTTGATCGAAAATGTTTATATTTAGCCACCAAAATCATGGTTAGACAATGTGAAATGTAGACAAGCAGGTAAAGAAAATGTCCTTGCGCCACTTAGACAGTGATCTACTCTTATACATAAATACTCATAAACGTGACTAAAAAATACAGGGTGGACAGGGATTGATAGACAATTTAATTCTTAATACAATTGCGTTATTACATTTTTTAATTTATCCTTACTTTTCAATACAGTTTGCGCCAAGCGAAGCTACGTCAAAAAACATGGCGTCCTAAGCCACTAAAATGTTTCGACAGAAACACGATTTATCATAATAAAAATGTCCTACCTTGAGCTGTTCTTCCATCAGTATCTTGGGCAAAGGATCCTTTCTTGGGAGAAATCGTCTTTTGGTGGAAAGCTGTCCTCTTGCCATGTGGAAATGTCAACTGCGTTCGGGATGAACTGAAAAGCGTGCCCAACTTTTCACATCGTTGCAAAAATAAATGTCCCAAAATCGCACTAAACGGATATAAATTGCTATAAAACGCTTTAAATTAACTACCTTATGATGTTTTTAACTCCTATAACGAGTGAAAAGATGACCGGAGAAATATAACAGGCTAAACTAACGCTTGGAACAGGTGCGCGCCGGTGTCCTCTAGGCTCATGACGCAGCTCCCAAAGAATGACTAGCTTCAGAGTTTTTTCATTTGTAGGGCCTGTGAACGCGCAATCGACCCCGTTGGAATCGTCATCACGTAAAGGCATCCAGGGGAAGACGTAAGAAGTGTCCGTATAGTCATAGCAACGACAGTGCCCCTTTAACTGACTTCAGAAGAGTGGCCAACATTTCTCAAATCTGACTCCATGTCAGGGAAATTGCTGTAGAATGGGCTCTGTTCCACTTAGAGACAAAATTTCAACTCCTATAGAAACTATAGACTGTTTTCTATCCAATAATAATAATAATATGCATATTGTACGATCAAGGATTTTGTGGGAAGCCGTTTAAAAAATTAGCCAAATTAGCATAAATAGTCTAAACAGCGCCCCCATCCCCAACAGGTTAACAAAACACGAAAATGACTCAACTAACAAAAACAACAAAGCGGTGAAGACAGACCTAGACGACGAACTTACATGAAACAAGAAGAACGCACGAATAGGGAACAGACTACATAAACCGAACAAACCGTATACAGTCCCGTATGGTGCAAACATAACACAGACATGGAAGACAATCACCCACAACGAACACTGTGACAACGCCTACCTAAATATGACTCTTAATTAGAGGAACGCAAAAACACCTGCCTCTAATTAAGAGCCATACCAGGCAACCCAAAACCAACACAGAAACAGAAAACATAGAATGCCCACCCAACCTCACGTCCTGACCAACTAACACACATAACAAACTAACATAAATAGGTCAGGAACGTGACAGATTTATATCTGAAATATGCACATTTTTCTAACAAAACCTATCCTGTACCATAAATATGTTATCAGACTGTCATCTGATGAGGTTTTTTCTTGGTTAGTGGCTATCAATATCTTTATTTGGCCGAATTGGTGATAGCTACTGGTGTTGAGAAAAAATGGTGGACAAAGAAAAATTGTGTCTTTTGCTAACGTGGTTAGCTAATAGATTTACATATTTTGTCTTCCCTGTAAAACATTTTAAAAATCTCAAATGGTGGCTTTATTCACAAGATCTGTATCTTTCATTAGGTGTCTTGGACTTGTGATTTAATGATATTTAGATGCTACTATTTAATTGTGACGCTATGCTAGCGATGCTAATCAGTGGGGGGGGGGGGGGGGGGGGGGGGTGCTCCCGGATCCGGGGTTGAGAGGCGTGAAAAGTTAGACTAAGATTTTTTCTTCAACAAGCAAGACGCACAGCACATTCTCCAAACACCCGACAGGGCCAACGTCCCCATTATTTGCAAGAGGAAGAAACGTAGGTACAGTGGAGCGGGATGCCTCGTGAGGACCCACAGAAGGCGAGTGTGAAAGCTGCCGTTACCATCAATACTACTCGCCAACGTGCAATCATTGGACAATAAATTTGACGAGGTACGATCACGAATATCCTACCAACGGGACATCAAAAACTGTAATATCCCATGTTTCACAGAATCGTGGCTGAATGACGACATGGATATTCAGCTAGCGTGATATATGCTGCACCGGCAAGATAGAACAGCACACAAAAATCTGAGGAAGTCTCTAGATTTGGCTTGCCTGAAGTAGAGTATATTGTGATAAATTGTAGGCCACACTACTTGCCTAGAGAGTTTTCAGCTATACTTTTCGTGACTGTTTATTTACCACCACAGACAGATGCTGGCACTAAGACCGCACTGCAAGGCACTACAGAGGGTAGTGCGTATGGCACAGTACATCACTGGGGCAAAGCTGCCTGCCATCCAGGACCTCTACACCAGGCGGTGTCCGAGGAAGGCCCTAAAAATTGTAAAAGACCCCAGCCACCCCAATCATAGACTGTTCTCTCTACTACCGCATGGCAAGCGGTACTGGAGTGTACATATGTACATACTACCTCAATTGGCCCGGCCAACCAGTGCTCCCGCACATTGGCTAACCGGGCTATCTGCATTGTGTCCCGCTACCCACCACCCGCCAACCCCTCTTTACGCTACTGCTACTCTCTGTTCATCATATATGCAAAATCACTTTAACCATATCTACATGTACACACTACCTCAATCAGCCTGACTAACCGGTGTCTGTATGTAGCCTCGCTACTTCTATAGCCTCGCTACTTTTATAGCCTCGATACTGTTTTTCACTGTCTTTTTATTGTTGTTTTTATTTCTTTACTTACCTATTGTTCACCTAATACCTTTTTTGCACTATTGGTTAGAGCCTGTAAGTAAGCATTTCACTGCAAGGAGTACCTACACCTGTTGTATTCGGAGCGCGTAACAAATACACTTTGATTTGATTTGAAAAGGCCGCACTTGACTGTCGCACCTGAATCATTCCCACAGGGAATGACTAAGCCCTCTATGCTATGAAACCACACACTATTGCAGAGACTTTTGATATTACCTGCCGCAATTAATATGGTGAAAACAATGTGTGGGGAGGCAGAGGCACAGAAACTCACATCAATAGCCTACCTTTGTCAGATTACACTGTGAAACTAAGAATTGATGCTATAGCTAGCAATCAAGAGGAAACTGACTGAACGACTCAAAAACTCCTCACCTTATGCTCTCCAAATTGACGTTAGCTGTGAGGGCCAGGATGCATTTGATTTCTGTTCGCTACATGTCAGGGGATTCTTTTCACGAGGACGTAATGTTCCGTTTCACGATTCCTGAGTATGAAACGGCACAGGGGATGTTCAGTGTGCTGCGTGGCTATACTGAAGAGAATCTGATTCCAATGGGATCGAATGGTGGGCTTTTGCACAGATGGGGCTCCATCTATCATGGGACGGCAGGCAGGCCTCTGAACTCTAGTTATGAATGAGTCTCTCTCATGCCATATGGACGCATTGTATGATACACCCACTGAACTATTTATAGATTTTATTTAACCTTAATTTAACTAGGCAAGTCAGTTATTAAGAACAAATTCTTATTTAAGATGACTGCCTACCCCAGCCAAGCCCTAATCCGGACGACACTAGGCCAATTGTGCACCACCCTATGGGAATCCCAATCACACCCGGTCCCGGTTGTGATACAGCCTGGAATCGAACCAGGGTCTGTAGTGACGCCTCTAGCACTGAGTGCTTTAGACCACTGCGCCATTCGGAAGCCCAAAATCAATCAATCAATCAATCAATTTTATTTTATATAGCCCTTCGTACATCAGCTAATATCTCGAAGTGCTGTACAGAAACCCAGCCTAAAACCCCAAACAGCTAGTAATGCAGGTGTAGAAGCATGGTGGCTAGGAAAAACTCCCTAGAAAGGCCAAAACCTAGGAAGAAACCTAGAGAGGAACCAGGCTATGAGGGGTGGCCAGTCCTCTTCTGGCTGTGCCGGGTGGAGATTATAACAGAACTATGCCAAGATGTTCAAAAATGTTCATAAGTGACAAGCATGGTCGCATGGTTGAAGCACCTTTGGCAGCGATTACAGCCTCGTGTCTTCTTGGGTATGACGCTACAAGCTTGGCACACCTGTATTTAGGAAGTTTCTCCCATTATCCTCTGTAGATCCTCTCAAGCTCTGTCAGGTTGGAGGGGAGCATCGCTGCACAGCTTGTTCAAATATCTCCAGAGATGTTCGATCAGGTTCAAGTCTGGGCTCTGGCTGGGCCACTCAAGGACATTCAGCGACTTGTCCCTGAAACTCCAAGCGGGCTGTCATGTGCCTTTTACTGAGGAGTGGCTTCTGTCTGGCCACTCTACCATAAAGGCCCGATTGGTGGAGTGCTGCAGAGATGGTTGTCCTTCTGGAAGGTTCTCCCATCTTTACAGAGGAATTCTGGAGCTCTGTCAGAGTGACCATTGGATTCTTGGTCATCTTCCTGACCAAGGCACTTCTCCCCCGATTGCTCAGTTTGGCCAGCAGCCAGCTCTATGAATCCTGATGGTTCCACTGTGTTCTTGGGGACCTTCAATGCTGCAGAAATGTTTTGGTACCCTTCCCCAGATCTGTGCCTCGACACAATCCTGCCTCGGAGCTCTACGGACAATTCCTTTGACCTCATGGCTTGGTTTTTGCTCTGACATGCACTGTTAACTGTGGGACCTTATATAGACGTGTGTGCCTTTCCAAATCATGTCCAATCAATTGAATTTACCCCAGGTTGACTCCAATCAAGTTGTAGAAACATCTCAAGGATGATTAATGGAAACAGGATTTCTAAAAACCTGTTTTCGCTCTGTCATTATGGGGTATTGTGTGTAGATTGCTGAGTATTGTTTTTTATTTAAATCATTTTAGAATAAGGCTGTAATGTAACAAAATGTGGAAAAGTCAAAGGGTCTGAATATTTCCCGAAAGCACTGTATGTGGAGATATGGGATCAGAGAATGACAATTTTCTATTTCACGTCAAGGCTTTGGTGGTTATCGAATTGCTGAAAAGATTTTTCGAATTGAGACAGGAACTGTTGTCATTCACAATGGATATAAAAAAACATACTTTTTTGTTGACTTTGTGTCATGAAAAGAAAATGTGTATCTCTGCCTATGTAATAGACATATTTAGGAAAACTAACAAACTGAGCACAAGTATGCAGGGGAAAAACATTTAAAAAATCTACAGATGAGTCACCTAAATCCATTTCACTGTGATTCTGGCTCAGTTGACATGCAGGTAAGTTAAATTGAAAAACTGATCGAGTTGTCATGTGACCGAATGCGGCAGACAATGCATTCACCGGTCACTATGGAGGAGTTTTGGTTCCTGGCTCAAAGGAAATACTGTGCCGTCTCCCTCCGAGCATTAAAACTCATGGGACGCTTATTCAGTCTTCGCGTTTGCATTTAAAACAAATAGATACAGGTTGAATGTGGCAGGAGAGATTATGTGCGCCCTGTGGACCACGCCCCCTGACTTTGAGAATTTCAGACGTGACATGCATCAAGCACACCATCTCGTTAGTGGTGATCAGATAAATTATGTCAGACTAATTTGCAATTGACTGTCATAGCCCCACTTTGAAAGTATATGATGGTGAGTTGAGAATACAATCATAAATACTGTTTGAGTGTTTTGCAATTGACTGCTATGGCCCCAATTTAAAAACTAACATGGTTGGGGTCGTGAGAATTTTCAGATATCAAAATGGGGGTCGTTGACCTAAAAGTTTGGGAACCCCTGATTTAATCCAACTGCTGAAAAACCCTCCCACTTGCTGGCCAACATATTTTCTCGTGGAGTTTTCATTCAATAGGGTTTTCAGTACATTTCTGACGTGCTCTATCATAATGGTGGGGCTATGCCCCTTCGTTCCAGTGAAGGGAAAACTTAACGCTACAGCAAACAATGACATTCTAGACAATTCTGTGCTTCCAACTTTGTGGCAAGAGTTTGGGGCCGTTTCCGCATGACAATGCCACCGTGCACAAAGCGAAGTCCATATAGAAATGGATTGCCGAGATCGGTATGGAAGAACTTGCCTCAACACCATCAAACTCCTTTGCGATGAATTGGAACGCCGACTGTGAGCCAGGCCTAATCGCCCAACCTCACTAATGTTCTAGTGGCTGTGTGGTAGCAAGTTCACGCAGAAATGTTCCAACATCGAGTGAAATGCCTTCCCAGAAGAGTGGAGGCCATTACTGCAACAAAGGGGGGACCAACTCCATATTATTGCCCATGATTTTGGAATGAGATACTGTCATATACTGTATTTTGAATTCCCGGGAAAGAGAAATCGCTAGATTGTTAGTTTTTTACAATCGCTAGGACCCATTTCTGAATACTTATGTTACCTTTTCAAAATTCTTCACACAGTGAGCACAACAGCAGTCTATGTGGGCTAAATTGTGGATAATTCTTCATTGCTTTGGCACAAAATGCATTCAATAACTAAATCTTTCAAATTTCATGAAGTCTTTTCTCACTCAGACACAACCACCACCAAAACTCTATGTACCTACAGGCCAATTTGCAATTTGTTTACGTACTCTTTTCAAAACTGTTAAACTTAAGTTCAAAACCTAACATAACACAAAATTGAATAAGACAGCAATTTGCTACATTTCTACAGTAATACCGTATTGAAATATATTCCAAATGTAAAAAATGAAATACTATCAAAACAATTAGACCAACCACGGCTGATTACCATTGTAGTTTAACACCTACCCAGGTGTTAGTCTTTCAATTTCATTACCACCTATACAAAAGGGGACATCTTAGGAATAATGCTGTAGTGTAATGTTAACATTGACCCAGCCAGAGATAGAGAAGTGGCTGACAGAGGAAGAAGAGTGGCTGGGAGTGGGAGAGGGAGAGGAGTACGTATGCATGGTGGAAGAAGACTGAGAGGAAGATCAAGAGCTGTAGTCTCAGATGAGATTAGGGCTGCTATAATTGATCATGTAATAAATCATGGTCTATCAATGAGAGGCTGGTCTGAGATTGCAACGCTCAACAGTGGCATCTATTGTGCGAAATTTCCGGCAAACAACAGGTAAGATGTGCATTCTGCAAGGGCATCTGACTGAACTGCACATTACAGAAGTAAATTGAGCAAAGCCTCCAAACCCACTTGTGTGTAATTGTTTTTGTATTTCTGCTTAGTACCCAACGGTTACCTCCCGCAGGCGGGAGAGGTGGGATTTTCACTGCTGTGCAGGAAACTGCAATCTTTGATATGGCCATCAGAAACAATGGAATAAAACTCACAGAGATTTGGGACAGTGTTGGCAGACAATATTATATTTGGAAGTATTCACAATGTAAGCATAACAACTATTTCCACAGTCCTGAAACAACATCAAGTCAGAATGAAGCAGTTGTACACTGTCCCCTTGGAGAGGAACTCTGAATGAGTCAAGCAACTCAGGAACCAACATGTCCAGGTAAGATGGCTATAAAATACAGAACTGGTTTTGAACAAAACCAATCAGGGCAGAGGCACACAATGGCATGTTTTTAGGTACAATGTAAACTATCGTAATAGCCTAACTCTTATGATGCCATGTGGATTTATTTTAGAGAGTCATGGAGATTGAAGCCAGTCGAACACCCCACATATTCATCTTTGTGGATCAAGCTGGTTTCAACTTGGCCAAAACATGGCGGCGAGGAAGGAATGTGATTGGGAAAAGAGCCACAGTGGATGTCCCGGGCCAGAGGGGTGCCAACATCACAAAGTGTGTAGCAATATCCTCTGATGGATTTCTGTTACACAAATCGCTGATTGGGCCATACAACACCGAGCGTCTCATTTCATTCCTGGATGACCTCTATTGAAGGTTTGTGCCAGGTGAGGAACATTTGTAATTGTATGGGACAGTGTGGCATTTCACCACTTACGTGCAGTCACAGAGTGGTTTGCAGCCCATCCCAGGATGATGTCACTTTTCCTCATGGAGGTAGAAGGTTTATGACCTCCATCCACATGATCAAATGTCCCTCTTGGAAGCAATTAATGCTAGATTCCTGGACATATCTGCAGAAGATTGCCAGTGATGGACCAGGCATGCCAAAAGATTATTTCCTAGGTGTACTGCCCAAGATGACATAAAATGTGATGTGGATGAGAACCTGTCGCCAAATGTAGAAGGCAGGGTTGAATAGCATTGCTACTGTATCTGTATTGGTAGATGGTGTATATAAAAAGTATTGTATTTTGGAATCACTCAATGCCAAAAAACATATTGAAGCATATTGCATCATGTCTGATTCATTCCTGTAACATATACTGCAGAGAATTCTAAACAGTAGAGGTGTCATTCTTGTTTATAAAGAAATTTGACAAAAGAAAACATTGTGTACTTCTACTTGTTGTTAGTGTTTTTTAGGTCATTGTTTTCTGAGTGACCAAGTGTGCTTGTTGGGTCACAACCTTTGCTAGTGTTATGGAAGAATGAGTTGATTTGAGACATGTATGAAGTGTTTTGGTAGTTTTAGTGCATTTTGGATGTGAAATGAACTGCTGTGCCAAGCTGAAGGTTGGTTAGGGGAACTGTGTGAAGAGTTTTGAAAAGTGACCTAATTATTGAAAAATGGGTCCTAGCAATTGTAAAAAGTTGGTTCAGATGAAAGGAAACATCGGAGGACATCATATTTTCTTTGATAGCCAGCAAATCTGCAGAGAAAAGTTACCACACATGGGCGGATTGCCATAAGGGCCTGACCATTTTTTGTGGGGGGGTGGGCTAAATATATATACAGTATATATACAGTATATATATATATATATATATATATAGTACCAGTCAAAAATGTGGACGCACCTACTCATTCCAGGGTTTATCTTTATTTTTACTATTTTCTACATTGTAGAATAATAGTGAAGACATCAAAACTATGAAATAACACATATGGATTAGTGTGGTAAGAAAAAAGTGTTGAACAAATCAAAATATATTTTATTTTTGAGATTTTTCAAAGTAGCCGCCCTTTGCCTTGATGACAGCTTTGCACACTCTTGGCATTCTCTCAACCAGCTTCATGAGGTAGTCACCTGGAATGCATTTCAATTGACAGGTGTACCTCGTTAAAAGTTAATTTGTGGAATTTATTTCCTTCTTAATGTGTTGTGTCAGTTGTGTTGTGACAAGTTAGGGGTGGTATACAGAAGATAGCCCTGTTTGGTAAAAGACCAAGTCCATATTATTTCAAGAACAGCTCAAACAAGCAAAGAGAAATGATAGTCCATCATTACTTTAAGCAGTCCAGAACATTTCAAGAACTTTGAAAGTTTCTTCAAGTGCAATCACAAAAACCATCAAGCTCTAGAATGAAACTAAATCTCATGAGGACCGCCACAGGAAAGGAAGACCCAGAGTTACCTCTGCTGCAGAAGATAAGCTAATTAGAATTGCCAGCCTAAAATTTCAGCAATTAACTGCACCTCAGATTGCAGCCCCAATAACAGAGTTCAAGTAACAAACACATCAACATCAACTGTTCAGAGGAGACTGCGTGAATTGCTGCATAGAAAGAGTAGGTGAACAGATGATCTCTGCATGTGTGGTTCCCATCGTGAAGCATGGAGGAGGAGGTGTGATGGTGTGGGGGTGCTTTGCTGGTGACACTATCTGTGATTCATTTAGAATTCAAGGCACACTTAAACAACATGGCTACCACAGCATTCTGCAGCGATACGCCATCCCATCTAGTTTGCGCTTAGTGGGACTATCATTTGTTTTTCAACAAGACAATGACGCAAAACACACCTCCAGGCTGTGTAAGGGTTATTTGACCAAGAAGGAGAGTGATGGAGTGCTGCAACAGATGACCTGGCCTCCACAATCACCCGACCTCAACCCAATTGTGATGGTTTGGAATGAGTTGGACCGCAGATTGAAGGAAAAGCAGTCAACAAGTGCTCAGCATATGTGGGAACTCCTTCAAGACTGTTGGAAAAGCATTCCAGGTGACTACCTAATTTTATAAATTAATTTTATTTTACATTTATTTAACCAGGTAGGCAAGTTGAGAACAAGTTCTCATTTACAACTGCGACCTGGCCAACATAAAGCAAAGCAGTTCGACACATACAACAACACAGAGTTACACATGGAGTAAAACAAACATACAGTCAATAATACAGTAGAAAAATAAGTCTATATACAATGTGAGCAAATGAGGTGAGATAAGGGCGGTAAAGGCAAAAAAGGCCATGGTGGCGAAATAAATACAATATACTATGGTGCCCCGACTTTCTAGTTAATTGTCTACCTGATTAGCTTAATCAGGTAGTATTAATTACAGAGAAATGATTTTTATAGAATAGCATGTCATATCACTTAATCCGGCATAGCCAAAGACACGACAAGAGTCACAAGTCAAGTCTCAACTCAAGTAAAAAAATATATACATTTACACTGAACAAAAATTTTAACGCAACATGTAAAGTGTTGGTTCGATGTTTCATGAGCTGAAAAAAAAGAAGACATTTTTCATAAGCAAAGCTCAAATTTTTTGCACACATTCATTTACATCCCTGTTAGTGAGCATTTCCTCCTTTGTCAAGATAATCAATCCACCTGACAGGTGTGACATATCAAGAAGCTGATTAAACAGCATCATCATCATCATCAGGGGTGGCAGGTAGCCTAGTGGTTAGAGTGTTGGACTTGTAACCGAAAGGTTGCAAGATCGAATCCCCGAGCTGACAAGGTAAAAATCGGTCTTTCTGCTCCTGAACAAGGCAGTTGGCTAGTAAATGATAAGTTAAATAAATAAATTACACAGGTGTATCTTGTGCTGGGGACAATAAAAGGCCACTTTAAAATGAACATTTTTCACACAATGCCACAGATGTTTTGAGGGAGCATGCAATTGGCATGCTGACTGCAGGAATGTCCACCAGAGTTGTTCCTAGATAATTTGATGTTAATTTCTTTGCTATAAACTGCCTCCAGTCGTTTTAGAGAATTAGGCAGTACGTCCAACCGGCCTCACAACCACAGACCACTTGTAACCACGCCAGCACAGGACCTTCACATCTGGCTTCTTCACCTGCGGGAACTGTAACTCGGTAAAATCTATTAAATTGTTGCGTTTACATTTTTGTTCAGTATATATTCATGAAACGACTTGTTTAACTATAAATTGTTAGTCTATTTATTGAGACTACCAGACCAATATGGACCTTGTAGGAGTCATAAGGGCATGAAGCCAGCAGGAGGCAAGGATGGTTGATGTGCTCAGAGTGTAGATTTATTTGTGATCCAATGGTGATCCAATGGTGAAAATGCCATATCATGCAAAATGTACAAGCAGATTTACCAAATATACACTGGCAATAGCCCAAAATAAATAGCCTCTGTATCAGGTGTAGCCTGTCCTATCTGAACAGACACAGGTAGAGGGCAAGACTGCAAGCCTCCCTTTGAGAAACTAAATTGAATCTGTCTAACACAAGCTCAAACAGGTAGCCTGCATATAAGCACTTGGTACCTCCCAGGGCCATACAATTACCCAGTTGGTAATTACAACCAATAAACTGGTTCTATATTGAGCGGATTCAATTATGCTGAGCCACAGGGTATGACGTCACTAGGCGAAAGCGGGGAGGGAGGAGCTCCCTTCTTAAATTGAACAGTAATCTGTACTGCTGTACTGTCTGTCAACAAGGCAGCAGGGTGCATCGTTTGTGAAACGTACATCTCTTTTCCTTAAAATAAATGTTACCAAATGGCGCAGCAGTCTAAGGCACTACATCATAGTGCTTGAGGAGTCACAACAGCCCTGGGTTCAATCCCAGGCTGTGCTACAGCCAGTAATGACCGGGAGACCCATGAGGCAGCACACAATTGGCCCAGCGTCGTCTCAGTTTGGCCAGCCGGGATGTCCATGTCCCATTGCACTCTAGCGACTCCTTGTGGTGGGCCAGGCACCTGCAAGCTGACCACAGTCACCATTTGGGGAAAGGGGGATATCTAGTCAGTTGTACAACTGAATGCCTTCAACTGAAATGTGTCTTCTGCATTTAACCCAACTCCTCTGAATCAGAAAGGTGCGGGGGGCTGCCTTAAACGACATCCACGTTTTCGGCACTCGGGGAACAGAGGATTAACTGCCTTTGCTCAGGGGAAGAATGACAGATTTTTACCTTGTCAGCTCAGTGATTCGATCCAGCAACCTTTCAGTTACTGGCCCAACACTCTAACCACTAGGCTATCTGCTGAATGGTGTTTCCTCTGACACATTGGTGCAGCTGGCTTCCGGCAGGCTTGGCAGGGTCGTTGGCAGGGTCGTGTTGTGGAAGATTCATGGCTCTCAACTTTCGCCTCTCCTGAGTCCGTAGGGGAGTTGCAGCGATGGGACAAGACTGTAACTACCAATTGGATATTTTTTTCAAATTTTCATTGGGAAGGCATATAAAGCTCAGAAGCAATCACTTTTGCTTGTGAAATAAACAGAGTCCTACTCATTACTCCACATGCTCCTACACCACTTTGTTTTGAGCAGACTTCACCATGGGCTCTGAACCGAATACCTGGCTCATGTCAGTGCAAAACACACCTACACAGGCAAGATTAATGGACCCTGTCAATGTAAAAGTACATTTCCACATCCATTGTTACATGCGTGTTAATCATGCTTAATGATTATTAATGATATTTCATCACCATTCTTATTCAACGTAGCTACTCCAAAGTGTGGCACGCAGGCCACATAGCCTATTTCTATGTGCACTGAGGCACGCACACTCCTATTATGCACAACCAGAATGACAGAGACATAGCACACAGATACACGGAACTCCGACATAACAAAGGACACCATACATTGAATTAAATAAACAGAACTTCTACAGTTCATGCGCACAATAAACATGCACCCACTCAGAGGGTAAGAAATGGTAGGCTAAATGAAAATGTGTCATGTCAAACATGAAACAGAAATGTCCAAGTGTTTCAGTAAGCGCATTTAAAAGTGTAAAATCAACACCAAACATTTCAACAAGAGAACAAAGGGCTCTCCACCGGCGGGAGTTTGGAGAGCGCAAGTGGAGAGACGCGCCTATGGTGTGTTTTCACCACAGTAATAATTCATTTTAACAACAAATTCCAAATGCAAGCTTTATCAATTCAAAGTATCGATATAAAGCAATTTATACATACCAAAAGACCAGTAGGCCTATGCTAGTAATTGTTTCTTGATGCCCAATTGCTGGTGAGCTTGCAAAGTTCTAAGTTAGTATTCTTGATGGGCAAAAAAAACAAAAACAATTTTTTGAGCTATTTATTACGGCAATCCTCTCTCCCTACAATTGTATGTTTGCAATGCACCCAATCCAGCAATCTGTATGCTAGCTCACCGGACCTGTGTTGATTGACAGTTTGCTGGTCTAATCAGAGGGCTGAGTGTACGTTTCACTAGCCAATCTTTTGCACGTTTTTTTTTGCAAGGGCCGATGCTGCGACTACAGTGTGGAGAATAATCCATGGAGACTTTGTGCCACAAAATGAGTGACAAAACGTTACAAAATCTGGCCAGATAATTTCAAGTCATCAGTCTCAAGTCAAAGTCGAATCCCGAGTCTTGAGGTTCCAAGTCCACGTCAAGTCTGAAGTTATTTTATATCAAGTCGAGTCTCAACTTATCAAATTTGTGATTCGAGTACACAACTCTGGCTCTGACACCCTCCAGCAGGTGTAATTTTTTCGTTGTTTCACCCACCAAGCAAGTTTTGTATGGAGGTCAATCAGAGAGTGTCGAATTTGGTCAACAAAAACATTTATGGTTTATTTGATCGAATAGAACAGGGGTTCTTAAACTTTTCAGCTCGAGACTCAAATGAGAAATTGGCCATCCTCCTGTTGACACAATCATCCTCCAACGACCCATATTAAGAAGAAATAGTGTGTGATTATAGATGTATTCTCATAACTCACAATCCACCTCTCAATTGCCCAGGGAATACTTTTGGTCCCGACCCATAGTTTAAGAAACACTGGAATAGAAGTTTCATGAAGCTTAAGTTGTTACGAGTGTACTGATATAAGTAGGACACGTGACATCCTGGCAACTTTGAGAGAAAAAACACTTTATATCGGAGTTGTCTCCAGATGGCTATGCATATTCATGGCTTTCGGCTAGTAGCATAGCATTTCTCTCCATTGAATACAGGCAGTAGACATCAACAACCCCCATTGATTATTCAAAAAAGGATTACAATATTGAGTTGTATCCACCAATCCAAAGAAAGGATAGGCGGGAGCTAGACAGCCCACCGAGCCACTATGTGGACAATTGTTAGGGTGGAGAGACATGTATCTTGTCAGTATATCCATAATCGTTGCTCTCTGTCAGTCACTCGGTCAGAACAGAAGATCATGGATCATAAAAAAAACGGAAAGATGGTGCTGAAAATGTTTGCAACCAAAAAAAGTGCTCTTGAGAACGACACTGCTAAATATCTGAAATGAATCGACTTATTGCTAAAAGTTCTGGCTTTGCTGGTCCGAGTGCTTTGTCTGGGACTTCCTATGTGATTGCGCGTGCACAATTTTTTATTTGGGTGTAAAAGTAAAGCCCATAGTTTCAAGTATTAGTTTCAAGTTGGCCAAAGCTCACAATTTATCCTACCATTTCTACCGACCGGTTATGATTTTCATATGCGCATTTTCTTGGAACAGTTTCAATAATAATGTCATAGTTTAAAATGATACAAATCTAAAAATGCAAATTCAAATAATGTGAGAGCTTTGTCTCTGCCATATGGACACACTGATACACTGTAATCCATTGACAACTAAAGAAAGTAGCACATGGAACTCAGAGATAGCCTATAGGCCAATGCGAGCAGTAGCCCTATAACTTCCATCGTCAACAAAGTAAAATACATAGGCCTAAAGCAGACAAATAAAAACGGTAGAAAATATCCTGAAGAACATTCAAGATCTCTCAATCGCATTAATCTCTCTACACCACATGTCTCCCTCCCTTTCTATCTGTCTTGACTTGAGCTATCGCTAGTGAATTACAACACTGTAGAAAATCAATCAACTGGGTCCATCCCGAAGATGTTGCAAACTTTTAAGGTTGTAACAGCTCTTCTATTAGGGCCACTCAGCGTTTCTCGTGCCAGTGAGCTTAGGACAGACAGCTATTTTGCGCAAGGGCAATATGTTCAGCTATTTTATGTTTCCGCTAGATATAAACTCAGCAAAAAGAGAAACGTCCCTTTTTCAGGACCCTGTCTTTCAAAGATCATTCGTAAAAATCCAAATAACTTCACAGATCATCATTGTAATGGGTTTAGACACTGTTTCTCATTCTTATTCAATGAACCATAAACAATTAATGAACATGCACCTGTGGAACGGTCATTAAGACAATAACAGCTTACAGACTTAGGACACTAAATAGGCCTTTCTACTGACGCATGAAAACACCAAAAGAAAGATGCCCAGGGTCCCTGCTCATCTGCATGAACATGCCTTAGGCATGCTGCAAGGAGGGATGAGGACTGCAGATGTGGCCAGGGCAATAAATTGCAATGTCTGTACTGTGAGATGCCTAAGACAGTGGTACAGGGAGACAGGACTGACAGCTGATTGTCCTCACAGTGTCAGACGACGTGTAACAACACCTGCACAGGATCGGTACATCCGAACATCACACCTGCGGGACAGGTACAGGATAGCAACAACAACTGCCTGAGTTATACCAGGAACGCACCATCCTTCCATCAGTGCTCAGACTGTCCGCAATAGGCTGAGAGAGGCTGGACTGAGGGCTTGTAGACCTGTTGTAAGGTAGGTCCTCACCAGACATCACCGACAACAACGTCGCCTATGGGCACAAACCCACCATTGCTGGACCAGACAGGACTGGCAAAAAGAGCTCTTCACTGAAGAATCGCTGTTTTGTCTCACCAGGGGTGATGGTCGATTTCGCGTTTATCGTCAAAGGAATGAGCGTTACACCGAGGCCTGTACTCTGGAGCGGGATCGATTTGGAGGTAGAGGGTCCGTCATGGTCTGGGGCGGTGTGGCCCAGCATCATCAGACTGAGCTTGTTGTCATTGCAGGCAATATCAACGCTGTGCGTTACAGGGAAGACATCCTCCTCCCTCATGTGGTACCCTTCCTGCAGGCTTTTCCTGGCATGACAATGCCACCAGCCATACTGCTCGTTCTGTGCGTGATTTCCTGAAAGAAAGGAATGTCAGTGTTCTGCCATGGCCAGTTAAGAGCCCGTATCTCAATCCCATTGAGCACGTCTGGGACCTGTTTGATCGGAGGGTGAGGGCTAGGGCCATTCCCCCCAGAAATGTCCGGGAACTTGCAGGTGCCTTGGTGGAAGAGTGGGGTAACATCTCACAGCAAGAAATGGCAAATATGGTGCAGTCCATGAGGAGGAGATGCACTGCAGTACTTAATGCAGCTGGTGGACTGTTACTTTTGATTTTGACACCCACTTTGTTCAGGGACACATTATTCCATTTCTGCTAGTCACATATCTGTGGAACTTGTTCAGTTTGTCTCAGTTGTTGAATCTTGTTTTGTTCATACAAATATTTACACATGTTAACTTTTTAGGGATAGGGGGCAGCATTTTCACTTTTGGATGAATTGGTGCCCATAGTGAACTGCCTCCTACTCTGTCCCAGATGCTAATATATGCATATTATTATTACTATTGGATAGAAAACACTCTGAAGTTTCTAAAACTGTTTGAATTATGTCTGTGAGTATAACAGAACTCATATGACAGGCAAACTTCCAAACAGGAAGTGGAAATTCTGGGGCTGGTTGATGTTACGTTTGCTGAAAATAAACACAGTTGACAGTGAGAGGGAGGAAGGGCGTTTCTTTTTTTGATGAGTTTATGAAATCATCAGATCAGGATATTTTGCCCTTTCTCACTGAGGCTTGCTGATTATCGAGGCCAGGAAAGATTTTTCAAATACTGTGAGGAACTAATATCATTCGTAATGGATGTTAAAACTTTGTCGACTTACTGTGTGAGGTGAAGACAAAATGACTGAGAAGCTCAGCTTATTAGTGTTGGACGTGTTGAGTTAAGGCAATCGGAAATCAGACATCCCCAAGTAGGCACATTTCTACATTTGCTCGCAGCAGGCCAGGTACTTTATACGTTCTCAGGCATGTGTGCGCTCTCAACATGATCAGGACAGAAAAAACAGACATGCTCATTGCTCACATGGAGCACACCAAACAAAAGACTGAAACAATTGGCAAAACTCATAAATCATGGTTATGGAATAAACTAAAATGTGTTTCTCACAAGTGTAGCAGGTTGTGAACTCTGCAAACAATGTTTTCACTCAGAGAATGAGAACGATAAATGACTGTAATTAATACATGCATTAACAAAATGTATGTAACCAAATGTTTAACGGTACATTTACTAGGCCTTAGAAATATGCAACCGCCTTTGCGCACCACTGCCAATGACTGGTCATTGGTCAACAGTCAAAACCTGCAACTTTTTGCTTCTGAAGCACAGATTAGATCATTTTGAGACAAGAATTTGGTGCAATGCCGTAGGCCTATGTTAGTGGCCAGATCGAACAGGCAAAGGTATAACTATAAAATACAAACGCTAGGCTATATATAGCCTATTAAAATATGTATGAGATATACATATATATATATATATTTACTTACATAAAGCATTGTCGTGTTACAGCCTGAATTCAAAATGGATTACATGCATTTTTTTCTCACTCTTCTACACAAAATACCGCATAATGACAATGTAAAAACATGTTTTTAGAAATGTTTGCAAATGTATTGAAAATGAAATACCTCATTTAAATAAGTATTCACACACCTTTGATATCTATGACACCCCAAATAGAGCTCAGTTGCATCCAATTTCATTGGAGTTCCGCTGTGGCCCTTTCAGTTGTCTGGACATGATTTAGCAAGAAACACACAGATGACAGTGCATGTCAGATCATAAACTATACCACGAAGTCCAAGGAACTGTCTGTAGATCTCCGAGATAGAATTGTGATGAGACATATATCTGGGCAAGGTTATGAAACAATATCTAGAGTGTTGAAAGTTTCCAAGATCACAGTGATCTCCATCATTGGGAAATTGAAAAAATATGGAACTACCCAGACTCTGCCTAGAGCTGGCTGTCTGAAAAAAACTGAGCAACCGGGTAAGAGGGACCTTGGTGACCAAGAATAAAATGACCATTCTGACAGAACTACAGAGTTTCTTGGCTAAGATGGGTGAACCTGCCAGAAAGACAATAGTCTCAACGGCACTTCACCAATCTGGGCTTTAAGGGAGAGTGGAATAACGGAAGCCACTCCTGAGAAAAAGGCACATCACAGCACACCTGGAGTTTTGCAAAAAGGCACATGAAAGACTGAGAGCATAAGGTAAAAGATACTGACAAAAATGTCACTCTTTGGCCTGAATGCAAAGCACTATGTCTGGAGAAAACCAGGCACAGCTCATCCCCCGTCTAACACCATCCCTACCGTGAAGCATGATGGTGTCAGCATCATGCTACGGGGGTGCTTATCAGTGGTAGGGACTGGGAGACTGATAAAGATAGAGGGAACAATGAATGGATCCAAATACAGGCAAATCCTTGATGAGAACCTGCTCCAGAGAGCAAACGACCTTAGACTCGGGGGAGAAGATTTACATTCCAACAGGTCAATGCCCCCAGTATACAGCCAAAGCAACACTGGAATGGCTTCAGAACCAGAATGTGGTAATACTTGAGTGGCCCAGCCAAAGCCCAGACTTGAATCCTATTGAACATCTGTGGAAAGATTTACTCAGTGATTCATGCTTTTTATTTATTCACTGATCTTCTTCTTTGTCTAATATGTGTTTAATTAACTTGATGAAGGGTTTGATGATTAAAGAGAGCAAGCAAGAGAGGCAAATGCCCCAGAAAAGTCAACAAAGGAGAACAAGGAGAATCTAAAGCGCATACATTAACTCGGCAGGATCACCCTTAAAGAAAGCCTATAGCTTGGGTCTCCAAATGTAACCAGCGCAAATTATGAGGGCAAATCAAATTGTATGTCACATGCGCCGAATAGAACATGTGTAGACCTTACAGTGAAATGCTTACTTAGAAGCCCTAAACCAAAAATGCTTTAAGAAGTTAAGAAGAAAAAACGTGTTAAGTAAAAAATCTAATAAATAAAAGCTACAAATAATTAAACAGCAGCAGTAAAATAACAATAGCATTAGCGAGGCTATATACAAGGGGTACCAGTACAGAGTCAATGTGCGGGGGCACCGGTTAGTCGAGGTAATTGAGGTACTATGTAGGTAGAGTTATTAAAGTGACTATGCGTAGATAATAAACAGAGAGTAGCAGCAGCATAAAAGAGGGGTCTGGGTAGCCCTTTGATTATCTGTTCAGGAGTCTTATCGCTTGGGGGTAGAAGCTGATAAGAAGCCTTTTGGACCTAGACTTGGCGCTTCGGTACCACTTGCCATGCAGTCTATGTCTAGGGTGGCTGGAGTCTTTGACAATTTTTAGGGGTGTGCTCAATCCTACTTTTCCTGTAGTCCACAACTATCTACTTTGTATTGATCACGTTGAGGGAGAGGTTGTTTTCCTTGCACCACACGGCCAATTCTCTGATCTCCTCCCTATAGGCTGTCTCATTGCTGTTGGTGATCAGGCCTACCACTGTTGTGTCATCGGCAAACTGGCCATGCATTCATGATTGAACAGGGAGTACAGGAGGGGACTGAGCACACACCCCTGAGGGGCCCCTGTGTTGAGGATCAGCGTGGCGGATGTGTTGTTACATACCCATACCACCTGGGGGGTGGCCCGTCAGGAAGTCCAGGATCCAGTTGCAGAGGGAGGTGTTTAGTTCCAGACTCCTTAGCTTAGTGATGAGCTTTGAGGGCACTATGGTGTTGAACGCTGAGCTGTAGTCCTTTTGTCCAAGTGGGAAAGGGCAGTGTTATGTGTGCAATAGAGATTGCATCATCTGTGGATCTGTTGGAGTGGCATGCAAACTGGAGTGGGTCTAGGGTTCCTGGGATAATTTTTTTGATGTGAGCCATGACCAGCCTTTCAAAGCACTTCAAGCTACAGACGTGAGTGCTTTTAGTCAGTAGTCATTTAGGCAGGTTATTGTAGCTTAGCATCTGCTTCATCTGACCACTTCTTATTGACCGAGTCACTGGTGCTTCCTGCTTTAGTTTTTGTTAGTAAACAGGAAGGATAGAATTATAGTTAGATTTACCAAATGGAGGGCGAGGGAGAGCTTTTTACACATCTCTGTGTGTGGACTAAAGGTGGTCTAGAGTTTTGTTTCCCCTCTTGTTGCACGTTTAACATGCTGGTAGAAATTAGGTAAAACGGATTTGAGTTGTCTTAAAGTCCCCAGCTTCCAGGAGCGTCACCTCTGGATGAGCGTTTTCCTGTTTACTTATGGCCGTTCACAGCTCATTGAGTGCGTTCTTAGTGCCAGCATCGGTTTGCGGTGGTATGTAGAAAGCTATGAAAAATACAGATGAAAACTCTCTTGGTAAATAGTATGGTCTACAGCTGATCATGAGACACTCTACCTCAGGCGAGCGAAACCTCGAGACTTCCTTCGATTTCATGCACCAGCTGTTGTTGTTTCGTGCACCGCCCCTTGTCTTACCAGAGGCCTCTGTTCTATCCTGCCGAAAAAGCTTAAAACCTGCCAGCTGTATGCTATACATGTTGTCATTCAGCCACGACTCGGTGAAACACAAGATATTACAGTTTTTAACCTCTACCGAGCACCTACCCCGGGTCCGGGAGCACCCCCCCCCCACACTGATTAGCATCGCTAGCATAGCGTCACAATTAAATAGTAGCATCTAAATATCATTAAATCACAAGTCCAAGACACCTAATGAAAGATACAGATCCTGTGAATAAAGCCACCATTTCAGACTTTTAAAATGTTTTACAGGGAAGACACAATATGTAAATCTATTAGCTAAACACGTTAGCAAAAATCACAATTTTTCTTGTCCACCATTTTCTCTCAACACCAGTAGCTAACACCAATTCGGCTAAACTAAGATATTGATAGCCACTAACCAAGAAAAAACCTCCTCAGATGACAGTCTGATAACATATTTATGGTATAGGATAGGTTTCGTTAGAAAAATGTGCATATTTCAGGTAGATGTCATAGGTTACAATTGCACCCACCGTCACAAATGGACTAGAATAACTACATAGAGCAACGTGTTTACCTACTTACTAATCATCAAACATTTCGTAAAAATACACAGCATACACTAATCGAAAGACACAGATCCTGTGAATACAGACAATGTTTCAGATTTTCTAAGTGTCTTACAGCGAAAACACAATAAATCGTTATATT
Source organism: Salvelinus fontinalis (assembly GCF_029448725.1). Classification (NCBI taxonomy): domain Eukaryota; kingdom Metazoa; phylum Chordata; class Actinopteri; order Salmoniformes; family Salmonidae; genus Salvelinus; species Salvelinus fontinalis. The sequence goes on from NC_074674.1 coordinate 13,039,898, forward strand.
AGCATACCACATATGCAAACGTTACCAGAGCATTGATTCTAGCCAAAGAGAGCGATAACGTAAACATCGCCAAAATATATTAATTTTTTCACTAACCTTCTCAAAATTCTTCCGATGACACTCCTGTAACATCATATTACACAATCCATATAGAGTTTGATCGAAAATGTGCATATTTAGCGGCACAAATCGTGCTTACACAATGGAAATACTGTCCAACTACTCAAGCAATCTGCCCGGCAGCATCATGATAATACAACTATTTTTATCGAAAACTATTCATAAACTTGACTAAAAAAATACAGGTTGGCCATGAAATGAAAGATGCATTAGTTATTAATGCAACCGCTAAGTTAGATTTTTAAAATTAACGTTACTAGACATACAGTGTGCGTTAGACAGACTAGTGCCGCAATAACGGCGTCACTATTTACCGTTATTGAGTTTACATTTTTCCACATAAAAATGGAATAACATCACAAATAGCTCTTACTTTTCGACGAGCTTCCATCGGAATCTTGGCCAAGTGGTACTTTTGTCCAAAAGAATCGTTGCTTGGTTGTAAAACGTTGCATTCAACTTCTGATATAGCAGCTAACTATAGCTAACAATTGCTAACATTAGCTAACGTGTCCAAATCCTCATTACGCAATACTGAGGAAATTCCGAAAAATAGCAATATACTCGCATAATCTGATATAACTCGGTTTCAAATAGCTTCGTTATGATGTTTCTAACACCTATATCAAATTAAATTACAGACTGATATATCTAAAGTTCATTACTTAGCGTTCGAAAATGGCATCCCTAGGTCTCTCTCTGCGTAAAGTTCAACGTCGAAAAGAAGGCGTACCTCACTCCTTGGTCTTTTATAACCTCTGACAGCTACGTAGGAAGCCCATTCCACTTCTCATTGGTTACTGACATCCAGGGGAAGGCGGGTGCAGTTTGTGTCGTTCCATAGGATATACACACCCCTTTAAACTGAACTGAGATCCGAGCTTCGCTCTCAGACCTTCGCAAAACCTGTCATGGATTTCGCTGTAGAAAGAGTTCTGTTCCACTCAGAGACATAATTCAAACGGCTATAGAAACTAGATAGTGTTTTCTATCCAATAATAACAATAATATGCATATTGTACGATCAAGAATTGAGTAGGAAGCCGTTTCATCTGTAGAGACAATTATGCTAATTTGAAACAGCACCCCCTATAGTCGCAAGAAGTTAATGTCCCGCTGGTAGGATATATGCGATCGTAGTTTGTCTACTTTATTATCGATTGATTCTACGTTGGCTAATAGGACCGATGGTAAAGGTAGAATCCCCTCTCGGTGACCGATCCTAACAAGGCACCCGGAACTTCAAACTATTTCTCCAGTATGGGGTGAGTAGTCGCTGTCCTGATATCTAGAAGCTCTTTTCGGTCATAAGACACGGTTGCAGAAACATTATGTACAAAATAACATACAAATAACGGGAATAAACATACACAGTAGGAAAATTGGTTACAGGATTCTAAAACGGCAGCCATCTCCTTCGGCGCCATTCTGTATTAAAATTAGGAATAACAGCACCGCCATTTACAGCCTACTTCACAGTGGAAAAGGGGCCGCAATAAATGTCACATTGATGTGATTTTCAGTTTGCTTCAATATGACTGGTTTCACATTCTTATCCAGGGATCATAAGGAAAACTGATCTAAAACAATTGCTATGTGTATTTAAGATCCCCTTCTCAAAACGGATTACTCATTTGCTTAGCTCTTATTAATAGCTCTTATCAATTTATAAATTACAGTGCATGGAAAATGCTGTTACAGTGCCTTACAAAAGTATTCATCCCCCATGGCATTTTCCTATTTTGTTGCATTACAACCTGTAATTTTTATTGACTTCTATTTGGATTTCATGTAATGGACATACACAAAATATTCCAAATTGGTGAAGTGAAATATAAAAAACAGAAAAGTGGTGCGTGCATATGTATTCGCCCCTTTTGCTATGAAGCCCCTAAATAAGATCTGGTGCAACCAATTACCTTCAGAAGTCACATAATTTGTTAAATATCGTAAAATAAGTGTCACATGATCTCAGTATATATACACCTGTTCTGAAAGGCCCCAGAGTCTGCAACACCACCAAGCAAGGCGCACCACCAAGCAAGTGGCACCATGAATACCAAGGAGCTCTCCAAACAGGTCAGGGACAAAGTTGTGGAGAAGTACAGATCAGGGTTGGGTTATAAAAATATCCGACACTGTGAACATCCCTCGGAGCACCATTAAATCGATTATAATTTTTTTTAAAGAATATGGCACCACAACAAACCTGCCAAGAGAGGGCCGCCCACCAAAACTCACGGACCAGGTAAAGAGGGCATTAATCAGAGAGGCAACAAAGAGACCAAAGATAACCCTGAAGGAGCTGCAAAGCTCCACAGCGGAGATTGGAGTGTCTGTCCATAGGATCACTTTAAGCCGTACACTCCACAGAACGGGGCTTTACGGAAAAGTGGCCAGAAAAAAAAGCCATTGCTAAAAGAGTCAAATAAGCAAACACGTTTTGTTTTCGCCAAAAGGTATATGGGAAACTCCCCAAACATATGGAAGAAGGTACCCTGGTCAAATGAGACAAATTTAGCTTTTTGGCCATCCAGGAAAATGCTATGTCTGGCGCAAACCCAACACCTCTCATCACCCCGAGAATACCATCCCCACAGTGAAGCATCATGCGTTGGGGATGTTTTTCATTGGCAGGGACTGGGAAACTGTTCAGAATCGAAGGAATGATGGATGGCGCTACATACAGGGAAATTCTTGAGGGAAACCTGTTTCAGTCTTCCAGAGATTTGAGACTGGGACGGAGGTTCACCTTCCAGCAGGACAATTACCCTAAGCATACTGCTAAAGCAACACTCGAGTGGTTTAAGGGGAAACATATAAATGTCTTGGAATGGCCTAGGCAAAGCCCAGACCTCAATCCAATTGAGAATCTGTGGTATGACTTACGGATTGCTGTACACCAGCGGAACCCATCCAACTTGAAGGAGCTGGAGCAGTTTTGCTTTGAGGAATGGGCATAAATCCCAGTGGCTAGATGTGCCAAGCTTCTAGAGACATACCCCAAGAGACTTGCATCTGTAATTTCTGCAAACGGTGGCTTTACAAAGTATTGACTTTGGGGGGGTTAATAGTTATGCACGCTCAAGTTTTCTGTTTTTTTGTCTTTCTTGTTTGTTTCATAAGAAAAAGTATTTTGCATCTTGTGGTAGGCATGTTTTGTAAATCAGATGATACAAACCCCCCAAAAAATCTATTTTAATTCCAGGTTGTAAGGCAACAATATATGAAGAAATGCCAAGGGGGTGAATACTTTCGCAAACAACTGTATTTATTTCAGGAAAAAAATGAAGGAGATGCTTTTCCACTCTGAATCGGCAGGTTTGCTCAACCCTATTCATGGATTCCTCACACGTAAATGTGGTGGAATTATGTCAAGGCCAGGATACGTCGTATCTGTAGACACACTTCTGCCACACTTTCATTTCTTAGATCTCCACCGCAAACTAATATCTGGAGAATAGCATGTACTCTCACGCATATGTTAAAGGTCAGAATACATATAGAGAGAAAAGTGCATTCCATTTATGCGTGCTTTAACTCGGGTCTGAATTGGCCCCAACGTCTTGAAAGATGTATAGTGCAGCACTCACTGAAACGTGTCATGACTACACTCTTAAAACACATTCTTTGTTTTGGTCTAGGTATCCACAATTAGACATGAAAGGATGGCTTCTACATGTGGCATACGTACACGACACACACACACACACACACACACACACACACACACACACACACACACACACACACACTGGCACAGAAACCTAGATGATCCAACTCACCCCGGGGCAAAGTCACACACTAACTAACTACACGAATGCAACAAGCACACACACAACAAGGCATGAACACATGCACACACACATATAGAACCTAGACAATACCACAGACAGACATCCCCCCCACCAAAAAAAAAAAAAGAATAATGAAAGCGTTTAATTAAATTTAGGAAATCAATTTGGCTTTGAACATACTCTTGTACGTTGTAATAGTAGAATGCGCATGGTGCACTTTTCGAAATTGGATGGTGCATCGTCAGTTTTCCTCTTGTCATACATTAGAGAGCTATTTATAACCCGTCAGAAATGTCCAGATCATCTAGCCCATGTCAGTGAAAAAATATTTTAGCTAGGTTCTTTAGCCAATAGATTTTTTTGTAATGTTTGAGTCACTTACATCACTCTAGAAACATTAGACATGGCAAAATGTATAGAATTGCTTTAAAACCACAACATTATAGGAAATAAGCTTTAAACTTGCAAAATATTCACTTCGCCAACAAGTCGGGTGTGAGAACTTTGTGTCATGAACAGTACTTGTGCCCATATAAATAGACTATGTGTGTCACGCCCTGACCATAGTTTGCTTTGTATGTTTTATGTTTTGTTTGGTCAGGGTGTGATCTGAGTGGGCATTCTATGTTGTATGTCTGGTTTGTTTATTTCTATGTGTTTGGCCTGATATGGTTCTCAATCATAGACAGGTGTTTTGCGTTGTCTCTGATAGGGAACCATATTTAGGTAGCCTGTTTTTTATTGTGGGTTGTGGGTTATTGTCTATGTCTAGTTGCCTGTATCTGCACTTTTGTATGATTAGCTTCACGTTCGTTTTGTTATTTTGTTTAGTTTGTTTAGTGTTCATCTTCTTTAATAAATAGAAGATGTATTCATATCACGCTGCGCCTTGGTCCTCCGCTCTTCCACATTACGACGATCGTGACAATGTGCTGGTTTCCTTGACACAGATTAAACCTAGTATGAAGTGTTCCTACATACATGGAATATACATATATATACTCATAAGGCTGCACATTATGGCTTTGTCACGCCCTGATCTGTTTCACCCGTCCTTGTGCTTGTTTCTACCCCCTCCAGGTGTCGCCCATCTTCCCCACTTATCCTCTGGGTATTTATACCTGTGTTGTCTGTCTGTCTGTGTCAGTTTGTCTTGTTTGTCAAGCTTACCTGCGTTTGTCCTGTTAGCTCCTGTCTTTTCCCAGCCTCTCTTTTCTCGTCCTCCTGGGTTTTGACCCTTGCCTGTCCTGACCTTGTACCCGCAGGCCTAACCACACTGTCTGTCCCTGACCCTGAGCCTGTCTGCCGTCCTGTACCTTTGCTCCTACTCTGGATTATCGACCCTTGCCTGCCTTGACCTGTCTTTTGCCTGCCCCTGTTGTTACAATAAACATTGTCACTTCACACAGTCTGCACTTGGGTCTTACCTTGATACCTGATAGTACGAACTGGCCATGACTGACCTAGCAGACTTGGACCAGCTCCGCAACACCATCTCCTCCCAAGGAGCCACCATTGGTAGGCACGGGGAGTTGTTTTGCCGTGTGATGGAAGGGTTCCAGGGTGTAGACGAACGTCACTACCTAGCCTTGGACTCATTGCGGGAGCAATTCTATGGGTTGACTTCTAGGCAGCCTACCACGACGGTAACCTCCCAGCCCCACTCTAACCTCTCATTCCCTCTGCCCCTCGGTTTCCCCGGGAACCCTGCTTACCTCCCCCGGAGCGCTACGATGGAGATTCCAGAACCTGCCGGGCCTTTCTCTCCCATTGCTCCCTCGTGTTCGAGCTGCAGCCTTCTTCGTTCCCCTCGGACCGCTCGAAGATAGCGTAGATTATTACGCTGATGTCCGGGAGTGCACTCGCCTGGGCCACGGCGGTGTGGGAGCAACAATCTGCCATCTGCCTCAGTCTGGAGATATTTGTGGTGGAGGTAAGAAAAGTTTGAGGCTCCGGTGTCCGGGAGAGCGACTGCCTAGAAGTTAATCCCGTTTCGGCAGAACACTCTCCGTGTGGCAGACTATGCGGTGTAGTTCCGCACGCTAGCAGCGGAGGGTACCTGGAACCTGGAAGCGCTGTTCGACACGTTCCTGCACGGATTATCAGAGAAGGTAAAGGATGAGCTGCCAGCACGAGAACTACCAACGGATCTTGACTCACTCCTCGCGTTAACCATCCGGATCGATGGTCAGCTACGGAAACGTAGGAGGGAGAAGATGTCCAATTGCGGTCCCAATCGTTCACTCAGGCATTCCACCTTCCCCAGGGTCTACGTCCCCGAGAGGATCCAAGTTTACCCGAGTCCCTCCAAGAGCCTCTGGAGACTGCCGATTCACCTCTTTCCGAGCCGATGCAGCTCAGTAGGGCTAGGCTGTTTCCAGCCGAATGCGTACGCAAACTTGAGACCCAGAGTTGTCTGTATTGCAGTACTGCTGGTAATTTTGTGTCTACCTGTCCCTTCAAGAGACCTAGCTCATTCGTTGGAGTGAGTACACTGGTGGGTCTGAAAGATATTTTTTATTTTCCCCTTACTCACCCCTTTCTCTATGCCACCCTGCTATGGGGCGACCAGTCCAAGTCTCTCCAGGTATTCATCGACTCGGGGGCCGATGTGAGTCTCATGAACGTTACCCTGGCGTCTGAGCTGGGCGTTCTCACTCAACCCCTCTCCATTTCCATGGGTGAGTCAACTTAAAAAAACAATGGGAGTCGTTGTCCCAAAGGTAGGAAGGCAAGCGACAAGCTTAGGTCTGCATATTATGCCCATAGAAACGCAGTGAGCCCTCTAGCTTCACCTCTTCCTGAAACTCTCACTGGAGAAAGCTTTGGACGGGCTCTCTATAGGCCGGGTCACCCACCAAACCACCCCCGTCAACCTACAAGTGTCAGGGAACCACAGCGAGACAATCTAATTCCTGCTGGTTGAGTCTCCACAGGTTTCCATGGTATTGTGATTCTCTTGGCTCCAGCGACATAATCCCTCCATTGATTGGACTACTGGTACCATCGTGGGCTGGAGCCCGTCCTGCCACACTCATTGCATTAAGTCAGCTGTGCCTGCCACGGGACGTCTTCCTGGGGGCTTGGAAATTGCCACGCCCTGATCTGTTTCACCTGTCCTTGTGCTTGTCTCCACCCCTTCCAGGTGTCGCCCATCTTCCTCACTTATCCTCTGGGTATTTATACCTGTGTTTCCTGTCTGTCTGTGCCAGTTCGTCTTGTTTGTCAAGCTACCCAGCATTTGTCCTGTCATCTCCTATCGTTTCCCAGCCTGTCTTTTCTCGTCCACCTGGTTTTTGACCCTTGCCTGTCCTGACCCTGTCCCCGCCCGCATGACCACTCTGCCTGTCCCTGACCCTGAGCCTGCCTGCCGTCCTGTACCTTTGCTCCACCTCTTGATTATCGACCCCTGCCTGTCTTGACCTGTCGTTTGCCTGCCCTTGTTGTTAAAATAAACATTGTTACTTCACACAGTCTGCACTTGGGTCTTGATACCTGATAGGCTTAGCCCTTGACCCGAAACAACATGTAACTCAATAATATTCCCTGACTCAGAAAATACCCCCCCCCCCCCTCTCCAACACACACCACCACCACCCCCTCTTTCTCACAGTGCCTGCATGGGTTTTGTGCGAACAGTGGAGGGGCCACACGTGTTCGATTAAGTCTGGCTCTAAGCATTTGTTTATGGAGGACTATTTAGCTCGCACTCTGTCTCACGAATTCAGGGTGTTCCAGATTTCCAGAAACATGCTCTGGGAATTCTGTGACCTGGTTCTATAAATGTACAAGTTAGAAGATCTCGCTTTCATGTTAGTCGGGATAACTGCATTACTTTAGATTTGTGAGGAGGGATGAGAAAAAAATAAGTGGAAGAGACTTTTCCAGAATGTTCTATATTATATTTTAATATATATATTTTATGTATATTTTTTTTCAACTTGCCTGCATCAAATGGATCCATGAGGCCAATGAAATCATGTGCTTGATGCATAAAAAATCTTAAGAGAAAGAAATCTGTCAAAACTACAAAACTATAGATGTAATGTGATACTATATTATGTAATGAAAAATATCCCTGACTAGTGCTAAACAAAAGCCGTAAAGAGGACCCAAGCTTGGTGAGAGAGCAGAAAGGCCCACAGGGTCAGGGCCCCCAGTTACAAATCAGGATATACTTGTCCTCTTTGGGTGAGGTCGCTAGATGGGGCTGGGGTCTACTAGGTCTCTGTGGCCCTCCACAACCCTTTCAAGCTATGGGAAACATTGATCCGTCTCACTCCTCAAGCTACATCCAGCTCCTCTGGAACAAATGTGTGAGTCACACCCATGTGCATAGACTGGTTCTACAGGATATAGGCAACACAATGAGAACAGTCTCTCTCTCTCTCTCCCTCCCTCTTCCCCCCACTGTCCCAACTCTCATCCTTACAGTTCCGTTTAATATAAAGGAGATATGGGGAAGTATTTGTTATTTTATTAGGATCCCCATTAGCTATTGCAAAAGCAGCGGCTACTCTTCCTGGGGTACACACAGAACATAAAATAGGACATAATACAGAACAAAAATAGACAAGGATAGAACTACATACATTTAAAATAAGAGTATAAAACAGGTCCTGTACTGACAATACACAGAATATAGACCTATACTATAGGCCTACATTCAGTCACATCTATCAATTTCATTGGAACTAGAAGGACCTACGGTACACAGCAAGGGCTTTTGGGGTTCTCAAGCAGAAGGGGGATTTCTTAGGGAGGGTACAAGGAGAGGTGCTTGCTGGGAAAGTGTGTTCTCAATCTCCCGGGTCTCTCTTTCCCGCTGTGTAGACTTCAGGGGCCACATAACTACAAGCAGACTCTTCCAATGCAGACAAGGTGAATATGAAGGGGTAGAGGTTTGACACGCTGATGGGATCTAGAGAACTGTGCAGTGCAGATCATTATACAGAAATGTGGCATAGCTAGTCAACCAAGACTTCTCAACATTAAAAGCGCCCACATACTAGGTTCAGTTTGCTCCTAGCAGAACTTGGCTAAGGGAAGTGAATGTCCGTGCCTCGCATACTCCCTTAAAATACTTTTAGCTTGAAAAATTTAGAAATATCTACAATATTACTGTTTGTCACTCTTGAGACGGTATAGCAACAACAGTCAGTATACACCTCCTCAAAATAGTCACGCTAAATCAAGAAATCTGTCATAAATGTAGACATTTTTCCTGAGGCGGTCTAAATCTTAATTACATCTAACTAAGATGTTTGATGCAGTATTTCTCAAGTTAAATAATTTGCATTAAAACTAGTCATCTCTCATTGAATGACAAACACTTAATTGTAGAATCATTTCCAAAATTCCCACTCCTACTAGGAGTAGTACTGTTGACCAATCACCGGGCTTAGTCTTCGGCTACCAACTTCGACTTGCCTCAAGAAAAAAAAAAGTGTGCGCGAACAGCCCCCCCAAAAATCTGTTAAAAACCAAAACAAACAAAAAGGTAAAACATGTGGTCATATTTTGTCCCACCTCAAGAGGCCAATATAGTGTAGCACCTTCTCACACCATGTGTGAATAAATTATCACGTGTGCATTCCATGAACATCTAATGTAATTATCCAAATAGTCCAAATTAAATCCCAACCATGTGGATTGACATCAAATTAAATGTTTGCCAACAATTATTCTTATCAGCAGTCTCATGCACAAAATTATTAGCTTAGAGGTTAAGGACATTATCAACATAAATATTAAACTTTTTTAATTGTCTGTTATCAACATTATATGGGAATAAAAGCAATTTTATCTAGAGAATCTAGCCTATTTCCGAACAAAGTAGCCATTTTCATTTGCTATAGAAATACACAAACGTAAATGCTGGGCACATGGCTTTTGCAAGTGTCAACATCCCTCTCGAAAAAGTTAATAATCCCAAAATGCACACATTCATTAACACACATGTAAAGAACGGAGGCGCAGTATGGCCAAAAAAAACAGAAAGCATCTCCAGAATAACGGACGAATCCACTGACCCACAAGACCAATATGTTCTTGATATGTTGTAGGAGATCTGGTTGAAGACATTAACGTGCCTCGCATACTCCCTTAAAATACTTTTAGCTTGATTCCCTAGTCCCTGTAGGAAGCAAAAGGCTTCCTACAGGGAAAGGGGCTAGGATAAAAAATAAATAATATAACTATAGGACAAAACACACATCACGACAAGAGAGACAACAAAACACTACATAAAGAGAGACCTAAGACAACAACATAGCAAGGCAGCAACACGTGACAATATGGTAGCAACACAACATGGTAGCAGCACAAAACATGATACAAACATTATTGGGCACAAACAGCACAAAGGGCAAGAAGGTATAGACAACAACACATCACGCAAAGCAGCCACATCTGTCAGTAAGAGCGATCTATTTCTTTCTTGTAAGCATTTTCCCATCCTAGTGTCTGAGACCTTGTGGAACTCTGTGGTAGAGAAAAATAATGTATGATATTTTAGCATTAGACACTACGTTCCTCTACACTAGTTATCATCATCATGCTTTCTCTAGTTTAGGCATATAGCTAACTTGGCCTGGCTATCTACATGGCTAGTTCTTGTGTTATCCAGCTAGCTATAAAAGTGCATGCTATCATATTCTTTTTTTTATAACTAACTCAATTTGCACATTTCCGTTAGGGAACGCCTACTCTGTGAAGTGTGCATGGGCAATAACTTAATTCGCCCTTGCACTCCTAAACAACACAATTTTATGAAACTTTGGCAAAGGGTAAAGTCTACAAAACTTTGTCCACTGAGTCTGTTCGTAACATATTGTAGTTTTGGGAACATATAACTGTATTGAGATCAAATGTGGAATCGATGAGAAAATTGGAAGAATGTCAGTCGAGTTCCATCTCGCTCCAATTATCTCCTACTATCAGCCACTGAGCTTCCTCTCCCCACCATATTTGGTGCGTAGAGGAAACTCCCATTGGATGCTTCACATTTACAACTTCCGGTGAAACATCTCTGCCATCATGCACCTGTACTAAGAGTGAACTTGGTGTAAACAGAGCAGTTTAACTTCTTGCAACTATAGGGGGTGCTGTTTCGCATTAGCATAATTTGCTCTACAGATTAAACTGCCTAGTACTCAATTCTTGCTCGTACAATATGCATATTATTGTTATTATTGGATAGAAAACACTCTAGTTTCTATAGCCGTTGGAATTTTGTCTCTGAGTGAAACAGAACTCAATCTACGGCACTTTCCATGATAGGGAGTCAGATTTCAAACATCTTGGCCACTGATCTGGAGTCAGTTTAAAGGTCACTGTAAATGCTATGGAGAAACAGACACTGCTTACGTCTTCCCCTGGGTGTCAGTACGTGATGGCGCTTTGAATGGAGTCGATTGCGCAATCAGTGCCTCCATAAATCACCAAATACCGGAAGTAACTTCCTTTGGCTGCCTGCGCGTGGCGCGCTAAGGACATCGGACTCGCCTCCTTCCAAGCTTTAGTTTAGCCAGTAATATTTCTCCGGTCATATTTTTACTCGTTATAGGTGTTAACAGCATCATAAGGTAGTTAATTTGAACCGTTTTATAGCAATTTATATCCGTTTATTGCGATTTTGAGGCATTGGTTTGTTGTGCACTTTGAAGTGCTTGGCACGTTTCGGGGTCCCGGTCGAACGTTAGTGGGCATTTCGACAGACAAGAGGACATCTTTCGACCAAAAGAAGATTAGACCCAAGAAAGGATTCATTGCCCAAGATTCTGATGGAAGATCGCCTCATAGTAAGAAATATTTAAGATGATAAATCGTTGTTCTGTAGAAAAATGTTATACGCACGTTCCGCCATTTTGTTAGGTATAGCTTTGCTTGGCGCAACCTGTATTGAAAAGTAAGGATAATTTTAAAAATGTAATTCCGCGATTGTATTAAGAATTAAATTGTCTATCAATCGCTGTCCACCCTATATTTTTTTGTCAAGTTTATGAGTATTTATGTATAAGACTAGATCACTGTCTAATATGGTGCACGACATTTTCTGACCAGCTGGGCTACTTTTGTCATTGTCTAACCATGATTTTGGTGGCTAAATATGCACATTTTCGAACAAACTCTATATGTATGTTGTAATATGATGTTACAGGAGTGTCATCGGAAGAATTCTGAGAAGGTTAGTGAAAAAATTAATATATTTTGGCGATATTTACGTTATCGCTCTCTTTGGCTTGAATCAGTGCTCGGGTAATGTTTGCATATGTGGTATGCTAATATAACGATTTATTGTGTTTTCGCCTTAAAACACTTAGAAAATCTGAAATGTTGTCTGAATTCACAAGATGTGTGTCTTTCCATTGCTATGTATTGTGTATTTTTAAGAAATGTTTTATGATGAGTAAATTGGTAATACACGTTGCTCTCTGTAGTAATTCTAGTCGCTTTGGTGAGATTTGTGATGGTGGCTGCAATGGCAAACTATGATTTATACCTGAAATATGCACATTTTTCTAACAAAACCTATCCTATACCATAAATATGTTATTTTTCTTGGTTAGTTTTTTTCTTGGTTAGTGGCTATCAATATCTTAGTTTAGCCGAATTGGTGATAGCTACTGGTGTTGAGAAAAAATGGTGGACAAAGAAAAATGGTGTCTTTTGCTAACGTGTTTAGCTAATAGATTTACATATTGTCTTCTTCGACTCGGGGGCCGATGTGAGTCTCATGGACGTTACCCTGGCGTCCGAGCTGGGCATTCTCACTCAACCCCTCTCCATTTCCATGGGTGTTAGAGCTTTGGACGGGCTCTCTATAGGCCGGGTCACCCACCAAACCACCCCTGTCAACCTAAAAGTGTCAGGGAACCACAGTGAGACGATCTAATTCCTGCTGGTTGAGTCTCCACAGGTTTCCATGGTATTGTGATTCTCTTGGCTCCAGCAACATAATCCCTCCATTGATTGGACTACTGGTACCATCGTGGGCTGGAGCCCGTCCTGCCAAACTCATTCCCTGTAAAACATTTTAAAAATCTGAAATGGTGGCTTTATTCACAAGATCTGTATCTTTCATTAGGTGTCTTGGACTTGTGATTTAATGATATTTAGATGCTACTATTTAATTGTGACGCTATGCTAGCGATGCTAATCAGTGTGGGGGGGGGTGGGGGGTGCTCCCGGATCCGGGGTTGAGGCTCGTGAAAGGTTAATGAATATACAAAAACCAAAATATTAAAAAAAAATATACAAAATAAAATAAGTGAGTACAAAACCCGTCGCACACCAGAACATAACTTGCACCAAAACATACAACAAACAATCACCGACAAGGACATGAGGGGGAACAGAGGTTTAAATACACAACATGTAATTGATGGGATTGGAACCAGGTGTAAAGGAAGACAAGACAAAACCAATGGAAAATGGATCAGCGATTGCAAGAAGGTCGGTGACGTCGACCGCCGAACACCGCCCGAACAAGGAGAGGGACCGACTTCGGCGGAAGTCGTGACAGCTAGCTACTGTAGTTAGCTAGCAATTAGCGACTATAGCATAGCTATTTGCCAGCTCTAGGTTAGGTAACTTAACTACACTTTGATTATTTTACGGCAATCTCTCATGTCTGGATTTTGCACACTGACCTTGTTCTTAACCCCATTCTTTGCACATTGTCACATGATGTCAGTGTCGACACAAGGGGACACGTTCCAGGTTGTCGTTATTTCAAGCATGTAATACAGATAGGAAGACATGCCTTAATTCCTTGACATGATGCCTTAATTCCTGGGATAAATAAATTGCAACAATGCATTCCATCTAAAGTGAGAATGTTCTTCAACAGTGAAAACCTTGCAAGATTACATGATGAGTAAGGGTTTGTCCTTTGACCATTTAAGTGCATTTATTAACCATTATTCAACCAAACTTACCATTTGGCAAGCACAAATGACTATTTCACAATTTTAACCATAACTGTTTGTTAATGTGTCTAAACATTTTAATTGATGGTTAAAGCAATTGACACTGTTAAATGATTTCACAAATTAAACTATTTTATTTGTGAACCGTTAGTGAACCCGTTTTTGCAATTGCGCACTTAAGGTTCCATTAATTTGAAACCTGGGCCTGGGCATCAGACTCCAGAGCTGTGTCAATGGGTTGATCGGTTCTCAGTTGGTAAACACATATAACGTGGTTTGTGCAGGCTGAAAATGGCGTGTTGGGATGCTATTGGCAGTGGTGTAAACTAAAGTACCAGTACTTAAAGATCTTAAGCACAACAAATTCGTAACATGTAGTATGAATCGGATTCCTAACATATCATACAAATTGAACAACAACAAAAAAAATAGCTTTTTTTTTGCAGGACGTAACATATCATACGAAATGGATGACGTAGTGCACAAAAAAAAATGGGGAACACTTTTGGCTCATGATCACCACTTTCAAAGCTACTGGCTGAAATTATACTAAAGTTTGAGAGTGATCTTCAAGTGCATCTTCAAGTAACATTCTTTTGGGGTATCTGTACTTTACTTTCCTATTTATATTTTTGACAACTTCTATTTTAACTTCACTACAGTTGTATAGAAAATAATGTACTTTCTACATTTCAAATGCTTAGCAGGACAGGAAAATGGTCCAATTCACACGCTTATCAGGAGAACATCCCTACTGCCTCTGATCTGGCAGACTCACTAAACTCAAATGCTTCGTTTGTAAATTTTGTCTGAGTGTTGGAGTGTGCACCTTGCTATCCATAAATTTAGAAAGTCGTGCCTTTTGGTTTGGTTAATACAGTATAAGGAATGATAAATGATTTATACTTTTACTTTTGATCCTTACGTATATTTAAAACCAAATACTTTTTGACATACTCAAGGAGTATTTTACTGGGTGACTTTCACTTTTACGTGAGTCATTTTCTATTAAGAAAGGTTTACTTTTACTCAAGTATGAAAATTGGGTACTTTTTCCACCACTGGCTACCAGTACACTATACTTACAAGTATGTACCCTTCCAGATACACTGTCAAACACCTAGTAATTAGATTGTATTTATGCATATATTACATGTACTCTGGTGTACTGGTGTGTTTTTTCTCAATTCGATCGCACTTAGTTTTATTGCTCTGTAATAAGGACCACATAAAAGGAAGTGTTATCGAATATCATTCTGAGTACCTGAGCTTTTATGCACGCTTTGTGGAGGTGGTGTAAGGGGGTGGGTGCTGGTAGCAGGGAAGTCAGGCGCAGGAGATCGAACTTGGTATAAAACGGAGCAGTTTAATAAGTGCTCAAAAACTCAGAAAACCTAAATATACAAAATACAAGTGGGTACAAAACCCGTCGCACACCAGAACATAACTTGCACATAGCTTACAAACAAACAATCACCGACAAGGACATGAGGGGGAACAGAGGGTTAAATACACAACATGCAATTGATGGGATTGGAACCAGGTGTGATACAAGACAAGACAAAACCAATGGAAAATGAAAAGCGATGGCTAGAAAGTCGAACGCCGCCCGAACAAGGAGAGGGACCAACTTCTGCGGAAGTCGTGACAGGTGGAGAAGCATACGTCTCCAAAAACTGAGTTGAAGAAGTTGTTGGGTTGTTATTTCTATAGAGAATGAAAACAGGCTAGCGATTTATGTTCTGAAAATAGTCTACATTTTCTGATATAAAAATGCTTATCATACCCATATGTTAAGAACAGATGAATACGTTGTGAAATATTTTTGTTAATTGATGTTGTCTTGTTGTTTAAGGATGAGACTCTTTGCTATATGCTCCACAACCTTTTAAGGTAGAAGCATTCCTCTGAGACAGGATAATGTGTTTATAATCTTATGCTAAATTGCAGGTTTTGCAGAATATACTGTTGTCTGCAAAGAGTGTCCCTGCGGCTTATTGGTGTAGCACATGGGGATGTGTGACACTTACTCCTCAGTGTCCTGCTTACATTAACTCATTAGCTAGCTTTTGAGGTGACACATTGGCTGAGACGCTTGAGGAGGGCGGGTATGTGTGTTTGTGAGACAGAGTTCCCGAGTTCAAGCCAGGTATGGGCTGAATTGGAAGGAAATGGTACTCGATAAGCAAGCAGCTTGACATCGTTTACATTGGCATGCCCTTTTTTGGTAAATGACTCTTGCCAGTTACCAAAAACTTTTGTAGTAATCATGGCCGAATACCAACCGGGAATGCAGGGCATGTCCCCCTGGGCACAGGCCCCTGGAGGTCAGGGGGGCTCCAGAGGGCCTCCATTGATTTTGTTAGAAGCTCTCACTCCGATCATAAACATGGCATAAGTCATGGCAAAATGTGTAGGATTGCAGGAAATGTGCTTTAAAACTGTAAAATGTCAAACTGCCCCATGTCAAAATGAGTGGAATTGTATGAGATTTGTTGTAAAATTGCAAAATTGTCCCTCCGCTCTGTGGCACAATGCATAGAACTGCAAGTAACTTACTTTAATATCACAGTCATTTCACAGTTGTTGAAGTGGCTCTTGCTCTTAGATAAAATGAAAAGACACCTGGACAGTGTTCATTGGAACTCAGACACACTGGTAAGATTGTCAAACATTTGCCTGCCTGTGTCCACAGTAAATCTCTTTTGTGTTCACACAGCAAAGACATTGAAGTTGTCAACCACTCAGCCTTGTTAAAATACTTCGAATCAGAAGTTCGCAGTAGCGTTGTTTGGCAATGTGTGTCTGTGTGTGTTCTTTTTGGTCTTGTCAATGTTAGCTAGCTAGGTAGCTGAGCAAATGTTTCTAATGTTGTAGAAAGCCCTTGTTGATACTAGCAAATGTCACACCCTGATCTGTTTCACCTGTCCTTGTGCTTGTCTCCACCCCCTCCAGGTGTCACCCATCTTCCCCATTATCCCCTGGATATTTATACCTGTGTTTTCTGTCTGTCTGTGCCAGCTTGTCTTGTACGTTGCAAGTCAACTAGCGTGTTTTTCTCGCGCTCTTACCTTTTCTACTCTCATTTGCTAGTCTTCCCGGTTTTGACCCTTGCCTGTTTTCTGGACTCTGTACGTGCCTGCCTGACCATTCTGCCTGCCCTGACCTCGAGCCTGCCTGCCACACCGCACCTCCTGGGCTCTGAACTGGTTTTGACCTTTTGCCTGTCCACGACCCTTCTCTTGCCTTGCCCTTTTGGATTATTAATAAATATCAAAGACTCAAACCATCTGCCTCACATGTCTGCATCTGGGTCTTGCCTTGTGCCCTTATAGTAGGAACTGGCTATGACAGAACCAGCAAACTTGGACCAGCTCCACCACCCTGTCTCCCTGCAGGGAGCCACCATTGGGAGGCATGAGGAGCTTCTGCTGGACCTTTTGGAAGGGCTTCGTTCCCTGACGGAACGCCACGACCAAGGGTTCAATGATATTATGGAGTGAATCAGTGAGTTAGCTCATAGGCAGCCGGCCACCTCTGAGACCTCCCAACCACCCAGTAACCTGTCTGCTATCAGTGGTGGGTTTGTACAGCCTACCCCGGCTCCCCGAGAACCCCGCTTACCACCTCCGGAGCCATATTCTGGGGATCCTGGAACCTGCCGGGGTTTTATATTATTACGCTAATGTCAGGAAGGGCGCTCTCCTGGGCTACGGCAGTTTGGGAGCAACAATCCTCCATTTGTCGTCATCTGGAAGATTTCATGACAGAGGTGAGGAAGGTGTTCGATTCTCCGGTATCTGGGAGAGAGGCGGCCTGAAAACTACTTGAGTTACGTCAAGACTCCCGTAGTGTGGCAGTGCCTGGAATCCGCAGTCCCTATTCGATACCTTTCTTCATAGATTCTCAGAGGAAATAAAAGACGAGCTAGCAGCTCGGGAGTTACCGCTGGACCTCGATTCCCTTATCGCCCTTACTCTTAGGATTGATGGGCGTCTACAGGAACGCAGGAGTGAGAGGAGGCCTTGGCACCTTCGTTCATCCGATGCTGCTCATTCATCTCCAAAGGAATCCGTAAGTCCTCGAAGGCTGTATTTCCAAGAAGACACGAAGCCACCCGAGTTCCCTCGAAAATCATCGGCGACGGGTGAGTCAGATACACCGGAACCTATGCAACTGGGCAGAGCTAGATTATTGCCTAGGGAACGTTCACATAGACTAAGTTCCAACAGTTGTCTGTACTGTGGGGCTGCGGGACATTATATAGCCACCTGCCCAGTTAAGAGAAGTATTTATTTAGTAGGTACAAGCACTCTGGTGAGCCAGACTGGGAATCCACTAATTCCCATCAACCGCACTCCTTTTTTCGTGATACTGCTGTGGGGAGAGCAGTCTAAGTCTCTCCGGGTGCTCATTGACTCTGGAGGATGAAAGTTTTATGGACGCTACCCTAGTTTCTGAATTAGGTATCCCCACTCAACTCCTCTCTGTTCCCACGGTTGCTAGAGCACTGGACGGCCGCTCCATTGGTAGTTACCCACAGCACTGTTCCTGTTAATCTGCAGGTTTCAGGAAATCACAGTGAGGTTATACAGCTTTTCCTCATTGAGTCCCCCCATGTTCCTGTTGTGTTAATGACATAGCGATGAAGAATTGTTACCCTACCACTCCTCTCCTCGGCTTTCAAACCTCTCCAGGGGGCTACCATCTTCTCCAAGCTGGACCTTCGGAATGCCTACCACCTGGTTCGGATACATGAAGGGGATGAGTGGAAGACAGCCGTCAACACTGCCAGTGGACATTATGAGTACCTGGTCATGCCGTTAGGACTCACCAACGCCCCTGCGGTCTTCCAGGCCCTGTTAACTTCTTGTCAATAGGGGGAGCTGTTAGCACTTTTTTTCTTGATGTTCCCAAATTAAACTGCCTCCTACTCAATTCTTGCTCGTACAATATGCACATTATTATTACTATTGGATAGAAAACACTCTCTAGTTTCTAAAACCGTTTGAATTATGTCTGTGCGTGAAACAGTACTGGACTTAGAGCAATTTCCCTATGTGGAGTTGAGAATGCAGATTTTTCCAACCTGTTCTCAGACCTGTGTATAACTTTGCCTGTCTTCTATTGGTTGAGATGCACTGCATACACCTTCCCCTGGGTGTCAGCGAATAGAGGGCCTTGAAATGGAGTCTCTACGCAGATCAGAAAGTCTATAAATTGATTGGAATCGATGTGTCCCTCCTTTTGATTCTTCGCGCTGACGCACTGAGGACCTTGGCATGTCGTTTTAGAAGCTCCCGTTTTAGCTTCTAGTTATATCCGGCTCTGTTTTTATTCGATATAGGCTTTAAAGACATCATAATCTTGTTATTTTGAACCGAATTATATCAGTTTATGTCAGTATATTGCGATTTTCGGGTATTTATTTTCTTGGCGCTGTAGGAAGTTGGGTATATCTGGCCCACATGGCTAATGTTTACTGCTAATTGCAACGTGTAAGACAACATTCTACAACCCAGCAACGATTCTTTTGGACAAAGGACACCTATCCCAAGATTCTGATGGGAGGTCATCAAAAAGTAAGAACTATTTATGCTGATAATTCATTGTTCTGTTGAAAAAAGTCAAATGCATAAGACGCCATTACTTGCAGTGTAGCCTTGCTTTATCGCACCCTGTATTGCGCATTAACGTTAATTTTAAAAATGTAATTCAGCGATTGCATTAAGAACTAATTTGTCTTTCAATTGCTGTCCAACCTGTATTTTTTTAGTCAAGTTTATGAATAGTTTTCGATAAGAATATGTGCCTTTCCAAGATGGCGCCGGACAGATTGCTTGAGTATTTGGACACTATTCTCAATGTATAAGCACGATTTGTGCCGCTAAATATGCACATTTTCGAACAAACTCTATATGCATTGTGTAATATGATGTTACAGGACTGTCATCTGAAGAATTCTGAGAAGGTTAGTGAAAAAATTAATATATTTTGGTGGTTTATATGTTATCGCTCTTTTGCCTTGAATCAATGCTGGGGTGATGTTTGCTATTGTGGTAAGCTAATATAACGCTATATTGTGTTTTCGCTGTAAAACACTTAGAAAATCTGAAATATTGTCTGGATTCACACGATCTGTGTCTTTCATTTGGTGCACGCTGTGTATTTTTAAGAAATGTTTTATGATGAGTAATTAGCTAATACACGATGGTCTCTGTAGTTATTCTAGTCGCTTTGGTGAGAGTTGTGATGGGGGCTGCAATGGTTAACTCTGATTTATACCTGAAATATGCACATTTTTCTAACAACCTATGCTATACAATAAATATGTTATCAGACTGTCATCTGATGAGGTTGTTTCTTGGTTAGTGGCTATTTATTTCTGTATTTGGTCGAATTTGTGATAGCTGCTGATGGAGTAAAAAAAATGAGTATAGAAGTGGTGTCTTTTGCTAACGTGGTTAGCTAATAGATTTACATATTGTGTCTTCCCTGTAAAACATTTTAAAAATCAGAAATGATGGCTTGATTACCAAGATGTGTATCTTTCATCTGGTGTCTTGGACTTGTGATTTAATGATATTTAGATGCTACTATTTACTTGTGACGCTATGCTAGCCTATGCTAGTCAGCTTTTTTACTGGTGGGGGTGCTCCCGGACCCGGGTTTCTGAGGAAGTAGAGGTTAACCTGTTGAGGACAGAGGGCGCTGTTTTCACTTTTGGGGAAAATCGTGCCCAATTTAAACGGCCTCGTACTCAATTCTTGCTCGTACAATATGCATATTATTATTACTATTGGATAGAAAACACTCTCTAGTTTCTAAAACCGTTTGAATTATATCTGTGAGTAAAATAGAACTAATTTTGCAGCAAACTTCCTGACAGGAAGTGGAAAATCTGAAATCGATGCTCTGTTCTAGGGCCTGCCTATAAATGGCCTTCATATATCAGTATACATGCACTTCATACACCTTCCACTAGATGTCGACAGGCAGTGAGAGAAGAAATGGAGTGTATAACTTGATCTGGGGTCGAATAAAAGCTCTTGGCATGACGTGTCACCAGTTTCCTGTTTTCTGGAGTGCGCGAGAAGAGACCTGGTATTGCCTTCTGAAAAGCTGTCTTTATAGACGACTAATATCTCCGGCTTTGATTTTATTTGATAAATGTGACAATATCATCGTAAAGTACGTTTTTTCAATATAGTTTTATTAGATTATTGAAATTTATTCGGGACGTTAGGCGTGTTGCGTTGTGTGCCTTTGTTCAGGAAGGAGAGCTTTGCGCTACTTTGCTAGCTTTCCATGCTAATTGACTGGAGAAGAGGACATTCTAAAACCAAACAATGATTGTTCTGGACAAAGGACCCCTTGTACAACATTCTGATGGAAGATCATCAAAAGTAAAATATATTTCTCAAAAATATTTTTTGAATTTCGCGCTCTGCCTTTTCAGTGGAATGTGGGAGGAGTTCCGCTAGCGGAACGCCTGGGCCAGAGATTAATGCAATCGCAGTGTTAGAATTCTAAAAATATCTTCATTACGACATCCACCTTACGTTATAGCGAGAGAGTGCCCAAAATCTGGGCGCAAAACTACTAGTATACAGTTCGACAGATATATGAAATAGCATCATAAAATGGGTCCTACTTTTGGTGATCTTCCATCAGAATGTTGGACAAGGGGACCTTTGTACAGAACAGTCGTTGTTTGGATTTAGAACATGGTTTTTCCCTCTTGAATTAGCAAGCACACTGGCCAAGTGGCTCGAAGCTCTCCTTTCTGAACAAAGGCACACAACGCAACACGTCTAACGTCCCGAATAAATTTCAAAAATCTAATAAAACTATATTGAAAAA
This sequence comes from Salvelinus fontinalis, assembly GCF_029448725.1. Lineage (NCBI taxonomy): Eukaryota > Metazoa > Chordata > Actinopteri > Salmoniformes > Salmonidae > Salvelinus > Salvelinus fontinalis. Next base: position 13,061,610 of record NC_074674.1, read on the forward strand.
ACATACTTTACGATGATATGGTCACATGTATCAAATAAAATCAAAGCCGGAGATAGTAATCGCCTATAACGACAGCTATTCAGATGGCAAATCCAGGACCAACTTCGCGCCTTCCTGAAAACATAAAATGGGTGACACGTTATTCCAAGAGGACGTATTCCATCTCAGACCAAGATAATCACTCCATTTCTTCTCTCACTGCATCTTGACATCCTGGGGAAGGTGTATGACGTGCATGTATACTAATAGCTATCATGCCCATTTATAGGCAGGACCCAGAAGAGAGCATCGATTTCAGACTTTCCACTTACTGGTCAGGAAGTTTGTGCCAAATGAGTTCTGTTTTACTCACAGATATAATTCAAACGGTTTTAGAAACTAGAGAGTGTTTTCTATCCAATAGTAATAATAATATGCATATTGTACGAGCAAGAATTGAGTACGAGGCCGTTTAAATTGGGCACGTTTTTCCCCCAAAGTGACAACACCGCCCTCTGTCCTCATCAGGTTAAGAACTAGTGTATCTATCATTTCCTATACAACATGTATTTTCTAGTAACGTTTATGAATAGTTATTTGGTCAGAATAGTTGAGTGTCATAAAAATATCCGCACATTCTGGGAAAAAGATGCTACGTTAGCACAATGTATAACCACTGATTTCAGCTCTAAATATGCACATTTTCGAAGAAAACATAGATTTATTGTATAACATGTTATAAGACTGTCATCTGATGAAGTTGTTTTTTGGTTAGTTTGGTTGGTTCTTGGTTAGTTAGGTTGGCTTTGTGCATGCTACCTGTGCTGTGAAAAATGTCTGGCCTTTTTTTGTATTTGGTGGTGAGCTAACATAAATGTGGTGTTTTCGCTGTAAAACATTTTAAAAATCGGACATGTTGACTGGATTCACAAGATGTGTATTTTTCATTTGCTGTATTGGACTTGTTAATGTGTGAAAGTTAAATATTTCTCAAAAATATTTTTTGAATTTCGCGCTCTGCCTTTTCAGTGGAATGTGGGAGGAGTTCCGCTAGCGGAACCCCGGTGCCAGACAGGTTAAAAAAATGTGCTCCGGACATGTTAAACCGTTACTTGTTCGTTTACCTCGACGACATCCTGTTTATTTCCCGTTCTGCCCAAGTACACACCCTCCATATTCAACAAATCCTTCAGTGCCTCCTGGAAAACCAGTTACTTGTGAAAGTGAAGAAATGCGAGTCCCACCGTTCTCCCTCTCCTTTCTGGGATATGTCATCGTTGAAGGAAATGTCCAGATGGACCCGGGAAAGGTGAAAGCAGTAGTGGATTGGCCCCAACCTACGCCCAGGGTGCAGCTACAACGTTTCATGGGGTTTGCCAATTTCTACCGGCATTTCTTTCGAGGCTACAGAACCCTGGCGAAGCCCCCTATCGGCACTCACCTCTCCCAAGGTACCATTCACATGGTCCCCAGCGGTTGACAGAGCCTTTGTGGACCTGAAGCGTCGGTTCACTACGGCCTCCATCCTTGTCCATTCGGTTTGTGGTTGAGGTCGATGCTTCTGACGTTGTAAGGGAGGCTATCCATCCAGGACAAAGCTCCATCCCTGTGCCTTCTTGTCCCTTCGTCTCAACTCTGCAGAAATAAAGTGCAAAGTCGGTAACTGAGAACTCCTGGCGGTCAAGATGGCACTGGAGGAGTGGAGACACTGGCTGGAGGGAGCAGAACATCCGTTTTTGGTTTGGATCGAAAACAAGAATTTGGAATATCCCTGAATAGGCAAGCGCTTTAACCTGTTTGGGCTGCAGGGGCAGTATTGAGTAGCCGGATAAAAGGTGCCCATTTCAAACGGCCTCGTACTCAATTCTTGCTCGTACAATATGCATATTATTATTACTATTGGATAGAAAACACTCTCTAGTTTCTAAAACCGTTTGAATTATATCTGTGAGTGAAACAGAACTCCTTTTGCAGCAAACTTCCTGACAGGAAGTGGAAAATCTGAAATCGATGCTCTCTTCTAAGGGCTGCCTATTAAAGTCCTTGATATTTATTAGTTTAGATGCACTTCATACGTCTTCCACTAGATGTCGACAGGCAGTGAGAGAAGAAATGGAGTGTATAACTTGATCTGAGGTCGAATAAAAGCTCTTTGTATGACGTGCCACCAGTTTCCTGTTTTCTGGAGAGCGTGTGAAGGGACCTGGTTTTGCCTTCTGATAAGCTGTCGTTATAGACAACTAATATCTCCGGCTTTGATTTTATTTGATACATGTGACAATATCATCGTAAAGTATGTTTTTTCAATATAGTTTAATTAGATTATTGACATTTATTCGGGACGTTGGGCGTGTTGCGTTGTGTGCCTTTGTTCAGGAAGGAGAGCTTCGCGCTACTTTGCTAGCTTTCCCTGCTAATTGACTGGAGAAGAGGACATTCTAAATCCAAACAACGATTGTTCTGGACAAAGGACCCCTTGTACAACATTCTGAAGGAAGATCGTCAAAAGTAGGACCCATTTTATGATGCTATTTCATATCTGTCGAACATGTTGTACTAGTAGTTTGCGGCCAGGTTTTGGGCACGCTCTCGCCATAACGTAAACTGCATATCGTAATGAAGTTATTTTTAGAATTCTAACACGGCGATTGCATTAAGAACTAGTGTATCTATCATTTCCTATGCAACATGTAATTTTTAGTTATGTTTATGAATAGTTATTTGGTCAGAATATATGAGTGCCAGAAAAATATCCGGACGTTGTGGGAAAAAGATGCTACGTTAGCACAATGTATAACCACTGATTTCAGCTCTAAATATGCACATTTTCGAACAAAACATAAGTGTATGTATGACCTGATGTTATAGGACTGTCATCTGATGAAGCTTATCAAGGTTAGACAAAAATTATATATCTTTTGCTGGTTTGTTAAAATCGCTAACTTTTGCTGCTGGGGAATGGCTTGTGTTTCTGGCTATTGTGGTAAGCTAATATAATGCTATATTGTGTTTTCGCTGTAAAACACTTAAGAAATCGGAAATATTGGCTGGAATCACAAGATGCCTGTCTTTCATTTGCTGTACACCATGTATTTTTCAGAAATGTTTTATGATGAGTATTTAGGTGTTTGACGTTGGTGTCTGTAAATACTCTGGCTGCTTCGGTGCCATTTCTGACGGTAGCTGTGATGGTAGCTGCAATGTAAAACTGATTTATAGCTCAAATATGCAAATTTTTCGAACAAAACATAGATTTATTGAATAACATGTTATAAGACTGTCATCTGATGAAGTTGTTTGTTGGTTAGTTTGGTTGGTTGGTTCTTGGTTAGTTAGGTTGGCTTTGTGCATGCTACCTGTGCTGTGAAAAATGTCTGTCCTTTTTTGTATTTGGTGGTGAGCTAACATAAATATACGTGGTGTTTTTGCTGTTAAACATTTAAAAAATCGGACATGTTGGCTGGATTCACAAGATGTGTACCTTTCATTTTCTGTATTGGACTTGTTAATGTGTGAAAGTTAACCTATAAAGCGTTACATGGGCTTGCTCCTACCTATCTTTCTGAGTTGGTCCTGCCGTACATACCTACACGTACGCTGCGGTCACAAGACGCAGGCCTCCTAATTGTCCCTAGAATTTCTAAGCAAACAGCTGGAGGCAGGGCTTTCTCCTATAGATCTCCATTTTTATGGAACGGTCTGCCTACCCATGTGAGAGACGCAGACTCGGTCTCAACCTTTAAGTCTTTACTGAAGACTTATCTCTTCAGTAGGTCATATGATTGAGTGTAGTCTGGCCCAGGAGTGTGAAGGTGAATGGAAAGGCTCTGGAGCAACGAACCGCCCTTGCTGTCTCTGCCTGGCCAGTTCCCCTCTCTCCACTGGGATTCTCTGTCTCTAACCCTATTACAGTGGCTGAGTCACTGGCTTACTGGTGCTCTTTCATGCCGTCCCTGGGAGGGGTGCGTCACTTGAGTGGGTTGAGTTACTGACGTGATCTTCCTGTCTGGGTTGGCGACCCCCGACCTTGGTTTGTGCTGTGGTGGAGATCTTAGTGGGCTATACTCGGCCTTGTCTCAGGATTGTAAGTTGGTGGTTGAAGATATCCCTCTAGTGGTGCGGGGGCTGTGCTTTGGCAAAGTGGGTGGGGTTATATCCTTCCTGTTTGGCCCTGTCCGGGGGTATCATCGGATGGGGCCACAGTGTCTCCTGACCCCTCCTGTCTCAGCCTCCAGTATTTATGCTGCAGTAGTTTATGTGTCGGGGGGCTAGGGTCAGTTGGTTATATCTGGAGTACTTCTCCTGTCTTATCCAGTGTCCTGTGTGAATTTAAGTATGCTCTCTCTAATTCTCTCCTTCTCTCTTTCTTTCTCTCTCTCGGAGGACCTGAGCCCTAGGACCATATGTCAGGACTGCCGGGCATGATGACCCCTTGCTGTTCCCAATCCACCTGGCCTTGCTGCTATTCCAGTTTCAACTGTTCTGCCTGCGGTTATGGAACCCCTACCTGTCCCAGACCTGCTGTTTTCAACTCTTAATGATTGGCTATGAAAAGCCAACTGACATTTATTCCTGATTATTATTTGACCATGATTGTCATTTATGAACATTTTGAAAATCTTGGCCATGTTCTGTTATAATCTCCACCCGGCACAGCCAGAAGACGACTGGCCACCCCTCATAGCCTGGTTCCTCTCTAGGTTTCTTCCTAGGTTTTGGCCTTTCTAGGGAGTTTTTCCTAGCCACCGTGCTTCTACACCTGCATTGCTTGCTGTTTGGGGTTTTAGGCTGGGTTTCTGTACAGCACTTCGAGATATTAGCTGATGTACGAAGGGCTATATAAAATAAACTTAATTTTGATTTAATCTGACTGAAATGTTGGATAATTGCCTGGTCGGGATTGCAATGTGGATAACAAGAGGAGTGACATTTGGATAATGAGAGTATTGTAATTGAGATAATAAGAGAATTGAAATGTAGATAATAAGACTAAGTACTGAGTGAATGGGAGCTGTCAGGGGACTTGCATGGGTGTGAAAGAGAAAATATAGAAGATTACGGAGTGCGTGACGAGAATGAATACCCCAACCAGTCTATAAAATGATCTAGGGGTTCCATCCCCCCTTTCCCATCATAGAGACTACACGTATAGGAAGTAGAGGTCTATAGGTATTTCTGATAATGATAATGATCTATGTGGTCTGCGACCACTGTACCATAGTTTCTCGGAGGCTGGAGAACCGTTGAAGATACATATGGTGCATAGAGTGCACATTAATTGGTGTGGATGTGAATACCTAAGATTTATAACATATGGATTCTGTATGTGAGATATGAAAGAAGAGAGCACTATTTCTGAATATTCTGATAAATAGAACAATAGAGTAAATATTTAAACGACCGGAAATAAATAGAACACTAGTGTAAATTAAGTATAATGGGTTACCAGAGATAAAGTAACATATGAAGAGTATAATGGGTTACTATAGATTTTTGTATTTGTATGTTGTATTTATTATAGATTCCCATTAGCTGTTGCCAAGGCTGTCACTGACCAGTCCAGACCATTTGGCCTGGACGCAGGAGGAGACTCGGGCAGCGATGACGGTTAGCTTGTCGGTGAACCCGAGCTGAGGACCTCAGGAGCGCTGAACGAGCCCTCTTCCAGGTCCGGTGGCAACCAGAGATGAGGCGTTGAGCAGAAGGGAGCGCCACGTCACTGTCCTGATCTGGAAACAGGGGGGCTGGTAACTGTACAACACCTGGAATGGTGACAGGTTGGTGGAGGAACACTGGAGAGTGTTGTGTGCATGCTTCACCCAGGGAAGGTACTGACTCGAAGCGGCGCGGTTGGCGGACACACAGCACCGTAAGGCGGTTTCCAGATCCTGGTTCACCCACACCATTTGACCGTTGGACTGAGGTTGATATCCCAAGGACAGACTGGCTAATGACCCCAGAAGAGTACAGAATGCCCTCCAGAATCTGGAGGAAAAATGGGGGGCCCGGTTGGAGACGATGTCCAGAGGAAGTCTGTGAAGGCGGACTAGCTGGAAAAGCAGTCCACATTGACCAGGATGACCATGTGGCCCTCTGAGGATGGAAGGCCCGTTATGAAATCCATAGAGAGATGAGACCAGGGTCAAGAAGGTATTGGCAGCGGATGAAGAAACCCCAGAGGCTGCTGACGAGGAGTCCTGTTCCAGGCGCAGGTCGGAAAAGCAGCCACGAAGGTTTTAGTGTCCGCATCCGCTGAGGGCCACCAAAATCTCAAATAGGAGTGTCAATCTTTTCAAAAACTCTAGCGATGAGTGAGCCCACTGAAGTACCTTGGACTGTGCTCCAATAGGGACAAAAAGTCTATTAGGTGGACAACCGTCTGGAACTGTCTCCCGACCATGCGCCTCCCTCACCACAGTCTCTATACCCCAGGACACCGGTGCAAGGATGAGCGACCTGGGGATGATGGATCCAAGCGTCCGATCCTCACTGGAGCTGGGAAACTGGCGAGAAAGGGCATCCAGCTTCACGTTCTTAGACCCCGTATGGTAAAATAACGTGAATCTGAACCGAGTGAAGAAGAGAGCCCAACGAGCCTGCCAGGGACTGAGCCGTTTAGCCTCCTGGATGTCGGCCAGGTTCTTGTGGTCAGTCCAAACCGTAAAGGGGTTTTCCGAACCCTCCAACTAGTGCTGCCACTCCTCCAAATCCAGTTTGACTGCAAGAAGCTCCCGATTTCTGGCATCATAGTTCCTCTCCGCTGGAGAGAGACGTCTGGAGAAGCCGAGCGCTGAGACAGAACCGCACCCACGCCAACGTCAGAGGCGTCCACCTCTACCATGAAGGGAAGAGAAGGATCCGCGTGAACAAGAATGAATGCTGAAGAAAACCGACATTTCAGGTCCTGGAATGCCTTCTCAACAGCAGAGGTCCAGCCTACATGCCAAGTTGAGCCCTTGGTGAGCGCTGTCAATGGCACAGCCACAGAACTAAAGTCTCTCTCAAATCTCCGGTAGAAATGAGCAAAACCCCAAAAACGCTATACTTGTTTGACAGTGCTGGGCCAGGACCAGTTGACCACCACTCCTACCTTTTGGGAGTCCATCCTTACACAGCCTTGAGACACGATGTACCCCAGGAAGGATTTCCGAGGAACGTGAAACTCACACTTTTCGGCCTTCACGAACAAGTGATGAGAGAGGAGTCTGAAGGACCTGGCGAACATGTTGGATGTGTTCAACCATGGTCTTGGCGAAGATGAGGATGTCATCCAGGTACACAAACACGAACTGGTGAAGGAAGGCAGCACATCATTAACCAGGGCCTGGAAAACGGCGGGAGCATTAATAAGTCCAAACAGCATGACCCGGTACTCAGGGGTGTTGAACGCTGTCTTCCACTCGATTCCCGGTATGATGCGCACCAGATTGTATGCATTCCGTAAATCCAATTTTGAGAAAACCGTAGCTCCCTGGAGCCTCTCGAAAGCTCAAGACATAAGAGGAAGAGGGTAACAGTTCTTGATGGTAATATTTTTAAACCCCGGTAAGCGATACAGGGACGTAACCCCCATCCTTCTTCCAAACAAAGAACAAACCCGCTCCTGCAGGTGAAGTGGACGGCCGAATAAAATCAGCCGCCAGCGCCTCCTTAAGATAACTGTTCATGGCTGCAGTCTCTGGACCTGAGACAATACAGCCCTCCTCTCAGAGGAGTGGTGCCGGGCAGGGGGTCGATTGCACAATCGTAGGGCCTGTGAGGAGGTAGTTCGCTGGCCCGTCGTTTGCTGAAAACCTGACCAAGATCGCAGTAATTCCAAGGTACGCAAGAAAGATCAGGCTTGTCATCCCCAGTCGGGGGAACAGGAGAGTTGGAAGCCTCCAGACGAGCAGGGCCGGAAAGGGGTGGAGACAGTTGCTGGCAGGTGAACTGGCATGAAGGATTCCATCCTAGAACTCTTCCCGAGGGTCAGTCAATTTGAGGATTATGGGTGGAAAGCCACGGATGTCCAAGAAACAGGGGAAGCTCAGGGAATTGCACCAGATGTAACTGGATAAGTTCCACATGGTAATCCAGAACTCATAGCTGAATAGGCATGGTGAGTTGCTTCACCTTCCCAGACCCTAGGGGTTGACCATCCAGCGCCGTGATTGACAACGGAGTGTCCAGCTTAGTGAGAGCAGCATTCCTACCACTGATGAGGTGATCAAAAACCCTGTTCATCTCCTGCCTGAAGCTTTGACAATTGAAACAAATGTCTGATTGTTGCTCCCATATGGCCGTGGCCCAGGCCAGAGGCCGTCCTGAGAGCAAGGAGATGACGTATGCCACACTGGAACGCTCAGTGGGAAACGTTGATGCCTGCAGCTTGAAGACCAGCTAACATTGGAGCAGGAACCCACGACACCTCTCAGGATGCCCCTCAAAGCGCTCCTGTGTCGGGAGATGAGGCTTCCGAGGGGATGAAGACAATGAGCTGGTAGGAGTGGAGGGTTAGGAACCACCACAGGTGTAGCAGCCGTTACTCCTGTCTGTTCTGTCTGCAGAGCGGACACAAGAGTTCCTAATTCCTCTGACAATGTCTTCAACCGCGCCTCATGGCGACCAATCACAGTTCCATGGTGGGTGAGAGCCGAACGTAAATGGTGGAGCTCGGAGTGTCCCTCGGATGATGGAAAAAATCTCTGCTGGGTCAATTGTGGCTTAGGTCTACTGTGACAATAATGCTAGTATGTCCTCAGACCCAGGCACAGAGAAACACAGCAGGCAGAGGTAAGGGTAAATCCAGAACATTTACTAAGGTTTTTACAGAAAAAAACAAAGCAATAGCACACGAGCATACTATTCAAAATATGAGACCCAAGCAAAGATCCCTGCCCACAGAAGAACCTAAATAGTGAGGCAACAGGTGAGCCGAGAGGGCAAACAACCATAGGTGAAACCAATAATAACAATCAGGGTAACCTGGACACTAGAAACAAAGTAAGGGTGCCCTCCAGCGGTAACCTAAGGGAGCACACTCAAAAATGAAACAGAAACTGTGACATGCGTGGGTGTCTGAGCTGTGTGCTAGTCGTTTAAACAGACAGCTCGGTGCTTTCAACATGTAAATACCTCTCACAAATACAAGTAGTGATGAAGTCAATCTTACCTCCACTTTGAGCCAGGAGAGATTGACATGCATATTATTGTTTGCTCATCCAAGAGACAATTGCAATTTTTGTTATTCCTTCTTTTTGGCACCTGACCACACGACTGAACAGTAGTCCAGGTGCAGCAAAACTAGAGCCTGTACGACCTTGTTGCCTTGTTGATAGTGTTGTTAAGAAGGTAGAACAGTGCTTTATTATGGACAGACTTCTCCCCATCGTAGCTACTGTTGTACCAATATGTTTTGACCATGACAGTTTACAATTCAGGGTTACTCTAAGCAGTTTAGTCACCTCAACTTGCTCATGATTAATTTTGTTGAGGTTTAGGGTTTAGTGAATCATGTCCCATATACAAAGCTTTTAGTTTTTTAAATATTTAGGACCAACTTACTCCTTGCCACCCATTCTGAAACTAACTGCAGCTCTTTGTTAAGTGTTGCAGTCATTTCAGTCGCTGTAGTAGCTGGCGTGTATAGTGTTGAGTCATCCACATACACAGACACACTGGCTCAAAGCCAGTGACATCTCGTTAGTAAATAAGTGACCTAGAGAGCTGCCCTGGGGAATTCCTGATTCTACCTGGATTATGTTGGAGAGTCTTCCATTAAAGAACACCGTCTGTGTTCTGTTAGACAGCTAAATCTTTATCCACAATATAGCAGGGGGTGTAAAGTCATAACACATACTTTTTTCCATTAGCAGACTATAAACAATAATGTCAAAAGCCGCACTGAGGTCTGACAAAACAGCCCCCACAATCTTTTCATCATCAATTTCTCTCAGCCAATCATCAGTCATTTGTGTAAGTGCTGTGCTTGTTGAATGTCCTTCCCTATAAGCATGCTGAAAGTCTGTTGTCAATTTGTTCACTGTAAATTAGCATTATATCTAAAAACTTTATTAAAGGTTGGTAACAGGCTGATTTGTCAGCTATTTGAGCCAGTAAAGGGGGCTTTACTTTCGTAGCGGAATCACTTTTGCTTCCCTCCAGGGCTGAGGGCACACACTTTCCAGTAGGCAAATAGGAGTGTCAATATTTTCCGCTATTATCCTCAGTCATTTTCGATCAAAGTTGTCAGACTCTGGTGGCTTGTCGTTGTTGATAGACAACTCATTTTTTCACCTCTTCCACACTAACTTTACAATTTTTGTCTTTTGTAATTTGGTCAGCTATACTTGGATGTGTAGTGTCATCGTTTGTTGCTGGCATGTCATGCGTAAATTTGCTAATCTTGCCAATGAAAAAATCATTAAAGCAATTGGCAATATCAGTTGTTTTATGATGAATGAGCCATCATATTTAATGAATGAAGGTGTAACAAAGCTTTCTATAATCATTCTTTATGTAATTTACCTTTGTTTAACTTCTTGCGACTACAGGGGGTGCTGTTTTCTCATTAGCATAATTGCATTACAGATTAAACGGCTTCCTACTAAATTCTTTATCGTACAATATGCATATTATTACTATTATTGGATAGAAAACAGTCTCTAGTTTCTATAGGCGTTGGAATTTTGTCTCTGAGTGGAACAGAACTCATTCTACAGCAATTTCCCTGACATGGAGTCAGATTTCACACATTTTGGCCCCTGATCTGGAGTCAGTTTAAAGTTGATCCCGGACCCGGGGTAGATACTCGTGAAAGGTTAATAGTCTAGTTTCTTATTTTTTTTTCATTTTAGTCACATAATTTCTTAATTTGCAGTACATTTGCCAATCGATTGTACAACCAGACTGATTTGCCATTCCATTTGCCTCATCCCTCTATTTTTCAATTCCTCATCAATCCATGGGGATTTAACCTTTTTAAAGTAATTTCCTTAATGACGCCAACCTAAGTGCATGCAAACATCCGACTTCAACTGTATGTGATTTCAACAGATAGGTATATTTTCTGGGTGATTTAAATATTGACATTCATCAAGCTGCCCACTCAAGAAAATGCTTCTAACTGGAACCAGTGCCTTTAACCTGGTTCAGGTTATCAGTCAACCTACCAGGGTAGTTACAAACAGCACAGGAATGAAATCATCAACATGTATTGATCACATCTTTACTAATGCTGCAGAAATGGGCTTGAAAGCAATATTTAGAACCATGTGCTGCAGAAATCAAAATATAGTAGCCATATGTTAGGCTACTATTAGGCTGGGCCTAATATACTATATAAGAGGTTATACAATAAGTTTTGTAGTGATTCCTATGTTGTTGGTGTGAAAATTACTTGTTGGTCCGTGGTGAGGAGGCCAATATTTCCGATTTAAAAAAAAAAAGTGTTTTACAGCGAAAACGCAATATAGAATTCTATTAGCTTACCACAATAGCCAAACACACAAACGCATTTATTCACCGCAAAAGGTAGCTATCGCAAAAACCAGGAAAAGATATAAAACTAATCACTAACCTTGAACAAATTCATCAGATGAGTCTTATAACATCATGTTATACAATACAATTATGTTTTGTTCGAAAATGTGCATATTTAGAGCTACAAATCCTGATTATACATTGTGAATACGTAGCATTGATTCACCAGAATCTCCAGAGATATTTTGGACACTCACCTAATCTGACCAAAGAACTCATCATAAACTTTACATAAAAATACTTGTTGTATGGCAAATGAAAGATACACTGGTTCTTAATGCAAACGCTGTGTTAGATATTTTTAAATAACTTTACCAAAACATACAGCTTGCGTTATTGTGAGACAGCACTCACCAAAATGGCGGAGCATAGGACTCAACAATTTACACAGAAATACGAAATAACATCAAATGTTTTCTTACTTTTGTTGAGCTTCCATCAGAATGTTGTACAAGGAGTCCTTGGTCCAGAATAAATCGTTGTTTGGTTTTAGAATGTCGAATTCGCGCCACAATGCTAGCCAATGTTACTAACATTCCCACCCTCTCTTGGCGCAAAGAACGGAAAACTCCAAAAGTCCCAATAAACGTTGAATAAACTGATGAAACTCGGTTGAAAAAAATGACTTTATGATTTTTTTTCTAATATGTATCAAATAAAATCAGAGCTGGAGATATTCGCCGTGTAAACCAAACGCTTTTCAGAAGGCAATGTCGAGGTCCTTCTCGCGCCTTGGAAAACTGACAAAATGGCTGACCTGCCACTCCAGGGGGCAGCATTTTCACTCCAGGGGGCAGCATTTTCACATTTTCACTTTTGGATGAATAGCGTGCCTCCTACTCAATCCCAGATGCTAATATATGCATAGTATTATTAGTATTGGATAGAAAACACTCTGAAGTTTTCTATAGGAAGTGCAAAATAACCCATTTCCCACTATCTTCAATAGGGAATGATTTGAATAACAACCAACCTCAGAATTCCCACTTCCTGGTTGGATTTTTTCTCACGTTTTTACCTGCCATATAAGTTCTGTTATACTCACAGACATCATTCAAACAGTTTTAGAAACCTCAGAGTGTCTTCTATCCAAATCAACTATTTATATGCATATTCTAGCTTTTATGGCTAGGTAGCAGGCAGTTTAATTTGGGCACTCTTTTCATCCAAAATTTGTGTGTGCAAGTTTGTGTGCATGTTTGATAAATTCACACCCGTTAATAGAAGTGCCACCTTTTATTATGATAAAGTGTCTGGTTTAAAGTGTTGACTTCCCTTACTTCAATAGAAGTATAGAACCTTTTGATAGAAGTTATAATCTAATGCGTACTTTAAATGTAATGATAATTATCATATTGTGTGAAATGAGGAGGGAATGTGATGGAACATTTTATGTTTGTGCTTTTCTAATAACCAACTTCTGTGTTCATGCAAGTGACTGAATGAACGAATCCTCACTATCAGTATCTGCAATTTGTCAGTATGCCCAGAACCTTCTTTTGAGAACGAAAGGATATCTCAGTTTCAAGGTCTCAGCTTAGAGAGAAGAAGCTTCGTGAGGTATTGGTCTGTCACATGCATGAATCAGTATTGGTCGGTCATGCATTCCCCAAACGTAAATGATGAATTAATTATGAATCATGAATAAGGTAAATCATGTCACGTGTCTGTAAGCAGTATATAAGAGATCTAACGGGACTGCCCCGATAGAGCTCCTGGCAGACGTGGTGCATCAAGTTTGTTGGATCTGCTCCAGCATGCTGATAATTAACGATTCATTTAAGATTGATTTTGAATGTCCATGTGTAGAATTTTCACAACAAAGTCTTTACTGAAGACTCATCTCTTCAGTAGGTCTTATGATTGAGTGTAGTCTGGCCCAGGGGTGCAAAGGTGAACGGAAATGCACCGGAGTGACAAACCACACTTACTGTCTCTGCCTGGCCGGCTCCCCTCTCACCACTGGGATTCTCTGCCTCTGACCCTATTACGGGAGCTGAGTCACTGGCTTGCTCGTGCTCTCCCATGCCCTAGAAGAGGTGCATTACATCGTGCCATGCTTTTTTCGCTATACTCGACTTGAGTGGGTTAAGTCACTGATGCAAAATTCCTTGCCGGTTTTGCTCCCCCTTGGGATAGTGCAGTAGGGGCGAACTTCGTGGGCTATACTCGGCCTTGTGTCAGGGTAGTAAGTTAGTAGTCTGTTAGTATCCCTTTGGTGGTATGGAGTCTGTGCTTTGGAAAAGTGAGTGGGGTTATATTCTGCCTGACTGGCCCTGTCCGGGGGCAACTTTGGACGGTGTCACAGTGTCCCCTGACCCCCGTCTCAGTCTCCTGTATCTACTATGCTGCAATAGTCTATGTACCGGGGGGATAGGGTTAGTCTCTCCTATCTGGTGTAATTCTCCTGTCTTATCTGGTGTCCTCTGTGGTCTTAGGTATGCACCCTCTAATTCTCCCATCTCGCTCTATCTACTCCCGAAGGATGTGAGCCATAGGACCATGCCTCAGGACTTCCTGGTCTGATGACTCCTTGCTGTCTCTGTCCTCAGTCCACCTGGCCGTGCTGATGATCCAGTTTATGCTGTTCTGTCTGCGGTTATCGAACATTGATCTGTTCCACGGTCATGCTACCTGCTGTTTCGTCTCTCTGTCTCTCGCTCTCTCTCACCTGCTCTCTAGATCTGAGTGCTCGGCTATGAAAAGCCAACTGACATTAACTCCTGAGGTGCTGACCTGTTGCACCCTCTATAACTACTTATTATTTGACCCTACTGGTCATCGACGAACGTTTGAACACCTTGAACAACGATCTGGCCTTAATGGCCATGTACTCTTAGAATCTCCACCCGGCACAGCCAGAAGAGAACTGGCCACCCCTCAGAGCCTGGTTCCTCTCTAGGTTTCTTCCCAGGTTCCTGCCTTTTTAGGGAATTTTTCAAAAAAAAAATATTCATCTGCATTGCTTGCTCTTTGGGGTTTTAGGCTGGGTTTCTGTATAAGCACTTTGGAACAACTGCTGATGTAACAAGTGCTTTATAATTACGTTTGATTGATTACTTTCTTTGATGAGGTTCCCCAATGAACATACTCTTAGAACATTTGTAACAATCTTGTACAGAAACATGGATCACACTTTACATTCCAGTGCCCAAATGACTGTGTTATTATTCATGCAAGTACAGTGTATTGTAATAACATAATGTTAATATACTTACAGGCCTACTTTAGGTTAGGGCTAGACTAGGGATAGTGCTACTGCTTTTGGTACATTAAAACAATGAGTTCTTACAATGTACTTACAGGAATAATTACACAGTATAAGAACACTCATGTAAAGTGTAACCAATGTGTAACTGATCTGATGATAGACAGTGTTCCCCCCTCAATCGCTACAGTGATGTAGATAGATTATTTGTTGTAAATATAGCAGTGTATATGGACTATGTCTGTACTCCACTCGAAGAAAGGTGTTTTCTTCCTGGTATGAGAAGTTGTTTCGCAATGTGTATGGTACTGACTTTAGACCCAGTAGCAGAAGGATGACATCATGGTGGTTGGTAAGTCCCTGAATGTTGCTCAACTGGTTTTAGCCTTGTTCACCCTGCTGTTGACTGTGTGGGTGTTATACTGTGTGACAGACAATGCCTTACATTCAGAATGTATTTGCTATATTATTGGAAGTGTGATGATCCCTGCAATTCTAATCAGGATATATGAATATTCTCAATGTGTGTTTTAAAACTGTACGTTGTGGCACTTATACCAGTGTAATAACGCAGTAGTAGTAACACAGTAATATACTATACACAGTAAGTAATTTGAAATTGCAAATCATCATAAATAAAGGTGAAATAAAAATAAATAAAATTACTATTCAATCATTGTTCTATGCAGGGGTGCAACTTTCACTGGGGAGGGGGGGATATGTCCCCCCCACATTCTGAAATTGCATTTTTGTCCCCCCCAGTTTTATCATTGGAATGTGATACGAGGCAAAGGTGTGCTTAAGGACCATGCAGACGATAATATTATGCCCCCCCCCCCCCCACTTCTAAAACCTAGGTTGCACCCCTGGTTCTATGTATCGTATCTGCAGTTACCATAGACAGTTGATTGTCATTCTAGGTACCTCAGTAGTTACAGATTATAGAGTAATACTGAGAAACATCAAGATGTGTGAAATCATTTCGACTTAATATGACCATACAATCAAGAGCGTGGCCATCTCTGAACTGATTTGAAATAATGAATCTTTAACAGTATCAAAAACAATTGGTGAGCTTCCATAAGAACTGCGACAAACAATTGTTCAGAGTATTGTTAAGAAGATTATTGACCATGTTTGTGGGGAAATTGTTTTTCTCCGCTGCTTTAATTAGGCGTACCAATGCCACAATTTTGGAGGGATGAAAACACACCAACCCACTAATCAAGCTGAAAGGCTTAGGCTGTCTCTCACGTGTCATCAGCTGGCACTGACAGTCTGGAAATCCCAGGCCTAAGCATGATGTCAGACCATGAGACACTGACTCAATCTCAATTAGTTTTCCTGCGATTCCTTGCATCTTATCTCCTTGCCTCCTTCTGAACTGTATTGGAGGAGACAGTCCAAGGTCCCTCCTCCTGGACCTTCTTCTTCAATTATTTTTGAATAGGAGACAAGAGAGGATGCAAGGAATCAAGGAAAGAAAGATGAATTGAGGAAGAGACACTACCTACCAAAATGTAGCGAATGAGGGGCCTTTCGTCACTTTAGGCAAAGATCAGAACCTTCTGTGGCTAGGTGCCATCGGTCTTGCACGGTAGAGTGGTCTTGCATATGTTCTTAATTAGACAAAGTGATAGGTCTATGGACCTCATATCTGGGGATTGACATAGGTGTAACACGTAGTATTTGTCAAAAATCTGAAGCAAACCAAGATCACTGCACAAATGTGGCTATATAAAACCAAAATTACCCATTCATTTTAGGGGATAGATCAAGTACAGAAGCATGAGACATGAATTTTGATTTAAGTTTTAGAAATTCACACTCACAGTATATTTGAAAATATACATTTATTCACAAAACCTTCAGTCAAATACAGGTTTTTCACACATACCTCATAAGAGTGGAAGAAATAGAAGTTATTACATAGTAAATATGGGCAACAATGTATTTTGCGTTTGGAAAAGCATGTCGACTAAGACTAAAGAGACTTGGGCTTTTAAGGATAGCTCAGAGCTTACAGCTGTTTTCTATCCTTCTCTTCTTGTGTGGCAGAAGCTGAGAAGGTTAAGCCAAAGTGTTTACTCTGGCCGTGTTTAGACTTGACAGTTCATGCAGCTTTTCTTTTCTGATCATAGAGTTCCGATCATGGAATTCCAAACACGTTATACATCTACACCTACATTTAAATGTGTCTACCATGTCCACAGTGTGTCAGGATTCCCTTTTCCCACGCTATTATGCATTCTACAAATGGTGGAATAGGCAAAATATGATAACACAACAACAACTGACGGCAGTAGCTAACTACTGTAGCTAACTAGCCAGCTAACCTCTGTAGTTAGCCAGAAGCTAGCAAGCAACGCTAAAGGGATTGCAAACAGGTTAGCACAACTCTAGCCAAAAAAATATATATATATATTAGCTGGCTGGCTAGCATTTTGAGGCCAGCAAACACATTCGTAACACGCTAGGAATTATTTCCGCCAACGTTATAATGAAAGGAGTGCTGTGTGGGAGGTGTGCTGATGATGTCGCCCACTGTATGCACTTTCGGTAGCCTGATTGCATCTAGACTGAGGAGAAACCTGCATACAATGCATCCCTGAACACCTCCTGAAGTGGTCAGCCAGATTTTCAATGCGATCTTCCTATTCTGATAGCGGGAAGTCACATGTACAGCGCATTCGGAAAGTATTCAGACCCCTTGACTTTTTCCACATTTTTGTTACGTTACAACCTTATTCTAAAAAGGATTCACTTTTTCACTCATCTTTCAAGTAAACTTCCGGAAGTGAATGAAGGGATGTGAATGATCGTAGACAACACCCCCCCTTCAACATGCAAACTGTAAACAGACCAAATTCACTGCCTGCACCCGCACGCCCGACTAGCATCACCACCCTGGACGGTTCCGACCTAGAATATGTGGACATCTATAAGTACCTAGGTGTCTGGCTAGACTGCAAACTCTCCTTCCAGACTCATATCAAACATCTCCAATCCAAAATCAAATCTAGATTCGGCTTTCTATTCCGCAACAAAGCCTCCTTCACTCACGCCGCCAAACTTACCCTAGTAAAACTGACTATCCTACCGATCCTCGACTTCGGCGATGTCATCTACAAAATAGCTTCCAATACTCTACTCAGCAAACTGGATGCAGTCTATCACAGTGCCATCCGTTTTGTTACTAAAGCACCTTATACGACCCACCACTGCGACCTGTATGCCCTAGTCGGCTGGCCCTCGCTACATGTTCGTCGTCAGACCCACTGGCTCCAGGTCATCTACAAGGCTATGCTAGGTAAAGTGCCGCCTTATCTCAGTTCACTGGTCACGATGGCTACACCCACCCGTAGCACGCGCTCCAGCAGGTGTATCTCACTGATCATCCCTAAAGCCAAAACCTCATTTGGACGCCTTTCCTTCCAGTTCTCTGCTGCCTGCGACTGGAACGAATTGCAAAAATCTCTGAAGTTGGAGACTTTTATCTCCCTCAACAACTTTAAAAATCTGCTATCCGAGCAGCTAACCGATCGCTGCAGCTGTACATAGTCCATCTGTAAACTACCCACCCAATTTACCTACCTCACCCCCCATACTGCTTTTATTTATTTACTTTTCTGCTCTTTTGCACACCAGTATCTCTTCTTGCACATGATCATCTGATGATTTATCACTCCAGTGTTAATCTGCTAAATTGTAATTACTCGATTTATTGCCTACCTCATGCCCTTTGCACACATTGTATATAGATTCTCTTTTTTTTCTACCATGTTATTGACTTGTTTATTGTTTACTCCATGTGTAACTGTGTTGTTGTCTGTTCACACTGCTATGCTTTATCTTGGCCAGGTCGCAGTTGCAAATGAGAACTTGTTCTCAACTAGCCTACCTGGTTAAATAAAGGTGAAATAAAAAATAAAAAAATAAAAAAATTGTCTCCTCTTTATTTTCTTTGGTTGACAACAAAAAACATGGCACAAACTACCCATTGTCGGATTACTTTCGTGTTATAGAAAGTATTTTACTCAATTATTTCGATCAATGGTGACCTCACCCATGATGTGATGAATTATATATAGTAATTGTCATTAGATACCTAATATTGTGGTTTCTGTCATCCGAGAGTTATTTATTTAAATATGACGGCTGTGTTATGTCAATCTTTCCTCAGTTAGCTCTAATACTAATGTAGCGTAGATTTTGATGATTGTGTATGCTGTTGCTACTTTTGTGAATGTCTGAACATTGCATGCAAACATAAACTGGTCACATTCAGTACATAACTTTGTAAGGACTGTATTTCTGCAAAATATTTCTGTGAAAAAAACTGTGTGGCTAGCTCAAATATTGACTGTTGCGTCAATCGAAACTGAACGTTCTAAATAAGTGTTCTGATCACACCGGTTTGAGCATACGCTGCAGTGACAACTGTATAATGATCACACTCGTTTGTTGGTACGTGTGAAAAGGTTAAATAAAACATTTCTCAATCTACACACAATACCCCATAACGACAAAGCAAAAACTGAAATATTGCATTTACATAAGTATTCAGAACCTTTACTAAGTACTTTGTTGAAACACCTTTGGCAGCGATTACAACCTCGATTCTTCTTGGGTATGATGCTACAAGCTTGGCACACCTGTATATGGGGAGTTTCTCCCATTCTTCTCTGCAGATCCTCTCAAGCTCTGTCAGGTTGGATGGGAAGCGTCGCTGCAAAGCTATTTTCAGGTCTATCCAGAGATGTTGGATTGGGTTCAAGTCTGGGCTCTGGTTGGCACTCAAGGACATTCAGAGACTTGTACCGAAGCCACTTCTGCATTGTCTTCGCTGTGTGCTTAGGGTCGTTGCCCTGTTAGAAGGTGAACCTTCACGATCATTGAAGGTAAAACAAAACAAAAAAAGGTTTGCACTGCCCTGCAAAAAGCATATCGCTATTAAAAATCAGAAAATACAAAATACA
The DNA here is from genome assembly GCF_029448725.1 of Salvelinus fontinalis. NCBI lineage: Eukaryota > Metazoa > Chordata > Actinopteri > Salmoniformes > Salmonidae > Salvelinus > Salvelinus fontinalis. Next base: position 13,081,296 of record NC_074674.1, read on the forward strand.
TACAACATTTCATTGCCATAAGTAATATTTCATTAGTAAGGCTAACAAAAATGCAGGTTGAGTACTCGCAACAGCCCCGTAGACACATGTGGGCCTGGGTGCACCCACTGGGAAGCCATGCCCTCCCAATCAGATGATCTTATGCTCTCTACTTCTCACTGTTACAATTGGGGCATTATTTATATTTTACCTGCAAACATCATCAGATAGAATAAATGTGTTTTTTGCGCTCAGGAAGGAGACGCGTTCTGTCTCCAAGAGATGAACGTACTTTGGTGCGAAAAGTGCAAATCAATCCCAGAACAACAGCAAAAGACCCTGGGAAGATGCTGGAGGAAACAGGTACAAAAGCATCTACATCCACAGTAAAACGAGTCCTATATCGACAACCTGAAAGGCCGCTCAGCAAGGAAGAAGCCACTGCTCTAAAACCTCCATAAAAAAGCCAGACTACGGTTTGCAACTGCACATGGGGATGAAGATTGTACTTTTTGGAGAAATGTCCTGTCACGAATCCCGCTTCCTGAGTCGGTGTTTGCCTGTGTTTCGGTCCTGGAGTGTGTTTCCGGTGTCCTGTCTGGTTGCCGGGCGAATTAGCTTGTTGGGAGATTGATGTTCACCCGCACCTGTATCCCATCAGTAATCTGCACACCTGTCCTGATCATCACCTCTCCCCTTCAAAAGCTCTGACTTGACATCCATTCCCTGCCGGATCGTTAGCCATGAACAGTATGTTGTGCCATAGTATCAGACTCAAGTTGGATAGTATTTGTTTTGTTGTTTTTGTTTACGTATTGCTTGCCTTGAACTTACCTTCGTTTGTTTTGCCATCAGTTACTCACCCGGATCATTCACCCCATTCCCGCCTGGTTGACGGAGGATTCCGCTACTCCATTGGATTCACCTATCTCCTCCCCTCAATTCACCACCGCTGCCCGCTACGCCATCTGGATATATCTACTCTTTCACATTTACTTGTAAATAAATACTCACCCTCTTTCTACGCTCCTTGTCCTGGTCTGCTTCTGGGTTCGATTCTGAACGAACGTGACAGAACGATCCGGCCAGTGATGAACCCAGCGGACCTGGACTCCGTTTGCCATGCAATCACCCAGCAGGGAATATGTTGGGACAACATAAGACGGCGCTACACGAGATAGCGGGTTCGATCCGAAATTTATCGGATAGATTAACGAGTATCCAGGATCAGCTCAGGTTGCCGGTGGATCATCTACCACCTGTTTCACCCATAATCACCTGCCGATTCAGGAGAGGGTTCCTTCCGTGAGCCCAAGGTTCCGACACCGGATAAGTACGAGGGAGATCTGGGAGGATGCCGTTCATTTCTTTTGCAATGTGGGTTAGTTTTTGATCTGCAGCCCTACTCTTACGCCACAGATAAGGCTAGGATAGCTTTTGTTATTGAGCTGCTGCGTGGTAGAGCTCTGGAATGGGCTTCAGCTGTTTGGGAACGACGGGACACCCGCATGACGTCATACCAGGGTTTCACGGCAGAGATGAGAAAGCTTTTTGACCATCCAGTCCGAGGTAAGGACGCAGCTAAACGTTTGTTCTCTCTTCGCCAAGGAACTCTCAGTGTGGCAGACTTTGTGATAGAATTCAGGACATTGGCTGTGGAGAGTGGTTGGAATGAGGAATCACTACAAACGTTTTTTTACCAGGGGTTGTCGGAGCAACTCAAGGACGAGCTGATCTCCTATCCAGAGCCTAGTGACCTAGATAGTTTGGTCACCTTAGCTATTCGGGTAGATAAGAGTCCGAGAGAGAAGGAGGGAGAAGAAGTGGGGTCCATCTAATCAATCTGAGACTCGGTTATCATTCGGGTCAGGAGATGGACCAGAACGGGTTGATCATTTTCCTTCACACGGGATAAGTGGAGGAGTTCGGCCGCCAGATCCTGAACCTATGCAAGTGGGGCGGCACGGGTTAACTAAGGACGAGCGCCAACGTAGACGTGAGACCAACAGCTGCCTCTACTGTGGTAGTTCGGGACATTACATCTCCGTTTGTCCTCAGCGCCCGTTAAACTGCTCGGCTCGTTAAGTTTGGGAGGTTTGTTAGCGAGCCAGTTTCAACCTCTTAATAAGAGTTCTGTCAGACCTCGTTTTCCTGCTACCCTCATAAATAAGGATCAGAGTTTAGCGATTAACGCTTTCATCGATTCAGGTGCCGATGACAGCTTCATTGATGCCGACTTAGTGGAACAGCTGGGGCTTTCCAAGGAGCAATTACCGGAAGCCATTGAAGCAACCACTCTGAACGGCAGTGTTCTGGCACGGATCACTATGAGGACTGAACCGGTTAAGATGTTGTTGTCGGGGAATCATTCAGAGGTTATTTCTTTTTTTTTTTTTTCATTTTGCCTTCCCCCCATGTACCTCTGGTTCTTGGATATCCCTGGCTAAAGGAACACAATCCCTCGTTCGATTGGGTGACTGGAAAGGTAACTAGTTGGAGCATTGAGTGTCATGCTAACTGTCTCAGGACTGCCTGTTCTCATGCTGTCCCCAGTCGGGTCTTTGAGTCTGCTTCTCCTGATTTGTCCCTGGTTCCTGAAACATATCACGAGTTGGGTGAGGTGTTCAGTAAGCAGAAAGCTCAGTCACTTCCTCCCCACCGACCTTATGATTGTACGATTAAGCTGTTCCCTGGAGCTGCCTTTCCCAAGGGACGGTTATACAGTATTTCTCGACCTGAACGGGAAGCCCTGGAAACCTACATAAAGGAGTCTCTTGCTGCAGGTCTCATTCGTCCCTCGTCATCACCTCTGGGAGCTGGATTTTTTTTTGTGAGTAAGAAGGATGGCTCTCTTCGACCGTGTATTGATTATCGGGGGTTGAATGATATTACGGTCAAGAACAAGTACCCCTTGCCCTTGATGAGCTCCGCTTTCGATTCTTTACAGGGTGCTACTGTGTTTACGAAGCTTGATCTACGCAATGCGTATCATCTGGTTCGGATCAAAGAGGGGGACGAGTGGTTGACTGGATTCAATACACCTATGGGACATTTCGAGTACCTGGTGATGCCGTTTGGACTTTCCAACGCTCCAGCAGTGTTCCAATGTTTGGTGAATGACGTGCTGAGGGATATGATCGGTCTGTTTGTGTTCGTTTACCTGGATGACATCTTGATTTTCTCCAAGGAGCTTTCTAGCCACATCCAGCATGTTAAGCAGGTCCTGCAGCGGTTATTGGAGAACCGTCTGTTTGTGAAGGCAGAGAAGTGTGATTTTCACGCCCACACTACATCCTTTCTCGGGTACATCATCTCCAGGGGAGAGATCAAGATGGACCAAGAGAAGGTTCGGGCGGTTCGGGATTGGGTTCAGCCCGGTACGAGATTGCAGCTCCAGAGATTCCTGGGGTTTGCGAACTTCTATCGGAGGTTTATCCGTGATTACAGCCGGGTGGCCGCTCCATTAACTGGCTTGACGTCTTGCACCAGAAGGTTCTGTTGGACTCCTGAGGCAGACCGAGCATTTCTGGACTTGAAGAGTCGATTCACCAACGCCCCGATTCTCTCTCAACCTGACACTTCCCGTCAGTTTGTTGTTGAAGTGGACGCGTCTGATGTGGGGGTGGGCGCCATCCTGTCCCAGTGTAGCTCCACTGACGGTAAACTCCATCCCTGCGCTTTCTACTCTTGTCGTCTTTCTCCAGCTGAAAGTAACTACGATGTGGGTAACCGGGAGCTTCTCGCTGTGAAGCTTGCCTTGGAGGAGTGGCGTCACTGGTTGGAGGGAGCGGAGCAACCGTTTGTGGTCTGGACTGACCACAAGAATCTGGCTTACGTGCAATCGGCTAAACGTCTCAACTCCCGTCAGGCCAGGTGGGCTTTGTTTTTTGGACGCTTCAATTTTTCTCTGACGTTCCGACCTGGGTCGAAGAATGGCAAGGCGGACGCCTTGTCCCGGATGTTCTCCAAGACGGAGGAGAGTGGGGTCAAGACTGAGACGATTCTTCCCCAGAACCTTGTCGTGGGAGCCGTTACTTGGAGGATTGAGGAGGATGTGATGGCGGCCCTTCAGACGCAGCCCGGCCCTGGTAACGGTCCACCCGGTCGGTTGTTCGTGCCTGAGTCGGTCCGTTCTGCTGTTCTTCAGTGGTCCCACGCCAGCAAGATAGCTTGTCACCCTGGCGTTGCTCGGACTATGGCGCTACTGCGCAGACGATTTTGGTGGCCTGCCATGGGAGAAGATACCCGGAGGTTTGTTGCCGCATGTCCTGTTTGTGCTCAGAACAAAAGTACCAATCGGCCCAGCTCTGGGCTTCTTCACCCCCTACCTATTCCTCGGCGACCTTGGTCGCATCTGGCCCTGGATTTTGTCACAGGATTGCCCCCTTCTGTTGGGAACACGGTCATTCTGACCATTGTGGACAGATTCAGCAAGTTTGCTCATTTTGTCCCTCTCTCCAAGCTTCCATCGGCTACGGAGACGTCTGAGATCCTGGTTAGGGAGGTTTTCAGGGTTCACGGATTGCCCAGTGACATTGTTTCTGACCGTGGTCCTCAGTTTACCTCTGCTGTCTGGAGATCCTTCTGTTTGGCCATTGGAGCTACAGTCAGTCTCACTTCTGGATTTCACCCACAATCTAATGGTCAGGCGGAGAGAGCCAACCAGAAGATGGAGTCCACGCTGCGTTGTCTTGTCTCCTCTGATCCTACCTCTTGGTCATCTCAATTACCCTGGGTTGAGTATGCCCATAATACCTTTCCTTCATCTGCCACTGGGATGTCCCCCTTCCAATGCCTTTACGGATACCAACCTCCTTTGTTTCCTTCTCAGGAAAGGGATCTCTCGGTTCCCTCTGTCCAGACCCACATTCGTCGTTGCCACCGGACCTGGCATCGGGCCAGGAAGGCTCTCCTTAGAGTTTCTGACCGGTATCAGATCCAGGCGAATCGTCGTCGTATTCCTGCCCCAGCTTATACGGTTGGAGATAAGGTTTGGTTGGCTACACGGGATCTTCCTCTACGGACGGAGTCGAGGAAGTTGTCACCGAAGTTCATTGGGCCGTTTGTAGTGGAGAGAATCATTAATCCTGTGGTGGTTCGACTCAAGTTGCCTGCAACACTTAGAGTTCATCCCACTTTTCATGTCTCCTGTCTCAAGCCGGTTCACCTCAGTCCTCTGTTGCCTCCTCCTCCTCCTCCTCCTCGGATGATCGGAGGTGGTCCTGTCTACACGGTGCGCCGCATCATGGACTCCAGACGGCGGGGTCGAGGGTACCAGTATCTAGTGGATTGGGAAGGATATGGTCCAGAGGAGAGGAGTTGGATTCCTCGGCGTCAGATCCTTGATGACGACCTGCTTCGTGACTTCTACCGCCTCCATCCTGGCGCTCCAGGTAGTCCGCCCGGTGGCGTTCGTCGGAGGGGGGGGTACTGTCACGAATCCCGCTTCCTGAGTCGGTGTTTGCCTGTGTTTCGGTCCTGGAGTGTGTTTCCGGTGTCCTGGAACGCACCCTGTCTGGTTGCCGGGCGAATTAGCTTGTTGGGAGATTGATGTTCACCCGCACCTGTATCCCATCAGTAATCTGCACACCTGTCCTGATCATCACCTCTCCCCTTCAAAAGCTCTGACTTGACATCCATTCCCTGCCGGATCGTTAGCCATGAACAGTATGTTGTGCCATAGTATCAGACTCAAGTTGGATAGTATTTGTTTTGTTGTTTTTGTTTACGTATTGCTTGCCTTGAACTTACCTTCGTTTGTTTTGCCATCAGTTACTCACCCGGATCATTCACCCCATTCCCGCCTGGTTGACGGAGGATTCCGCTACTCCATTGGATTCACCTATCTCCTCCCCTCAATTCACCACCGCTGCCCGCTACGCCATCTGGATATATCTACTCTTTCACATTTACTTGTAAATAAATACTCACCCTCTTTCTACGCTCCTTGTCCTGGTCTGCTTCTGGGTTCGATTCTGAACGAACGTGACATGTCCTCTGGTCTGATGAAACAAAAATAGAACTGTTTGGCAATAATGACCATCGTTATGTTTGGAAGAAAAAGGGGGGATGCTTGCAAGTCGAAGAACACCATCGCAACCATTAAGCACGGCGGGTGGCAGCATCACATTGTGGAGGTGCTTTGCTGCAGGAAGGACTGGTGCACTTCACAAAATAGATGGCATCATGAGGTAGGAAAATTATGTGGATATATTGAAGCAACATCTCAAGACATCCGTCAGGAAGTTACAGCTTGGTCACAAATGGGTCTTCCAAATGGACAATGACCCCAAGCATACTTCCAAAGTTGTGGCAAAATGGCTTAAGGACAACGAAGTCAAGGTATTGGAGTGGCCATCACAAAGCCCTGACCTCAATCTTATAGAACATTTGTGGGTAGAATTGGAAAAAGTGTGTGCGATCAAGGCCTACAAACCTGACTCAGTTACTCCAGCTCTGTCAGGAGGATTGGGCCAAAATTCACCCAAGGTTGTGGAAGGCTACCCAAAACGTTTGACCCAAGTTAAACAATTTAAAGGCAATGCTACCAAATACTAATTGAGTGTATGTAAACTTCTGACCCACTGGAAATGTGATGAAAGAAATCATTCTCTACTATTATTCTGACATTTCACATTCTTAAAATGAAGCGGTGATCCTAACTGATCTAAGACAGGGAATTTTTACTAAGATTAAATGTCAGGAATTGTGAAAAACTGAGTTTAAATGTATTTGGCTAAGGTGTATGTAAACTTCCAACTTCAACTGTATAGTTTCGCTTTAATTAGCTTTAAAATATTTCCTCGCAGCCTCAAGGCAAAATGTGTGGAATAGCATGAGGTTGGGGTCCACACACATTTCTGCAGGCCCACAATAAGATTGTTTTAACAATAAAACAATTATATTACACTGGTATAGGGCTGAATAGTGTGGTCTGCCTGTGCCATCATTTGCGCTCTACTTCATTCCTTAAATGACAAAACATTACAGGTTCATGTTTTTCTTATTAATTCGTATGAACTGTCATGCAGTGTGCAACATTGTGTGTGTGTGTGCGTGTGTGTGTGTGCGTGAGAGAAAGTAAAATAGAGCGAATGAAAAAGAATGCAAACAACCAATTCACATTTTTCTCCTTCTCTAACGCCCTCCTCTTTCTCACCTTCCCTCCCTCCCTCAACCTACTGTACCTCTCCTCCCCCTTTTCTCTGGCTGTCTTGGAGATGTGGGCGGGTCCCTGGCCAACAACGCACCCACAGTGGCAGGCAGGCATGTAGATGAGTCGGAACAGGTCACAGGAAAAAAAAAATCTACATACCATCCTGGCCACTGCCTGCCTGCCTAGGAAAGTAGCAAACACAGGAGAGCACTGTGGAGCACTCACAAAATACACTCACACTCAGTCAAAATACATGAGCAAAAATATAAACAAACACACACATTGCATACTGATACATGTACAAATAAACACGTATGCACACGTACACATGGACACAAACAATAAAAAACGAATACATGTACAAACTAACAAGTATGTGCAAACACACACACACACACACAAATGGTTGAAAAATCTGTGTTTATTTCTGTTGTTCACTACTACACAAGTACAACCTAGATTATGAGCTGAGCTAGTTTAGGCGTAATGATGACATCTATATTGTTGCAGTATTATGCACATCCTAATGGGTTACACCAACATGTTTGTGTCACCATGTCAAATTAATAGAAAATGTAGCCTATGCTAAATGAGTGCAATGGTGTTATTTCAATAAAAATCCTTATGGTGGGCCTCCCGAGTGGCGCCACGGTCTAAGGCACTGTATCTCAGTGCTTGAGGAGTCACTACAGACCCGGGTTCGATCCCGGGCTGTGTCGCTGCCGGCTGCAACCGGGAGACCCATGAGGCGGCACACAATTGTCCCAGCGTCGTCCGGGTTAGGGGAGGGTTTGGACAGCCGGGAGGTCCTTGTCCCATCGCGCTCTAGTGACTCCTGTGGTGGGCCGGGCACATTCACACTGACATGTTCGCCAGCTGTACGGAATTCCCTCCGACAAATTGGTGCGTCTGGCTTCCGGGTTGAGCGAGCAGTGTCAAGAAGCAGTGCGGCTTCGGCAGGGTTGTCTCGGAGGACGCATGGCTCTCGATTTTCGCCTCTCCCGAGTCCATAAGTTGCAGCGGTGGCACAAGACTAACTACCAATTGGGGAGAAAAAGTAAAAAAATCCTTATGGTGTGTGCAAGAGATTTACAAGAACTTTACAGTGTCAAATCAAATGGGAATGTTTTATTCATTTTCCTTTATTATTAGAAAATTAGCATGAAGATTTAAAAAAAAATCTATTTAGTAAAGGTTATTTCCCTCCATGTATTTCTCACATACCACCCTGCATACCACTGCTGGCTTGCTTCTGAAGCTAAACAGGGTTGGTCCTGGTCAGTCCCTGGATGGGAGACCAGATGCTGCTGGAAGTGGTGTTGGAGGGCCAGTAGGAGGCACTCTTTCCTCTGGTCTAAAAAATATCCCAATGCCCCAGGGCAGTGATTGGGTGCCGTCTTTCGGATGGGACGTTAAACGGGTGTCCTGACTCTCTGAGGTCATTAAAGATCCCATGGCACTTATCGTAAGAGTAGGGGTGTTAACCCCGGTGTCCTGGCTAAATTCCCAATCTGGCCCTCAAACCATCATGGTCACCTAATAATCCCCAGTTTACAATTGGCGCATTCATCCCCCTCCTCTCCCCTGTAACTATTCCCCAGGTCGTTGCTGCAAATGAGAACGTGTTCTCAGTCAACTTACCTGGTAAAATAACGGTAAAATAAAAAAACAAAAAAAAACAAAGGTAGGCCAAGGTGCACATTTTTATTTCACCTTTATTTAACCAGGTAGGCAAATTGAGAACACGTTCTCATTTACAATTGCGACCTGGCCAAGATAAAGCAAAGCAGTTCGACACATACAACAACACATAGTTACACATGGAGTAAAACAAACATACAGTCAATAATACAGTGAAAAATAAGTCTATATACAATATGAGCAAGTGAGGTGAGATAAGGGAGGTGAAGGCAAACAAAATATATATATAAATAAATCAAAATATAAAAAGGCCATGGTGGCGAAGTAAATACAATATAGCAAGTAAAAAAAACAAACACTGGAATGGTTGGTTTGCAGTGGAAGAAGGTGCAAAGTAGAGATAGAAATAATGGGGTGCAAAGGAGCAAAATAAATAAATACAGTAGGTAAAGAGGTAGTTGTTTGGGCTAAATTATAGATGGGCTATGTACAGGTGCAGTAATCTATGAGCTGCTCTGACAGCTGGTGCTTAAAGCTAGTGAGGGAGATAAGTGTTTCCAGTTTCAGAGATTTTTGTAGTTCGTTCCAGTCATTGGCAGCAGAGAACTGGAAGGAGAGGCGGCCAAAGGAAGAATTGGTTTTGGGGGTGACCAGAGAGATATACCTGCTGGAGCGCGTGCTACGGGTGGGCGTTGCTATGGTGACCAGCGAGCTGAGATGTTTTCCACATGTAATCATTCCAGTGCTTTAACCAAACAAGATTAGATGGATTCTGCTATCTTGTTTTCTATTTCCTTCCCATATGGACAGTGTTAGGAGGAAACTTATTTACGACCATTGCCTAGGCACACTTTACGGGAACGGGAAAATGCTTCCAGCTATGGAAATCTATGAGTGACTTCATTCAATCTTACATTTCTTATGGGCAGATGATAAATCAATATCATGTTTGCGATTTGCTTTTGCTAAATGGGTATGCATTTTTTGTGACAAAATTCAAAGTATCATTTTCACGATTGACTATGCATAATGCCTGACAATTTCAAAAGAAATAGCAGTGTGTTTAATATTGCATTTCCATGGTGCTATCCAGTACAACACCGACACATTTAAAAATTAAATGTCAGTAATGAGTCAGTGATGCCCAGACCACGCATGACCTTCTACCTGCGAACAATGAACTGAAAACTCATAATTCTACAAGCCTCTCGTTAACATGTCGTTCACCATAGCGGGCTTATCGCGCGAACTGCAGCCCCCCCAAACAATTTGTTTTCGAGTTCAGGTGTGTTGTGCAGAGGCTATATATGTTTTGGTTCTACAAAGCTGTGTTCATCGATAACATTCAATAACCAATTATTTGCATTCACTCTTGCACCATGCGGTCAATTATCAGTTCTAAACATGTTTTTTCTTCTCTATGCTCATGGTCTATTTCCCTGCGTGCATATGACAGACAGTTGATGGTCGGAGCATGTCTCTGGAGCCGTTGAGTCGGAAGAGCGTGTAATAATCCTGCTGAGGAGGTCAAACGAACAACTAAAATTAACGAGTCACTCAGAAAAACTATTCACGACTCTCGAGTTGGTAAAAAGAGTCGTTCAAAAATAATGACGCTTTTGCGAACTGCACATCACTATCAGAAAGAAATTGGTGAAGCTGTACTATATACTGAATAACTCAGATCATCTTTGCTATGCTGGCAAGGGCAGCCAGTGAGCAAGAAGTTCGCGGGGGGAGACAGATCGGGCAAGGTGCTTGCTGCAAGCTACTAGCAATGATGGCTAGTATATGTAGCTAGCTAGCTTAGACACTTTAGCTAACTAGCTATACTGAGAGGCAAGTCAATACATTAAGAGATGAGTAGATGGAAATAACCAACTAAAATCATTCTGGTCTAACAAATTGTATATATATATATACACTGCTCAAAAGAATAAAGGGAACACTTAAACAACACAATGTAACTCCAAGTCAATCACACTTCTGTGAAATCAAACTGTCCACTTAGGAAGCAACACTGATTGACAATAAATTTCACATGCTGTTGTGCAAATGGAATAGACAAAAGGTGGAAATTATAGGCAATTAGCAAGACACCCCCCAAAAAGGAGTGATTCTGCAGGTGGTGACCACAGACCACTTCTCAGTTCCTATGCTTCCTGGCTGATGTTTTGGTCACTTTTGAATGCTGGCGGTGCTCTCACTCTAGTGGTAGCATGAGACGGAGTCTACAACCCACACAAGTGGCTCAGGTAGTGCAGTTCATCCAGGATGGCACATCAATGCGAGCTGTGGCAAAAAGGTTTGCTGTGTTTGTCAGCGTAGTGTCCAGAGCATGGAGGCGCTTCCAGGAGAGTGCTTTTCACTGAAGAGTCGCGGTTTTGTCTCACCAGGGGTGATGGTCGGATCCGCGTTTATCGTCGAAGGAATGAGCGTTACACCGAGGCCTGTGCTGGAGCGGGATCGATTTGGAGGTGGATGGTCCATCATGGTCTGGGGTGGTGTGTCACAGCATCGTCGGACTGAGCTTGTTGTCATTGCAGGCAATCTCAACGCTGTGCGTTACAGGGAAGACATCCATCTCCCTCATGTGGTATCCTTCCTGCAGGCTCATCCTAACATGACCCTCCAGCATGACAATGCCACCAGCCATACTGCTCGTTCTGTGCGTGATTTCGTGCAAGACAGAAATGTCAGTGTTCTGCATGGCCAGCGAAGAGCCCGGATCTCAATCCCATTGAGCACGTCTGGGACCTGTTGGATCGGAGGGTGAGGGCTAAGGCTATTTCCCCCAGAAATGTCCTGGAATTTGCAGGTGCCTTGGTGGAAGAGTGGGGTAACATCTCACAGCAAGAACTGGCAAATCTAGTGCAGTTCATGAAGAGGAGATGCACTGCAGTACTTAATGCAGCTGGTGGCCACACAAGATACTGACTTTTACTTTTGATTTTGACCCTCCCTTTCTTCAGGGTCACATTGTTCCATTTCTGTTAGTCACATGTCTGTGGAACTTGTTCAGTTTGTCTCAGTTGTTGAATCTTGTTATGTTCATACAAATATTTACACATGTTAAATTTGCTGAAAATAAACACCGTTGACAGTGAGGATGTTTCTTTTTTTGCTGAGTTTATATATCTCATTGTAAAAAAATATTATTGCATAAACCAATGGCATATAAATTTACGTGGGAAAAATTTCCACATAGTAATAAACTTGTCTTTAAAAAAAAAGTGGTTTCGTCTCGTAGCTGTACGCAGCTCCGCTCATTAGTGAATCGTAGCAGCAATTAACTTATGAAGGAATTATCAGTTAGCTAAATGCAAAGGAGCAACATGGCAAGCATTGGCAAGCCAGAACTAGAAGACGCCCCAGTATCATTTAGGTCTGCCGTCTGGGAACAGTTTCCTTGTAAACTATAACGGGGATTGCCAACAGTGCTGGATAAAACTTCAACATGTAGGCTCTGGTCATTGCCGATAGCCTTTTCGAGTGGCAATATGAGTAACATGACTACTCATTTGCGCCAACATCACCCCAAAGTGCCAATCGGTGGGACTAGGAAAATAATGAAACGGCAACCACTTCTCCTTCTCCTTCTCCTTCAGGCAACAATATGCAGCTGACTCCGATAGGGCAAAAGAAATCAACGCAGCGACAGCAAAATTCATAGCGGAAGATATGAGACCCTTCTCTGTGGTAGAGAATACCTGGGTTCAGAAACATTTTTAATAAAGTGGTCAAGCCGAGCTTCATTATTCCTTCCTGTACACATTTTTCCCGCAGACATTGATTCCTGCCTTATACAAAAAACAAAAGAACAACTTGAGAGTGAGTTGTCAGAAATGGGGTCTGTTGCTCTAACAGACAGTTGGACGTCTAGAGCTACAGAGAGCTTCCTTACTGTAACGGTTCATTTCATTACGGCAGAGTGGGAGATGAAAAGCCATTTTCAAACACGTCCCCCTGAGAGTAGTCACACATTTGCGAAATTCGGGGAAGAGCTACGGGAAGTAGTTGCAGTGTGGCGGTTGGGATAAAGTAACGATTCCTGTGACCACTGACAACGCTAGAAAATTGTAAATGCAGTTGCATTAGCTGGATTGGGGCCACAGATAGGATGCTCTGCTCACGTTCATCTAGCTCATCTAGCGTCTCAAAAAGCAACGTCACTGAATCCAGTCTCTCACCTCTTAGCGAAGATCAGGAAGGCACAACTGCTGAACATGTTTTCAAGACAAAACAGGAGATGCTGGAGCTGCCAAACCACAAACTAATCCAAGATGTCTCTACTAGATGGAATTCACGCCTTGACATGGTTGAGCGATACCCTGAGCAAAAAGTTGCAGTGTATTCTACACTGACTGATCAAGCTGTGAGGAAGAATGTTAAAGATATTGTGACTTTGTCTGAAAATGACATAAGACTAGGAGAGGAAGTTATTAAAGTGTTCAAACCTCTCAAAACAGTCACAACACTGAAATGCACTGAGAGCATTCCATCAGTTTCCATGATCCTGCCTATGAAAACAATGATCCTGAAAATAATGGTGGCATCTGATGAAGATGAACCCGCATTAAGGGATGTCAAGACTGTTATCAGAGTTAAGCTGGAGCCTAGATATGCTGACCCTGGTGTCCAAGACTTCTTACACAAGAGCACCGCTTTGGACCCCCGGTTCAAGTCCCTGTTGCACCTGGATGCTGCTGCTCGTCTGATAGTCTACAATAAACTCACAGCAGAGATTGTGACCAATATACAACAGGTATTGTATTTATTTTGTTAATGTGACATGTATTATTTTATTAATTAGGGATTTAACAATTAATTATAAAGTAATAATTGTAATTGTTCTAATAGTGTCTGATATATATTTCTAACAACAAATCATATTTTTAAAGCCACCTCAGAGATAGTAATTGTCATCTAATTTAATTCTGCAGGGCTAAGCCACAGATACCACAGGAGCCAACCCCTCTCCAGAGATGGTAGACGACAGGGGTTCTCCTACAGAAAATAATTCTGCCATGGCTGAGCTTTTTGAGGAGATGTTCATGACCCAGGAGAAGGGAACAAAGTCAAAGGTCAAGGTCATAAAGGAGGAGGTGACCTCATACAGGGAAGTGGACTGTATTCCCCTGGATGCTGATCCACTTACATGGTGGAAGACCAAAGAGTTAATATACCCTCACGGTGCCATGTTAGCAAGGTGCTACCTGGTTGTGCCTGGGACCTCTGTCCCTAGCGAGAGGCTATTCTCCACAACAGGTGACATTGTCACAGCTAGCCGATCTGTGCTCACTGCAGATGTGGATAGACTAATCTTCTTCAAGAAAAACTTAAATCTAAAAAAAAAAAAAAAAATTTTTTTTAACAAGTAACCAGTCCCAAGTGGTCCTATTTTGTTGCCTTAAAACCTGGAATTAAAATGTATTTTGGGGGGGGTTGTATCATTTGATTTACACAGCATGCCTATCACTTTGAAGATGTAAAATATTTTTTCTTGTGAAATAAGAAATAAGACAACTGAAAACTTGAGCATGCATAACTATTCACCCCCCCCTCGACTTAAAGTGGTCCTATGGACAGATACTCCAATCTCCGCTGTGGAGCTTTGCAGCTCCTTCATGGTTATCTTTGGTCGCTTTGTTGCCTCTGATTAATGCCATTCCATGCCTGGTCTGTGAGTTTTGGTGGGCGGCCCACTCCTGGCATGTTTGTTGTGGTGCCATATTCTTAAGATTTTTTTTTAATAATGGATTTAATGGTGCTCCGCTGGATGTTTAAATTTTCAGATATTTTTTATAACCCAACCCTGATCTGCACTTCTCCACAACTTTGTCCCTGACCTGTTTGGAGAGCTCCTTGGTCTTCATGGTGCCGCTTGCTTGGTGGTGCTCCTTGCTTAGTGGTGCTCCTTGCTTAGTGGTGTTGCAGACTCTGGAGCCTTTCAGAACAGGTGTATATATATTGAGATCATGTGACACTTAGATTGCACACAGGTGGACTTCATTTAACTAATTATGTGACTTCTGAAGGTAATTGGTTGCACCAGATCTTATTTAGGGGCTTCATAGCAAAGGGGGTGAATACATATGCACACACCATTTGTCTGTTTTTTATTTTTATGAATTTTATAAAACAATTTTTTTTTCCATTTCACTTCACCAATTTGGACTATTTTGTGTATGTCCATTAAATTAAATCCAAATAGAAAAATATATATATTGTTAAAGCTGTAAGCCAAAGGAAGTAAGAGGGTAGCTTTGCATGAGCCTTAGCTTGTGTGAGCCACAACGGCTCATAGGAGCAGGAGCATATCTCCTCCTGTTTCTGTAATGTGAGGCAGGTTGATGTACAAGTACACCCCCTGGAAAGGACGCTAGTCTATCGCAGGGCCTTAAAGAAAGAAAGAAAAAGGAACACTGAACTAGATTAACCAAACGTACAAGTCCCTTGCTCTTTAGTCCATTCTATGAAGGGGAGTAGCCAGTGCAGACCACTGGAAGGGGGCGGAGGATTAGGGTATCAAGACATCTTTCAGCCCAGTTTGGTGCCCCTTCAGCCCTTGCTTCCTATGGGAGAGCATCCTTCCCTGTCAGATGGTGGACGACTTGGTCAGCAGCATCTGGAAGACAGGAGGAAGCAGCTTCTGCTGGAGGACCTGTTGGGGTTGCCCGTACACAGAAATGACATCACAGTTTCCTGAGGGTTGGAACACAAAATAGATTAGTTGAAAGGCACACTGTCAGGTCTGGGGAAAATTAGCTAATATAGAAAATGCTTTTCTTCCAAAAATACCTTTTGTAGCCTTCAAATCAGACAACAGGAACTCATAATCAATTTCTGTCATAGATTATCTGCCCTCTTACAGTCTCTGTTACTGTCCCCTGTGGGATATAATAATTGAATACTGTAACGTTGACGTTTACTGGCATGCAAACGAAAGCTTGAAATACAATACACAAAATGTAACATACAATAACTCAGTGGGGGAGGATCATGGGACTACAAGACGAATAGAATTAGATTTTTATTCTACTGTGTACACTACCATGTCATAGAGTAGAGTTATATTGAGGGAGTTTAATTCAACTGGACCGGGGTGCACGAGGCTATGGCTCGTGACATGGCGGAGAGCGAGGAGGAGCGCCCTACTCAACACGAACAGTAATCTGCGTCATATCGTCAACAAGACATCATGGTTCATTGTTCAGAAACATGCAACATGTATTTTCCATAAAGTATATGATAGAATTTTACTAGTTTTACTTGGGAAGGCAAATAAGGTAAATATATATATATTTTTTTTACCAAGAGCAAACAACACTCTGAATCCTAAATCATTACTCCACATTCTTGACAAACGTCACTTTGTTTTGAGCCGACTTCGCCAGGGCACCCGGCTCACACCTGGGAGCCCGATTTTCAAAACAATCTCTTTCACCTGGTGCAATCTCTGCCCGCGCAGGCCAGCTTAATCGAATCCCCTCATTGTAATATCGCTGTAACCCTCAGCTACAGGAATAGGCGTATAGGTGGTTGAGAGAGTGCATGAGGGCTACATCCCAATTCTCCACCCTTGTCTTATGGTGTGCACTTGCAAACTCCTCATCATGGAAGTTTGAAAGTGCACACTTTGGTAGAAGGGAGGACAATTAGGGCAAAAGTCCAACTCATTGAGTACTGGTCTGTTCACAGTGTGACACAATGACACAATGTGTGACACAATGTCTTTGGGTTGCACAATCACTGCCAAGTAATGACTTGTAAGGACTTGCAAACGGTATTTAAATTTTTTTTAAATAAATGTACCCATATTTTACCAGGTAAGCTGACTGAGAACACATTCTCATTTACAGCAACAACTTGGGGAATAGTTACAGAGGAGAGGAGAGGGGATGAATGAGCCAATTGTAAGCTGGGGATGATTAGGTGACCGTGATGGTATGAGGGCCAGATTGAGAATTTAGCCAGGACCCCGGGGTTAACACCCCTACTGTTACGATAAGTGCCATGGGATCTTTAGTGACCACAGAGAGTCAGGACACCCGTTTAACATCCCATCCGAAAGACGGCACCCTACACAGGGCAATCACTGCCCTGGGGCATTAGGATATTTTTTTTTGGACCAGAGGAAAGGGTGCCTGCTACTGGCCCTCCAACACCACTTCTAGGAGCATCTGGAGGAGTATCCAACCCTGCTTAGCTTCAGAAGCAAGACTGCAGTGGGATGCAGGGTGGTATCTACCTCTATGCTTGCAACCTCTGCCTCTGATCTAGCCAAGTAATAGTACCTAATATGGGATACTTACTTCTACAATGTCTTGTTGTGAAGGTAACTAGCTAGCTAGCTACTGTAATGTTAGCCAGTAACATTAGCCAGTAACGCCTCTTCATAGCCAATTAGGTACTAGCAAGCTAGCCTTTGATCACGACTCTGATCTATCCAAGATGGTGTAGCAGTCAGACGTCTTTGTCTTCGTCCTGTCGTGTCCCTTATATATACATTTTTACATCTTTTTCTTAGCATATCTTTTTAAAATATTTTCCTAAACCTCAACTTCTAAATACTCTCCTGCAACCCGCCTCACCCAATGTGGCATGGATCTGCTTTTTTCTAAAGTATTTATATTTACTTCAGATCTGGAATCCCTCAACTGGAGCTAGCCAGCTAACTACCTACTAGCTATCAGTTAGCAAACCATTGCTAGTGGTCATCAGCTAACCTTTAGCTCGGAAAGCTCTCGCCAGTTCGAACAACGAGACTCAAACTAGAGCATAACGGACCTATTTCTCTCCATATCCCCGGATTCCTACCGCATACTCTAAACATTTTCATCTGGATCTTCGCAACTAGCTAACCGCAATCCCGGGTGACCACTCCTGGCTAGCGTTTCCATCCCGGAGCAAGCACCAATTAGCCTGAAGCTAGCCCGGCCAGGGCTCCTGTGCTACCACGAAGCCCACTCCTGGGCTACAATATCCGGACCCCTTCTACTGCCGGTACGGGGCACGGAACCCCGCCGATCCTCTATGACTGGAATATCGACATAATCTGCCCGAGGACTCAAACAGGCCCCTCAGGCACGATGCCCGCTGAAGGCCCATTCTGCTATCCTGCTAGCTACCCAGAGCTACCTGAAACCTTACTAATTTCACCGCACGAAGAGGCAAAAACAGGCTTACCCCATCACGACGTCCCCCAAAGGCTAACTTGCTAGCCCCGGTCTGCTAACTGCTAGCTTGCCTGCCCCGGTCTGCTAACTGCTAGCTTGCCTGCCCTGGTTTGCTAACTGCTAGCTTGCCTGCCCCGGTCTGCTAACTGCTAGCCCCTGCTAACTGCTTGCTTGCTAACCCGGTCTTCACCATCTTAAATTAGCATGCCCCATTCAAAAAAACGTAGAACTAGAAATAGATATAGTCCTTGGTTCACTCCAGACCTGTCTGCCCATGACCAGCACAAAAACATCCTGTGGCATTCTGCATTAGCATTGAATAGCCCCCGTGATATGCAACTTTTCAGGGAAGTTAGGAACAAATATACACAGGCAGTTAGGAAAGCTAAGACTAGCTTTATCAAACAGAAATTTGCATCCTGTAGCACAAACTCCAAAAAGTTCTGGGACACTGTAAAGTCCATGGAGAATAAGAGCACCTCCTCCCAGCTGCCCACTGCTCTGAGGCTAGGAAACACTGTCACCACCGATAAATCCACTATAATTGAGAATTTCAATAAGCATTTCTCTACGGCTGGCCATGCTTTCCACCTGGCTACCCGTACCCCGGTCAACTGCCCGGCACCCTCCACAGCACCCCGCCAAAGCCCCCACCATTTCTCCTTCATCCAAATCCAGATAGCTGAGGTTCTGAAAGAGCTGCAAAATCTGGACCCCTACAAATCAGCCAGTTTCAGAGCTGGTAATGGGTGCACCTCAGCCACGCTCAATGTCCTGAACGACATCATAATCGCCATCGATAAGAGACATTACTGCGCAGCCGTATTCATCGACCTGGCCAAGGCTTTAGACTCTGTCAATCACCACATTCATATTGGCAGACTCGACAGCCTTGGTTTCTCAAATGATTACCTCACCTGGTTTACCAACTACTTCTCTGATAGAGTTCAGTGTGTCAAATCGGAGGGCCTGTTGTCCGGACCTCTGGCAGTCTCTATCGGGGTGCCACAGGGTTCAATCCTCGGGCCGACTCTCTTCTCTGTATACATCAATGATGTCGCTCTTGCTGCTGGTGATTCTCTGATACACCTCTATGCAGACAACACCGTTCTGTATACTTCTGGCCCCTCTTTGGACACTGTGTTAACTAACCTCCAGACGAGCTTCAATGCCATACGCAAGTAAAACTAAATGCATGCTATTCAACCGATCACTGCCCGCACCTGCTCGCCCGTCCAGCATCACTACTCTGGACGGCGCTGACTTAAAATATGTGGACAACTACAAATACCTAGGTGTCTGGTTAGACTGTAAACTCTCCTTCCAGACTCACATTAAGCATCTCCAATCCAAAATGTAATCTAGAATCGGCTTCCTATATCGCAACAAAGCATCCTTCACTCATGCTGACAAACATACCCTCGTAAAACTGACCATCCTACTGATCCTCGACTTCAGTGATGTCATCTATAAAATAGCCTCCAACACTCTACTCAACCAACTGGATGCAGTTTATCACAGTGCCATCCGTTTTGTCACCAAAGCCCCATACACTACCCACCATTGCGACCTGTACGCTCTCGTTGGTTGGCCCCAGCTTCATACTCGTCGCCAAACCCACTGGCTACAGGTTATCTACAAGTCTCTGCTAGGTAAAGCCCCGCCTTATCTCAGCTCACAGGTCACCATAGCAGCACCCACTCGTAGCACACGCTCCAGCAGGTATATCTCACTGGTCACCCCCAAAGCCAATTCCTCCTTTGGCCGCCTCTCCTTCCAGTTCTCTGCTGCCAATGACTGGAACGAACTGCAAAAATCTCTGAAGCTGGAAACACTTGTCTCCCTCACTAGCTTTAAGCACCAGCTGTCCGAGCAGCTCACAGATTACTGCACCTGTACATAGCCCATCTATAATTTAGCCCAAACAACTACCCCTTCCCCTACTGTATTTATTTTGCTCCTTTGCACCCCATTATTTGAATTTCTACTTTGCACATTCTTCCACTGCAAATCTACCATTCCAGTGTTTTACTTGCTATAGTGTATTTACCTCGCCACCATGGCCTTTTTTTGCCTTTATTTCATGTGTAACTCTGTGTTGTTGTATGTGTCGAATTGCTATGCTTCATCTTGGCCAGGTCGCAGTTGCAAATGAGAACTTGTTCTCAACTAGCCTACCTGGTTAAATAAAGGTGAAATAAAAATAAAACAATTAAATAAATAAAAACTCTCAGTTCCATTACATTACACATTGGACAAAGGTGCTAGGCCGCAGCGCCAGACAGATTACCAGGACGTGTACTCCATGCATGTGCTGACTAACTGGCAAGTGACTTGACTGACATTTTCAACCTCTCCCTGTCTGAATCGGTAATACCTACATGTTTCAAGCAAACCAACATAGTCCCTTTGCCCAAGAACATTAAAGTAACCTGCCTAAATGACTACGGACCAGTAGCACTCACACCTGCAGCCATAAAGTGCTTTGAAAGGCTGGTCATGGCCCATATCAACACCATTATCCCCAAAACCCTAGACCCACTCGAATTTGCATACCGCCCTAAAATACCCATACACGATGCCATCTCTATTGCACTCCACACTGCCCTTTCCCACCTGGACAAAAGGAACACCTACGTGAGAATGCTATTCATTGACGACAGCTCAGCGTTCAACACCTTAGTGCCCTCAAAGCTCATCACTAAGCTAAGGACCCTGGGACAAAACACCTCCCTCTGCTACTGGATCCTGGACATACTGACGGGCCACCCCCAGGTAGTAAGGGTAGGTAACAACTCATCCTCTATGCTGATCCTCAACACGGGGGCCCATCAGGGGTGCATGCTCAGTCCCCTCCTGTACTCCCTGTTCACTCATTACGCCAGCAGCATACCACCCTGCATACCACTGCTGGCTTGCTTCTGAAGCTAAGCAGGGTTGGTCCTGGTCAGTCCCTGGATGGGAGACCAGATGCTGCTGGAAGTGGTGTTGGAGGGCCAGTAGGAGGCACTCTTTCCTCTGGTCTAAAAAATATCCCAATGCCCCAGGGCAGTGATTGGGGACACTGTCCTGTATAGGGTGCCGTCTTTCGGATGGGACGTTAAACGGGTGTCCTGACTCTCTGAGGTCATTAAAGATCCCATGGCACTTATCGTAAGAGTAGGGGTGTTAACCCCGGTGTCCTGGCTAAATTCCCAATCTGGCCCTCAAACCATCATGGTCACCTAATAATCCCCAGTTTACAATTGGCTCATTCATCCCCCTCCTCTCCCCTGTAACTATTCCCCAGGTCGTTGCTGCAAATGAGAACGTGTTCTCAGTCAACTTACCTGGTAAAATAACGGTAAAATAAAATAAATAAATGGCAGGCATGACTCCAACGCCATCATTAAGTTTGCTGATGACACAACAGTTCACAGACAACGATGAGACAGGCTATAGGGAGGAGGTCAGAGACCTGGCCATGTGGTGCCACAAGCTCTCCCTCAATGTGATCAAGACAAAGGAGATGATTGTGGAATACAGAAAAAGGAGGACCGAGCACGCCCCCATTCTCATCGACGGGGCTGTAGTGGAGCAGGTTGAGAGCTTCATGTTCCTTGGTGTCCACATCACCAACAAACTATCAAGGTCCAAGCACACCAATACAGTCGTGAAGAGGGCACGACAAAACCTATTCCCCCAACGGGAGACTGAAAATATTT
Source organism: Salvelinus fontinalis (assembly GCF_029448725.1). Taxonomy (NCBI): domain Eukaryota; kingdom Metazoa; phylum Chordata; class Actinopteri; order Salmoniformes; family Salmonidae; genus Salvelinus; species Salvelinus fontinalis. The sequence continues at coordinate 13,102,955 of NC_074674.1, forward strand.
GGCATGGGCCCTCAGATCCTCAAAAAGTTCTACAGCTGCACCATCGACAGCATCCTGACTGGTTGCATCACTGCTTGGTATAGCAACTGCTCGGGCTCTGACCGCAAGGCACTACAGAGGGTTGTGCGTAACGACCCAGTACATCACTGGGGCCAAGCTTCCTGCCATCCAAGACCTCTATAACAGGTGATCAGAGAAAGGCCCTAAAAACTGTCCAACTCCAGCCACCTTAGTCATAGACTGTTCTCTCTGCTACAGCACGGCAAGCGGTACCGGAGCGCCAAGTCTAGGTCCAAAAGGCTTCTCAACAGCTTCTACCCCAAGCCATAAGACTCATGAACAGCTAATCAAATGGCTACCCAGACTATTTGCATTTACTCCCCACCCCCCTCTTTTACGCTGCTGCTATTCTCTGTTTATTATCTAACTCTACCTACCTGTACATATTACCTCCATTACCTCGACTAACCGGTGCCCCTGCACATTGATTCTGTACCGGTACCCCCTGTATATAGCCTCGCTATTGTTATTTTACTGCTGCTCTTAAATTATTTGTTACTTTTATTTCTTATTTTTTACTTATCTATTTTTTACTTAACACGTAATTTTCTTAAAACTGCATTGTTGGTTAAGGGCTTGTAAGTAAGCATTGTTTTCAGCGCATGTGACAAGTACAATTTTATTTTATTTGATATTGATTTATAATTTGCCCATGTGCCTTTCCAATTGAGTTTCGGCAGCCAAATGTTTCCATACCCAGCTAGAGACATCTCCATGGAAACGAATCCATTGGCTGAGGGTGGATGGGATGTGGAGGGATATGAAGAGGTCAAGACATGCAGTTTCCTTGGAAACTGCGCACATTGCTCTGGCCTTGTGCCCGCCCTTTCTCCGACTGGCGCTCACAAGGGGGGTCAGGTTTTTTTAATTGGCTGATATTCTGTCTCTAGGCTTGACACCTCCTCCGTGACAGAGTCTCAAGCTCTTAAAGGGGAAAGGAAAGGCAATTCTATCCCGTTCATTAAATTTGGGTCAAGTCAATCGATCAATAATATAAAAAATAAATATATGGCAAATAGAAATAAAACAATGGATGGTGTGGGGTTGAGTGGAGCTGAAGGGTGGGACTAAATACAACAAATGTACTGTGTCCATAAAATGTACATAGGTTCAGACCTTTTGTGAAACAGCACAGTAAAAAATATATGGCAAATAGAAATGTTACTGGATGTTCTTCAGACAGATGGGAGGGATTGAATGACGGGATTGAAAACAAAACAGAAGACAACTATTGTAAAATATATTGTGTCTATAAAATGTATATAGGCTGGGAGTAGAAGCCTAAGTGTTGTTGTTAGGGCAAAATAATAAAGAAAAAATATATAAACTCAGCAAAACAACTGTTAATTTTCAGCAAACTTAACGTGTGTAAATATTTGTATGAACATAACAAGATTCAACAACTGAGACATAAACGGAACAAGTTCCACAGACAAGTGAGTAAGAGAAATGGAATAATGTGTCCCTGAAAAAAGGGGTGGTCAAAAGTAACAGTCAGTATCTGGTGTGGCCACCAGCTGCATTAAGTACTGCAGTGCATCTCCTCCTCATGGACTGCACCAGATTTGCCAGTTCTTGCTGTGAGATGTTACCCCACTCTTCCTCCAAGGGTCCTGCAGGTTCCCGGACATTTCTGGGGTGAATGGCCATCACCCTCAGATCAAACAGATTCCAGACGTGCTCAATGGGATTGAGATCCGGGCTCTTCGCTGGCCATGGCAGAACACTGACATTCCTGTCTCACAGGAAATCACGCACAGAACGAGCAGTATAGCTGGTGGCATTGTCATGCTGGAGGGTCATGTCAGGATGAGCCTGCAGGAAGGGTACCACATGAGGGAGGAGGATGTCTTCCCTGTAACGCACAGCGTTGCGATTGCCTGCAATGACAACAAACTTAGTCTGATGATGTTGTGACACACCGCCCCAGACCCTATCGGACCCTCCACCTCCAAATTGATCCCGCTCCAAAGTACAGGCCTCGGTGTAACGCTCATTCCTTTGACGATAAACGCAAATCCGACCATCACCCCTGGTGAGACAAAACCGCGACTCGTCAGTGAAGAGCACTTTTTGCCAGTCTTGTCTGGTCCAGCAACGGTGGGTTTGTGCCCATAGGCAACGTTGTTGTCTGGTGATGTCTGGTGAGGACCTGCCTTACAACAGGCCTACAAGCCCTCAGTCCAACCTCTCTCAGACTATTGTGGACAGTCTGAGCACTGATGGAGGGATTGTGCGTTCCTGGTGTAACTCAGGCAGTTGTTGTTGCCATCCTGTACCTGTCCCGCAGGTGTGATGTTCGGATGTACCGATCCTGTGCAGGTGTTACACGTGGTCTGCCACTGCGAGGATGATCAGCTGTCCGTCCTGTCTCCCTGTAGCGCTGTCTTAGGCGTCTCACTGTACGGACATTGCAATTTATTGCCCTGGCCACATCTGCAGTAGGCTAATTATATTTTATATTTGAGACACTTCAAAGTTGGCACCCTTTGCCTTGATAACAGCTTTGCACACTCTTGGCATTCTCTCAACCAGCTTCATTAAGCAATCACCTGGAATGCATTTCAATTAACAAGGTGTGCCTTGATAAAAGTACATTTGTGGAATCACTTTCCTTAATGTGTTTAAGACAATCAGTTGTGTTGTGACAAGGTAGGAGTGGTATACAGAAGATAAACCTATTTAGTAAAAGACCAAGTAAATATTATGGAAAGAACAAGCTCAAATAATCATAGAGAAAAGACAGTCCATCATTACTTCAAGACAAGAAGATCAGTCAATCTGGAAAATTTCCAGAACTTTAAAAATTTCTTCAAGTGCAGTCGCAAAAAACATCAAGCGCTATGAGGAAACTGGCTCCCATGAGGCCCGCCACAGGAAATGAAGTCCCAGAGTTACCTCTACTGCAGGGGATACGTTCATTAGAGTTACCAGCCTCAGAAATCGGCAATTAACTGCACCTCAGAACTGCACCTCAGAAGTAACAGACACATTTATCCCCTTTTCTCCCCAATTTTCGTGGTATCCAATCGCTAGTAATTACTATATTGTCTCATCGCTACAACTCCCGTACGGGCTCGGGAGAGACGAAGGTCGAAAGCCACGCGTCCTCCGAAGCACAATCCAACCAAGCCGCACTGCTTCTTAACACAGCGCGCCTCCAACCCGGAAGCCAGCCACACCAATGTGTCGGAGGAAACACTGTGCACCTGGCCCCCTTGGTTAGCGCGCACTGCGCCCGGCCCGCCACAGGAGTCGCTGGAGCGCGATGAGACAAGGATATCCTTACCGGCCAAACACTCCCTAACCCGGACGACGCTAGCCCAATTGTGCGTCGCCCCACGGACCTCCCGGTCGCGGCCGGCTGCGACAGAGCCTGGGCGCGAACCCAGAGACTCTGGTGGCGCAGCTAGCACTGCGATGCAGTGCCCTAGACCACTGCGTCACCCGGGAGGCCCCAACAGACACATTTCAACATCAACTGTTCAGAGGAGACTGCATGAATCAGGCCTTCATGGTCAAATTGCTGCAAAGAAACCACTACTAAAGGACACCAATAAGAAGAAGAGACTTGCTTGGGCCAAGAAACACAAGCAATGGACATTAGACCGGTGGAAATCTATCCTTTGGTCTGACGCATAAAAATGTGAGATTTTTGGTTCCAACCACCGTGTCTTTGTGAGACGCAGAATAGGTGAATGGATTATCTCTGCATGTGTGGTTCCCTTCGTGAAGAATGGAGGAGGAGGTGTGATGGTGCTTTGCTGGTTTCACTGCCAGTGATTTATTTAGAATTCAGGGCACACTTAACCAGCATGGCTACCATAGCATTCTGCAGTGATAAGCCATCCCATCTGGTTTGCGCTTAGTGGGACTATAATTTGTTTTCAACAGGACAATGACCCAATACACCTCCAGGCTGTGTAAGGGCTATTTGACCAAGAATGTGAGTGATGGAGTGCTGCATCAGATTACCTGGCCTCCACAATCACTCGACCTCAACCTAATTGAGATGGTTGGGATGAGTTGGATCACAGAGTGAAGGAAAAGCAGCCAACAAGTGCTCAGCATATGTGGGAACTCCTTCAAGACTGTTGAAATAGGATTCCAGGTGAAGCTGGTTGAGAGGGTGGCTACTTTGCAGAATCTAAAATCTAAAATATATTTTGATTTGTTTTGCACTTTTTTGGTTACTACATGATTCCATATGTGTTATTTCATCGTTTTATTATACAATGTAGAAAAAAATCCTTGAATGAGTAGATGTGTCCAAACTTTTGACTGGTACTGTATATTTTAGAAGCTGTATTTTAACTGTATTTAAAATTGTATGACAATATTTTAGGTTGACAATATGCTATTACTCAATTTCTGATATATCACATGCCATACTTTCATTTTCCTGCATAAATAAAATCAGGATTAAGCCTCTACTGCCATTCATTTAAATAGGTCATTATCAATATAATGTCACAATACGGTGCATAGCATTCGATTTGGCTGCTGGGGGCCAAGGAGGCCCCTGGTAAAACCATTGGCCAACTACGTGCCTTTTTCAAGTAATTGTTAAATATTTTCAAGGGATTGTTAAATAAATGTTAACTGTTTTAACATCATCACCTCTTCAAGAGCATAGTCACAACTACACATTTCTGATTATTCCACGTTGTGTTCTATCATCAGAGTTGCACAGCAAGTAACTGCATGCTTTTCATTATCAGTAAACATTAATTGGTCATGTAATTTCAGATACGTGATGGTAGCCTATCCATTTAGTGTTTCTCCTATCCATTTGGCAAACAACATGTATTTAGCTTGCTTCATCCGAGATGAGGCTTTTGGAACGAGCTTGACATCGGCAAGTCCTCATCCTGGTAAAGTTGTCATAAAGACTACTGTCATCACCACTACAGATGGCAAGCAAATCAAACAATATTTGGATATAGCCATCCAGTTCAGGGGTAGGCAACCCTGGTCCTGCAGTGCCGCAGGCTCTTCGTCTTTTCGAAGTAACCAGGTGTTTTAAATGTAGGCAATCACTGAATTGATCAATTGGCTCAGTTGGTCAGGTGTGGCGCCTAGTTGGGACAAAATCCTCCAATACCTGCAGCACTCCAGGAACAGTGTTGCCTACCCCTTATCTAGTTTATCCCCTGAAAGTTCTCTTGTTAACTAGCCATATTGAGGTGATCTGTTATTAGCTAGCCAATTTGACGTGGTCCATCGCTCAATGTAGCCTATCATGTCTGTCAGCAGAAATCATGATTAAACACTTCAAAACAGGGTTGAGAAGAGGATAATGTTAGCTACCTTCACTAGGTAGGCCTATGATGGTTGGAGAAAAAAGTACATTAAGTCTACTTACCACTATGTTTAGCCAACTGTAGCTACAAAGCTTTTACCGGTCGCTTGCCTTGCGAAGTAAACATTAGCAGCTAACAGTACATCGGCAAATGCGCTCTTCTACTGCTTGACAGGCAGAGCCCACAGTGGATGGGAAATGAACCTAAACCACTAATACTTGTCAGGTATAATTAACTTTTATTTTATATCACTCAAATATCCAATTAATGGTGGCCAATATTGAAATATATCATGAGGCTACCCTAACATATCTGAAATTACATAATCATTTGATGTTTACTGATCATGAAACTTATGCTCGCTGTATAACTGATTTATAGAGCTAAATGTGTGCAATTGTTTTGAATGGAATAATCTGAAATGTGTAGTTCTGACTATGCTCTTCAAGAGGTGATGATATTATAACCAAATTGTTATAATGTGTTGTTGTTTGTGTCGCACTGCTTTGCTTTATCTTGGCCAGGTCGCAGTTGTAAATGAGAACTTGTTCTCAACTAGCTTACCTGGTTAAATAAAGGTTAAATTTAAAATACATTTAAAAAAAAACATTTATTTAACAATCCCTTGAAAACGGCATGCAGTTGTCAATGGTTTTAGCAGAGATGGGGGTCTCCTTGGCCCCCAGCAGGAAAATCGAACATTCTGCACCTTATTGTGACGTTTTATTGATAACGACCTCTTAGACAGGTTTGGATTTCTCCCTGACCAATATGGCTGCCATTTTACCCCATTCTGGAACTTTGAGGGTTTATGACAGCCCCTCTAATAATTTAGTAGGATCTCTATGTGTGCACCACTGCTCCACACAAATATTCAAGTTGGTTTCATTCCTTTAATGGTTGCTAATGTTATATGAAGTTAGCATGGGCTAAAATAAATGGAGGTATAAACCCATTTCAACCTATATAGCCTAATAAAAAAGTATCTAGTGCCCAATACAAAAAATATTCCCTATAATGAATTATAAAGGACAATAAAGTTATTGTTTCTTGATCATGTTGTCTGTATTTAATCATAGGAGTCGCGGACATCGACGTCTTGCTCCCAGACAAATTAAATAACTTCTTTGCTCACTTTGAGGACAATACAGTGCCACTGACATCCCCGCTACCACTGACACGGCTCGCTCTCCTTCTCCGTGACCAACGTGAGTAAAACATTTGCCGGCCCAGACGGCATCCCTAGCCGGGTCCTCAGAGCATGCGCAGACCAGCTGGCTGATGTGTTTACGGACATAATCAATCCCTATCCCAGTCTGCTGTCCCCACATGCTTCAAGATGGCCACCATTGTTCCTGTTCCCAAGAAAGCTACAGTAACTGAACTAAATGACTATCGCCCTGTCATCATGAAGTGCTTTGAGAGACTAGTCAAAGATCACATCACCTCCACCCTACATGATACCCTAGACCCACTCCAATTTGCTTACCACCCCAATAGGTCCACTGACGATGTAATCGCCATCAAACTGCCCTATCCCATCTGGACAAGAGGAATACCTATGTAAGAATGATGTTCATGGACTACAGCTCAGCATTTAACACCATAGTACCCTCCAAACTTGTCATTAAGCTCGAGACCCTGGGTCTCGACTCCGCCCTGTGCAACTGGGTCCTGGACTTTCTGACACGCCGCCCCCAGGTGGTGAAGGTAGGAAACAACATCTCCACCCCACTGATCCTCAACACTGGGGCCCCGCAAGGGTGCATTTTTAGCCCTCTCCTGTACTCCCTGTTCACCTATGACTGCGTGGCCATGCACGCTTCCAACTCTATCATCAGGTTTACAGTGGTACGCTTTATTACCAACAATGACGAGATGGCCTACAGGGAAGACGTGAGGGCCCTCGGAGTGTGGTGTCAGGAAAATAACCTCTCACTCAACGTCAACAAAACAAAGGAGATGATCGTGGACTTCAGGAAACAGCAGAGGGAGCACCCCCCCCCCCCCCCCCCCCCCCCCAGGGAGCACCCCCCCCCCCCCAACTTCTATCTCAAGGCCATCAGACTGTTAAACAGCAATCACTAACATAGAGATGGAGACATAAATGGACTTAATAAAGGTATCACTAGTCACTTTAAATAACGCCACTTTAATAATGTTTACATATCCTACATTACTCATCTCATAGGTATATACTGTATTCTACTGCATCTTGCCGATGCAGCACAGCCATCGCTCATCCATATATTTATATGTACATATTCTTATTCATTCCTTTACATTTGTGTGTATACGGTAGTTGTTGTGAATTTGTTAGATTACTTGTTAGATATTACTGCATGGTCAAAACTAGAAGCACAAGAATTTCGCTACACTTGCATTAACATCTGCTAACCAAGTGTATGTTACCAATACGATTTGATTTGAGCTCCCACCTCACCCACCTGCGTCTGACATCCCATACTAAGGAAATTACATTTTATTTATAAAAAGTAATCTATTCATTTGGTTTTTTGAACACAATCATTTGTTTACAAGCACGATAGCTATATTTATAGTCCAACATAATTACAAACACAGCATTAGTCACAGCTGGGATGTTACAGGGCATAACCTTATCAAAGCATTATCTATCAACTAGCACAAAGCATGACATATTTATAGGCCAAACGAGCTTGTTTAAATCTTTTTCGATTCAGACATCACAAGAGGATATACATTGCGCAATATATATTTATTTATCTAGTAGGCACTTTCCATAAAACATGAGTTGATTAATATAGAGGATAGAACTTACCATACCGTTACAACACATCATCGTCATAGGCTGCAACGCATCGGCTAAAGGCTATACATCTAGCCAAAAAAACAACCAAAGAACTGTGCTATTTTGGTCCATAACGTGACTTTTGTCTGATCTATCAAAAATCAGTCACATAGATATCAGATACGAAGCAAGTCGTGGGAAAATACGCATCTTCTCAGCAAACCCTGTGCAAACCGTGAAGCGTTTTCTGTCCAAAATTACCAGACATAACGGAGACGAGCGGCTCTCTGAAGCAGCAACTGGCGTTTTATGTTAAGTTTATTACTTTGCCTTTAAGTTCAGAAGGCATCGATCTACCAAGCACCGAAAGCTCCGCCCCTGATATTTTACCTTCAAATCACTCCTGCCACGGACTGCCTGCGAATGTCTCCGGTAACAAAAATCACAATTTCAATTCGCACGATGCTTTCATGTGACGTCTTTTAGCCTACTTGTCTGACTTAATTTGAGCGACTTTTGATGGATGAGGCATATTATATCACAATAATATTCCATGTTGCATCACTTGCAAGAGTTTGCATTTACACGCGGTATGTTGTTTCTGAGCATGTATGTCTGGAGTTGTGGTTACAAATCAAGAATGAATATGAAGCAGGAATTCTATGAGTTAGCCTAATCAATTTAAAAGCATTGAATAATATTTAATTATGAAAGCAATGGACATTATTTAGCTTAATGTTACCTCCAAACAGTTTTAACAACTTGTTGTTATATATTCAAATATAATGTAATTGCAATGTCCTGATAGGGTATTTAATAACCATTTTACTTTTGTGCATAAAAAGCACATTTGCGCATGAAAACGTTCCGTTGTTATATTGGAGTAGGCCTAATATTATGTATCTATAAAAATGTTGAAGATTACATTTGTTGCATGAGAGATGTCATGCATGAAAGACACACCTGAAAAAAAAACCATGTCTGTCATTGTTGTCAATAGTCGACTGACGTGACCTGTCAAAAGACAGGAGTGCTGTTCCCGAAAGTCCACCATTGGCGCGTGACACCCTTTACCGCTGACAGATCCTTTAATTGGACCATCTACCAAAAACTGCTGTTCTTTGCTAGGCACTGGAAAACATCACCAGTCTTTGTGGTTGAAATAAATGTATATTTGAGTTTGTATTTTATATGATTGGTTAAATCAAGCCACCTGAAACACAAACACACAAACTAGAAAGACAAGTGCACTGCACATACATGAACTAAATGCTTAAAACACACACACACACACACACACACACACACACACACACACACACACACACACACACACACACACACACACACACACACACACACACACAGACTGACAACACACAGACTGACAACACACAGGGCCAGTTCTAGCCTTTTGGGGGCCCGGAGCAAGATTCGTTTTTTGGGGGGGGCACCTCACTGCAAAACATTTTAGTAGCCCCTCTCTTGAGGTTTATTTCCAGCAATTCTACTCATTTTGCTATGGGGCGTAGAGAAAATGTTGCAGTTTTAAAGCAAGTTTTCTGCAATTCTATATATTGTGCCATGGGGCGGAGAGACATTTTTGCAGTTTTAAAGCTAATTTCCTGCCATTCTACACACTTAAATAATATATATATTTTATTATCATAAAAAAAAATCTGTATTATTTCCCGCAAACCCTACCACCCCTCCCCCTAATTGGAGTAAACTAATAAACAACACATAGGCTTCTACTTCCAGCTAATACATACTATATACATTTTATGGACAGAATCTATTTAACCTCTCCCATCTATTTCTCATGTCCATCCAGTTAGATTTCTATTTGCCAAATATTTTTAACTGTGCTGTTTCACAAAAGTGCTGATATAAGTTCTGACATACATTTTACAGATGCAGTATATTTTATATTTGTTATCCTGTTGTTATTAGTCCCACCCTTGAGCATACTACCTCAGTTGGCCCGACAAACCAGCGCTCCCGCACATTGGCTAACCGGGCAATCTGAATTGTGTCCCGCCACCCACCACCCGCCAACCCCTCTTTTACGCTACTGCTACTCTCTGTTCATCATATATGCATAGTCACTTTAACCATATCTACATGTACGCACTACCTCAATCAGCCCGACTAACCGGTGCCTGTATGTAGCCTCTCTACTTTTATAGCCTCGCTACTGTATATAGCCTCGCTACTGTTACTTTTCACTGTCTTTTTACTGTTGTTTTTATTTCTTTACTTAGCTATTGTTCACCTAATACCTTTTTTGCACTATTGGTTAGAGCCTGTAAGTAAGCATTTCACTGTAAGGTCTACCTACACCTGTTGTATTCGGCGCACGTGACAAATACACTTTGATTTGATAAACCATGTGCCATGGAATCGGTACATCGAAAATTTCTTCACCACTATTTTGCAATCTGTATGGCACAGCAGTCAATTTTTTGGTCGTTTAAATGAAACTGGTAAAAGAAAATATCACAATTTTTATTAATGCAGGGCCGACAGACAAGTTCCTTACCTTTTCCCCCTTTCTCTTGCCTCTTCCTTTTTGCGCTAATGCTGCTATTAGTTGGTTGTAATTTTGGGCAGACGTTTCCATATATTTTTGGGGGGCCACACAGCCCTACATGTGCTCGCCAGAGGTAGCCTGACTGCCATTAGGTACCGGGATGAGATCCTCAGAGCCCTTGTGAGACCATATGCTGACACATGCACATTTGTGGCCTGCTGGAGGTCATTTTGCAGTGCTCTGGCAGTGCTCCTCCTGCTCAAAGGCGGAGGTAGCGGTCCTGCTGCTGGGTTGTTGCCATCCTACGGCCTCCTCCACGTCTCCTGATGTACTGGCCTGTCTCCTGGTAGCGCCTCCATGCTCTGGACACTACGCTGACAGACACAGCAAACCTTCTTGCCACAGCTCGCATTGATGTGCCATCCTGGATGAGCTGCACTACCTGAGCCACTTGTGTGGGTTGTAGACTCCGTCTCATGCTACCATTAGAGTGAGAGCACCGCCAGCATTCAAAAGTGACCAAAACATCAGCCAGGAAGCATAGGAACAGAGAAGTGGTCTGTGGTCACCACCTGCGCAATCACTCCTTTATTGGGGGTGTCTTGCTAATTGCCTATAATTTCCCCCTTTTGTCTATTCCATTTGCACAACAGCATATGAAATTTATTGTCAATCAGTGTTGCTTCTTAAGTGGACAGTTTGATTTAACAGAAGTGTGATTGACTTGGAGTTACATTGTGTTGTTTAGGTGTTCCCTTTATTTTTTTGAGCAGTGTATAAACTCTAGTCATACTTTATCAAAGGCCTTTTCAAAGTCAGCTATGAATACCAGGCCTGGTTTCACAGACTTTTCATAGTTTTCTATTGTTTCCAGTACTTGTCTTATATTATCTACAATGTATCGTCTATGTAAAAAAAACTGTCAGATTAGGATGAATAATATCTGACAATACCTAATATCTGACAATACCCATTCTATGCGCTAACCATTTTGCAAGAGGCCTCCAATTTTTTTTATGGACTGGATCTTTACATTTACAACTTGGATCCTGTTTCAGTAATAATGAAATCAGACCTTGTTGAGTGTCTGATAATCTACCATTTATGTAGGAGTGGTTAAAACATGCTAACAATGGTCCTCTGAGTACATCAAAAGAGGTTTGGTATACGTCCACTGGTATGCCATCCAGCCCTGGAGTTTTCACGGACTTAAGGGCTTTAATTGCATCAATAAGTTATTCCTTTGTAATTTGGGCTCCACATGAGTCTTCCTGTACAGATGTTAATTTTACATTATTATGTGGGAAAAAATCCGTAAAATTAGTTTCGGTTAGTGGAGATGGAGGAGACTGAAACAAAAACATATGCTTAAAGTACTTTACTTCCTTTTTCAAAATATTGTTTGGTGAATCATGGGTAACTCTGTCATTTGTAACAATTTTTGGTGGCATATTTATGTTGAAGATTAAAAAACAATTTTGGTGCATTTTTCCCCATATTCCATCCAGTTCGCTTTGTTTTTATAATATATTACACTGGATCTTTCTTGAATAAGTACCTCCATTTCTTTTTGTTTTTCGTCTAACTTATTCTGAGCCTCTGTGGTACAGTTTTTATTTATATCTATCTGTACTGTTAGTCCTTCAATTTCCTTTGTTAATATGGACTATTTTCACCTAAATGCTTTTGTTTTAAAGAATTTCCATGTGGAAATTCTGTAAGAGTAATATATATATGCCAATTATGTGATGGTCCGACCGCAATCTGTCCCCTATCAACACTTTTAAAACTTTTGGTACCAGAGAGAGTGACATATGAAGGTAAAAAAAGACGAAAAGCTTGATTGAGCCTCCGCCATTTATATCTCACTATGTCAGGATATTTAAGCCTCCATATATCCACTAGTTCCAATATATCCATGACATTTGTGATTTCCTTAACTGCTTGAGGGTGATCATTTGTAGTGTGAGACCCATAGAGGTATTTTAAACCATTTTATAATCTCCCACCATAATAATAGAGTCTTGTATTGCTTGTAGGGTTGATCAATTATTATACTGTATATATTTTCAATGAACCGTCGATCATCATTATTTGGGCCGTATAGGTTAATGAGCCATATGTGTTTATGGTCCAATAACATATTTAAAATCATCCATCTACCTTGAGGATCTGTTTGGACAATTTGGACATTCGGATCACCCCTTTTGAATTTCTTTGCTCATTGGAGAAACACAGTGTATTTGGAATGTATTTAGACCTCTTGATTTTTTCCACATTTTGTTACGTTACAGCCTTATTCTAAAACATATATTGAATTGTTTATTTTCCTCATCAATCTACACACAATACCCCAGAATGACAAAACAAAAATCTGTTTTCAGAAATGTTTGCAAATGTATTAAAAATAAGAAAATATAATATCACATTTACATAAGTATTCAGACCCTTTACACAGTACTTTGTTGAAGCACCTTCGGCAGCGATTACATCCTTGAGTATTCTTGGGTATGATGCTACAAGCTTGGCAAACCTGTATTTGGGGAGTTTCTCCAATTCTTCTCTTCAGATCCGCTCAAGCTCTGTCAGGTTGGATGGGGAGCATCGCTGTACAGCTATTTTCAGGTCTCTCCAGAGATGTTCGATCGGGTTCAAGTCCGGGCTCTGGCTGAGCCACTCAAGGACATTCAGATACTTGTCCCGAAGCCACTCCTGCGTTGTCTTCACTGTGTGCTTAGGGTTGTTGTCCTGTTGGAAGGTGAACCTTCACCCACGTCTGAGGTCCTGAGCGCTCTGGAGCAGGTTTTCATCAATGATCCCTCTGTACTTTGCTCCGTTCATTTTTCCGTTGATCCAGACTAGGCTCCCAGTCCCGCCTCCCAGATAAGCCTCGCCTTATCTCAGCTCACTGGTCACTATAGCAACATCCACCCGTAGCACGCTCTCCAGCAGGTATATTGCACTCGTTATCCCCACTGCTAATACTTCCTTTGGCCGACTTTCCTTCCAGTTCTCTGCTGCTAATGACTGGAACGAATTGCAAAAATCTCTGAAGCTGGAGTCTTGTATCTCCCTCTCTAACTTTAAGCATCAGCTATCAGAGGATCTTACCGATCATTGTACCTGTACACAGCCAATCTGTAAGTAGCACACCCAACTACCATATCCCCATATTATTACTTACCCTCTTGCTCTTTTGCACCCCAGTATCTCTACTTGCACATCATCATCTGCACATCTATCACTCCAGTATTAATGATACATTGTAATTATTTTAGCCTCTATGGTCTTTTTATTGCCTACCTCCCTACTCTTCTACATTTGCACACACTGTACATAGATTTTTCTATTTTTATTTTATTTTGTGTTATTGACTGTACGTGTAACGATTCTCGTCTGGTGAAGGAGAAGAGGACCAAAATGCAGCGTGTTAAGTGTTCATCATATTTTTAATAACAACTGAACACTACACAAAATAACAACGAGGAGAAAACGAAACAGTTCTGCAAGGTGAACAGACACTAAATAGAAAATAAACACCCACAACCAAAATGGGGCAAATAAGCTACCTAAGTATGATTCTCAATCAGAGACAACGATCGACAGCTGCCTCTGATTGAGAACCATACCAAGCCAAACACAGAAATATAACAACATAGACAAGAACATAGACTACCCACGCCAACTCACGCCCTGGCCAACCTAACACAAAGACATAAAAAAGGAAGTACGTTTGTTTATGTGCAACACTGTGTTGTTATTTTTGTGGCACTGCTTTGCTTTATCTTGGCCAGGTCGCAGTTGTAAATGTGAACTTGTTCTGAACTGGCCTACCTGGTTAAATAAAGGTGAAATAAAATAAAAAAATATCATATCGTAGTGAGAATGACTGACAAAATCAATGGGGGACCCCTGGAAGTCAGGGCCCCTGGGCACGTGCTCTGCGTGCCCTGTCGGTATTCGGACATGTTTACTACAAGTTTAGATTGCTGAACAAAAAGAAACTGCTGATGCACAACACAATTTCAAAATGACACCTGGTGTATTCTACTATTCTTACATTCGTGTTAAATTGAGACCACGACTGAGTTCCCCCAAAAATGTAAAAGCACTTATGTTGCTTATTGCTGGAACCGGCCCTGCACACACTCTTGTTATGTCACACACTTTCTATCCCCACATAAACACTCTCTCTTTCCCCCAATAAACACACACTCTCACAAACACCATGACACATGCACACACCATCTCAATGTGGTCACCATTCCAGTTTGGTAGTACACATGTGGTTATTGATTTCTTCCCTCCCTCCCCTCTCTCAATCAGTGGCGGTCAGTACCGTTTATGATGAGGAAGGACGATTTTTTTATTTTCATGAGCATGGCCTTATTTCTATTACAGCATGTTGGATGACTCATTCATATTCCATTCACCCAGTTCAATGTAAAATCGATAGGTTTAGGCTACTACATGATACTCAACCTAGCCTATGAATGAATGTTTACAACGTAGGTTGAGAAAAACATTTGAGTGACACATGGACAGACAGTGACACATTCAATACCAGCTTGCACACTCTTGCCTGCATCTAGCTTATCTAGGGTGTAATCATTAGTCCAACAGTTGCAAACGAGAGTTTCTATTGGACAAATTCAGGTATTTCTATCCCTGTTTCGTTTTCTTCCGTTTAAGAAACACAGTTCACTTTCATAGTAGCCACGTTGTATTCCTTCTCGCCTCAATGCACTCTACTCCTGTCACCTTTTCCCTTCATTTGTGGAATACAATGCACAACACCTCACCTGTATGGTGACCAGGCGAAAACTTTTTCAAGCCAAACCATGTCATAACCGCTACACACAGCCTACATCGTTGTCCCCATATTTGCTAAAGTAACGTCCTACTCAACATAGCTAATAGAACTAAGGTGTTAGTAAACCCACTACAACCATGCAGTAAAGTTACAGTGTATAGTCAGCAAGCAGTTACAACAGCGGTGGCAATAAATTAATAAAACCAAAAGCTTACCTTGACTTGGAAGAGTTCCAGTGTTGTGTTCGATAGTCATAGCCAGCTACTGTTGACTAACCCCATTCTGTACAATTTGCAATACCGCGGCATTCAAACGAGGCTGCAACGAAAACTAATGGGACTGTAGCGACTGTGTTGGCATCAAAATCTGGGGTGTGAACTATGTTTCTATTCAAGCATTGATTGACATGGTAATGGCACGATAGTAAAAAAAAACTGACCTCTCCGACGCTGTACGTTAAATTGTGACGTGTCATGACGTAGCATACGGCACGCATAAACCAACTCATTCTGTGTCGTACAGCCTCTCTCCACCAGGTGTAGCGTTTCTCTCGCAGATTAAAAACAAAAAACAGACAGGGACAGGGGGGATACCTAGTCAAATGTACAACTTTGAATGCATACATTTTTTTTGCGTCATCACTGCAAGGCATCATGACTCTCGAAAGCTGCAACAGCCGCTGTTTACTTCTGAAGATAACTTTAGCGCCGCCCTAAAAACCTGATTCAAATTCGACACAAACTTTCAAATAGGTATGTAATGACACATTATATACACTCTTTATAGTGTTTTATTTACATTTTAGAGGTGATAAGCTGGACAGATCGGGTGAGAAAAGTTGTTTCCCCACATGGCTCATCTCCCCCTTTCCCTATCACGCAATAGGTTTCGTTTCCCCATGCGCCATTTTTAAAAAGACCCAACGGAGCTCATTGCCTTCTTGAATCATGCAGAGACGGGCATCATCAAGGGCTCGTCATTGATTCTGCTGGAAAGGGGAGAAATTGTGCTTTACAATGATATTGATATTACAGTTGACCTGGAGGTATTATGTTTTTTTGGGGCGCTAAAATAAGGTAAATTGTACGTTACAGTGCGATGTGCAAATGTGCGTTAGCTAACTATAGCTAACATAGCATCCCTCTGTTTGATCTGGGTGTTTGAGTAGGCTAAACAAGCCAGCTGCATTTGCTAGCTAAGTAAGTGAAACTGAAAGTGAAAACATTTGACGAAATCGCTCTTTCTTGCTTCTCCTTCATTTTTGAAGAAATTAATTTGTCTTTCTCTCTCTTTGAGTCAACTACTTACCATGTTATATGCACTGCAGTGCTTGCTAACTGTTGCTTATGCTTTCAGCACTAGATTCATTATCTGATCTTTTGAATGGGTGAACAAAATATCAGTTCCTGCTGCAAGAGCTCTGATAGGTCGGAGAACGTCCTCCGGAAGTTCTCATAATTATTGTGTAAGTCTATGGATCGGGGTGAGAACCAAGAAGCCCCCTAGGTTTTGTATTGAAGTCAATGTACCAAGAGGAGGACGGAAGATAGCTGTCCCCCGGCTACACCATGGTGCTACCCTACAGAGTGCTGTTGAGGCTACTGTAGACCTTCATTGCAAAGCAGTGTGTTTTAATTCATTATTTGGTTATGTGATTATATCTAGTATAGTTTTATCTAAAAATGGTAACTTTTTCAATGTTTAACTTAAAAAGAAAAATGAAATTCACTGAGGAGGATGGTCCTCCCCTTCCTCCTCTCAGGATCCTCCACTGCTCTCAATACATCTCTAAGAGAAGAGAAAAGAAGCGGCCTGGCTTCCCAGGCATTGTTAAGATGCAGCGGCGCTTCTCTCTCCTTCTGAGGAGAGCCGAGCAGGCAGAACATCTGAGACACCGCTGCAATAGCCGTGCTGCCTTAGATCTGCTATATCTGCATGATTCTCCCATCACTCCCTTCCACACCACTTCCAAGCTGAGGTGGGGAGGGAGGGAGAGTGGAGAAGAAAGGGAGGGCGTAGAGGTAGCTTGGTGAGGTGTGTGTGTGTGAGAAAGAGAGACTGCATGCAGAATTTTGCTAAAATATCCTCCATGTACAGCACAACACACCAAATAATGCAGGTAGAGCAAAATTAGGCTAATACTCGCTAATTACCCAAATCCAGAAAATAACTGTTATATTATACAACCACCTAAGAGGAAGCGATTCCCAAACCTACCATACCAAAGCCATCACCTACAGAGAGATTAACCTTGAGAAAAGTCCACTAAGCAAGCTGGTCCTGTGGCTCTGTTCATAAACACAGACCCCACAGAGCCCCAGGACAGCAACAGCATCACAATAGATCCAACCAAATCATGAGAAAACAAAAAGATAATTACTTGACACATTGGAAAGTATTCACAAAAAAACTGAGCAAACTACAATGCTATTTGGCCCTTTGGTACACAGTGGCAGAATACCTCAAATAGAAAACAATACACAAAAGAAAACAAGAAGCAGAAATTATACTGACATTTGAAATACAGTTAAAGGTGGAGCTGATGAACTCTGCAGCTTACGTGACCATACTGTATTTGAAAGATATGAAAGCCTTGACTATGTTTTTAATTTTATTTTACCAGGTAAGTTGACTGAGAACACGTTCTCATTTGCAGCAACAACCTGGGGAATAGTTACAGGGGAGAGGAGGGGGATGAATGAGCCAACTGTAAACTGAGGATTATTAGGTGACCATGATGGTTTGAGGGTCAGATTGGGAATTTAGCCAGGACACCAGGGTTAACACCCCTACTCTTACAATAAGTGCCATGGGATCTTTAATGACCTCAGAGAGTCAGGACACCTGTTTAACGTCCCATCCGAAAGACGGCACCCTACACAGGGCAGTGTCCCCAATCACTGCCCTGGGGCATTGGGATATTTTTTAGACCCGAGGAAAGAGTGCCTCCTACTGGCCCTCCAACACCACTTCCAGCAGCATCTGGTCTCCCATCCAGGGACTGACCAGGACCAACCCTGCTTAGCTTCAGAAGCAAGCCAGCCGTGGTATGCAGGGTGGTATGCTGCTGGCATATGTACAGACTCAGTAAGATAGCCTTGCTATTGAGAAAGGCCGCCGTAGACAGACAGGCTCTCTCTCCCTCAAGAGACGACAGGCTATGTGCACACTGCCCACAAAATGAGGTGGAAATTGAGCTGCACTTCCTGACCTCTTGCCAAATGTATGACCATACTAGAGACACATATTTCCCCCAGATTACACAGAACCACAAAGAATTTGAAAAACAAATCCACTTTTGAAAAGCTCATATCTATTGGGCGAAATACCACAGGGTGCAATCATTCATGCTGCCACAAAAGGGCAACCAGTGACGAACAAACACCATCGTAAATTCAACCCATATGTCTATTTATTTTCCCTTAACTATTTGCACATCGTTACAACACTGTATATAGACATAATATGTCATTTGAAATGTTTTATTCTTTTGGAATTTGTGTGAGTGTAATGTTTACTGTGCATTTTGTGAATTGTTTTTTTCACTTTTGTTTATTATGTATTTCACTTGCTTTGGCAATGTCAACATAGTTCTCCTATGCCAATGAAGCCCTTTAAATTGACAATTGAATTTAGAGAGAGAGAGAGTAGGGGTCTGAGGTGTGAATCAGGTGGATAATTTTGAAATGATTTACAATGTTAAACAGAAATATGTTTACTATGAAAGGGATGCAATAGATAAATAGCTTTGTGGTTTGACAATCAGACGTACTCTACATTGGATAGTCGTGCACTACATCGCATGCGTGTTATAACACATGCACTACATACAAATAACTTGTATGTACAGTATATGTCAACTGATATGCAAGAAAACATTAAATTGATAGATGTGACTGAATGTAGGCCAATAGTATAGGTCTCTCTTTTTTCTCATTTTTTGTCTGTGCAGGAGCAGTTTTTTCTAGATTCTTATTTTAAAGATGTCCTTCAGAAATATATTTTTTTACTTTAAAAAGGGAATATCCCAAATTTAAATATATCAAAGTACACACACTAAAGCGTAAAGAAAATAATTTTTTTTAGCAATTTTTTTTTTTTTGTTGACAACTGCAAACTTCAAGGGGTTGGTCTGATGGGAATCCGTGATGTCATCGGCCACGCCCTTGCTTGAGGAACAATAGAGGAGCAACACATATCAAAAGAGCATCCCCCGGCCCCTCCACTTGTGCGATGTCATGACATACCTGAATCACCTATAGAGATGTGCCTTTTGTTAAGCAAATCAGGTGTTAAATTAGGGGGAGACTAGTGTCCCTTTAAATGTATGTAGTTCTGTCCTTGAGCTGTTCTTGTCTATTATTGTCCTGTATTATGTCATGTTTTATGTTTTGTATGGACCCCAGGAAGAGTAGTTGCTGTTTTTGCAACAACTAATGAGGATCCTGATTCTCACATTGACCAGTGGAAATGAATTTCTACTCAAGACATTGGAAGCTATTGTGAGACCAATGTGTGACTAACATAACCTAATGGATAGAATACAATAAGTAAATAATGACATAGCACAACAAAATGATATGTTATTTGTTTGTCTATTTGTCAATGTCATTTCTTGTTTTTATAGCAAAATAGTTCATATTTCCACTGTTTCCTGATTGTAGTGTATAGCCCTTATATACATTATGGGGCAGTTGGCTTTTAAAATGTACACACATTTTATTTACACCTGAAAAGTGTATATATATTAAAATGTAATCAGAATAGTTCAGAGGTAGTTTAAGAATCAATCCATCAATCAAATGAGAAATTAATATCATGTGCATAGACAAATATTCAATATGTTCTTATTCTAAACACTAAAACTAATTTTTAAGTGCCCTAGACTTTATTTTTGTTTGGTACAGAATTCAGATCAGAAAATAATTTGACGAAGATTAATATCCTCAACATTACAGACATTTTTAAGACAGAAATAGTTTCCCCCATGTTGTAGGCTTGTCACAAAGACACGCATGTACTATTTGACCGGGCGCTTTAGCGCAGTGAGTCTCATGAGAGCATTCCAGTTTGGTAAAGTCAGTTTGGAATTTGAATAGCACAGAAGAACCGCCTCTGTCTGATAGGGCCTGATCATCTCATATGGGTGGAGTTTGCATGTCAATCAATGGCGAACGCGGGTCCCTATTGGCGCAAGCCGTTGTGGGCAGACTCCTCGAAATATATATACTCCGGCAATGTGTGCCTACCAAATGATTTCTTGCTCGCTTACAGAGGGAAGCGGACAGCCGTGTTCAATGTTTCACCACAGAGCTGACTTAGCCTTCGCCCCCAATAGAAATATCGTGACTTCCACTGAGAGAAAGTCGCTTTTCTGCGTCAGAGACGAGCGGGAAACGACTAGATCACCATCATGATCAACACGATGGAGTGTGCAGTGGATGCACAAAGTCTAATATCTATTTCCTTACGGAAGATCCACAACTCCAGGACGCAGAGAGGAGGCATCAAGCTGCACAAAAACCTCCTGGTGTCCTATGTGTTGAGGAACGCCAGGCAGGTCTACATGAACGAGAAGTACGCGGAGATTTACAGGATGCAGCAGTACGAAGAGGTGATGACCGTCTGCAACGAGATCCAGGAGTTAAACCCGCTGGATTTGGCCGAGGATTGTGAGGAGCAGAGGGGGGACTGCTGCGGCAACGGCGGGGTGAGCGAGCCGGCGAGTCTGTGTTGCGCTCTGCTGCCAGTGAGCCAACTAGTAGCAGTGCAGTCAGCGCATATGCAAACCCCCTCCGCCTGCTCCGCGCCTCTCTCTCTCCAAAGCGACGAGGTCTGCAAGGAGACAGAGCCCTCGTTTTACCAGAGCTGTTGTGCGGAGGCTTACCCTGTATCGAATTGCGAGTTTTCCCCGGTGAACAACTTACACTGCAACAAAACGACGGTGCTCGATTTGGACACGCACGTAGTGACTACTGTGGAGAATGGGTACCTTCACCAGGACTGCTGCGCGTCTCTCCAACAGTGCTGCCAGGGCGCACAGTACTCAGGCAAGAAACGCAAGGTTGACTTTGAATATTATATATCCGATATTGAGGAGGTACCGGATTTTACGCCGTGTAAAAGAGCGAAATTTGAGGATTGTTCCTATGCAAATTCGGAACACTTGGACACTTCGAACATTTCCAATCTGATCTCGATCTTCGGTTCGGGGTTTTCGGGGCTGGTGAGCAGACAGGCGGACTTAGAGCAAGCCTTAGCCTTGAACGGACAGTTCTGTAGCAAACAAGCCCTATCGAGTCTTGGGGCATGGACTAGAGCTATAGTAGCCTTTTGACTCCATGGTAAACTAGAATGAAACACTTTATGAAATTGTACAAAGTATAAATCAAATCAGCTTTATTTTTTTGCAGGAAAGGGTATTTAAACATTGAACCGTTTGTTTGTTGACTTTCGTTTTCACAGGGAGGGAGAGAAAGGTTGTTGCCTGTGATGGGCAAGCTTTAATTTTAAACCGAAAATGTCTACATAACACATTTTACATAATAGTTGTGCATTTTATCTAACGAAGTTGATTTCGTTGCCTTAAACCCAACGCCTGGTAGCTGGTACTGGTGTTGCTAACATTGAAAGTGGTTGAATGTCTAGATCGCGGATTATGTTGTTGATCACTCCAGAACAGTTTTGAACACAATGTCTCGTTTTTAAAGACACTACACAAGTAGTGTGACTGAATAGCAATCATATAATGTAGCCCCAGCTCAACCTAACTGGAAAAGTGTGGCCATGGATGGCTTTGCAAAATGCTTTTGTTGTGCGTCGCGGTTTCATTCGGCAAATAACTAACAGAAAGCTGTAACAGGCTATGTATACACAAGCACGGTTGTGTTGAACTTGGTTATCATGTCGCTATCTCTGGGTTGATATTTAAACCTTGTGTATAGAAACTCTTATTCTAAGCACATCAGTGGTAGGCTATGTTACATGGGAACTATGTGGTACATTCTGACCACATATACATTGACAGGTGAAGGCGCAATGGTTCAGACTTAAATTTCCCTATCAAACTCCTGGGTGCATTAACTCTGAACCAGCTTGCTGTGTCTCCATCGATCTGGTAGTTGTACCCAACGTCCCACCTCACCTCTGATCAGAACCATTAATTAGGTCACTCCAACTCCCAGAGTGCATGTGTAATCTAATAAATCCAGGTAGTTTTTGACAGTTTTGTTTGTTGAGCGCCCCCCTCCCACTTAACCTATAACAAAAAGTTATTGATCAAGCGTTCACAGTAATTCATGATGCCAACATGGCTTGGTTTTGTGAGTTTTTGTTTTATTTTCTTAAATCTTATGACCTTTTGTTCTAAAAAGGCAAACTCCTGATTTAGCCACACATCCACACATTATAAGCACTATGTGTACTGAAAGATGTTTCCAGGCGTCCTCTTCATATTTTGTTTGTATTCTTGTATTTTTGTGCATATTAAATTGTATATCACCGGGTAAAACTGTTTAAGAACATATTTGTTAAATTTATAATCTTAATAAAAAATTGAAAACAATCAACTCTCCTTGATTTATTGTTTGAATGGCACATGCTGGTCAAATGTTATTTCCTATAAGGGAGTGAGGTTGGCCTGTTTGGTAACCGGTGTTACAAAAGAACTGATATGCTGCATAGGCCTACACCACATTATCTTCTCACATCATTGTAGACCAGGAAGACCTGGTTATCAACACAAAGATATCCATGAAATATATCATGTATTTCGGGCTACTACATTTAATTCCAAGAAACTCATAGTATAGCCAACACTTTTGTATAGCTAGACCTTTTTTGGACTATTATTTACAGCATTACTGTTATTGATGGGGCATCCATGTTTAAATGTAAAAAAAAGAAAAAGAAAAGTAGCCTGCTATGAGTTGTTACAACGTTACAACTTGGTTGTTACAACGTTACAACTTGGTTGTTACAACCATGTGGCGTGCAATGCTGTAAGAACAATGAAGGATATTTAATATCTAATAGAGATCGATTTTTAAACTGGATTACTTGAGAAAAGGCAGTGGCTCATTTCTAGTCCCAAACTCACATAGGACTGTCTGTGCTTGGTTAGTTAGTGCACGCTCTAGCTGACTGAGACTCTGCTGTGCGCGTGCACATTTTTTTGCCCGACATTTCCCCCAAACTTGCAGTCGTGTTATCTCTGCTATATGCCACTTGGTGGTGTTCTTCGAAATCAATGAATGAAGGTATTAGAAAGCCTTTGTAGCGGCACCTCGGGCTGACCTCGGCGTCGCTGCTTCTCCTCCCTCGCCACCCCTCCCCCCAACAGTCATCCACCCCGCTTCCCACCCCTCCTCCTGTCTCCCTCGTTTTTATTCCAACCCGAAACCTCTCGACTCCTCTCAATTTAACATACCGCAGTACGTTCAACACGTCAACGCAGCTATGGTTTAGCCAAACCTACTCTTTCAAGTCTCCGTTGCTGGCACTGTTTGCCATTTGCCTTTGGGCATATTAATTTGGTATAGGTAGGTCGTAAATAGAAAGCTTAACTAACTCTGCGCGTCGGTTTTCTTACATTAGACTATTATTTAGCATGATTTGTCGAAACTACGACAAATAATGGAAGATCTACAATGCTTTTTATAGACTAGGTTACAGTTAATTTAGATATTTTTGACAAACTGTTAATGGACATTTGATTGTGCTTTTTTATTATCTGGAGCATTAGGTCGCTATAGACGGGTTTCATCTCCAGAAAGCGATGATGGAAAATAATTGTATATAATAAACCTTTAAAATGAGTGTTCTTCTCCCACTGCAACAAATTAGGATTCGTTTAGTGGTGTAGAGCGAGCTCCTCCGCGTGGATTCCAAAGGAATAGCATCTATCGCATAAATAATTCTAAAGATTGGTGCTGTCAGAGAATGTGGTTTCACGTTACAATGACACAACTGGCCTTATTATTTATTTATTTTTTATTTGGATCCTCATTAGTCCAGTTGAGAGATTAAATTATTTTCCATTTTATGGTACAAGTATCAAACTTGGTACACTACTACTAGATACATTAAGGAACATTTTAAAGATTGGAGACAGTCTGGGAAGCCTGTCAGTCAACCAGGGCGGCCATTTTAATAAAATGGCTGCCATCCGGATTCCCTTCTGGAAGAAAATAGGGTAAAATCGTTCCAAACAGTATAAAAAATGACTTTGTAATGTTATCTACACACTACATGAACCCCAGAGATAATATAGACAATCATTTGGATAGTAAAGTACTCTTAAGACCTTAATAGGGGGCATGTTGAGGTTATTTTGACCATATTCCAGCAGCTACCTGAACAAATTGTGGACTTTATGATAGAGACACCAAATTTCACACACAGCGAAGGCATATTTAAATAAGTATTTTTGGCAATAGTGCGATCACAGATTTTGTCCATTAACCCTCTGGTTGCCATTTCTATGCAAAGGATGTGGATCACAGACAGGCAGGTGAAGGTTCGTCCAGTTAACTTTGTACAAACATTTTTGTGCCAGGTGAACAATAAGACACCACAACAAAAAGATAAGGCAGCTAGCTGGTAGATACGCAAATTAAACATTTAAGATGTATGTTGCAATGGCTAGCTAACATGTACAGCTGTGCTGGGATGAAGTTGAGGTAAACAAATCTTTGTCTCTTGGCAGGCCACATGATCAGGCCATTAGATCACTTGGTCAGACCAGCTGTGTGAACTTAACGCTACCCTGACAGAAGGCCGCTTTACCCGAGTGCATGGTCTAAAACCCCTCCACCCTCCCCATCCTTATTGGTGTCATCGGCGTTGATGATCACAGCACAGCAGTCGCTCCAATAGGTAGGGGTGAATATAAGGTGATGCCGACCGCTCTGCTCAGCCTCCTCGCTTTAATTAATCAGCAGCAAGCCGCACACATTTCAGGGGCCACTCTTCTGTGCAGAACCCGACAGTGGTGAGGCAAAAATTGAGAACGAATTTGCGTGGAGAATTCAGATTAGCTGCAGAGGTTGGAAAAAGAGAAAGAGTGAATTAATGTTGAATGTTTACATTTAACTATAAACTTAGGAATAACTGGCTGGACCTATCTGTATCCCTATATATCCTTGGTGTCACATGCGCCAAACACAACAAACACAACCTTACCGTGAAAGGCTTACTTACAAACCAACAATGCAGTTCAAGAAATAGAGTTAAGAAAATATTTACTAAATAAACTAAAGTAAAAAATAACATAACAATAATGAGGCTATATACAGGGGGTACCGGTACTGAGTCAATGTGCGGGGGTACATGTTAGTCAAGGTAATTTGTACATGTAGGTAGGGGTGAAGTAACTATGCATAGATAATAAACAGTGAGTAGCAGTAGAGTAAAAACAAATGTGAATAATCTGGGTGGCCATTTTATTAATTGTTCAGCACTCTTGGGGGTAGAAGATGTTAAGGAGCCATTTAGACCTAGACTTTGCGCTCCTGTACCGTTTGCCGCACGGTAGCAGAGAGAACAGTACAGTACTTGGGTTACAGGAGCCTTTGACAATTTTTTGGACATTCCTCTGACACCGCCTAGCATATAGGTCCTGGATGGCAGGAAGCTTGGCCCCAGTGATGTACTGGGCTGTACGACCTACTCACTGTAACTGTTGGATGCCGAGCAGTTGCCATACAAGGCTGTGATGCAACCGGCCAGGATGCTCTTGATGGTGCAGCTATAGAACTTTTTGAGGATCCATGTTACCCATGCCAAATCTTTCAGCCTCCTGGGGGGAAAAAGGCATTGTCGTGCCCTCTTCACAACTTTCTTGGTGTGTTTGGACCATGATAGTTTGTTGGTGATGTGGACACCAAGGAACTTGAAACTCGACCCGCTCCACTCCAGACCCGTTGATGTGAATGGGGGCATGTTCGGCCATCCTTTTCCTTTAGTCCACGATCATCTCCTTTGTCTTGCTCACGTTGAGGGAGAGTTTGTTGTCCTGGCACCACACTGCCAGGTCTCTGACCTCCTCCCAATAGTCTGTCTCATTGTTGTTGGTGTCGTCAGCAAACTTAATGATGGTGTTGGAGTCGTGCTTGGCCACGCAGTTGTGGGTGAACAGGGAGTACAGGAGGGGACAGAGCACGCACCCCTGAGGGGCCCTCCGAGTTGAGGATCAGCGTGGCAGATGTTTTGTTAACTACCACATGGGTGCGGCCCGTTACGAAATCCAGGATCCAGTTGCTGAGGGAGGTGTTTTGTCCCAGGATCCTTAGCTTAGTGATGAGCTTTGTGGGCACTATGGTGTTGACCACTAAGCTGTAGTCAATGAACAGCATTATCACGTAGGTGTTCCTTTTGTCCAGGTGGGAAAGGGCAGTGTGGAGTTAGCGTCATCTGTGGATCTGTTGGGGCGGTATGCGAATTAGAGTGGGTCAAGGGTTTCAGGAATGATGATGTTGATGTGAGCCATGACCAACCTTTCAAAGCACTTCATGGCTACTGGCGTAAGTGTTACGGGCGGAAGTCATTTAGGGAGGTTACCTTCACTTTCTTGGGAACAGGTGGTCTGCTTGAAACATGTAGGTGTTACAGACTCAGTCAGGGAGATGTTGAACATTTCAGTAAAGACACTTGCCAATTGGTCAGTGCATGCTCTGAGTACATGTCCTGGTAATCCGTCTAGCCCCGTGTACTTGTGAATGTTGATCTGTTTAAAGGTCTTGCTCATATCGACTACGTAGAGCGTGAACACAGTCGTCCGGAACAGATGGTGCTCTCATGCGTGCTTCAGTATTGCTCTAACTGGAAGCGAGCATAAAAGGCTTTTAGCCCATCTGGTAGGCTCTGTGCAGCTCGCGGCTGTGTTTCCCTTTGTAGTCCGTTATAGTTTGCAAGCCCTGCCACATCCGACGAGCATCAGAGCCGGTGTAGTAGGATTCAATCTTAGTCCTGTATTGACGCTTTGCCTGTTTGTTGGTTCGTCTGAGGGCATAGCGGGATTTATTTTAAGCGTCCAGATTAGTGTCCCTGTCCTTGAAAGCAGCAGCACTAGACTTTAGCTCAGTGTGGATGTTGCCTGTAATCCATGGCTTCTGGTTTGGATATAGAGTTGAAGTCGGAAGTTTACATACACTTAGGTTGGAGTCATTAAAACTCGTTTTCAACCCCTTCACAAATTCCTTGTTCACAAACTATAGTTTTGGCAAGTTAGTTAAGACATCTTCTTTGTTCATTGACACAAGTACTTTTTCCATCAATTGTTTACAGACAGATTATTTCACTTATAATTCACTGTATCACAATTCCAATGGGTCAGAAGTTTACATACACCAAGTTGACTGTGCCTTTAAACAGCTTGGAAAATTCCAAAAAATGATGTCATGGCTTTAGAAGCTTCTGATAGGCTAATTGACATCATTTGAGTCAATTGGAGGTGTACTAGTGGATGTATTTCAAGGCCTACCTTCAAACTCAGTGCCTCTTTGCTTGACATCATGGGAAAATCAAAAGAAATCAGCCAAGACCTCAGAAAAAAAATTGTAGACCTCCACAAGTCTGGTTCATCCTTGGGAGCAATTTCCAAACGCCTGAAGGTACCATGTTCATCTGTACAAACAATAGTATGCAAGTATAAACACCATGGGACCACGCAGCCGTCATACCGCTCAGGAAGGAGACGCGTTCTGTCTCCTAGAGATGAACGTACTTTGGTGCGAAAAGTGCAAATCAATCCCAGAACAACAGCAAAGGACCTTGTGAAGATGCTGGAGGAAACAGATACAAAAGTATCTATATCCACAGAAAAATAAGTCCTATTTCGACATAACTTGAAAGGCCGCTCAGCAAGGAAGAAGCCACTGCTCCAAAACCTCCATAAAAAAGCCAAACTACGGTTTGCCGTTGCACATGAGGATGAAGATCGTACTTTTTGGAGAAATGTCCTCTGGTCTGATGAAACAATAATAGAACTGTTTGGCCATAATGACCATCGTTATGTTTGGAGGAAAAAGGGGGAGACTTGCAAGCTGAAGAACACCATCGCAACAGTGAAGCAAGGGGGTGGCAGCATCATGTTGTGGGGGTGCTTTGCTGCAGGAAGGACTGGTGCAATTCAAAAAATAGATGGCATCATAAGGATGGAAAATTATGTGAATTTATTGAAGCAACATCTCAAGACATCAGTCAGGAAGTTAAAGCCTTGTCGCAAATAGGTCTTCCAAATGGACAATGACCCCAAGCATACCTCCATAGTTATGGCAAAATGACTTTAGGACAACAAAGTCAAGGTATTGGAGTGGCCATCACAAAGCCCTGACCTCAATCCTATAGAAAATCTGTAGGCAGAACTGAAAAAGCGTGTGCGATCAAGGAGGGCTACAACTGACTCAGTTACACCAGCTCTGTCAGGAGAAATTGGCCAAACTTCACTCAACTTACTGTGGGAAGCTTGTGGAAGGCTACCCGAAACGTTTGACCGAAGTTAAACAATTTAAAGGCAATGCTACCAAATACTAATTGAGTGTATGTAAACTTCTGACCCACTGGGAATTTGATGAATGAAATAAAAGCTGAAATTAATCATTCTCTCTACTATTATTCTGACATTTCACATTCTTAAAATAAAGTGGTGATCCTAACTGACCTAAGAAAGGGATCTTTGCTCTGATTAAATGTCAGGAATTGTGAAAAACTGAGTTTTAATGTATTTGGCAAAGGTGTATGTATATTTCCGACTTCAACTGTATACGTATGGTCACTATCGGGACGACGTCGTTGATGCACTTATTGATGAAGCCGGTGACTGAGGTTGTATACTCCTAAATGCCATTGGATGAATCCCGGAACATAGGAGGGGCAAAATGTTGGGTTTACAAACCAAGCTCACATGCAATAAGGGATCCACAACCATACAACTAAATGTCCACCGGCACATCCAGAAGAGGACTGGCCACCTCTCACAACCTGGTTCCTCTCTAGGTTTCTTCTTAGGTTCTGGCTTTTCTAGGGAGTTTTTCCTATCCATTGTGCTTCTACACCTGCATTGCTTGCTGTATGGGGTTTTAGGCTGGGTTTCTGTACAGCACTTTGTGACATCAGCTGATATAAGAAGGGCTTTATAATTAAATTTGATTGATTGATTTTTGTAAGGTGAACCTTTACCCCCCAGTCTGAGGTCCTGAGCACACTGGATTAGGTTTTCATCAAGGATCTCTCTGTACTTTGCTCAATTCATCTTTCTCTCGATCCTGACTAGTCTCCCAGTCCCTGCTGTTGAAAACATCCCCACAGCATGATTCTGCCACAACCATGCTTTACCAAAGGGATGGTTCTAGGTTTCCTCCAGACGTGACGCTTGGCATTCATGCCAAAGAGTTCAACCTTGGTTTCATCAGACCAGAGAATCTTGTTTCTCGTGGTCTGAAACCTTTAGTTGCCTTTTGGCATACTCCAAGTGGGCTGTAATGTGCCTTTTACTGAGGAGTG
This sequence comes from Salvelinus fontinalis, assembly GCF_029448725.1. NCBI lineage: Eukaryota > Metazoa > Chordata > Actinopteri > Salmoniformes > Salmonidae > Salvelinus > Salvelinus fontinalis. The sequence goes on from NC_074674.1 coordinate 13,132,936, forward strand.
GCTTCCGTCTGGCCACTCCACCATAAAGGCCTGATTGCTGGAGTGCTGAAGAGATTGTTGTCCTTCTGGAAGGTTCTCCCATCTCCACAGAGGGACTTTGGATGTCTGTCTGAGTGAACATCCGGTTCTTGGTCACCTCTCTGACCAAGACCCTTCTCCCCCTGATTGCTCAGTTTTTCCGGGGGGGGGGGGGGGGGGGGGGGGCAGCACGCTCTAGGAAGAGTCTTGGTGGTTCCAAATCTCTTCCATTCATGAGTGATGGAGGCCACTGTGTTCTCGCGCACCTTCAATGCTGCAGACATTTTTGGTACCCTTTCCCAGATCTGTGCCTTGACACAATCCTGTTTCGGAGCTCTACGGACAATTCCTTTGACCTCATGGCTTGGTTTTTGCCCTGACATGCACTGTCAACTGTGGGATCTTATAAAGACATGTGTGTTCCTTTCCAAATCATGTCCAGTCAATTGAATTTACCACAGGTGGACTCCAATCAAGTTGAAGAAATATTTTGGGCATGATCAATTGAAACAGGATGCACCTGAGTCTCATGGCAGAGTCTGAATACTTATGTAAATACGGTATTTCAGTTTTTTATTATTAATACATTGGCAAAAATGTAAAAAATAATGTTTTTCCTTTGTCATTATGTGCTATTATGTGTAGATTGATGTGGATTTTTAAAATCCATTTTAGAATAAGGATGCAGCGTATCAACATGTGTAAAAAGCCAAGGGGTCGGAATACTTTCGAATGCACTGTAATGTGCAAAGGGAATATTCATTTCCTTTTTAATTTGTAACCCTATTGCGGTTGAATAAGTTCGTTGAGAACCATGTTGACATTTTCAAAACCAGCCACCAGCTTCTAGTTCCATGAAATAATAACCGAACACCAAAATGATTGATCCCACCACAGTGTCCGATTTCAAAAAGGCTTTACGACGAAAGCACAACATATCATTATGTTAGGTCAGCACCTATTCACAGAATAACACAGCCATTTTTCCAGCCAAAGAGAGGAGTCGCAAAAAGCAGAAAGAGAGATCAAATTAATCACTAACCTTTGATGATCTTCATCAGATGACACTCATAGCACTTCATATTACACAATACATGTATGTTTTGTTCGATAAAGTTCATATTTATATAAAAAAATGTCAGTTTACATTGGTGCGTTATGTTCAGTAATGTTTTGCCTCCAAAACATCCGGTGATTTTGCAGAGAGCCACATCAATTTACAGAAATACTCATAATAAATATTGATAAAAGATACAAGTATTATACATGGAACTTTAGATAAACCTCTCCTTAATGCAACCGCTGTGTCAGATTTCCAAAAAACGTTACGGAAAAAGCACACCATGCTATAATCTGAGTACAACACTCAGAGCCAAAACAAGCCATGAAGATATGTGCCATGTTGTGGAGTCAACAGTTGTCAGAATAGCATTATAAATATTCACTTACCTTTGATGGTCTTCATCAGAATGCACTCCCAGGAATCCAAGTTCCACAATAAATGTTTGATTTGTTCCATAAAGTCCATAAATTATGTCCAAATACCTCCTTTTTGTTCGCGCGTTCAATACACAATCCAAACTCACGAGGCGCGGGCAAGTCCATGCGAAAGTTCAGACGAAAAGTCATATTACAGTTCGTAGCAACATGTCAAACGAAGTATAGAATCAATCTTTAGGATGTTTTTAACATAAATTTCAATAATGTTCCAACCGGAGAATTCCTTTGTCTTCAGAAATGCAATGGAACGCAAGCTAACTCTCTCACGTGAACGCGCCTGGTCAGCTCATGGCACTCTGCCAGACCCATGACTCAAGGAGCCCTCATTCCCCCCTCATTCACAGTAGAAGCATCAAACAAAGTTCTAAAGACTGTTGACATCTAGTGGAAGCCTTAGGAAGTGCAAAATGACCAATATCCCACTGTATCTTCGATAGGCGATGAGTTGAAAACCTACAAACCTCAGATTTCCCACTTCCTGGTTGGATTTTTTCTCAGGTTTTTGCCTGCCATATGAGTTCTGTTATACTCAGACATCATTCACACAGTTTTAAAAACTTCAGAGTGTTTTGTATTCAAATCTACTAATAATATGCATGTATTAGCAACTGGACATGAGTAGCAGGCAGTTTACTCTGGGCACCTTATTCATCCAAGCTACTCAATACTGCCCCCAGACACAAGAAGTTAACTTATTATGATAATATTACTTAAACCTTGGATAATCATACAAGCAATAATGACATTGACACATTATGCAAAAAAACTGCAAAGAATTGTCCTAAACATCAGTGGACACAAACCAAAAACAAAACAATCTTAGAATTGCTGAAGAAATTAGTGTCTCAAATCATCCAATGCAGAGAAACACATGCAAATCACATGTATATCATACCCCATACTGGCATCTTGAGTCTTTGATACAGAGAGGAGGGGGTAAGAGCTATACATCAGGCCACTCACAGCAAAGCACAAGTGTGTGTCTATGCATGAACTGTTTCTCTAAAACAAGGCTCATCTATCCCTGTAGATCAGGGTTGTGTTCATTAGGGCATGCAATGGAAAACATAAAAAATATTACACAAGGGAAAATGAAAATGAACGTTTCTTATTCTTTTAAGTCCAGGTAGTTCCTCCCTCTTTGTCTGTTTTCCTCCATCTGGAGCCTAATGAACTCGACATGATCAGCATTTTTACATTTACAGAAATAAATAGACACACTGGTAAAGGTGCACACGCTTTCAGTATTGCATTGAGTATGACTGACAGCTTTCCGTAATGTACGCACTTGCACATACACAAACAAATAGTTTCTGGATGCTTCAAACTTCAGGGGAGAGAACAAAACCAAATCGAGTCACTGATTATTGATTTGGCATCATTAGCAATTTGGCCAGGGAATTTCTTATCTAAAGGCAGCTTTGGGGTTGGTGTGTGTGCTAATATTGGGGATGAATTGGGGGGGGAGGGGCTGTATGAAACATGGTGGAACATTCCTCCACAAGGATTGTTGGGAATTTGAGACTGCCAAACTTAAAGTGCTGAATGACAGGGAACTTCTCCAAGCACTAGAATGAGATGAGGAGAAAGAAAGGAGGGGGGTTACAATAATTAATAGAGATAAAAAGATAAAATAAATAAGAAAAATAAACTTGGGGAGATTAAAAAGAAAGAGGGAGATGGGGCATCAAGAGAGATGAGGAGAGGGAGAAATACATGATAAATGCCTAATGAGAACAGAGAGCAAGTGGTACAGTCTGCTCTTTACTCTAGCCCGATTTTGGTTTTCCATACCAGCCAAAGTAATAGCTAGGGATTGTAGGCCATTCAGAACCATTAACCATTCGATGGTTTGGTCCAGGTAAGATAACACAAGGGGAGAGTAGTGTTAGCATGAACAAGTATGGCTTTAGTACAATCATCGCCTCCACAGCTGCCGTCCGCAGCTCAATTACCTCTGACTGTTACAATTTGGTCGTATTTACATTTGTCTAAACATTGAGTATTGTATCTGCCTTTCGTGTAGCTAGCTAGACACTTTCACACCCAACGAGACATTTATATTTATACTCTCAATGGATTGGATGTCTCAAAGGCATTGAAGTGGGACGTTTTTCGGACTACATTTGCAGTGCGTTGGATCAATTGTTGTTTTAGTTTTGATTTTTTGCAAGACTTGAGTTTCTCTTTTTACTTGCAGATCAAGTGTTGCTTCTGCGATACTTCAGTCGATAGATGTGCAAGCGCACATATCGATCCCATTAGATTAGCAATTCTGCGTAATGCAAAGCGCTATTTTTTACTTTCATGTCTATTCCCACAATGGTGAGCGATGCATGACCAAAAGACATTCAAATAATCTGCAAATTACTCTCCATTCTATTTGCACTAGCTAAGGTGCTCTCTTTAGCAGTAAATTATAACCAAGTTGGTATAGTGTACTTGATCGGTAGGCTAACCATGTGGTAGGCAAAAAACATTCAAATTTCTCCTGTCAACGCTCTACTCTCTAAATGTTGGTGTGAAATTGTGCTCTTTCATTTGAAGTCTTGTGCAGATTTATAAACCAGCCAACTTCACACTCAGATCATTGGCATATGAAACTTTGATAAATAAAATGTGAGTTTTTCGAGTGTAGTCCTTTTTATGCTCAAATGCAGTCCCGTTTCTACAATCGTGTGATTGTCATTGAAAACAATTATATGGACACCCCCCAGTTCCAAATTGACCACTAGCCCCAAGTTATTGTTGATTTGAAACAGTTGGGTGGGTATCAGCAATATGGTGCCCTCTAACGGATGATTTACATTGCTTCTGCTTACTACTTTGTAGTACGACATTGCCAACATCTCTCCTCATTGGCGTTACTTCCGAACAGCCTGTGAAATAGCTGTCACGCCCTGACTTTAGTTATATTTGTTTTCTTTGTTTTTTGGTTAGGTCAGGGTGTGACATGGGTGGTTTGTTTAGTTTTTGTATTGTCTAGGGTTTTTTGTTTTGTCTAGGGTTTTTGTTTGTCTATGGGGATTTTGCATGTTCTAGGTGTTTTTAGGTTTATGGTGGCCTGAGTTGGTTCCCAATCAGAGACAGCTGTTTCTCGTTGTCTCTGATTGGGGACCCTATTTAGGTTGCCATTTTCCATGTTGGTTTTGTGGGTAGTTGTTTTCTGTTTAGTTTGGCTACCTGACAGATCTGTTCGTTTGTCTCGTTGTTATTTTTGATCATAGTGTTCTGAGTTCAATAAAAATCATGAACACGTACCACGCTGCGCTTTGGTCCACTCCTCATCCTTCTTCTTCAGGCGAACATCGTTACAGAACCACCCACCACCAAAGGATCAAGCAGCGTGGTGTAATGGACTCCTGGACATGGGAGGAAATCCTGGACGGCAAGGGACCCTTGGCACAGACGGGAGAGTATCGCCGTTCTAAAGAGGAGCTGGAGGCAGCTAAGGCGGAGCGGCGACGCTACGAGGAGTTGGCTCAAGGAGTTGTGCACGAGAGGCAGCCCCAGAATTTTTTTGGGGGGGAGGCTCACGGGGAGATTGGCGGAGTCAGGTCATAGACCTGAGCCAACTCCTCATGTTTGCCGTGGGGAGAGATTGACCGGGCAGGCACCGTGTTATGCGGTGACGCGCAAGGTGTCCCCAGTGCGCACTCATAGCCCGGTGCGCTACATCGCAGCTCCTCGCATCGGCCGGGCTAGAGTGGGCATCGAGCCAGGAGGGAGGGTGCCGGTGCAACACATCTGGCCTCCAGTGCGTCTCCTCGGCCTGGGTTATCCTGCACCAGCCCTACGCACAGTGTCCCCGGTCCCCAGTGCGGCCTGTTCCAGCTCCCCGCACTTGCCGGGCTACAGGGGGTATCCAGCCAGGACGAGTTGTGCTAGCTCTGTGCTTGAGATCGCCAGTGCGCCTCCACGGCCCAGTGTATCTGGTGCCTCGGCCAAGGAAGAGGCCTCCTGCATGTCTCCCCAGCCTGGTGAGTCCTGTGCCTGTGCTAAGCCCTAACCCTCCTGCATGTCTCCCCAGCCTGCTGAGTCCTGTGCCTTCTCCCAGAGCCAGACCTCCTGTGTGTCTCTCCACTCCAGTAATGATCCATGGCAGGAGGCCTCCAGTGGTGATCCATGACAAGAAGCCTCCAGTGATGATCCATGGCACGAAGCCTCCAGTGATGATCCATGGCACGAAGCCTCCAGTGATGATCCATGGCAAGAAGCCTCCAGTGGTGATCCAGGGCGCTTTGGTCCACTCCTCATCCTTCTTCCTCAGACGAACATTGTTACAATAGCAAGTTGGTTGATTGTCTATCTAGCACTGTCAAAGCTTGCTAGCGAGAGTTTTCATCAGCTAATTGCTAGCACAAAGTCACAAAATGTGACACTGGTCACAAAATTTCTAGTTAACACTTCAGAAGGCACACTGTGTGCTGAAACATTGGTTTACCCATTAGATTGTTGGGAGCATATATAGTGTGTGACTTTATTTGTATACACAACATCTGACGTCACCAAGAGTCAAATCATTCAATTTCTCCTTGTGCCTCCTTCCATTGGAAATGACTTATTTCTGAAAGAAATTAGTTAGGAAGTTAGGTGGCTCAAAGTAATAAACAATGTGAATCCACAGCAATTGGCTAGGTGGGACTTTTTCCCCAAAAATTCACAAAAGATTTAGATGTGTGGAGTCAAAATTATTGGTGCACAACCTTGGGTAACACTTTATTTTACAGTATTTACCTGGTACTTACTTCAATATTAAAAGGTATTACATAACAATACACAATAAAAAAAATGTTTCTTTGTGGTTCATAACACAGTATACTGGTACCCAGTATCAGAGGTATCTAAAGTAAGTATTTGTTCAATCAGCATTTGTTCAGTCTTTGTCAATTGACTTTGTAAAGCCTGTAAATTAACACACCAAAAAAACACCCACGCCAGTGTCAGGATAAACTTTTCAACAGAACATATTTTCTGGGAGTTGCATGTTTTATTGTTGAGCCCTGGCAGAGGTGAAGAGATTGCAAAAGGACTGACGAGGGAAGCTAGCAGGAGGCTATAGGCAGGGTAGGGGTAGAGAGAAACTGAGAAGAAAAGAGGGCGAGACACTCAGAACATGGAGCAGATTCCCTATGTGGGGCCGGGGGAGGGAGAGTGGAATGCGAGCCGCTGATGGCTGCTCCAGCCTGGGACAGATAGAGAGAGGGGGAGGATGGAGGAGGGGGAGAGAGTTAGCAGACAGCTTGGCCCTTCTGCTCTGGGAGGACTTGCAGGCCCGCTCTCAAAAACACAGGATGTGGGATCAGGCAGGAGAAGGGGGTGGGGCCAGCGCTGCATACACACACACACACACACACACACACACACACACACACACACACACACACACACACACACACACACACACACACACACACACACACACACACACACACACACACACACACACACACACACACACTCAGTTCTGCACTCTCAGAGTCTCTCTCGTTTAACCCTTGACTGCCTCTCTCTGACTTGTCAATAGAATCATTAGCCATCTCTCTTCCTCACAAATTTGTACTTATAATAGCACCACAAGATAGGACATGATTCAAATCTACAGCACCAGTCAAACGTTTGGACACACCTACTCATTCCAGGGTTTTTCTATATTTTTTACAATTTTCTACATTGTAGAATAATAGTGAAGACATCACATGTGAAATAACATGTGAAATAACACATATGGAATCATGTATTAACCAAAAGTGTTAAACAAATCAAAATATATGTTATATTTGAGATTCTTCAAAGTAGCCACCCATTTCCTTGATGACAGCTTTGCACACTCTTGGCATTCTCTCAACCAGCGTCATAAGTTAGTCACCTGGAATGCATTTCCATTAAAAGGTGTGCCTTGTTAAAAGTTAACTTGTGGAATTGTTTTCCTTCTTAGTGCATTTGAGCCTATCAGTTGTGTTTTGACAAGGTAAGGGTGGTATACAGAAGATAGGCCTATTTGGTAAAAGACCAAGTCCATATTATGGCAAGAACAGCTAAAATAATCAAAGAGAAATTACAGTCCATCATTACTTTAAGACATGAATCTCAGTCAATACGGAATCAGGCCTTCGTGGTCTAATTACTGCAAAGAAACCACTACTAAAGGACACCAGTAAGAAGAAGAGACTTGCTTGGGCCAAGAAACACGATCAATGGACATTAAACCGGTGAAATCTGTCCTTTGGTCTGATGAGTCCAAATGTGAGATTTTTGGTTCCAAAGGCTGTGTCTTTGTGAGACGCGGAGTAGGTGAACATATGATCTCCACATGTGAGAAGGAGGTGTGATGGTGTGGGGGTGCTTTGCTGGTGACACTGTCAGTGATTTAATTAGAATCCAACAGGACAATGACCCAAAACACAGCTCTAGGCTGTGTAAGGGCTATTTGACCAAGAAGGAGAGTGATGGAGTGCTGCGTCAGATGACCTGGCCTTCACAATCACCCGACCTCAACTCATTTGAGATGATTTAGGATGAGTTAGACCGCAGAGTGAAGGAAAAGCAGCCAACCAGTGCTCAGCAGTATTGGTAACTCTGCAGACTGTTGGAAAAGCATTCCAGGTGAAGCTGGTTGAGAGAATTCCAAGAGTATGCAATGCTGTCATAAAGGCAAAGGGTGGCTACTTTGGAGAATCTCAAATATGAAATAGATATTTTGATTTGTTTAAAAACTTCTTATGGCTGAGATCCCGGATCGACTTGAAAGCCAGTGAAAGTGCAGGGCGCCAAATTCAATCAACAGAAATCTCATAATTACAATTCCTCAAACGTACAAGTATTTTACACCATTTTAAAGATAAACTTGTTGTAAATCCAGCCACAGTGTCCGATTTCAAAAAAGCTTTACGATGAATGAACACCAAACGATTGTGTTAGTGTCAGTACCTAGTCACAGAAAAACACAGCCATTTTCCAGCCAAAGAGAGGAGTCACAAAAAGCAGAAATAGAGATAAAATTAATCACTAACCTTTGATGATCTTCATCAGATGACACTCATAGGATTTCATGTGACACAACACATGTATGTTTTGTTCGATAAAGTTCATATTTATATAAAAAAAATCTTAGTTTACATTGGCTCATTATGTTCAGTAATGTTTTGCCTCCAAAACATCCGGTGATTTTGCAGAGAGCCACATCAATTTACAGAAATACTCATAATAAACATTGATAAAAGATACAAGTATTATACATGGAACTTTAGATAAACTTCTCCTTAATGCAACCGCTGTGTCAGATTTTAAAAGAACGTTACGGAAAAAGCACACCATGCTATAATCTGAGTACAGCGCTCAGAGCCCAAACAAGCCATACAGATATCCGCCATGGTGTGGAGTCAACAGAAGTCAGAAATAGTATTATAAATATTCACTTACCTTTGATGATCTTCATCAGAATACACTCCCAGGAATCCCAGTTCCACAATAAATGTTTATTTTGTTCAATAACGTCCATAATTTATGTCCAAATACCTCCTTTTTGTTTGCGTGTTTAGTTACAAAATCCAAATTGATGACATGCAAGTCAGACGAAAAGTCAAAAAATTCCATTACAGTTCGTAGAAACATGTCAAACGATGTATATAATCAATCTATGTTTTTTTATGTTTTTAACATAAATCTTCAATAATGTTCCAACCGGAGAATTCCTTTGTCTTCAGAAATGCGATGGAACGCAGGTCGCTCTCACGTGAGCGCGCGTGACCAGCTCATGCCAGACAGCTGACTCAAAGACCTCTCCTTCCCTCATTATTCACAGTAGAAGCATCAAACAAAGGTTCTAAAGATGGTTGCCATCTATTGGAAGCCTTAGGAAGTGCAATATGACCCCAAAGACACTGTATATTGGATAGGCAAACCTACAAACCTCAGATTTCCCACTTCCTGGATGGATCTTATCTCAGGTTTTTGCCTGCCATATAAGTTCTGTTATACTCACAGACATCATTCAAACAGTTTTAGAAACTTCAGCATGATTTCTATCCAAATCTACTAATACTATTCATATCTTAGCTTCTTGGACTGAGTAGCAGGCCGTTTACTCTGGGCAACTTATTCATCCAAGCTACTCAATACTGCCCCCAGCCATAAGACGTTAACACTTTTTTGGTTACTACATGATTCCATATGTGTTATTTCATAGTTTTGATGTCATCACTATTATTCTACAATGTAGAAAAGTGTCAAAATAAAGAAAAACCCTTGAATGCGTAGATGTGTCCAAACTGTTGACTGGTACTGTATACTGACATACACAAAGTCGTATTTGAAAGAGTATTAATAAACAACATTTTATTGATCTTTTCTCATTTCTTTCTTTCCACTCGGGAGGACTACACTTCTGTTTGAATGACCTTGTCTAAACTAGGGCTGAGATGATACCAGTATCGCAATATCTTTACCATGGCAAAACGAATAACACGATGCAGACTAAACTTTTTGGTCCTTTAAAAACCTACGGTGCAATCAGAATGTATTCAGATCCCTTTCCCTTTTCCACATTTTGTTACGTTACAGCCTTATTCTAAAATGGATTTAAAAATAAGTATTTTACTCGTCAATCTCCACGCAATACCCCATAATGACAAAGCAACAATTTTTTTGTTGTTGAAATAGTTTAGACAAGTTTTAAGACCCTTTGCAATGAAACTCAAAAATTGAGCTCAGGTGCATCCTGTTTCCATTGATCATCCTTGAGATGTTTCTACAACTTAATTGGACTCCACCTGTGTTAAATTCAATTGATTCGACATAATTTGGAAAGGCACACACCTGTCCATATAAGGTCCCACCGTTGACAACGCATGTCAGAGCAAAAACCAAGCCATGGGGTTGAATGAATTGTCCTTAGAGTTCCAAGACTGGATTGTTTCGAGGCACAGATCTGGGGAAGGGTACCAAAAAGGTTCTGCAGGGTCCGCAACAAAACAGTGACCTCCATCATTCTTAAATGGAAGAATTTTGGAACCACCAAGACTCTTCCTAGAGCTTGCCGCCCGGCCAAACTGAGCAATCAGGGAAGAAGGGCATTAGTCAGGGAGGCGATCAAACACCTGATGGTCACTCTGACAGAGCTCCAGAGTTCCTCTGTGGAGATGGGAGAACCTTCCAGAAGGACGACCGTGTCTGCAGCACTCCATAAATCAGGCCTTTATGGTAGAGTGGCCAGACGGAAGCCACTCCTCAGTAACAGGCACTTGACAGCCCACTTGGAGTTTGCCTAAAGGCACGTAAAATACTCTCAGACCATGAGAAACAATATTCTCTGGTCTGATGAAACCAAGATTGAATTCTTTGGCCTGAATTGTAAGCGTCACGTAGGAACTGCTTGAAACATGTTGATATTACAGACTCAGTCAGGAACAGGTTGAAAATGTCAGTGGATACACTTGCCAGTTGGTCAGCTCGTGGTCGGAGAGCGTGATCACACAGTCGTCCGGAGCAGCTGATGCTCTCATGCATGCTTCAGTGTTGCTTGCCCCGAAGCACGCATATAAGTTATTTAGCTTCCATGTTAAAATGTCATCACCATCATCATCTTACAAAGTGCACCTTAAAGTGGTAGATTTAGAGTGTTTTCACTCTGTGGGTGTGTCCTCTTAGCTCTGCCTTGTACATTCGGATCAGGCTCTGGTTGACTTTGGAACAGTTGGGGACAGCACTGATGTCACGCCCTGACCTTAGAGAGACTTTTTATTTCTCTATTTGGTTACGTCAGACTGTGATTTGGGTGGGCATTCTAGTTTGTCTATTTCTTTGTTGGCCGGGTATGGTTCCCAATCAGAGGCAGCTGTCTATCGTTGTCTCTGATTGGGGATCATACTTAGGCAGCCCTTTTTCCCACCTTCAGTTGTGGGATCTTGTTTGTGTGTAGTTGCTTTCTGCACTGCATGTAGCTTTACGTACATCTTCGTCTGTCAACGAGCGTAACAACTGATGTTCCACAGCTGATTGGAGTGCTCAGCATATGGGCCCATTTTCATCTGGAAAGAGAGAGAGATAAATAAAATAATAAGAGTTCAATGGAAGATATAGGCCTTAGATATTATGACCTTATGGTAGGCAGGTCAACAGTTGTTGCTATCTCATACTTTTTGGGGTGCCAGTGAGGTGAGTGAATTACCTTGTGTGCATATCCTTATATTTGCCCTAAGAGAAGAAAGAGAGATGGGGAGAGAGAGAGAGAGAGGCCCTTGAATGAATGAAGAAATAAATTAATTAATGGATGTAGTGGTAGTGTCTGGACACTCCCTCCACAGCTCCCCCATTCATTTTCCAGCACCTTGCTGCACCCCCCCCCCCAAACACACACACAAACTCACACACACAGGAGAGAGAGACACAGGAGATGCACACAGGAGAGAGAGACACTACACAAGACTTTCCAGCCTCGCATGAGGAGGGAAGGGAGAAGGAGAGAGGGGGAAGGAGAAAGGGATGGGGTCGAGCAAGGGTCCCTTGGGGGAAATAGTGATTCACAACAGCATGTGGGGAAGGAAATGACTCATGTGAGCTTAGTACACTACACACAACCTCCCAGAGAGAGGCTGAGACTGTGTGTAAGAGTGTGTGTGTGTCTCTATGTGCGTGTCGAATCACATTTTATTGGTTGTATACACATATTTTGCAGATGTCATCACAGGTGCAGCGAAATGCTTATGTTGCCAGCTCCAACAGTGCAGTAATACCTAGCAATACAACACAATAAACACAAATCCCCAAGATTGAATTAATGAAAATAAGAAATATCAGAACGAGAAATGTCAGAGTCTAGAACATAAACAAAAATGGGGAGGGGTGGTAGGGTTGGAGGGTAATAAAGGAAAATATATTTGGAAAAAAATATATATATATGTATATACATATATATATTTGCAAAGAAATATGTGGGGGATTGGAAGTGATGCAGACAATTACATTAATGGAAGCTACAATCTGCAATATTACTTAACCTTTATTTAATAGTCAAGTCAGTTAAGAACAAATTCTTATTTACAATGACGGTCTACCCCAGCCAAACCTGGATGACGCTGGGCCAATTGTGCGCCGCCCTATGGAACTCCCAATCACGGCCGGATGTGATACAGCCTGGAATCGAACTAGGGACTGTAGTGACGCCTCTAGCACTGAGATGCAGTTCCTTAGACCGCTGCGCCACTCAGGTGCCCTATTAAAGCTGATCTACCTTCTGAAAATAAAATAAATAAAGAAAACATTTATATACTAAAAAACAAGAAAATACACCAAAGAAACACAAATCCAAACAATTTAAGGAATGAAATTAAGAAATATCAGAACGAGCAATGTCAGAGTCCAGAATATAAACATACATGTACAGTGCCTTCAGGAAGTATTCACAAATTGTAACGTCAAAGTGGAATTATGTTTTCAAATTTTTACAAATTAGCAAAAAGTGAAAAGCTGAAATGTCTTGAGTCTATAAGTATTCAAACCCTTTGTTATGGCAACCCTAAATAAAATGTGCTTAAACAAGTCACATAAGTTATATGGACTCACTCTGTGTGCAATAGTCTTTAACATGCTTTTTGAATGACTACCTCATCTCTGTACCCCACACATACAATCAGCTGTAAGGTCCCTCTGTCGAGCAGGGGATTTCAAACACAGATTAAACCACAAAGACCACCGAGGTTTTCCAATACCTTGTGAAGAAGGGCACCTATTGCTAGATGGGTCAACAACAAAAAAGACATTGAATATCTCTTAGATCATGGTGAAGTTATTAATTTCACTTTGGATGTTGTATCAATACACCCAGTCACAACAAAGACATAGGCGTCCTTCCTAACCCAGTTGCCGGAGAGGAAGGAAACCGCTCAGGGATTTCATGAGGTCAATGGCGATTTTAAAACAGTTACAGAGTTGAGCCTCCTGAGTGGCGCCACAAGGGCCTGGGGTTTCGATCCTGTTACCGGGAGCCCCATAGGACGACAGACATTTGGCCCAGCTCCCTCCAGGTTAGGGGAGAGTTTGGCTAAGGGGCTTTCCTTGGCTCATTGCGCTCTAGTGACTCCTTGTGGCAGGCTGGGTGCCTGCAAGCTGACCTCGGGTGTCAGTTGAATGTGTTTTCCTCTGACACATTGGGGAGGCTGGCTTCTGGGTCAAGTGAGCAGTGTGTTAAGAAGCAGCGCAGCTTGGCGGGTCATGTTTTGGATAACATGTCTCAACCGTTGACTCTCCCGAGCTCATTGGGGAGTTGCAGCGATGAGACCAAGATCGTAAATACAAATTGCACAATAAAACACACCATTTTTTTTACGGAGTTTAACTTCTACTTCATCACAATCCCGGATCCGGGAGCACCCCCATCAGTAAAAAAGCTGACTAGCATAGCCTAGCATAGCGTCACAAGTAAATACTAGCATCTAAATTTCATTAAATCACAAGTCCAAGACACCAGATGAAAGATACACATCTTGTGAATCCAGCCATCATTTCTGATTTTTAAAATGTTTTACAGGGAAGACACAATATGTAAATCTATTAGCTAACCACGATAGCAAAAGACAACTTTTTTTGTCCACCATTTTTTTCCTGCATAGGTAGCTATCACAATTTCGACCAAATAAAGATATAAATAGCCACTAACCAAGAAACAACTTCATCAGATGACAGTCTGATAACATATTTATTGTATAGCATATGTTTTGTTAGAAAAATGTGCATATTTCAGGTATAAATCATAGTTTACCATTGCAGCCACCATCATAACTCTCACCAAAGCAACTAGAATAACTACAGAGACCATCGTGTATTACCTAAATACTCATCATTGTAACGGCTGTCTTTCGGTGAGTTAGTAGACCAAGGCGCAGCGGGTGATGAATACATAATGACTTTATTTCAAGACGAAGAACAGACACGAAATACACTTGACTAATTTTACAAAATAACAAAACGAACTAGACAGACCTAAACTACGAACTTACATGAAACGAAGAACACCTGAACAGGAACGACCGAGACGAGACAGTACCGTGTGGTGCAACAAACACAGACACAGCGACAATCACCCACCAACGAACAGTGAGAACAACCTACCTTAATATGACTCTCAATTAGAGGAAAACGCAAAACACCTGCCTCTAATTAAGAGCCATACCAGGCAACCCAAAACCAACATAGAAACAGAAAACATAGACTGCCCACCCAAAACTCACGCCCTGACCATCACACACATACAAAACAACAGAAAACAGGTCAGGAACGTGACAATCATAAAACATTTCTGAAAAATACCCAGGGTACAGCAAATGAAAGACAAAGATCTTGTGAATCCAGCCAATATTTCAGATTTTGTTAAGTGTTTTACAGCGAAAACACAAGATAGCATTATATTAGCTTACTACAATAGCCAACCACACAACAGCATTGATTCAGGCCAACAATCGCGATAACGAATAAACCAGCAAAATATATTAATTTTTTCACTAACCTTCTCAAACTTCTTCAGATGACAGTCTTATAACATCATATTACACAATACATAGTTTGTTCGAAAATGTGCATATTTAGCGACACAAATCGTGGTTATACAATGAGAAAAGTAGCCAAGCTTCCTACAATATGTCAGGAGAAATCTTGGGAGAGGCACCTAATCTAATCAGTAACTAATCCTAAACTTGACTAAAAAATACAGGTTGGACAGCAAATGAAAGATACATTAGTTCTTAATGCAATCACTGTGTTAGATTTTTAAAATTAACGTTACTACGACATACAGCGTGCGTTAAAGCGAGACCGCACCGAGATTAATGGCGGAATATGAGTTTAACATTTTTCAACAGAACAACGAATTAACATCATAAATAGTTCTTACTATTTGATGAGCTTCCATCAGAATCTTGGGCAAGTTGTCCTTTTTCCAAAAGAATCGTTGCTCGGTTGTAGATTGTCGTCTTCAACGTTGGAATTAGCAGTAAACATTAGCCATGTGGCAAAGACGTGTCCAACTCACTAAAATGCAGCACTAATAAATATCAGAAAATCGCAATATACTGATATAACTCGGTTTAAAATAACAACATTATGATGTCTTTAACACCTATATCGAATAAAAACAGAGCCGGATATATCTAAGGGCTATAAAGGGAGCTTTCTAGAACGACATCCAGAGGTCCTTTTTGCGTCATGGTGAAGAGAAGAAAGGACGGACCCCACGTTGCCAGCCCATTTATAAGCTCTCAGATCTGCCTAGCAACACCATTTTAATTCTCACTATTCGCTGACATCCAGGGGAAGGTGTATGCAGTGCATCTCAACCAATAGAAGACAGGCAAATTTATAAAGGGACCTCAGAACAACAGGCAGATTTCAGCATTCTCACATCCTCATAGGAAAATTGCTCTAACTCCAGTTCTGTTTTACTCACAGATATAATTCAAACGGTTTTAGAAACTAGAGAGTGTTTTCTATCCAATGGTAATAATAATATGCATATTGTACGAGCAAGAATTGAGTACGAGGCAGTTTAATTTGGGAACGAAATTATTACAAAGTGCCAACAGCACCCCCTATTGAGAAAAGGTTGAAACGGCAGTGATAGTTGAAAACGAAGGATGCATCACCAACATAGTAGCTACAACACAATTATAACCTAATTTACAGAGTGAAAAGTAGAAAGCTTGTACAGAATAAAAATATTCCAAAACATGCATCCTCTTTGCAAAAAGGCACCAAAGTAATACTGCAAAAAATGTGACTAAGCAATTCACTTTTTGTCCTGAATACAAACCGTTATTTCTGGGGAAAATCCAATATAAGCCATTATTGAGTACCACTTTCCATATTTTCAAGCATAGTTGTGGCTGCATCATGTTATGGGTATGCTTGTAATCGTTAAGGACTAGAGAGTTTTTCAGTATGAAAAGAAACGGAATGGAGCTAAGCACAGGCAAAATACTAAAGGTAATCCTGGTTCTGTCTGCTTTCCACCAGACACTGGGAGATGAATCCACCTTTTAGCAGGAAAATAACCTAAAACACAATGCAAATTCTACGCTGGAATTGCTTACCAAGAAAACAGTGAATGTTCCTGAGTGGCTGAGTTACAGTTTAGTCTATACTGAACAAAAAACGCAACATGCAACAATTTGAAAGATTTTACTGAGTTACAGTTCATATAAAGAAATCAGTCAATTTAAATCAATTAATTAGGCCCTAATCTATGGATTGCACATGTCTGTGAAATACCTTTAAACAAAAAGATAACCATCACTAGCCTCATGCAGCGTGACATCTCTTTTGTATAGAATTGATCAGGCTGTTGATTGTGGCCTGTGGAATGTTGCCCCACTCCTCTTCAATGGCTGTGCGAAGTTGCTGGATGTTGGTGGGAACTGGAACACGCTGTCATACTTGTCGATCCAGATCATTCCAAACATGCTCAATGGGTGACATGTCTGGTGAGTATGCAAGCCATGGAAGAACTGGGACACTTTCAGCTTCCAGGAATTGTGTACAGATCCTTGTGACATGGGGCCGTGCATTATTATACTGAGACATAAGGTGATGGTAGCGGATGAATGGCACAACAATGGGCCTCAAGATCTCATGACGGTATCTGTGCATTCAAATAGGCATCGATAAAATGCAGTAAACCGCCACAATGGGGCACTCTGTTCACAACGACACCATACACACGGTATGTGTTTGTGAGGCTGGTTGGACGTACTGCCAAATTCTCTAAAATGACCAAGGCGGCTTATGGTAGGGAAATTAACATTCAATTCTGGCAACAGCTCTGGTGGACATTCCTGTAGTCAGCATGCCAATTGCACCCTCCCTCAAAACTTGAGACATCTGTGGCATTGTGTTGTGTGACAAAACTGCACATTTTAGAGTGGCCTTTTATTGTCCCCAGCACAAGGTGCACCTGTGTAATGATCATGCTGTTTAATCAACTTCTTGATATGCCACACCTGAAATGCTCAGGGACGTAAGCAAATGTGTGCACAACATTTTAAAGAAAGAAGCTTTTTGTGCGTATGAACATTTCTGGGATCTTTTATTTCAGCTAATGAAACATGGGACCAACACTTTACGTTGCATTTATATTTTTGTTTAGTGAATTTGAGAATGGTTGTTTAGCAATCCTCAACAATCAATTTGATAGAACTTGAAAAATGTTGAAAAGATTCATGGGCAAATGTTGCACAATCCAGGTGTGGAAAGCTCTTAGAGACTTACCCAGAAAGACACACAGCTGTAATCACTGCCAAATGTGATTCTACAAAGTATTGACTCAGGGGTGTGAATACTTATGTCAATGAGATATTTTTAGATTTAATTTTCAATAAATGTGCAAAAATGTCTAAAAAAAATATTTTACTGCCATCATGGGCTATTTTGTGAGAATTATATTTGAATACTTTCTGAAGGCACAATATATAATGGCGGGAATACACAGTATGGACAGTATATGAATATAAATCCTGTGCATGCCAGTTTCTCTTGGGTAACAGTTGACTGACTGCGTCACTCCTTCCTATTTATAAGAAACATTAATGTGTTGAAAATCCCAAAGTGTTTGCATAGTCAACTTACACACAGCTCTGACACACACATACTTACCCCATCAGACATGCCACCTGTGGTCTATTCACAGTCCCACAATCCAGAACAAATTCAAGAAAGCGTACAGTATTATATAGAGCCCTTATTGCATGGAACTTCCTTCCATCTCATATTGTTCAAATAAACAGCAAACCTGGTTTCAAAAAACAGATAAAGCAACACCTCACGGAACAACGCCTGTCCCTTATTTGACCTAGATAGTTTGTGTGTATGCATTGATATATAGGCTAAGTGTGCCTTCTAAAAGAAAAACATATATAGTGTGGTCCTTGAGCTGTTCTTGTCTATTAATGTTCTGTGTTATGTCATGTTTCATGTTTTGTGTGGACCCCAACAAGAGTAGCTGCTGCTTTTGCAACAGCTAATGGGGATCCTAATAAAATACCAAATACCAAAATGAATAGAAAAGGTGTGTACAGCGGTATAGGATGAGCCTCGACTAGAATACAGTATATACATATAAGCAAAAACAGTAAACATGTAAACATTATTAAAGTGACCAGCGTGTGAGCATGGAAGAGAGAGTGCAGTGTGTGCAAGAGCATGTGAGTAGTAAGAGACAAAATACGCGAGCATACAAACGGTATGTGTGAAACGGTGGTTTACAGAAAGATAAAATACACAGGCATACAAATGCTAAAGAGGGAGAGAAAGTAAAGAGTGAAATGCACAAATCCATAAAAAAAGATGGTGGAGCTGTAGAACTAAAAAGGCATAAGAGACTTGCATATACACAACACATACACACTGATAAAGTAATATCTTCGGCCTCTTCACATAAGGAAAGTAAGATACAAAGAGAGACAGATAGGGAGAACGATTGGATTCAGTAAATGATTCGGTCTGAGGCAGGGCCTTCCACTTCTTCTCCCCCTCTCCCTGCAGCTCTCTTCCCCCTCCCTTTCATTTCTCCTCCCCTTGGCTCTGGTAAACTGAGTCAGAACAACCGACAGAGAAAAAAGAGAAAGAGGGACCGACACACAAAGACTGACAGCGAGACAGAGCACCGACAGAAAGATGGAGAGAAAGAGAGAGCGGGAAGGAGAGAAAGAAACAGAAAGAGAGAGTACCGACAGAAATAGAGAGCGAGAGAGGGAGGCCCCCTCAGCACAGCTGCAGCATCCTTTCTTGGCTCAGCCTGTTATTCGGGGGGGCAGGACATAGCTGCAGCTCTTTCCCTACTTCCCTCCCCTCCTTTTCTTCCACAGTCTCAAAATCAAACTCCCCTCTCTCCTCCACTCCACCCCACACACCCTTGACTCTTTTGGTCAGGTTTCCTGGCTCCCGAGTGGGGCAGTGGTCTAAGGCACTGCATCTCAGTGCTAGAGGTGTAACTACAGACCCTGGTTCGATTCCAGGCTGTATCACAGCCGGCCGTGATTGGGAGTCCCATAGGGCGGCACACAATTGGCCCAGCGTCATCCGGGTTAGGGTTTGGCCGTGGTAGGACGTCATTGTAAATAAGAATTTGTTCTTTAACTGACTTGCCTAGTTAATTTTTTTAAATGTAAAAGCTGGATATAAGGTATTGTGTGTGTGATTGTGTCTTGTCGGTAGCATACAGATATCAGTCCAATATAATCAGTCCTTACCTTGCCTGCACTAACACTTGCCTTTTCAAACGAGCACTGACTTTTGCTGGTAGCTGCTTTATTGAAGAACGTTTGACTCACTATGACTGTGAGATGTGGTTGTTATACCTAGCTACCTTAAAGCCCCCATGCAGTCTTTGTAATAAAGTACACTTCCTGCAATTCTACACATTTTTCCATGGGGCAGAGAGAAGATTGTGCAATTCTATAACTCATTTCATGCAATTCTACTCATTTTATCCATAGGGTGGAGGCAAATGTTTGCAGTTTTTAATATGACAACTGATGATTAATGGGTGGTCGGTAATTTGATCATCCTTACTACAAGTTTAGGTAACTGGCCGCTAGACTAACTTAACATTAAATAAATAAAAATAGCTGACATAGACTAATTGAGTGGCTGCTAACGCACAACAATTTCGAAATTGCACCTTGGGCATTCTATTTTTCTAACTCTCAACAGTAAATTGAGTCCCCTTTGAATTTTTTTAATCGGTCCGCGGGCTTACAAAAATTGGGCGCAGGCCGCCAGTTACCCATCCCTAGTCGAGAGCCGAGATGAACAGTCGTTGGTCTATTATAATCAGAACACATGAAGTGGGCTAAAAGTTCCATCCCACCTTAACAGGCTGAATTCCATGCATTTTTTTCAAACACAAAAAGGGCATTATCCTTTTCACAATTTCAGAATGTTATTTCAACCACAGTGTGTAAATATCACAAAGAAAACAAGGAAATCACGTTAACTGCACTGCCCCTTTAAGATGAATAAACTGTCAGTCGTGTGTCTGCTAAAGGACTAAAATGTAAAAACAGATCCAAATCTAAATATTCACTGAGTGTACAAAACATTGGAAACATGACATAAACTGAATCCAATGATCCATTATTGATGTCACCTGTTAAATCCTCTTCAAATCAGTGTAGTTGAAGGGGAGGAGACGGGTTAAAGAAGGATTTTTAAGCTTTGAGACAATTGAGACAGATTGTGATTGTGTGCCATTCAAATCAAATCAAATTGTATTGGTCACAAACACATATTGAGCGGATGTTATTGCGGGTGCAGTGAAATGCTTGTGTTCCTAGCTCCAACAGTGCAGTAATGTCTAAGAATTCACAACAGTACACACAAAACTAATGTAAAAGAATGGAGTTAAAATATATAAATATTAGGATGAGCAATGTCGGAGTGGGATTGACTAAAATACAGTAGAATTGTTAAAGGTATTTTATTCCTATATGTTCATCAACCAATTCAATTAAAACACTCTGTCCAATTCTAAGAATTTGTAAGATACTTATTTGCATAAAATGGACAGAAACGAGTCTCAAAATCAATCAATCAATAGTGTTTATTCTCGAGAGTACTCATCATAGTACAATTTACATCAGGTTATACAATAAAAATGACGTCATAGGTTTTAAAATGTCCTTCCTCCTCTCAGATACAATGGCAATATAGTTTACAAGCCTTCCCACATTGTCTGCCACCTGTTAAACAATCTACTACCAGCCCAAGGTCTCTCCCCTCCCTGGGTAGAGACAGAATGTCCTGTAAGGAACACAGCATTCCAGCCTGTCTGACGATAACTCCATTCGTTTCTAACAAGGAACAGACAGTCCTTGTTCTAATTCTTTATTAAAATTACACACATTATATTCAGCACTATGATTAGAATAATGTTCATACATCCATACAGTAACATAGTAGTATTCTGTTTAGTTATAGTTTTAAGCTAAATGTTTACATAATTTAGTCATTATTCATCAAAATCCCATAACAAGAATAGAATACAGGATTTACATATGAAATGAGTAAAGTATTGTGTAAACATAATTAAAGTGACTAGTGTTCCATGTCTATAGGGCAGCAGCCTCTAAGGTGCAGGGTTGAGAAACCGGGTGGTAGCCGGCTAGTGATGGCTATTTAACAGTCTGATGGCCTTGAGATAGAAGCAGTTTTTTAGTCTCTCGGTCCCAGCTTTGATGCACCTGTACTGACCTCGCCTTCTGGATGGTAGCGGGGTGAACAGGCCGTGGCTCTGGTGGTTGATGTCCTTGATGATATTTTTGGCCTTCCTGTGACATCGGGTGATGTAGGTGTCCTGGAGGGCAGGCAGTGTGCCCCCGATGATGCGTTTGGCAGACAGAACCAACCTCTGGAGAGCCCTGCGGTTGCGAGCAGTGCAGTTGCCGTACAAGCCCAACAGGATGCTCTCAATTGTGCATCTGTAAAAGTTTGTGAGGGTGTTAACGAATTTTGACAGCCTCCTGAGGTTGAAGAGACGCTGTTGCGCCTTCTTCACCACACTGTCTGTGTGGGTGGACCATTTCAGATTGTCGGTGATGTGTACACCGAGGAACTTGAAGCTTTTCACCTTGTCCACTGCGGTCCCATCAATGTAGATAAGGTGGTGCTCTCTCAGCTGTTTCCTGAAGTCCACAATCAGCTCCTTCATTTTGTTGAAGTTGAGGGAGAGGGTATTTTCCTTGAACCACTCTGCCAGGGCCCTCACCTCCTCCCTGTAGGCTGTCTCGTCATTGTTGGTATTCAGGCCTACAACTGTTGTGTTTTCTGCAAACTTGATAATTGAGTTGGAGGAATGGGTGGCCACGCAGTCATGGGTGAACAGGGAGTACAGGAGGGGGATGAGCACACACCCTTGTGGGGCCCACGTGTTGAGGATCAGCGAAGTGGAGGTATTATTTTCTACCTTCACCACCTGAGGTCGGCCCGTCAGGAAGTTCAGGACCCAGTTGCTCAGGGCGGTGTTCAGACCCAGGGCCCCAAGCTTAATGATGAACTTGGAGGGTACTATGGTGCTGAAAGGCTGAGCTATATTCAATGAACAGCATTCTTATATAGGTATTCCTCTTGTCCTGATGGGATAGGGCAGTGCGATGGCGATGTTATTGTCTGTGGTTCTATTGGGGCGGTATGCAAATTGGAGTGGGTTTAGGGTGTCAGGTAAGGCAGAGATGATATGATTCTTAACTAGCCTCTCACAGAACTTCATGATGACGGAAGGTAGTGCTATGGACGATAGTCATTTAGTTGAGGTAACTTTGCTTTCTTGGGTACAGGAACAATGGTGGGCATCTTGAAGCAAGTGGGGACAGCAGACTGGGCTAGGGAGAGATTGAATATGTCCATGAACAGTCCAGCCAGCTGGTCTGTGCATGCTCTGAGGATGCTTGCTAGGGATGCCATCTGGGCTAGCAGCGTTGCGAGGGTTAACACGTTAAAATGTCTTATTCACATTGGCCACGGAGAACGAGAGCCCACAGTCCTTGGTTGTGGGCCATGGCAGGGGCACTGTGGTATCCTCAAAGTGTGCGAAGGTGGTGTTTAGCTTGTCCGGGAGCAAGATGTCGGTGTCCGTTACATCTGGTTTTCCTTTTATAATCCATGATTGTCTGTAGACCCTGCCACATATGTCTCGTGTCTAAGCCGTTGAATTGCGACTCCACTTGGTCTCTGTTCTGATGTTTTGCCTGTTTGATTGCTTTACGGAGGGAATAACTGCACTGTTTGTATTCAACCATATTCCCAGTCACCTTGCCATGGTTAAATGCGGTGATTTGCACTTTAATTTTTGCGCGAAATCTGCCATCCAGCCACGGTTTCTGATTAGGGTAGGTTTTAATAGTCACAGTAGGAACAACATCCGCTATACACTTCCTGATGAACTCAGTCACTGTGTCAGTGTATACGCTGATGCTATTCTCAAAGGCTACACGGAATATATGCCAGTCCACATTGTCGTGTCTTTGGTTATGCCGGATTAAGTGATATGACATGCTATTCTATAAAATAATTTCTCTGTAATTCATATTACCTGATTGAGCTAATCATGTAAATGTAATTAACTAGAAAGTCGGGGCACCACAAAATAATATTTATAGAGCTGCTATCTTCCGAATAAACTCTTAAAGACCTAGTAATATTTTACATCAATAGCAGACAATATTAATCGTCACCTTATTTCAGTCTCATCTGAAAGTTATAAATTCTTGGTTATCTTCACGAACCCTGGCGAACAAGTTGAATCAGCAATACAAAATTGGATTTAATTATTTATTTACTAAATACCTGACTAATCACACAGAATTACATATACACAGAATGAATCATACATTGATTACAAATTATGTCATAAAGGAAAACGTCCCTAGCGGACGGAACAGATATGACAGCTGGTACACAAAGAAAGGGGGTTGGGTGAAAGAGCGGGAAGACTTGAGGAACAAAAGGAGAAGCTATGTCTCGTAAATACAGTATCATATGCATTGTAAATGACCGCCCATTTGGAAAAGGGAAATGCAATACATTTTTAATCTGAGCTGCGCTTCAATAGGTTGGTGGTAGATGGAAGGCCGTGTTGCCCAACAGAGTCCTTTTGTCCTTTGAAGAGTGGAGTCATGATCTGATTTTCCGAAGGGAGGGCGGAGGAGGGCTTTGTAGGCATCCAGGAAGTTGGAGGTAGCAGTGGTCCAGTGTTTTAGCAGCGAGAATACTACAGTCAACGTTTTGATAGAACTTCAGTAGCGTTTTCCTCAAATTTGCTTTGTTAAAATCCACAGCTCCAATGAATGTGGCCACATGACTGTGGTTTCCAGTTTGAACAAAGTCCAGTGTAGTTCCTTGAGAGCCGTCATGGTATCGGCTTGAGGGGGAATATATACAGCTGTGATTTTAACCAAAGATAATTATCTTGCGAGATAATACGTATGGCATTGTGAGATATTCGAGGTCGGGTGAAGAAAATGAGTTTCTGTACGTTATCACAATCACACCATGAGGAGTTAATCATGAAACATACACCACCATCTTCTTTCCGGAGAGTTCTTTACTCCAATCTAAGTGATGTACTGTGAACCCAGCTGGCTGTATGGACGGGGACAGTATATCCCAAAGAGCTATGATTCCGTGAAACAGAGTATGTTACAGTCCCTGATGTCTCTCTGGAAGGAGATTCTCGCCCTGAGCTCGTCCACTTTATTGTCCAGAGACTGAACATTAGCGAGTAATATACTCGGAAGCGGTGGAGGGTGTGCATGCCTCCTGAGTCGTACTAGAAGTCCACCTCAAATACCTCTTCTCCGCCGGCGGCATCATGGAGCAGCCTCTGGGATAAGAGTGTGTATGGGCAAGACAAAATATATGTTTTGTATACTCAGTGTACATAGCCAGTCCAATTCCTCTAGCTCCAAAATGAGTTATGTGAACCAAAATTTGGCTCAGTTTGGTTAATTTAGGGGCTCTTGAGTGGCACAGCGATCTAAGGCACTGCATCTCAATGCTAGAGGCATCTCTACAGACACCCTGGTTCGATTCCAGGCTGTATCACAACCGGCCATGATTGGGAGTCCCACAGGGCGGTGTACAATTGGTCCAGCGTGGTTAGGGTTTGGCCGGGGTAGGCCATCATTGTAAATAATAATTTATTCTTAAACTTCTCTAGGGTAGGGGGCACTATTTTCACCTCCGTATGAAAAGTGTGGCCAAATTAAACTGCCTGCTACTCAAAAAGAAACAGAGAAAAATCCATCCAGGAAGTAGGATTTTGTTTTGTTTTCTATTCAATGCCATTACAGTATCCATTGACTTAGTACTCAAATTGCAGTTCCTATGCCTTCCACTAGAGGTCAACAGTCTTTAGAAATTGTTTCAGGCTTGTATTCTGAAAAATGAGGGAGTAAGAGCAGTCTGAATGACTGGACCCTAAAGTGTCACAGAGCTTTTTCATGCGCACGACCAAGAGAGTACCTTTCATGTTTACCTTTTATATTGATGACGTTATTGTCCGGTTGAACTTTTAGCGATTTATGTAGGCTAAAAACAACCTGAGGATTCAATATAAACATCGTTTGACATGTTTCTATGAACTTTACGGATACAATTTAGATTTTTTTATCTGCCTGTTGTGACTGAGTTTGAGCCTGTGGATTACTGAAGAAAACGTGCGAACAAAACTGAGGTTTTTGGATATAAAGAGAGACTTTATCGAACAAAACAAACATTTTGTAACGGTCCTGACCTGTTTTCTGTTGTTTTTTGTATGTGTTTATGGTCAGGGCGTGTGTTTTGGGTGGGCAGTCTATGTTATCTGTTTCTATGTTGGTTTTGGTTGCCTGGTATGGCTCTTAATTAGAGGCAGGTGTTTTGCGTTCTCCTCTAATTAACCTGTTGGGGATGGGGGCGCTGTTTAGACTATTTATGCTAATTTGGCTAATTTTTTAAACGGCTTCCCACAAAATCCTTGATCGTACAATATGCATATTATTATTATTATTGGATAGAAAAAAGTCTATAGTTTCTATAGGAGTTGAAATTTTGTCTCTAAGTGGAACAGAGCCCATTCTACAGCAATTTCCCTGACATGGAGTCAGATTTGAGAAATGTTGGCCACTCTTCTGAAGTCAGTTAAAAGGGCACTGTCGTTGCTATGACTATACGGACACTTCTTACGTCTTCCCCTGGATGCCTTTACGTGATGACGATTCCAACGGGGTCGATTGCGCGTTCACAGGCCCTACAAATGAAAAAACCCTGAAGCTAGTCATTCTTTGGGAGCTGCGTCATGAGCCTAGAGGACACCGGCGCGCACCTGTTCCAAGCGTTAGTTTAGCCTGTTATATTTCTCCGGTCATCTTTTCACTCGTTATAGGAGTTAAAAACATCATAAGGTAGTTAATTTAAAGCGTTTTATAGCAATTTATATCCGTTTAGTGCGATTTTGGGACATTTATTTTTGCAACGATGTGAAAAGTTGGGCACGCTTTTCAGTTCATCCCGAACGCAGTTGACATTTCCACATGGCAAGAGGACAGCTTTCCACCAAAAGACGATTGGACCCAAGAAAGGATCCTTTGCCCAAGATACTGATGGAAGAACAGCTCAAGGTAGGACATTTTTATTATGATAAATCGTGTTTCTGTCGAAACATTTTAGTGGCTTAGGACGCCATGTTTTTTGACGTAGCTTCGCTTGGCGCAAATTGTATTGAAAAGTAAGGATAAATTAAAAAATGTAATAACGCAATTGTATTAAGAATTAAATTGTCTATCAATCCCTGTCCACCCTATATTTTTTAGTCACGTTTATGAGTATTTATGTATAAGAGTAGATCACTGTCTAAGTGGCGCAAGGACTTTTTCTTTACCAGCTTGTCTACATTTCACATTGTCTAACCATGATTTTGGTGGCTAAATATAAACATTTTCGATCAAACTGTATATGCATGTTGTAATGTGATGTTACAGGAGTGTCATCGGAAGAATTCTGAGAAGGTTAGTGAAAAAATTAATATCTTTTGGCGATGTTGACTTTTATCGCTCACTTTGGCTAGAATCAATGCTGGGCTGCTAATTGCTATGTGCTAAGCTAATATAACGATTTATTGTGTTTTCGCTGTAAGACACTTAGAAAATCTGAAATATTGTCTGTATTCACAGGATCTGTGTCTTTCGATTCGTGTATGCTGTGTATTTTTACGAAATGTTTGATGATTAGTAGTTAGGTAAACACGTTGCTCATTGTAATTATTCTAGTCCATTTGTGATGGTGGGTGCAATTGTAAACTATGCCATCTACCTGAAATATGCACTTTTTTCTAACAAAACCTATCCCATACCATAAATATGTTATCAGACTGTCATCTAATGAGTTTTTTTGTTGGTTAGGGGCTATAAATATCTTAGTTTAGCCGAATTGGTGATGGCTACTGGTGTTGGTGGACAAATAAAAGATGGTGGATTATGCTAATGTGTTTTTAGGTAATAGATGTACATCTTTACATATTGTGTCTTCCCTGTAAAACATTTTAAAAATCGGAAATGTTGACTGGATTCACAAGATCTGTGTCTTTCATTAGCTGTATTGGACTTTAATGTGTGAAAGTTAAATATTTAAAAAAAAAATTTTTTTTGAATTTCGCGGCACTGGTTTTTCAGTGGGGGGGGGGGGGGTGTGCCGCTAGCGCCACGCTGATCCTAGACAGGTAGGGTGTTCTCACTGTTTGTTTGTGGGTGATTGTCTCCTGTGTCTGTGTCGATGTTACACCATACGGGATTGTTTCGGTTTGTTCGTGCGTTTTTGTAGTAAGTACTTGTTCGTTCGTTCTGCGTGTGTTATGTCAGTTCGTCGTCTGTCTATTTTCGTTTTGTTATTTTGTTAGTTTATTCAAGTATAGTTTGTTTCGTTTTGTCTTATAAATAAAATTCATCATGTATTCACAACCCGCTGCGCCTTGGCTCGATCACTACTCCTCCTATTCTTATGAAGAGAGAGAGGAACGCCGTTACAGAATCACCCACCATACCAGAGCCAAGCAGCGGAGTAAATGGAGTAAGGGACAGGAAAAGAAGGAGCAATGGACATGGGACGATATATTGGACGGAAAGGGTTGCTACACATGGGAGGAGATCCTGGCTGGTAGGGATCGCCTCCCATGGGAACAGCTGGAGGCAATGAGGAGAGCAGAGGCTACCGGAGAGAGGAACCGGAGCTATGAGGGAACGCGTCTGGCACGGAAGCCCAAAAAGCCCGTAAGTAACACCCAAAAATTTCTTGGGGGGGGCTAAGAGGTTGTGGGCCAAGGGCAGGTAGGAGACCTGCGCCCACTTCCCAGGCTTACCGTGGAGAGCGGGAGTACGGGCAGGCGCCGTGTTACGCAGTAGAGCGCACGGTGTCTCCTGTACGAGTGCATAGCCCAGTGCGGGTTATTCCACCTCCCCGCACTGGTAGGGCTAGATTGGGTATTGAGCCAGGTGTCATGAGGCCGGCTCAACGCGTCTGGTCTCCAGTGCGTCTCCTCGGGCCGGCATACATGGCACCGGCCTTACGCATGGTTTCCCCGGTTCGCCTACATAGGCCGGTGCGGGTTATTCCACCTCCCCGCACTGGTCGGGCGACCGGGAGCATTCAACCAGGTAAGGTTGGGCAGGCACAATGCTCAAGAGTGCCAGTACGCCTCCACGGTCCGGTATTTCCGGCGCCACCTCCCCGCCCCAGCCTAGTACCTACAGTGCCTATACTACGCACTAGGCTACCAGTGCGTCTCCTGAGCCCAGT
This sequence comes from Salvelinus fontinalis, assembly GCF_029448725.1. NCBI lineage: Eukaryota > Metazoa > Chordata > Actinopteri > Salmoniformes > Salmonidae > Salvelinus > Salvelinus fontinalis. The sequence continues at coordinate 13,161,763 of NC_074674.1, forward strand.
TCCTCCTCCACGCACTCTCTCTGTAGTGCGTGTATCCAGTTCGGTGCCTCCAGTTCCGGCACCACGCACAAAGCCTCCTGTGCGTCTCCAGAGCCCTGTACACACTGTATCTTCTCCCCCTACTAATCCTGATGTGCTTGTCCTCAGCCCGGTGTCACCAGTGCCGGTACCTCGCATCAGTTATAGAGTGGGCTTTGAGAGTACAGTGTGCCCTGTCCCTGCTCCCCGCACTAGTAGGAAGGTGCTTATCCTTAGCCCGGTGCCTCCAGTTCCGGCACCACGCACCAGGTCTACAGTGCGCCGTATCCGGCCAGAGCCATCCGTCTCACCAGCGCCATCTGAGCCATCCGTCTCCCCAGCGCCATCTGAGCCATCCGTCTCCCCAGCGCCATCTGAGCCATCCGTCTCCCCAGCGCCGTCTGAGCCATCCGTCTGCAATGAGCCTGCAAAGCCGCCCGTCTGCCATGAGCCTGCTAAGCCGCCCGTCTGCCATGAGCCTACAGAGCCGTCTGCCAGACAGGAGCCGCTAGAGCCGCACGCTAGACAGGAGCCGCTAGAGCCGCCCGCCAGACAGGATCTGCCAGAGCCGCCAACCAGACAGGATCTGCCAGAGCCGCCAACCAGACAGGATCTGCCAGAGCCGCCAACCAGACAGGATCTGCCAGAGCCGCCAACCAGACAGGATCTGCCAGAGCCGCCAGCGAGCCATGAGCAGCCAGAGCCGTCAGAGAGCCATGAGCGTCGAGAGCCGTCAGAGAGCCATGAGCGTCGAGAGCCGTCAGCCTGCCATGAGCGTCGAGAGCCGTCAGCCTGCCATGAGCGTCGAGAGCCGTCAGCCTGCCATGAGCGTCGAGAGCCGTCAGCCTGCCATGAGCGTCGAGAGCCGTCAGCCTGCCATGAGCGTCGAGAGCCGTCAGCCTGCCATGAGCGTCGAGAGCCGTCAGCCAGCCATGAGCGTCGAGAGCCGTCAGCCAGCCATGAGCGTCGAGAGCCGTCAGCCAGCCATGAGCGTCGAGAGCCGTCAGCCAGCCATGAGCGTCGAGAGCCGTTCAGTCAGGATCTGCCTGAGTATATCAGCCGGGACCTGCCCCTTGTCCCGGTGCTGCCCCTTGTCCCGGTGCTGCCCCTTATCCCGGTGCTGCCCCTTGTACTGGTGCTGCCCCTTGTCCCGGTGCTGCCCCTTATCCCGGTGCTGGTCCTTATCCTGGTGCTGCCCCTTATCCTGGTGCTGCCCCTTGTCCCTGTGCTGCCCCTTGTCCCGGTGCTGCCCCTTGTCCCGGTGCTGCCCCTTGTCCCGGTGCTGCCCCTTCTCCCGGTGCTGGCCGTTCATTTAGGGGATGTTAGTTTTAGGGTGGTCATTGGGAGGGGAAGACAGAAGCGGGGAGTGACAATGGTGGTGTGGGGACAGCGTCCAGAGCCTGAGCCACCACCGTGGTCAACTGCCCACCCAGACCCTCCCCTGGACTTTGTGCTGGTGCGCCCGGCGTTCGCACCTTGAGGGGGGGGGGTTCTGTAACGGTCCTGACCTGTTTTCTGTTGTTTTTTGTATGTGTTTATGGTCAGGCAGTCTATGTTATCTGTTTCTATGTTGGTTTTGGTTGCCTGGTATGGCTCTTAATTAGAGGCAGGTGTTTTGCGTTCTCCTCTAATTAAGAGTCATATTTAGGTAGGGTGTTCTCACTGTTTGTTTGTGGGTGATTGTCTTCCGTGTCTGTGTTATGTCTTGCACCATACGGGACTGTTCGGTTGTTCGTTTCGTTTCGATGTAGTCTGTTCCTGTCCGTAAGTGTTACGTTTAGTTATGTAAGTTTATGTTCAGGTTTCGTCTACTTCGTTTTCTTGTTTTGTTTTTTCGTGTTGCCATCATCGTTTTCAAATAAAGAGATGGCTTATTTCCCTAATGCTGCATTTTGGTCTGATGATCCTTCTCTCCTCTCCTCATCTGAGGAAGAGGAGAGCGACAGCCCTTACACATTTATTGAGTAAATTAATGTCTTCTGAGTGCAACCATATGAAGATCATCAAAGATAAGTGATTAATTGTATCTCTATTTCTGACTTGTGTAACTCTGTAATGATTTGTCTGCTGTGCAATGTTCTCCAATAATCGTAAGGTATGCTTTCGCCGTAAAGCCTTTTTGAAATCTGACACCGTGGTTGGATTCACAAGAAGTTAATCTTTAAACCTATGTATAATATTGTATGTTTTCAGAATTTTTATAATGAGTATTTCTGTTTTTGAATTTGGCGCTCTGCAATTTCACTGGATGTTGGCCAGGTGGGACGCTAGCGTACCCTAGTGAGGTGTTAACTGACTTGCCTTGTTAAATAAAGGTTCATTTAAAAAATATAATACTTTATTATAAATAAAATAATAATAGCCTAATAATACTAATCATAATAATAACAATAAAGTCTACTACTCTGGAGTCATAAAAACAATTAAATAAATGTACGTTAAATGGCAGATAGTGAATTGGCTCTCGGAACAACTGTATGCGGGTGTCAGTTTCCGGAGAATATCCTGTCCTGATCGGGTGGGGCTCAGTATTGATGTGGCTGGCATGGGGTGGGTGCAGCTCCAGAAAACTTAGCAGGGGGCGTGGTAATGGGTTTGGTTCGGCCTGTCGGTGCAGCTGAATTTTAGAGTCTTTCATCTTGGCGGTATAGAGACATTTTTGCATTTTTAACCAAATTTGCTGCAATTCTACACATTTCTCCATGGAGCAGAGAGACATTTTTGGAGTTTTAAAGCTAATTTCCTGCAATTCTATGCATTTTGCTATGGCTAAATGCTGTGTTATTTTGCTTAAACATCACAAAATCAGTACTGCTAAATAATATATTTTTTTTTGACTGTCTAGCCCTAATTTATATGAACAGGGAGACGTGAAATGTTAAATGATATACAAAGTTTAAAATCAGGCTTCTCTGCGGCCTTCTCTGCTTTTTGCATAATCAATCATTAACGTTCCGTGAGTTGGTGTGTGCTGTTGTTGCTTATCGTAGACCTATTTACTTACACAAAGTCTGCATGAATTCAAAGCGCTGCATTCGACGGGTTCCCGTTCCATTACAAACAGCAAGTAGGCCTAGATTAGAGAAAAAAAAAGATGGCTATAGCCTACCCTCCCCAAGAATCCCTCGAACATATCAAAACTGGTGAGAGGATATGCCAAGAAAGATGAAGGTAAATTAGCTTAGATGCAAAAATATAAAAAATGCACGTGTGACATATCAACTCTCTGGCTTCATTCATACATTAGACCAGTCATCACAACGCTAGCAACCTGCCATATTTACTCAACATAAAAACCCCAATAGAAAGCAGGGTCATTTGACCCCCAACATTTTCTGAGCAAAATGTATATGCTTTTATATTTCTTTATTTACTGTCGAAACACTACCCAATCAGCTCCAACTGATTTTAATTTTGAAAATCTGTTCCAAAGTACAGTGCAATCAGAAAGTATTCAGACCCCCTGACTTTTTCCACATTTTGTTACGTTACAGGCTTATTCTGAAATTGATTGAATAAAATTTTTTCCCTCATCAATCTCCACACAATACCCCATAACGACAAAGCAAAAACAGATTTTTAGAAATATTTGTAAATTTATACAAAACAAGAAACAGAAATACCTTATGCTATGAGACTCGAAATTGAGTTCAGGTGCATCCTGTTTCCATTGATCATCCTTGAGATGTTTCTACAACTTGATTGGAGTCCACCTGTGGTAAATTCAATTGATTGGACAGGATTTATAAAGGCACACACCTATCAATATAAGGTCCCACAGTTGACAGTGCAGATCAGAGCAAAAACCAAGCCACGAGGTCGAAGAAATTGTCCGTAGAGCTCCGAGACAGGATTGTTTTGAGGCACAGATCTGGGGAAGGGTTGCCAAAAAATATCTGCAGCATTGAAGGTCCCCAGGAACACAGGGACTTCCATCATTCTTAAATGGAAGAAGTTTGGAACCACCAAGATTCTTCCTAGAGTTGGCCACCTGGCAAAACTGAGCAATCGGGGAAAAGGGCCTTGGTCAGGGAGGTGACCAAGAACCCGATGGTCACTCTGACAGAGCTCCAGAGTTCCTCTGTGGAGATGGGAGAACCTTCCAGAAGGACAACCATCTCTGCAGCACTCCACCAATCAGGCCGTTATGGTAGAGTGGCCAGATGGAAGCCACTCCTCAGTAAAAGGCACATGACAGCCCACTTGGAGTTTGCCAAAAGGCACCTAAAGGACCCTAATCCCTATGGTGAAGCATGGTGTTGGCATCATCATGCTGTGGGGATGTTTTTCAGCGGTAGGGACTGGGAGACTAGTCAGGATCGAGGGAAAGATGAACAGAGCAAAGTATAGAGAGATCCTTGATGAAAACCTGCACCAGAGTGCTCAGGACGTCAAACTGGGGCGAAGGTTCACCTTCCAACAGGACAACGACACTAAGCACACAGCCAAGACAACGCAGGAGTAGCTTCGGGACAAGTCTCAATGTCCTTGAGTGGCCTAGCCAGAGCCCGGACTTGAACCTGATCGAACATCTCTGGAGAAACCTGAAAATAGCTGTGCAGCGTTGCTCCCCATCCAGCCTGACAGAGCTTGAGAGGATCTGCAGAGAAGAATGAGAGAAACTCTCCAAATACAGGTGTGCCAAGCTTGTAGCGTCATACCCAAGAATACTCAAGGCTGAAATCGCTGCTAAAGGGGCTTCAACCAAGTACTGTGGAAAGGGTCTGAATACTTATGTAAATGTGTTATTTTAGAGGGGAGGGTGCAAAAAAAAAAAAAAAGGTTTTGCTTTGTCATCGTAGGGTGTTGTGTGTAGATTTGAGGTAAAAATATATTGAATCCATTTTAGAATAAGGTTATAATGGAAAAAATGTGGAAAAAGTCAAGGGGTCTGAATACTTTCCGAATGCACTGTATTTCCATGTATAACATATGTATTCCATGTATACAAAATGTAAGCAAGGTTTTAAAATATTTGACTAAAACATAATCATTTATCTTTTTGGGCTTCTTGAGGTCATTTTGAGGTATACAAATTATTTGTCATTATGTTCCATCCCCCTGAACAACCACTCAAGACAAAAATCTAGTTGATGATTCCTGCCTTAGGCTTTTTGCATGGCTTCTATACATTGATTTTCTAAGGCTACTGTAATTGCAGGCCACACGCGACCGCTCGACGCAGTTACGGTAGACAACGTCCAATCTCAACCTCCATCTTACATTAAAATCTCTGACAGAGGCTCAAATATAAACTGTTTTTTAACTACAAAACGACTAATACACAGTGTCCACAACATTGTTTCACAATACTACGCTAACAAAAGTGGGGGCATGGCAGTGTTTTCCACTAGCGCCGGCTCTAAGGCCGATTACAGACACATTTTCAGCCGAGTACTTTTTCCACTTAAATTAACTAGGTAACTTTTCAATTCGCTAGTCAGAAAAAAAGTCTTCAGAGCCCTCTCCCGCTAGAATGAACGATATGCATCTTCTAGCAATCTATTGATAGGATAGGAGCCTATCAGGCACAAAGTGAGCGATGACAGGGAAACACTGCTGGTTTGACAGTCTACTGGTTGTCCCGCCTCTCGGTACGTGGGTGTTTGCGGTCAAATTTCAGTTACACTGAGGGAGGGAGCATGAATTTGCACATCCCATACATATAATGCGGTAACGATGAGTCAAAATCCACTTCAAAAATCCATTGTTTTCTGGCACATTCATTTATTTTCTATCGGGTGCAGGGTCCGACATTAACGATGGCTCGCGGTCAGTAAAAACCTGTCAGTTGGGCCAGTGGATCTCGTTAGTCACTGGCCCGGTAGCCATTTTTCATTCCAGTTCAACATTTACCTGCTTTGTCGCAGTCAACCACTGAAAACCGCTAAAGACTACACTCGTATTTCATGCTATTTGTTTTTGAGCAATATGATTGGCCGTTCATTTAAGTACCACACGCTCCCGCAAGTCATAACTTCTCGAGCAGTACATGAGTTGATGCCTTCGCACAGCACACGCAAGTTGTCCAGAGCAAAAGGAAGTGCCCATCAATCTACTCGCTGAGCTTATTTATTTTAGGGAAAGTGATTTGCAAAAGTAATATTTCAATAGTGAACAGACTAGCAATATGTTGGCTACTGTTGATAGTCTACAAAAAGACACCTAGAGTTCATCTTGGCTGGCCGACTGTAGCCATGTTGATATCTATTTTGGAATGCCTGTCTTAAAAAGGGTCAGCGTCCCATTTTCAAATCTTGAAAATCTCTGACAATGACATTAATACAATGCAATTCTAAAGAATAGAGTAATGTCTTGCTTTGCTAAATTATATTACACAGATGTTGAATACATATTATAATAACCAAATGTAGCCTATTAATAGCTAAATATATAGAGAAAGCATGCCAACATATGACCCCAATGCATTTAAGAACTACACAATGTCCGGGCCAGTAGAACATCTGTTCAGACCAGTAGATTTTTGGCCAACTGGCCCAAGCGGGCTGATGAACAGCGAGCTTGACTAGATTTATAAAAGGTGTTGAACTGACTGAATAAAGTTGATATCACATATCCTTGCCATTCATAAATCATTCAACATAATTACATGTCCATGGTATCGCATCCGGACAAGTAAACTAAAGATCTCATTTTTATTTTTTCCGATATGAAATACATCACGACTTGCCAGACAGTGACGTATTAAAGTGAGTCACTCATCAGTTTCCTACCAAATTGCATCGTCAAGAGCTGTTCATTTGGCTCCCTAATATGCATACTGGTAGGCTTTTTAGCGATTATGTGCAGATACAATTATGAAAACATTCCAAGAAGATGGTAAATCCACCTCACTGCAGGAACAATAGGTAAGCAAGTGGACAGACTGCCTCACTTTGGTTCAAAATATGATAAAAGGAAACAGATTGAATTGTTTTAAAAGCTAATCATATTTATATGGCATCATTAAAGATATTGATATATGTCTACTGATTTAATCAAAGTGTTGACAATGTAGTAATTGCTGCTTTCTGTGGAGTAAAGCCCATGTTTAACACCTGCTTCATTCTTCAATCCTACCTGTATTGCAAAAAGCTGAGAAAATGCCTCTAAAAAGGAGAAGCCTGTGGAAGACTCTTACGGTCCCAGTGCAGTCAAAATTAAGTTTTTCTGTGTTTTATATCATATTGTACAACAGCTGATGAAACTAACACTGTAAAAGTGTGAACACGTGATCAGTGTCATGTCCTGATAGTTGCTAGTTGAAAATACATTCCAGCATTAGAATCTACCAGAGGCTACCAAAATAGAGCTTGTTCGGCAAAAAAATGTTTTAAGCCGGGGGGACCTCCCTAGCCCGGGGGAGCCGGTCTAGCTACTTTTTCTATTCGGCTGGCTACTCCATGGGCTTGTGGAAAACACTGGCATGGTGGGCTACTGGACAGATTTGCGGGTAATTGCTCAACTGCGCTGTCCATTGTGCTGATTCTGCGCTAGCCTAGGCCTGTTTGTTTAGCGGAGAATCTGATGTTCTATTTGACAGTCACCACAATAAGTGGCTTAGGATGAAGTAAAAATAGCCACAACCTCCCAAAATTCCCCGATAGTCAGGTGCAAGTGGAGAGAAAAGCGCCAACAAGCTGCCTGACATTTTTCAGTCAAGGTACTCTAAAACTAATGTAACTTTCACTAGAAATCAGAATATTTTACCATTTACATTTACATTTAAGTCATTTAGCAGACGCTCTTATCCAGAGCGACTTACAAATTGGCATGTCGGCCAACAGTGCTTCTTAGGCCTAGGCTACCTTAAAACAACACTACATCAACAAAATAGTATGGTGACAAACCTTTTGTCACGTTCCTGACCTGTTTTCCCTTGTTTTGTATTTATTTAGTATGGTCAGGGCGTGAGTTGGGTGGGTTGTCTATGTGTTGTTTTCTATGTTGGGGTTTTGTGTGTTCGGCCTGGTATGATTCTCAATCAGAAGCAGCTGTCAATCGTTGTCCCTGATAGAGAATCATACTTTGGCAGCCGGGGTTTCAGGTGTGTTTTGTGAGTGTTTGTTCCTTGTTAGTGTTTCGCCACACGGGACTGTAACGGTAGTTTCATTTTGTTATTTTGTATCGCATATGGTTTTCGTGTTATTAAATTACCATGGAAACTAACCACTCTGCATATTGGTCCGATCCTTCTCGCCTCTCCTCGTCCGATGAGGAGGACGACATAGACTATCGTTACAACTTTGAGTTGATTAAATTGCAAAAAAAGGAAACATTATATTGATGTGTATATTTCTCCATTTACAGTGGCATCATTTTCACTGGTATTATATGCTTTTAAACAAGCACTTCCGGCTTGAACGGAAAAACGGGGATACCCAGTAATTTACTGCAATTGTCTCCGGAAAGGAAATTGGTAGATTCTCTAGAACATAATAAACCCTAGTGTGTGTGTATCATTATTACCTGTTCCGTAGTCTATCCTCGTGCAGTTGCCCACCGCCTCCTTCAAATACACAGCTATCTCTGGAGCTGCAGCAGCCTTGTTTTCTGGAAAGACTGCTGCAACCAGGGCCTCTGCTTCCTTCACACACACACTACATATAGCAGATACTCAGAGCAACTTACAATCACCGTATTTAATGAAAGAAGGCAAAACAACCACATACCACAACAAAATCTTCACCACACACACACAATTTAAATTCTTCATATTTTATTAAAACACCTGAGGATAGGATGAACCCTGTGTGTGTGTGTGTTTATGACTGTGTGTATTATTTCTATGCTGAAGAGCTAGATATAAGGGAAACCCCCTGTCTCAATGTACATTATCCAAGGAACCTGCGTGCTTCCCACTTATGCAAAAGGCAATGAAGACGAAGGTAGTCTTTATTTTATTTTCTTTCTCTGTGTGTGCATGGGTGTGTGTGCGTGCACTTACCTGGTCGAGCTTGGCGTGCCAGGCACTGTAGGCCTTGTCGCCCGGGCGAGAGAGCTGGTCTTTAGGAGGGGTCTCATCTATCCAGCGGCCAGAGTCTCCAACAGAGCCAGAAGCTTCTCTATGGTCTGAAATGAGAACATAAACACATAACACCTCAAAAACAAACCTAAAAACAAACCCTCCAACTGTTTTTCTTTGGGTATGTTTGATTCTTCTTAGCACTTGTGCAATTTTGCCAAGAAGGATGGGCAATTATTATTGAGGTGACATGCAAAGTTAGTGGAGAACTATCCAAAAAGACTTAAAGCTGTAATTGCTGCCTAAGGTGCTTTCACCATGTATTGACACCAGTCTTGGGCAGGAAATCTGAAAAGAACACAAAGGGCGTGAACTCTGTGGCGAATGGTTGTTTGCTCACCAACAACAACCAAAGGCATTATGGCATAATATGACCCCATTCTCCCCATTTCTCCCTCTGTCAACCAGACGATGGATAGAAAACAATTAGGAGACCCTTTATAGAGGGGCGCATTGGCCATCTTCACACTGACTGATAGACAGCTTTGCTATGGCTGCAGCTGCCCTTCCCCCTTCACCTCCCAAACAACTCAATAGCAGACGAGAAGGCGAGACAATAGTAATGTGCGTGTTTTTCCCCTTCGCTCATTTGTTCAGCATCAGAATGAATCCCACGTAATCAGTGTACGCCTTCACACACACACACACACACACACACACACACACACACACACACACACACACACACACACACACACACACACACACACACACACACACACACACACACACACACAGAGAGAAAAAGAGAGAGACAATGGCAAGTCAGTACTCTGGAGGACCTGAGAGATTGCAAATGTACCCTTTGTTTACTCGGGTTGGGATAATAAAGACGTATCTACATGAACATGAACTGAGGCATGCTGATTACCTGGGTTGTGTTCTTTAGGGTATGCAACGGAAGACATGTGAAAACATTTTGCAATGGAAAACTAAAAAGAGTGTCTTACTGGACAAGGCTAGGGAGTCTCTGTAGTGGGTGTCTCCAAGACCCTAGCAATAGGCCTAAACCCTAGGGGCTATAGGGGTTAAGAATTTAGCCTATAAACGCATCATAGGTGTGGAGTACCTGATCTCCGTTTTGGGCACCATGAAGTTCTGATTGACAGGGATATGTGGTGTATCATCTTCGTGGAGGAGCCTGAAGAGTAGAAGTTGAGACGAGTCAAGTCTTGTCAAGGCATGTCAGCTGTGTCCCAATAGCTAGAGTTCCCTTTCCTTTAACCACAGGGTCAGATTACCATATCTGTCACATTCCTGACCTTATTTCCTTTAGTCTTTGTTAAGTTGGTCAGGACTTGAGCTGGGTGGGCATTCTATGTTTTGTGTTTCTATGTTGGGTTTGTTGTTTGGCCTAATATGGTTCTCAATCAGAGGCAGGTGTTTGTCATTGTCTCTGATTGGGAACCATATTGAGGAAGCCTGTTTGCACTGTTGGTTTGTGGGTGATTGTTTTCTGTCTTTGTGTTCTGCACCAGATAGGACTGTTTTCGGTTTTCACATTTTATTGTTTTGTCGCTTGTAGTGTTCACGTTATTATTCTTTATTAAACATGTTGAACACTAGCCGCGCTGCGTTTTGACCCTCTCCTTCATCCCAGGAAGAAAACCGTTACAATATCCCCACTCCTAACTTCAACCGTTGCGGGGTTTTCAAACGATCTGATCCTGTATCGGCTGAGCCAACTTTTGCTCCTACTTATAATGCTGCACTATGTTAGACTCGTGATTCCGAGAAAGATAATTATTAAATGCTGTCCGTGTCAGCCTAGAAAAAAAGAAAGGAAATAATCATTGTGTCTGCATGATCCCTCTAAAATACAGTACCAGTCCACAGTTTGGACACACATACTCATTACTTAGGTTTTTCTTCATTTTTACTGTTTTCTACATTGTAGAATAATAGTAAAGACATCAAAACGATGAAATAACACATATGGAATCATGTAGTAACCCAAAAAGTGTTAAATCAAAATATAATTTATATTTGAGATTCTTCAAAGTAGCCACCCTTTGCCTTGAGAGCTTTGCACACTCTTGGCATTCTCTCAACCAGCTTCATGACTACCTGATGACCAGCTGATCCGATGACCTGGAATGCATTTCAGTTAACAGGTATGGCTTGTTAAAAGTTAACTTGTGGCATTTCTTTCCTTCTTTGTGCATTTGAGACAATCAGATTTGTTGTGACAAGGTAGGGGTGGTGTACAGAAGATGGCTCTATTTGGTAGGCGGTATTTGCTCGCCTGAGGTAGAGAATCTCATGATAAGCTGTAGACCACACTATTTACAAAGAGAGTTCTCATATATATTATTCGTAGCTGTCTATTTACCATCACAAACTGATGCTGGCACTAATACCGCACTCAACAAGCCGTATAAGGCCATAAGCAAACAAGAAAACGCTCATCCAGAAGCAGCGCTCCTTTAATGCAGGGAAACTTAAATCCGTTTTACCTCATTACTACGAGCATGTTAAATGCGCAACCAGAGGAAAAAAAACTTGAGACCACCTTTACTCCACAAACAGAAAGCTCTCCCTTGCCCTCCATTTGGCAAATCTGACCATAATTCTATCCTCCTAAATCCTGCTTACGAGCAAAAACTAAAGCAGGAAGCACAAGTGACTCGCTCAATACAGCAGTGGTCAGATGATGCAGATGCTAAGCTACAGGACTGTTTTGCTAGCAGGGACTGGAATATGTTCCGGGATTCTTCCGATGACATTGTGTACTGATGTACACCACATCAGTCACTGGCCTCATTAATAATTGCATCGAGGATGTCATCCCCACAGTGACCGTACCTACATACCCCAACCAGAAGCCATGGATTACAGGCAAAATCCGCACTGAGCTAAAAGGTAGAGCTGTCACTTTCAAGGAGATGGATTCTAACCCGGACGCTTATAAGAAATCCCGCTATGCCCTCCAACGAACACACAAATGGGCAAAGCATCAATACAGGTCTAAGATTGAATCATACTACACCGTCTCCGACTCTCGTCGGATGTGGTAGGGCTTGCAAACTAGTACAGAGTACAAAGGGAAGCACAGCCGCGAGCTGCCCAGTGACACAAGCCGTACTTATACTTATATGCTCGCTTCGAGGCAAGCAACACTGAAAAATGCATGAGAGCATAATTTGTTCCAGACGACTGTGTGATCACGCTCTCTGTAGCCGATGTGAGTAAGACCTTTAAACAGGTCAACATTCACAAGACCTCAGGTCCAGACGGATTACCAGGACGTGTACTCTGAGGATGCGCTGACCAACTGGCAAGTGTCTTCACTGACATTTTCAACCTGTCCCTGACTGAGTCGGTAACACCAACATGTTTCAAGCACACCACCATAGTCCCTGTGCCCAAGAACATTAAGGTAACCTGCCAAAATGACTACTGACACGTAGCACTCACGTCTGTAGCCATGAAGTGCTTTAAAAGGCTGGTCACGGCTCACATCAACACCATTATCTCAGAAACCCTAGACCCACTCGAATTTGCATACCACCCCAACAGATCCACAGATGATGCAATCTCTATTGCACTCCACACTGCCCTTTCACACCTGGACAAAAGGAACACCTACGTGAGAATGCTATTCATTGACTACAGCTCAGCGTTCAACACCATAGTGCCCTCAAAGCTCATCACTAATCTAAAGACCCTGGGACTAAACACCTCCCTCTGCAACTGGACTTCCTGACGGGCCGTCCCTAGGTGGTAAGGGTAGATAACACATCTGCCACACTGATCCTCAACACGGGGGCTCCTCAGGGGTGAGTGCTCAGTCCCTTCCTGTACTCCCTGTTCACCGATGACTGCATGGCCAGGAAAGACTCCAACACCATCATTAAGTTCGCTGACAACACAACAGTGGTAGGCCTGATCACCGACAACGATGAGACAGCCTATAGGGAGGAGGTCAGAGACCTGGCCGTGTGGTGCCAGGATATCAACCTTTCCCTCCACGTGATCAAGATAAAGGAGATGATTGTTACTACAGGAAAAGGAGGACCGAGCACGCCCCCATTCTCATCGATGGGGCTGTAGTGGAGCAGATTGAGAGCTTCAAGTTCCTTAGTGTCCACATCACCAACAAGCTATAATGGTCCAAACAGCAAAACAGTCGTGAAGAGGGCATGACACAGCCTATTCCCCCTCAGGAGACTGAACAAATTTGGCATGGGTCCTCAGATCCAAAGTTCTACAGCTGCAACATCGAGAGCATCCCGACTGGTTGCATCACTGCCTGGTACGGCAACTGCTCGGCCTCCGCCTGCAAGGCACTACAAAGGGTAGTGCATATGGCCCAGTACATCCCTGGGGCCAAGCTTCCTGCCATCCAAGAACTCCTGCCACTGGGGCCCTAAAACAAATCAAAGACTCCAGCCACCCTAGTTATAGACTGTTCTCTCTGCTACCACAAGGCAAGCGGTACTGGAGTGCCAAGTTAATCAAATAGCTACCCGGACTATTTTCATTCCCCTCCCCCCCTCTTTTACGCTGCTACTACTCTCTGTTTATTATCTATGCATAGTTACTTTACCTCTACCTACAGGTACATATTACCTCAATTACCTCGACTAACCTGTGTCCCAAACATTGACTCTGTACCGGTACCCAATGTATATAGACTTTCTATTGTTTTTTTATTTCTGCTCTTTCACTTTTTATTTTTATTTTTTATTTTTTTAATGTTTTACTTATCTATTTTTTACTTAACACTTATTTTTCTTAAAACTGCATTGTTGGTTAAGGGCTTTTAACTTCTTATGGCTGAAGGGGCACTATTGAGTAGCTTGGATGAAAGGTGCCCAGAGGTGCCCAGAGTAAACGGCCTGCTCCTCAGTCTCAGTTGCTAATATATGCATATTATTAGTATTGGATAGAAAACACTATGAAGTTTCTAAAACTGTTTGAATGATGTCTGTGAGTATAACATAACTCATATGGCAGGCACAAATCTGAGAAGAAATCCAAACAGGAAGTGAGAAATCTGAGGTTGGTATATTTTCAACCCATTCCCTATTGAAATCCCATTGGGATATGAATGAAGATTCACTTCTTAGGGCTTTCACTAGATGTCAACCATCTATAGAAACTTGAATGAGGATTATATTGTGCTGTGGGACTGAATAAGAGTGGAATGAGTCAGACTACTGGCAGTCATCCATTTCCCGGTCAAGCGCATACCACATGATATCTTCCTGCGTTCCGTTCCTCCTCAAGACACAAAGGAATTCTCCGGTTGGAACTTTATTGAAGATTTTTGATAAAAACATCCTAATGATTGATTCTGTACTTAGTTTGAAATGTTTCTTCGACTTGTAATATAACTTTTTGAAGTTTTTGTCCGAAGATATGGTCAACCAGCACCAGCGTTTGGATAAGTGTACCAAACGCGCTAACAAAAGTAGCTAATTGGACATAAATAACGGACATTATCGAACAAATCAAGCATTTATTGTGGACCTGGGATTCCTGGGAGTGCATTCTGATGAATATCATCAAAGGTAAGGGAATATTTATCATGTCATTTCTGGTTTCTGTTGACTCCAACATGGCGGCTAATTTGACTATTGTTCTGAGCGCCGTCTCAGATTATTGCATGGTTTGCTTTTTCCGTAAAGTTTTTTTGAAATCTGACACAGCGGTTGCATTAAAGAGAGGTATATCTATAATTCCATGTGTATAACTTGTATTATCATCTACATTTATGATGACTATTTCTGTTGAATTGATGTGGCTATGCAAAATCACTGGATGTTTTTGGAACTAGTGAACGTAACACACCAATGTAAACTCAGATTTTTTGATATAAATATGAACTTTATCAAACAAAACATACATGTATTGTGTAACATGAAGTCCTATGAGTGTCGCTGATGAAGATCATCAAAGGTTAGTAATTCATTTTATCTGTATTTGTGCTTTTTGTGACTCCTATCTTTGGCTGGAAAAATGGCTGTGTTTTGTCTGTGGCTTGGTGGTGACCTAACATAATCGTTTGGTGCTTTCGCTGAAAATCCTATTTGAAATCGGACACTTTGGTGGGATTAACAACAAGATTACCTTTAAAATGGTATAAGATACATGTATTTATGATTATGAGATTTCTGTTTGAATTTGGCGCCCTGCACTTTCACTGGCTGTTGTCATATCGATCCCGTTAGCGGGATCTCAGCCATAAGAAGTTTAAGTAAGCATTTTACTGTAAGGTCTACACCTGTTGTATTCAGCACATGTGACAAATAAAATTAGATTTGATTTCTCAAACCCCCAGCCTGATCTACTTGGACTGCTTCGCAAACATTCCCGGATGTTTCACGATGTTGCGTCTCTGGGTTTAGAAACTCTGTAGTGAGGTTTTGATAACATCACCTTTCAACTTTCTTCTTCTTCGGCAGACTGGACGCTATCTTGCTTATTGCTGCCCTTCGCTGGTTAGAGTGAGAATTAGACTTTTATATATCTACTATAATATCCAAAAGGATGAGGCGAAGGGTTTACTCCGCCCAAAATCTGTCCACGTTAAGCAGATCATTAATTACTAAATAAAATCAAAACACCGGTCTCAACGTCAACAGTGAAGAGGCAACTCCGGGATGTTGGCCTTCTAGGCAGAGTTTCAAAGAAAAAGCCATATCTCAGACTGGCCAATAAAAAGAAAAGATTAAGATGGGCAAAAGAACACAGACACTGGACAGAGGAACTCTGCCTAGAAGGCCAGCATCCCGGAGTCGCCTCTTCACTGTTGATGTTGAGACAGGTGTTTTGCGGGTACTCTTTAATGAGGCTGCCAGTTGAGGACTTGTGAGGCGTGTGCACAGGGGCCTCCCACTCCTTTTTCTGTTCTGGTTAGAGCCAGTTTGCACTGTTCTGTGAAGGGAGTAGTACACAGCGTTGTGTGAGGTCTTCAGTTTCTTGCCAATTTCTCGCATGGACTAACCTTCATTTCTCAGAACAAGAATAGACTGATGAGTTTCAGAAGAAAGTTCTTTGTTTCTGGACATTTTGAGCTTGTAATCGAACCCACAAATGCTGATGCTCCAGATACTCAACTAGTCTAAAGAAAGCCAGTTGGATTGCATCTTTAATCAGAACAACAGTTTTCAGCTGTGCTAACATAATTGAAAAGGGTTTTCTAATGATCAATTAGCCTTTTAAATTATAAACTTGGATTAGCTAACACAACATGCCATTGGAAAACAGGAGTGATGGTTGCTGATAATGGGCCTCTGTACGACTACGTAGATTTTCCATAAAAAATCTGCCATTTCCAGCTACAATAGTCATTTACAACATTAACAATGTCTATGCTGTATTTCTGAAAAATGTGCTTTTCTTTCAAAAACAAGGACATTTCTACGTGACCCCAAACTTTTGAACGGTAGTGTATATCACACACACAATGTATATTAAACACACTACACATAGACCCTGTATGTATTTTGACCTTCTTGAAGTAGTCTTTTGTCAATTGTTCCTGGCTTTTCCTATTTCCCATGTTTCCAGTTTATAATTGCAGAGGACGGGTCATGTGGTCTTAAGTAAGAGCACGGCCACCGCCGAAGGCCCGCCCATGTCATTGATTTACCACGTCGTCAAGTACATGTAAGGACACCACTGTTGGGTCATCTCATTAATTTACACAACACAGTCTCTTCAATCACTCGCTCATCCCTGTCGTGCCGGCTGTGCATAGAGCAGCAACAAAGGAACTCAACTCAACTCAAAAAGATCAAGAAATGATGTCAATTATCCTATCAGAAGCTTCTAAAGCCATGACATAATTTTGGGGAATTTTCCAAGCTGTTTAAATGCACAGTCAACTGAGTGTATGTGAAGTTCTGACCCACTGGAATTGTGATACAGTGAAGTATAAGTGAGATAATCATGCGCAAAGTAGATGTCCTAACCGACTTGCCAAAACTATAGTTTGTTAACAAGAAATATATGGAGTGGCTGAAAAACTAGTTTTAATGACTCCAACCTAAGTGTATGTAAACCTCTGACTTCAACTGTATGTTCGAGTTTTATTTCTATGTTAGAGCTACATGCTACACACTGTACAGTGTATGTAGTATCTTAATTTGAACTACTTTGCTATAGCAGGAAAATTATCCTGCAGCAACTGGAAATGTGAATTATGTGGATTATAATGAATTGCATTTTTTTTTATTAGGGTTGATACATATTTTTCGTCAGGTAAAATCTCATTTGAAACTTCAAAGTGGAAATTACAAACTTCAGAAGCCGTTTTAAACCTCAAATACACTAAGGTTTACATTTCCTGTTATCAACCTGTTATCCTGCAACAGGTTGATCAATTGAAAACCTACATCTGTAGCAGTGGTGGTCATCTGCATTGGTCATGGAGAGCTACAGGGTGTTGCAGGCTTTTGTTCCAGCCAGTGCTAATACACCTGAATCAACTAGTCTTATTTTCAAGACCTTGATAGAAATATTATACAGGCCTATGTACAAATTTATGAAAAATATTTTTGATGTAATCAATTATGAGTTCATATATTTGTATAGGCCTACCCTCTAATACTCTACATTTTGTCATCTACCCTCCAGAATGGTGCATGACCTGGATGTCAAAGTCATTGTCTACTCCCACTTCGGCAAGAACGTCCCTAAGACTCACAAGATGAGCCCCGATGCCTTCATCCAGATGGGACTACAGCTGGCCTACCACAGGTGAGTATACACACCAAGCTAATTACATTTGAGTGCTTATTATTTCAACGACTGCAAAGAGCTCTGTCATGCCTGCATTATTTTACAATGACCAGTTGAGGGCACCAGATAGCAAAATATTCTCCAACCTACCTCCATTCCAACCGTAGACTGTACCAGGCCTGGAATTTCGTGATTTTAGGGGTAAGGCCATTTGGCCTTCAACAGGTGCCCAATCTGCCAGGGCACCAAAATAGCCAATTAAATTCATTAGAAAAAAAATAAAAACACTAGCTATGCTGTTCTGTTAAGAAAAACACACTACCAGTCAAAAGTTTTAGAACACCTACTCATTCAAGGGTTTTTCTTTATTTTTACTATTTTCTACATTGTAGAATAATGGTGAAGACATCAACACTATGAAAAAACACATATGGAATCATGTAGTAATCAATAGTGTTAAACAAATCAAAATATATTTTATATTTGAGATTATTCAAATAGCCACCCTTTGCCTTGATGACAGCTTTGCACACTCTTGGCATTCTCTCAACAAGCTTCATGAGGTAGTCACCTGGAATGCATTTCAATTAACAGGTGTACCTTCTTAAGAGATGGCTGAGTTATTGATGAATCAGGAAAACAGATTTTACGTGTCCATTAATTAAATCCTTTGTAACTCCAATACAAAAAGACATCACAATGGCCACCTGTTGGCTCTGGTGGGCATTTCGGAAAGTATTCAGACCCCTTGACTTTTCCCACAATTTTTTTGTTACGGCCTTATTCTAAAATGTATTAAATCATTTTGTCCTCTCATCAATCCACACACAATATCCCATAATGACCAAGCAAATGTATATATTGTTATTTATATATATCACATTTAAATACAGTTGAAATCAGAAGCTTACACACTTAGGTTGGAGTCATTAAAACTCGTTTGTCAACCACTTCACAAATGTCTTGTTAACAAACTATAGTTTTGGCAAGTCGGTTAGGACATCTACTTTGTGCATGACACAAGTAATTTTTCCAACAATTGTTTACAGATAGATTATTTCACTTACAATTCACTGTATCACAATTCCAGTGGGTCAGAAGTTCACATACACTAAGTTGCTTGTGCCTATTTTAATTCAATAAAATTATGTCATGGCTTTAGAAGCTTCTGATAGGCTAATTGACATAATTTGAGTAAATTGGAGGTGTAGCTGTGGATGTATTTCAAGGCCTACCTTCAAACTCAGTGACTCTTTGCTTGACATCATGGGAAAATCAAAAGAAATCAGCCAAGAACTCAGCAAAAATATTGTAGACCTCCACAAGTCTAGTTCATCCTTGGGAGCAATTTCCAAATGTCTAAAGGTACCACGTTCATCTGTACAAACAATAGTCCGCAAGTATAAACACCATGGGACCACGCAGCCGTCATACAGCTCAGGAAGGAGACGCGTTCTGTTTCCTAGTAATGAATGTACTTTGGTGCGAAAAGTGCAAATCAATCCCAGAACAACAGCAAAGGACCTTGTGAAAATGCTGGAGGAAACAGGTACAAAAGTATTTATATCCACAGTAAAACGAGTCCTATATCGACATAACCTGAAAGGCCGCTCAGCAAGGAAGAAGCCACTGCTCCAAAACCTCCATAAAAAAGCCAGACTACGGTTTGCAACTGCACATGGGGGCAGAGATCATACTTTTTGGGGATATGTCCTCTGGTCTGATGAAACAAAAATAGAACTGTTTGGCCATAATGGCCATTGTTATGTTTGGAGGAAAAAGGGGGGTGGCTTGCAAGCCAAAGAACACCACCCCAACCGTGAAGCACGGGGGTGGCAGCATCATGTTGTGGTGGTGCTTTGCTGCAGGAGGGACTGGTCCACTTCTCAAAATAGATGGCATCATGAGGTAGGAAAAATATGTGGATATTGAAGCAACATCTCAAGACATCAGTCAGGAAGTTAAAGCTTGGTCGCAAATGGGTCTTCCAAATGAACAATGACCCAAATCATACTTCCAAAGTTGTGGCAAAATCGCTTAAGGACAACAAAATTTGATGGCAGAACTGAAAAAGTGTGTGCGAGCAATGAGGCCTACATACCTGCCTCAGTTACACCAGCTCTGTCAGGAGGAATGTGCCAAAATATAACCAACTTATTGTGGGAAGGTTGTGGAAGGCTACCCGAAACGTTTGACCCAAGTTAAACAATTTAAAGGCAATGCTACCAAATACTAATTGAGTGTATGTAAACTTCTGACCCACGGGGAATGTGATGAAAGAAATAAAAGCTGAAATAAATCATTCTCTTGTCACGCCCTGACCTTAGAGATCCTTTTTATGTCTCTATTTTGGTTGGTCAGGGCGTGAGTTTGGGTGGGCATTCTATGTTGTCATTGTTTTATATTTCTTGTGTTTGGCCTGGTGTGGTTCCCAATCAAAGGGAGCTGTCTATATTTGTCTCTGATTGAGAACCATACTTAGGTAGCCTGTTCCCACCTGTGTTTGTGGGTAGTTGTTTTCTGTTTTGTGTGTAATACCTTGCCGAACTGTTCGTTTGTCGTTTTGTTGGTTTTGTATTAGTGTTCAGCTTTTCCATTAAAATGAAGAACACGTACCACGCTGCACCTTGGTCTTCTCCTTCTCCCGACGACTCTCTCTACTATTATTCTGACATTTCACATTCTTAAAATAAAGTGGTGATCCTAACTGACCTAAAACAGGGAATTCTTACTAGGATTATATGTCAGGAATTGTAAAAAACGGAGTTCAAATTATTTGGCTAAGCTGCGTGGAATATTCCGACTTCAACTGTAAGTATTCAGACCCTTTACTCAGTACTTTGTTGAAGAATCTTGGGCGGTGATTACAGCCTCGAGTCTTGTTGGATATGATGCTACAAGCTTCGCACACCTGTATTTGGGGAGTTTCTCCCATTCTTCTCTACAGATCCTCTCACCTCTGTCAGGTTGGATGGGGAGCATCGCTGTACAGCTATTTTCAGGTCTCTCCAGAGATGTTTGATCGGGTTCAAGTCTGGGCTCTGGCTGGGCCACTCAAGGACATTCAGAAACTTGTCCCGAAGCCACACCCGCATTGTCTTGGCTGTGTGCTTAGGGTCAAAGGTGAACCTTCACCCCCCAGTCTGAGGTCCTGAGTTCTTGGGAGCAGGTTTTCATCAAGGATCTCTCTGTACTTTGCTCCAATCATCTTTCCCACCATCCCGATTAGTCTCGGAGTCCCTGCCGCTGAAAAACATCCCTGCAGCATGATGCTACCACAAAAATGCTTTACCATAGGGATGGTGCCAGGTTTCCTCCAGATGTGACGCTTGGCATTCATTCCAATGCGCTCAATCTTGGTTTTATCAGACCAGACAATCTTGTGTTCTCAGGGTCTGAGAGTCCATTAGGTGTCTTTTGGCAAACTCCAAGCGGGCTGTCAAGTACCTTTTACTGAGGAGTGGCTCCGTCTGGCCACTCTACCGTAAAGGCCTAATTGGTGGAATGCTGCAGAGATGGTTGTCCTTCTGGAAGGTTCTCCCACCTCCACTGAGGAACTCTAGGGGTCTCTCAGAGTGACCATCAGGTTCTTGGTCACAATCCTGACCATGGCCCTTCTCCAGTGATTGTTCAGTTTGGCAGCCAGCTCTAGGAAGAGTCTTGGTGGTACCAAACTTTTTCTACAGACAATCCCTTCGACTTCATGGCTTGGTTTTTGCTCTGATATGCGATGTCAACTGTGGAACCTTATATAGACAGGTGTGTGCCTTTCCAAATCGTGTCCAATCAATTGAATTTACCACAGGTGGACTCCAATCAATTTGTAGATGTAAAGGGGTGCGTAACTGGTGGCAGTGAAGTCAGACGCAGGAGAGCAGAACTAGGTAATAGCCGGAGCAGTTTAATTTCAAAACCAACGGCATAAAGAAATAATCAACATGGGTACAAAACCCGACGCGCACCAGTAAACATGTGCACAAGCACTTACAACAAACAATTCCACACAAAGACATGGGGGAACAGAGGGTTAAATACACAACACTTAATGAGGGAAGAGAGAACCAGGTGTGTAGGAAAACAAGACAAAACAAATGGAAAATTAAATGAAAAGTGGATCGACGATGGCTAGAAGACCGGTGACGCCGACCGCTGAACGCCGCCCGAACAAGGAGAGGCAGTAGAAACATCTCAAGGATGATCAATGTAAACAGGATGCACCTGAGCTCAATTTCGAGTCTCATAGCAAATGGGTCTAAATACTAATGTAAATAAGATATTTCAGTTTTTAATTTTTTGTGTACAAAAAATAAAAAAAAACTGTTCGCTTTGTCATTATGGGATATTCTGTGTAGATTCATGTGGGGAAACATATTTGATCCATTTTAGAGTATGGCTGTAACATTACAAAATGTGAAAAAGGTCAAGGGTTCTGAATACTTTCCAAATGCACTGTATTTCGCTGCAGACAGACAATGAATGTATTTTCCTTCATATCTGCTGAACCAAACACGACTCCACAGAATAGGAGATATCTAATAGACATGTTTTGATTGGCAATAATTACAATGGTGTCACGATCGTTATAAGGAGTGGAGCAAGATGCAGCGTGGTATGTTTCCATCCTTTTTATTTGGAAGAGAAACTCAAAGAAAAAACAATAAAGCAAAAAAACGAAACGTGAAGCTCAAAGAAGTGCTCGCAGGCCTCGACAATACCTCGACAAGATCCCACAAAGCAGAATGGGGAAATGGCTGCCTAAATATGACCCCCAATCAGAGACAATGATAAACATAGATAATTAAATCACCTAGATAACCCACCCTAGTCACTGTCATGCCCCAACCAACCTGGAGAATAAACAGCTCTCTATGGTCAGGGCGTGACAAATGGAGCCATGTACAGCATCATACACTGCTAGGATTATTATATAATGGTGGGCCTCCACAGTAAACCATGGAAGGAAATTATCAAAAATTGCAGTTTATGATGTCTGTGGCATATATAGCCATAAAGTTGTCTGCTACTGTCTTCTTGCCCCTAGTTGTGAAAGTGGATACAGTGTGACACTGTGTAAATTCACAGAACACAGGAAGGGCATTTGATTTGTCTGGACCCTGGGACTTCATGGGGAGATTTCATGGGCAGGTATGTACCTCAAGTGCCTGCTGGTCCCAAATGCCACCCACCCACCACTCCTCAACCTAAATTTCAGAAGATAACATTTTCATTTTTGAGAACTTCACAATTCTCTTATGATTGCACTAATATACCATCAATCAAGCCCATTTTGCATCACATCAAAATCAAGGAATACACATTGTATTATATAGCGCTTTTCACAACAATGACTGTTACAGAGGGTTTTACGAACCCGGTCTCGACCCCCAAAGAGCAAGCAGCAGCTACGATGACTTCAGAAAGTATTCACATCCTTTGACTTTTTCCACATTTTGTTGTGTTACAGCCTGCATTTAAATCGTGTTACTGGCCTACACACAACACCCCACAATGTCAAAGTGGAATTATGTTTTTTGAAATGTTTACAAATGAATTAAAAATATGAAAGCTGAAATGTGTTGAGTCAATAAGTATTCAACCCCTTTGTTATGGCAAACCTAAATAATTTCAGGAGTAAACATTTGCAAAACAAATCATATTAAGTTGCATGGACTCACTCTGTGTGCAATAATAGTGTTTAACATGATTTTTAAATGACTACCTCATCTCTGATGAATGACTACCCTGAGGCCAAAGCTGACTTAAAAAAAATCTTTACAGAGTTTAATGGCTGTGATAGGAGAAAACTGAGGATGGATCAACAACATTGTAGTTACAATATTAACCTACATGACAGAGTGAAAAGAAGGAAGCAGGTACAGAATCAAACTTTTACAAAACATGCATTCTGTTTGCAATAAGGCACTAAAGTAAAACTGCAAAAAATATGACAAAGAAAGGAACTTTATGTTCTGAATAGAAAACTTAAGGTTTTGGGCAAATCCAATAAAACACAACACTGAGTACCACTCGTCATATTTTCAAGCATGGTGGTGGCTGTATTGTAACGGTCCTGACCTGTTTTATGTTGTTTTTGTATGTGTTTAGGTCAGGGCATGTGTTTTGGGTGGGCAGTCTATGTTATCTGTTTCTATGTTGGTTTTGGTTGCCTGGTATGGCTCTTAATTAGAGGCAGGTGTTTTGCGTTCTCCTCTAATTAAGAGTCATATTTAGGTAGGGTGTTCTCACTGTTTGTTTGTGGGTGATTGTCTTCCGTATCTGTGTTATGTCTTGCACCATACGGGACTGTTCGGTTGTTCGTGTCGTTTCGATGTAGTCTGTTCCTGTCCGTAAGTGTTACGTTTAGTTATGTAAGTTTATGTTCAGGTTTCGTCTACTTCGTTTTCTTGTTTTGTATTTTTGAAAGTGTTTTGTTTTTTCGTGTTGCCATCATCATTTTCAAATAAAGAGATGGCTTATTTCCCTACTGCTGCATTTTGGTCTGATGATCCTTCTCTCCTCTCCTCGTCCGAGGATGAGGAGAGAGACAGCCCTTACATGTATCATGTTATCAGTGTGCTTGTCATCGGCAGGGACTACGGAGCTTTTAAAGCTAAAAAGAAACGGAATGGAGCTAAGCACAGGCAAAATCCTAGAGGAAAACCTTTTTCATTCTGCTTTCCAACAGATACTGGGAGACAAATTCACCTTTAAGCAGGACAATAACCTACAGTAAAACACAAGGCCAAATATAAACTGGAGTTGCTTACCAAAACAACATGGAATTCCTGAGTGGCCTAGTTACAGTTTTCACTTAAATTGGCTTGAAAATTTATGGCAAGACTAGAAAATGGCTGTCTAGCAAAGATCAACTTGTGGGTTAACTGCCTTGTTCAGGGGCAGAACGACAGATTTTTACCTTGTCAGCTCAGGGATTCGATCTTGCAACCTTTCGGTTACTAGTACAATGCTCTAACCGCTAGGTTACCTGCCGCCCCATTGCTCATCTCATTTGTATATACTGTATTTTATACTATCTATTGCATCTTAGCCTATGCCGCTCTGACGTTGCTCATCCATATATTTATATTTATATATTCTTATTCCATTCCTTTACTTAGATTTGTGTGTATTAGGTATTTGTTGTGGAATTGTTAGATTTTGCTGCACTGTCGGAAGTAGAAGCAAAAGTTTTTCGCTACACTCCCAATAACATCTGCTAACCATGTGTATGTGACCAATAAAATTTGATTTGACTTGGTGGTGCACATGTGACCTATAGTCTATTTTAGAGAAATGTCATCATCGACTATTGTAAGAGTTTTCATTGTCTGCTTATGCCCCCTTTATTTATCCTACGGTTCTGACTTGGTGTCTGTAAGAACGGCCCATGCTCTGAATTCTGTCGCTGTACATTTAAAAAGTGCTGAACAAATAGTAATAATGACTACGTCTGTCCTAGCTCTTGATCAAAATTACCGATTTCCTCTTCATCCCCTTATGCCATAGTTCGTACATCTCAATTGTCAGTTTGGGTCTAAGGTGTCTCTCCCTTTGAAGAGGGGGAGGACCACGGCAGCTTTCCAATCTTTGGGGGATCTCAGACGATACGAAAGAGAGGTTGAACAGGCTAGTAATAGGGGTTGCAACAATTTCGGGCAGATCATTTTAGAAAGAGGTCCAGATTGTCTAGCCCAGCTGATTTGAAAGGATCCAGATTTTGCAGCTCTTTCAGAACATCAGCTGTTTGGATTTGGGTGAAGGAGAAGTGGGGGGAGGTTTGGGCAAGTTGTTGCAGGGGGTGCTGAGGTGTTGGCCGGGGTAGAGGTAGCCAGGTGGAAAGCATGGCCAGCCGTGGAAAAATGCTTCTTGAAATTATCGATTATCGTAGATTTTTCAGTGGTGACAGTGTTTCCTAGCCTCAGTGCAGTGGGCAGCTGGGAGGAGGTGCTCTTATTCTCCATGGACTTTACAGTTTCCCAAAACTTTTTGAAATTAGTGCTACAGGAAGCTAATTTCTGTTTGAAATAGCTAGCCTTAGCTTTCCTAACTGACTGAGTATATTGGTTCCTGACTTCCCTGAAGAGTTGCATATCGCGGGGGCTATTCGATGCTAATGCAGAACACCACAGGATGTTTTTGTGCTGGTGTAGGGCAGGCAAGTCTGGGTTGAACCAAGGGCTATATCTGTTCTACATTAGTTCTACATTTTTTGAATGGGGCACGCTTATTTAAGATGGAGAGGAAAAACTTTTGAAGACCAACCAGGCATCCTCTATTGACGGGATGAGGTCAATATCCTTCCAGGATACCCGGGCCAGGTTGGTTAGAAAGGCCTGCTCGCTGGGGCGTTTGACAGTGATGAGGGGTGGTCCTTTGACCATGGACCCATTACGCACACAGGCAATGAGGCAGTGATCGCTGAGATCCTGGTTGAAGACAGCAGAGGTGTATTTAGAGGGCAAATTGGTCAGGATGATATCTAAGAGGTTGCCCATGTTTATGGATTTAGGGTTGTACCTGGTAGGTTCCTTGATAGTTTCTGTGAGATTGAGGGTATCTAGCTTAGATTGTAGGACGGCCGGGGTGTTAAGCATGTCCTAGTTTAGGTCACCTAACAGTATGAACTCTGAAGTTAAATGGGGGGCGATCATTTCTCATATGGTGTCCAGGGCACAGCTGGGGGCTGAATGGTGGTCTATAACAAGCGGCAACGGTAAGAGACTTGTTTCTGGAAAAGTGGATTTTTAAAAGTAGAAGCTCGAATTGTTTGGGCAAAAACCTGGAAAGTATGACAGAACTCTGCAGGCTATCTCTGCAGTAGATTGCAACTCCACTCCTTTGGCAGTTCTATCTTGTTGGAAAATGTTATAGTTAGGTATGGAAATTTCAGGATTTTTGGTGGCCTTCCTAAGCCAGGATTCAGACACGGCTAGGACATCTGGGTTGGCGGAGTGTGCTAAAGCAGTGAATAAAACAAACTTAGGGAGGAGGCTTCTAATGTTAACATGCATGAAACCAATGTTTTCACGGTTATAGAAGTCAACAAATGAGAGCCTGGGGAATGGGAGTGATGCTGGGGGTTGCAGGTTCTGGGTTAACCTCTTCATCACCAGAGAAACAGAGGAGGGGTAGGATAAGGGTACAGCTAAAGGCTAAAAGAACTGGTCGTCTAGTGCATTCAGAACAGAGAGTAAAGGGGGCAGGTTTCTGGGCACGGAAGGATAGATTCAAGGAATAATGTACAGACAAAGGTATGGTAGGATGTGAGTACAGTGGAGGTAAGCCTAGGCATTGAGGGACGATGAGAGAGGTTTTGTCTCTAGAAGCACCATTTAAGCCAGGTGCGGTCACCGCATGTATGGGGCCTGGAACAACAGGGCTAGCTAAGGCATATTGAGCAGGGCTGGAGGCTCTACAATGAAATAAGGCAAAAATGACAAACCAAAACAGCAATAGACAAGGCATATTATATACATTGTATATAGACTTATTTTCTACTGTATTATTGAGTGTATGTT
This sequence comes from Salvelinus fontinalis, assembly GCF_029448725.1. NCBI lineage: Eukaryota > Metazoa > Chordata > Actinopteri > Salmoniformes > Salmonidae > Salvelinus > Salvelinus fontinalis. The sequence continues at coordinate 13,189,015 of NC_074674.1, forward strand.
TGTTTTACTCCATGTGTAACTCTGTGTTGTTATATGTGTCGAACTGCCTTGCTTTATCTTTGCCAGGTCGCAGTTGTAAATGAGAACTTGTTCTCAACTTGCCTACCTAGTTAAATAAAGGTGAAAAAAAATATATAGATACATATATATTGACATTAGGGAGAGGCATGTGTAGAAGGGTAATCTAGGGAAAGGGGTCAAGATGTTACATAAACAAACAAGCACACATCTCAAAATCCCTCTTCACATAAACAGTAGCTCGCATTCTCTGGAAATACCACCATCATCACCAGAAATGACCGGTCTAGGACCAAGGGCGTTTGGGTTTTTTTTAGAAGGGAGGAAGGAGATACTTCTAATTCCCAGTTCCAGACAAAGAGGAGAGTGGTCAGAAATCCCCTCACAGGCTCTAAAAAAATGCCACCATCCAGAGTGCGAATAACAAGGGGCCCAGGGGGGTATCAGACCGTCTGAATGATACACGAGTCCACCCTAAATGATGCTGGAAGGATTTTTGGAGTGGACGAACATGCGCAGGTAACCTACATTTTGAAGTGATTTGTTAGACAATAAGCAATAAGCCAACCCCACAGAACCCGTGGGCTCCCACGCCTTGGGGGCTGTGTGGTACGCCATTGGTGACATCTGATACAGGAGGGCTTACTGATGCGCTGGATGGAGCCTGTTGACTTTCTCCACTGTCCGTCTGAACTGAAGGGAAGTGAATAGAGTTGGCAGAAATGGACAGGAAAAGAGAGGAGGGGAGTAGATGAGAGGAAAGGTAGGTCTAGCTAGAGGATTGCCGTTGAGTGAAAAATGATCCGAATATGAAAGGAGCCTACTGTATAGGGGCATCAGTAGAGGAGATGAGACAGCAGGACGAGAAGTAGTTGACTGTTCTTTGTCTTTTCGGGGAAGGAGGGCGGTAGACATGTGAAAAGGGAGGGGAGGAGTGGACAGAAGTTGAGGAAGCACCACTGCCAGGAAACCCTATCCATGAACCCTGTTTTCCTGTTCCTAATTGGCTCTTTTATTTATGCATCTGGGTTGGAAAGTGAGGTAGCAACAGTACACCTCTCCTCAGCCTACACAACAGAGGGCTATAGAAACAGGATAGAAAAAGTCAACCTATATGTCATATGTCCTAACCTCACTTTGCAACCGATTCAAACAGAGACCTTTGAAAAGACTTTGAATGTCACCTTTTATTCAAGCCTTGTGACACGACTACAACTTTTCAACCGACATGGTCTTCATCAGGATACCTTGTCAATGACTTTCCAGACATCTCAGTAGCCCACAGTGCAGTCCTAGAAAGTCTGCAGAAAGTGGACATAGACTACCCAGATGGAGTAAATTGCCAATTGAAACGGGGTCGGGATTAGACTCAAGTAGAGTAGATAAAGATTACAAATCAGGATGATCTCCAGGAAGATCCACATTAGATTCAGGATTGTGGCAAACCAACCTGTACATTGCTCAGACTCAACAACTAAGGGTCTTTTCTTCATGCGTAAAGTTGAAGGAGGCAGCACAGTGACATTTTAATTTACATAATATATTAGCAACAGAGAGTTCGGGAGGGTTCAGCGCTTGGCAACGGACATTTACTGTAAATATTCCAATTAAATATCCCAGTATAGCCACTACCGAGCATGCTTCAATTATGCAAGCGACTTTTCATCTTAACCATATTACACATTTGTAAAATGGAACCAAACCACATTACGCTCTTGAATAATGCAGCAATTCACAAGCATGTGCAGACAATAAAGGGTTTATTTTCTCGTCTGTAGTCTGTAGTCTACACACATTACATTTTAGCTTCAAGACAAAAGTACAGACCTGCTAACAGCACGTCTTCATCAAGTAACGTTAGCCTATCAAAAATTAACGATTAGGCCTACTACCACTCATACGAATTTACAAGTAAGGGAGAACCGGGATGAAAGTAACACGTTTCGTTTTTTTCCTAATTACTCAGAGATCGATAGAGCTAGACACACCGTGTTTTATGACAATCAACTTATATATGTCCTCTACCATTCATTAGCAACTGTAGTTCCATTCCTAAGGTAGATGAGTTATATAGGCAGCAAGCAGAACTACACCAACCTGCTGGCGGGGCGGTGACTAACACGGCCTTGGGACAAAGTAACAGCTGGCGAGAAGTGCTCAATATCTATCTGTCTTATTTTGATGTTTCTGGTTTGTAATGCTCATTGCTTTCAACAAATGTACTATCAGCCATAATTTCATATTTGGTCGATTTGAATAATTAATGCTATAGGTTCGAAATTTATGAAAATTAACCATGGGTCAACATCGCAATATTTTGTTTTACAGTATTAAATCGGACAAAAATGGATCAGATAGATATTTTAACCATCATTTTCTCATCGCACTTGAATGGGAATGTAGCAGGAGATGTTTTTCACAATTTTCGATGACTATTCATGCTTAGCCATACCACTCAGGTACGCTCCTCGTGTCTTACATTTACATTTACATTTAAGTCATTTAGCAGACGCTCTTATCCAGAGCGACTTACAAATTGGCGGAATACACATCTTTATTCTCACAAACGGCAAACTCATCATGTTTATCACATTTCTATGACTTGACATAAGGTAATGGACCCCAGAATCATAAAGATATAGGTGTTTAACCACTAACCTGTTGATCAAAGCTTATGTGAAAAACTGATCCATCAAGTCAGTTGATTAAGGCATAATTCTAATGATGCCATATATAATTTTCAAACATTCAGTCACTTTTTTGCTAACATTATAAAAGCAATCTGAACTCATCAGTTTACTTGTTACTTTTATCCTACCCCTCTCTCCTGTAACTTCTCCCTGGCTAACACTAGTTGGCATGATACTTGAAACCTATGCTGTCATTTAATTCACTAGATGGATTAACGAAATGACATATGTTTGGAACCTTAAACAACTAAACACTGTGAGTTTTGGTGGGCGGCCCTCTCTTGGCAGGTTTGTTGTGGTGCCATATTCTTTCCATTTTTTAATAATGGATTTAATGGTGCTCCGTGGGATGTTCAAAGTTTCCTAATAGGCCGGTGACGACGACCGCCGAGCGCCACCCGAACGGGAAGGAGAGCCTGCCTCGGTCGGAGTCGTGACATTCTGGCTGTTTTGGTGCCATTTGTGACTATGGCTGCAATGTAAAACTACGATTTATACCTATAAATATGCACATTTTCGAACAAAACATAAATGTATTGTATAACATGATGTCATAACTGTCATCTGATGAAGTTGTTCAAAGGTTAGTGATGAATTTTATCTCTATTTGTGGGTTTTGTGAAAGCTATCTTTGCGGTGAAAAAATGGCGCTTGGTCTCAAATAGGTTTTGCCATGCAGGAGGCTAAAACCTGCCAGAAGCTGAAGTGTAATCCTCTGGGTTCCTACAAACACACAGAAAGCCCCATGCAGGAAAGGCTCAAAGGGAGACAAAATTAGATGCAACAACCTGCCTTCTGGCGAGCCAGCAAAGTGTTCCTCCATGAGAGGTCCTCCATCTTTCTTAACCCACTACAGCCCCAACCCCCACCACTGTTGCTACCACCCCATCCCAGCATCCATTACGCTGACAGGAGAGTTGGAGGAGGAGGTTGTCAGGAGAGGTCGCTGGCCCTCCCGAAGGCCCCTGCATAACTGTTGGTGCTGCCATGGCAACCCCAATCTGCTGGACACTTTTTGGGGGAGTTTTGGTGGAAGTCATGTGTTTACCAGTCACTTTCCCAGACTCGGGGGTAGAGTGCACACACACATGCACGCGCAAGAATGGAATTCCTAAATGCTGTCCGGTATCCAAGGGTTGCCGGTGGCAGGTGTGTGAATGTGTGTGAATGTGTATGAAAGAGTCTGTGTGTGGCTGCTCTAGACAGTAGAATGAATGAAAAACACAATAGCCTGTAAAGACCCCAGGAAGCATCCTGTGGCTTCTCTTTGTCTCGTTAGAACCTTTTGGACGCTGCTTGCTTATCGCTGAGCTATTTACTTTTGTAGATGTCTTTACGCTACAGATCTAGCCGGAAGCTCTGCCTGTTGTGACAGAGCGTTCAGCTTGGTGATAAGCTGATCAAGGGATTTCTCTTGGCCTGAAAATAACACTGACTTTGATTAGATGGTCTCACAATAGGAGACTTTATCATGGACTTTATCATGAGGTTCCATTGTCAAATTAGGTTTGTATTTCATATAATGTACTACGGATAACCAAGTCCCAAGCCTAGCCCCCATGTTATGGTGTCTAAATTCTGGATTCCCATACTGCTAGGTTGGGGGACAGAACCACGCTGATAACTTGCAATAATCGCAGGCCTTAACAAGGAGTTGTAACAAAGACATCCTCCCCAAATCAGAGACAAAAAACTCTTTCCAAAGTGAATATATCACCACCCTGAATTTTTTCCAAACAGCCTGTAGTTGTCACGTCAGTCCATCCCAAATAAATTCAGGTGCATCATGTTTCTATTGATCATCCTTGAGACCTTTCTACAAATTGATTGGAGTCCACCTGTGGTAAACTCAAGTGATTGGACATGATTTGGAAAGGCCCACACCTGTCTATATAAGGTCCCACATTTGACAGTGCATGTCAGAGCAAAAACCACGCCATGAGGTCAAAGGAATTGTCCGTAGAGCTCCGAGACATGATTGTGTCGAGGCACAAATCTGGGAAGGGTACAAAAAAAATCTGCAGCATTGAAGGTCCCCAAGAACACAGTGGCCTCCATCATCCTTAAATGGAAGAATTTTGGAATGACCATGACTCTTCCTAGAGCTGGCCGCCTGGCCAAACTAAGCAATCGGGGGAGAAGGGCCTTGGTCAGGGAGGTGACAAAGAACCTGATGGTCACTCTGACAGAGCTCTAAAGTTCCTCTGTGGAGATGGAATAACCTTTCAGAAGGACAACCATCTCTGCAGCTCTCCACCAATCAGGCCATTATGGTAGAGTGGCCAAGCCGGAGCCAGAAGGCACCTAAAGGAATCTCAGACCATGAGAAACAAAATTCTCTGGTCTGATAAAACCAAGATTGAACTCTTTGGCCTGAAATTCAAGTGTACCATCTGGAGAAAATCTGGCACCATCCCTACAGTGAAGGATGGTGGTGGCAGCATCATGCTGTGGTGATGTTTTTCAGCGGCAAGGACTGGGAGTCTATTCAGGATTGAGGCAAAGATAAGCTTTGCTGCACAGCTATTCCAGCCAGAGCCCGGACTTGAACCCAAACGAACATGTCTGGAAAGACCTGAAAATAGCTGTGCAGCAACGCTCCCCATCCAAATTGACAGAGCTTGAGAGGATCTTCAGAGAAAAATGGGAAAAATTCCCCAAATACAGGTGTGCCAAGTTTGTTGTGTTATACCTAAGATTACTTGATGCTGTAATCACTGCCAATTGTGCTTCAACAAAGTACTGAGTAAAGGGTCTGAATACTTATGTAAATCTGATATTTAAGTTTTTTTATTATTATAATTTACCAAAATTAAAAACCTGTTTTTGCTTTGTCATTATGAGGTATTGTGTGTAGATTGATGAGGGAAAAAAACGATTTAATACATTTTAGAATAAGGCTGTAATGTAACAAAATGTGGAAAAAGTCAAGCGGTCTGAATACTTTCCAAAGGCACTATATACAGTGGGGAGAACAAGTATTTGAAACACTGCCGATTTTGCAGGTTTTCCTACTTACAAAGCATGTAGAGGTCTGTAATGTTTATCATAGGTACACTTCAACTGTGAGAGACGGAATCTAAAACAAAAATCCAGAAAATCACATTATATGATTTTTAAGTAATTAATTTGCATTTTATTGCATGACATAAGGATGCTTCTGTGTGTCGCTCTGAATAGCTGTCTTTTGGATGACTGGTATGGTGTAGTTGTTGAGCAGCTTCACTGCACATATATTGTATGTTTCGGATATTCAATAGAAAAAATATATTTTTTAAACTGACAGGCACTACCTAACTGCCTTTATTTTTAACCTGAAAAACTGCAAGAACCTCTTCCCCCTTCTCTGCTTAATCACGAGTGTCACCCTTGCATTGTGGGTGTTCCCTGAACGCCTTTGTGTCAGAGGGGGGTGCTGAAGGGGTCAGAGGTGTGAGCCGGCGATAGCCTTCATCGCAGAAGGCCACAGTGATCACACACACTCCAAATGAGTGGACCTGTGGTCACGGCAGAGTACAGGACCTGTATTCATAAAGTGTCTCAGAGTAGGAGTGCTGATCTAGGGTTAGGTCATTCTTGTCTCTTATTCATTATGATCTAAAAGAAAGGCAAAACTGATCCTAGATCAGCACTCCTGCTCTGAGATGCCCAGTGCTCTCTTTGACTGTTAACCCTCATCAGGTGACAGTGGCAGGTCCAGGGGTGTTAAGAGCTTATGTCCAAGGCCATTTGTCAGACGCAGCTATAAAAAGAATGACGCTCGAAACCGTTTCCAACCGTACTCCCAGCCAAACGTTGTTGGGTTGGTCAACCTACTGTATAAAACTCTACCCCAAAGGGAAACCTGGCTAACTTCTAGCCAACATCACTAACGTTGTGTGCGAGACAAGGTAAACATGTTAGCTCATGCTCCACACCACCAGTGTCTGCAACATTCCTCCCTCTCTCATTTCGGAACAGAACACTGATCAAAGTGTGGGGCATGTATGTGCGGCCGGAGTTGGGATGATGGGTTGGCCGGTGGAGGTGGAGGATTGGGATCTGTTCATTTTGTGGAATGTGGACTGATTTCCCACTGGGCTCACACGATTGGCCGGTGCAGGGAGATAGATGGACAGAAAATACCCCCTCCCAAAGCATCCTGTTCCATTCGGTTCCATGTACATACAGAGGGCCCCAAAAGCCCCAGCCAGGAGAGGGGTCTGGCTGGAGAGGGGTCGAGCACAATACATTCAGTGTTGCAGATTTTCTATCCCCGTTGTCTGTGGAAAACAACCAATTCAAACTTAACTGCCAGTTGAGTTTTGATAGTGATTGTGATCATGGATGTATCCCTATGTGATAATTGCATGATTTGTGAAAAAGCCTTGCCAGTCAATGACAATGTGCATCATGAAAACTGCATTGTGTAAATTAACGTAATGTACTGTAGTAAACATGGATTAGAATATGTGGGATTCGATTTTTTTTGTCAGAGCTCTCTGACACTTCCTGAGAAGAAATGTTAGTGTTGGAGTGTTAAATGAGAGGAAGAGGTGGTAATGGATCAAGTTGCCAAGCTAACGACCTGGAGAAGCACGCTAAACTGTAGTTATCCATCCCCATATATCTCACCTGTGGACTGGACACTTGATAGCCTGCAGACCATGCATCTGATATGCGTCTTATCTGCTCTACCCATCAAGGGTTCATGGCTGGAATTCAGTCCAGACACCTCTCCGGAGCTTTGCATAAGAATTACTTAACAAACAAGGCGAAGGTTAGCTAGATGGAACTTTTTTCCTCTCTCAGTTGAGAGTCCTGACTCTATGCGCTACAAAGGAACATCTTTTGTGATTTTGTTGTGTTTTTTGTTTGATTTGTTGCAATCTGGGGGTGGTCCTCGTTCTGTTTGGAACTGACAGAAGAGATTATCTGAGTCACCCCAGATGCCCGTTAATTAACTGTCTGTCAATAAGCTCTAAACTATCTGTGTAAAACAAAACCAATGAAAATGGGCTTGTTGTGTATGTGATATTTCAGTTTTAAGTTATATATTTGTAAAAATGTGTAAATATCTGTCTTTGCTTTGTCGTTATGGGGTATTGTGTGTAGAGGTAAAACATTGAATCCATTGTAGAACAAGACTGTAACGTAACGTCAAGGGTTTTAAATACTTTCTGAAATGCACAATGCGGATTGAATCGAGCAGAATGTGTGTAGTACTGAGCATAGCGATGCACTTCCTGTGCTGGGATAAAGGGCACGGATCACCATAGAAATAGAATCACTAGAACAGATGTCCCAATTCAAGTCAGTGATGTGATCTGTGATGTGTGGACCGCCAGTGTCACAATCGTCTTCTGGTGAAAGAGTGGACCAAGGCACAGTGTGATACGAATACATCTTCCTTTTTATTGAGAGAAGATGAACACGAAACGAAACACTTTTACAAACTAACAAAAAACGACCGTGAAGCTATAAAACGAAAGTGCAGACACAAGTTACTAACGTTTAGACATAGACAATTACCCACAACCTGCCTAATGCCTATGGCTGCCTTAAATATGGCTCCCAATCAGGGACAACGATAGACAGCTATCTCTGATTGAGAACCACTCAGGCAACCATAGACATACCTAAACACCTACACTGAACACAACCCCATCAACTCAAACACCCTTGACTAGACAAAAACACACAAACATCCCCCATGTCACACCCTGACCTAACTAAAATAATAAAGAAAACAAAGATAACTAAGGCCAGGGCGTGACAGCCAGACATATTGAACGTACCCATAGGGCTAAGAGCGTTGTCATCAAGGCAAAGGGTGGCTATTTTGAAGAATCTAAAGTGTAAAATATATTTTGATTTGTTTAACACTTTTTTGGTTACTACTGTACATGATTCCAAAAGGTGTTAATTCATAGTTAATTCATAGTTAATTCATGATGTCTTCTCTATTATTCTACAATATAGAAAAATAGTAAAAATAAAGAAAAACCCTTGAATGAGTTGGAGTGTCCAAACTTTTGCCTGGTTCTGTATATATAACAATAATATTTATTGTTATTGCCAATGTTTTTGTATCAAAACCAAATGACTTACAATCTGGACCAAAGCTGGTTGTGATTCATTAAGAGTGGCACTCAATATACATTATTGTGCCATCACAGTCCTAGCACAGAAGTGTACTGGCGTCACCCCATATCATGATGTCATAACAATATCATAACAGACCATGGGCCTGTTGCACAAAAGTAGAATTAAGACATCCGGGATAAATGACTCAGCTGAGCTCAATGAAGCCAAAACATGTGCGTCCAGGCTTAATTGGTTGCACAAAGACCAAGCCAGGATGAGCAGACACGGATTCATTAAGCCAGGTGAAACCAATCCTGGATAGGTGCGCGCTCACGGCTCACTCAAATAGACCCCGCCACAGATCACAGATTAACTGATTTACCATGGCAACTAGAGCCGCGTACTTTTCCTTGTCGGAAGCACAAATCCTCATGGAGGCATACGAGGAGGTAAAAGATATAATTAAGAAGAAAGGCAACACCGCCACAGTGATAAAGCAAAGAGAAAAAGCGTGGCAAAGTATTGCAGACCGCCTGAATGCGTAAGTAGTGCACAATTACACAGTCACCGCTCCGCTGAAACATCACAATTACAATTCAAATATTTAATTCACATCTCCAAAATTGCAGTTGTACTGTAATTATGAAACGGTTAAATTTTTAATTGAAATGCACTGCAGATATGAGTGAAATTGTGTAAAGTAACTCCATCACACTGTATAAAGCTATGATAAATTTTTTGATATTTTTACTGAAAACAAGACAAAAATACCAAGTAATTTTTTGCAGTGTGACTCCATTAAATGTGTGTGTGTGTGTGTGTGTGTGTGTGTGTAGATTAAACATGAACGGCCCAAAACGGACATGGCAGCAGGTCAAAATCAAATACAAGAACATTCTGCAGAATGGTATGGTCCCTGACTAATATTTAACAAAGCACAAGCATATATTGTACCCAGAAGGTGCCTGCTCACACATTGTCTGTACTGTTTTAGCAGTGAAAAAGAATACCCACAGACAAGGCACGGGTGGTGGGTCACCAAAGGCTGACCTTACCCCAGCAGAGGACATGGCCTTGGAGCTAAATAAAGGCAGGCCCGTCTTAGAGGGGATCCCTGGGGGGAAAGAGACGAGCATAGGTTCCTCCCAAGATGCCACCCGCTTCATTCAAGGTATGTCCTTCCATCTCTACATGGGATACAACCACATTCATATTGAATCAATTTGGACTGTCTGACTTTGGTTTACCTATTGCCTTGCAGTGTCTGGCAGCACTGTGTTCCTGTTAGAGCCACCAGCACAAGCACCAGACGATGCTGATCCAGTGAGTACTCCATCAAAGGCATACTGTAGGCCTGGCATGTCTTGTCTACTAGCTTCAATATGAATCCGATTAAATGTGATAGGGTGAAGGCCCCAGTGCAGCAGCAACAGCACATGATGGAGACGATGATGAGGAGGAGACCATCTCTCTGGATTCCAGAAGGCATGAGGTATCATGTTAAGACTGTGAAAGTACTATTTACTCTACAATGGTGAGGAGTCCTCATCAAAATCAAAAAATCTAATTTCTTTTACAGGACCCAGATGCTATACAGTGGGAAAACCAGCCTGGCAACATAGTGCGTATTAATAAAAGGACACCACATCCTGCCAAATTCCAGCTGCGCTAATTGTATTGTGTTCACAGAGCTCACAAGCTATCAGAAAGTTGTATGGCAACCACCTAGCCAAATAGAACTGGCAGACATAGACATTCAGTACAAGAAGAAAAAGATGGAAAATCTTGCACTGGAGTCCGAAATAAAAAAGAGGACAATTAGGAAACTGGACCTTGAAATAAAAAAACTTGAGAGGGAGGTGAGATATGCCTTCAATTTACACTGTATGCTAACTGTAACACAAATGTATTAATCATTATTTTTCTTTCCTCCCCCAGCTCCAAGAAGATGACACAGCTCAAAATAAAAATTAGGTATATTCTCGTAAAGTCAAGTGAGCCATGACATATGAGCTCTTATTGTGAGCACACAGGACGGTGGCATCTTTCTAAGTTTTTTATTTATTTTCCCAGCAATCAGTACAACCAAGTCATCGTTATAAGGCATCGCCCTCTTTTGCCCACCCCCCCAGCACCAGGTGTGGCCACTAGCCTATATGAAGGCCCAAAATTGTGTGTTCCTTTCTGCTCTGACAATGGCATGCCCATTCGTGCGAGATGTGGTGGATGAAGAAGCACTTGTGCTGAGGAGATCCTTCAGGCGAAAAAGGGTCTTCAGGGACCGGTTGGACCCACTGGCCTTCCCTGATGACCATCTATATGAAAGATACAGGTTTTCTGCAGATGGCATCAGGTATCTATGCAGACTACTGGGTCCCAGGATTAAGCACCGCACTGCACGGAGCCATGCACTGAGTGTGGAGCAAATGGTTTGTGTGGCCTTGCGCTTTTTTGCTAGTGGAGCCTTCCTGTACTCAGTGGGGGATGCAGAACAGCTGAACAAGGCCACAATTTGCCGCACAATAAGGAGTGTGTGTCTGGCTATCAAAGCATTAGCAGATGTCTTCATCTCCTTCCCTGGCCACAGAAGACTCTGTGACATCAAAGAGGAGTTCTATAGGATTGCAGGTAAGAGGATCTACAAATTACAGGACAACTGTTAACACATAGTAGGATACTCATTACTTTGTGTGACAGGTTTCCCCAATGTCATTGGTGCAGTGGACTGCACACACATAAGGATAAAAGCCCCCTCAGGTGCCCATGAGGCCGATTTTGTGAATAGGAAATCCTTTCACAGCATTAATGTTCAGGTGAACATAACTTTTTGATATTGTCCGTTGACGAACACTCTGCATTGCCAGTGATGTGCATTGATTGGTGTAATATTCCTCATCTTATGATTTCAGATGGTCTGCAATGCTGACTGTGTGATCAGCAATGTTGTGGCAAAATGGCCTGGCTCAGTCCATGACTCCAGAATCTTTCGGGCCTCTGAAATCTATCAGTGCCTATCACAAGGTAAGCCACACAACCCCTATTTATAACCATCATGGCTGTGTCAAGAATATCACTGTGTTTATGAGGTAGTAATGATGAGATTTTGTGCTGACAGGTGAATTCTCTGGTGTGTTGCTGGGAGACAGGGGGTATGGCTGCCAGCCTTTTCTCCTGACACCTTTCACAGACCCCCAGGAAGCACAGCAGGCCTACAACCATGCCCATGCCAGGACCAGGGCCAGAGTTGAAATGACCTTTGGCCTCCTGAAGGCACGCTTTCACTGCCTTCACAAATTAAGGGTCAGCCCTGTTAGGGCATGTGATATTACTGTGGCTTGTGCTGTCCTCCACAATGTGGCCTGCCTGAGGAAGGAGAGGGCCCCCAGAGTGCCACCAGCCATGGACTGGGACAATCCGGCAATCTTCCCTGATGACGACAGTGGTCGGCTGCTGAGGGACCAATATGTGTTGAATTATTTTAGTTAGTATGTGTGCTTTCAATTTTGGTTAAATATGTCCTGCGGTGGCAGAGGAATTTGGGTTTTTTTGGGTTCGTTTTGTTACGAATTTGGCCTCTTATGATGTTTGTGCGGTATACTGTGTGTAATACAAGGCTGCAGGGAGGCTACTGCATCCATTAATTTGTCTGTTCAGTTGATGTGTATGGATTTGTCCTGCATTTATTTTAGTGTGCAGACATGCAGGGTGTGTTATATACAGACCTTTGAATGTGTATGTATCATTTTGTATAATATGCTTGGATTCTGTGCTTTCCATCTTGTAGAGTCACTGTGACTTCAGTTTCGAAAGGAGCTGATGGTTTACCTGCTTTGTTTTGTCCTTATTCAATAAAGGAACATAATGTTACACATTGTGTTTTTATATTCATATGGAATGTGTATTTGTTTAAATGACAGAGTACTAGGGCCACACTGAAGAAAAAGGATAAAGTCATACATTTATGAGGCTGGTTCTTTCTGCAGAAAAGCTACATATTGTTTTTACAGTTTTGATACTTATGACAATGTGATACTTAATATTCTGGCACATCAGCATGTCTTTGTTTATGAAACCATACTGAAGTACAATTTCGCGAAATGCCCCACATCTGTCATTTTAACAACTGTCCTCCTTTAAAACAACTGGTTACAATATTATTACTTGTGTTTTTTTCCCCTCTGTGGCCCTAATATTGATCATTTTATATATAGCCTTATAGTCTATGGGAAACTGTAAATTATCTAATGATAGCAACATCATCTAAAAATTATTTTTTATCCAAAATCATTGAAATTAATGATCACAAACGTTTAAATAATGACAGTGGGTCTAGTTATATGTGATAACAATGTATAGTGAGCAGTGAAATAACTATTGGTTTCCATTTGTGGTGACTGCTGACTGACATTAGGGATGAGATTAAATAGATCCTGGAATTTAGCCTGGTCTGGAGCAGGCTAGCTCCACAGAATAAATCTCCATGGTAATTTATACCATAACATATCCTCCTGCCCCCTATCCATCTTTAGTGCAACCGGATTACGGATCAATTGAGCCAGGATCACCAAGATATCCTGGCTTAATCCCTTATCCTAGTTTTGTGCAACAGGCCCCATCACACCAACTTATCCCTCCAAACATGTAAACGGCTCTCAAATGTGACATATGACAAATAAAAGTTATAATAACTTGTTATGGCATCTCAACTGTATTCGGGTATTATTATACTGTATAATGTTTCAATCAAGCATTGCTGGCATCCAGAACTGTCCATAATATTGCACAACAATAACCTATCTCCTATTCTTCTCCTCAGGGATATTCTTCACGGCAACCAGCAGCAAGTGCTTGTTTGAGCCCTGCCAGAATGGTTTCACCTGGGTGGACACCATGGATAACTACCCGTACCTCTGCTCTCCTCGCGACGAGGTCCGCTACATGGGCAAAGACTGCGACAAACTGCGTGATGTATGCTTTTTCGCTGCCTGCTCAGACTGCACTAACACCCCTGGCATGTCCAAATACTTGGATTCGAGTGCCACTGTGCGCTGGGGTTCGAAGGGGATCCTTGTGAAGAGTGTGCATCGCACCCTTGCCAGAATGGGTCAATCTGCATGGATGGCAGAAACGGTGCTGAAATAGTTGACCACGTCATTCAGTGATATTTATTCCCCTAGTAATTTGTGATGGATCCATAACGAAATAAACATCTGCATTACAATTATAATGCAGGGTTAATACAAATGTAAATGTTTGTAGGGGTTGATGCATTTTTTTGTTGTTGCGGCAAATCTGGTTTTAGAGTACTTAAAACAATGCATTTGGTATTTGGTGGACTCTCTAAGATGGACTCACTGATGGTTGAAGATGATGAGCGATCGGCAAAGACAATCAACGTCGCTCTAATCACAGTCAGAAGACAGTTGAAGAAACTTTAGTAGACTTATGGAAACGCTCGTTAAGACATATATATATATAATTATTATTATAATTTTTTAAATTCCAGAACATGAACCATTAATATAATGTTTACATACCCTACATTACTCATCTCATATGTATATACTGTAGTCTATAGCATCTACTGCATCTTGCTATCTTTATGTAATACATGTATCACTAGCCACTTTAAACTATGCCACGTTTATGTTTACATACCCTACATTACTCATCTCATATGTATATATGGGGTCCCGTGTAGCTCAGTTGGTAGAGCATGGCGCTTGCAACGCCAGGATTGTGGGTTCGATTCCCACGGGGGGCCAGTACAAAAAAAAAGTATGAATGTATGTACTTGTAAGTCGCTCTGGATAAGAGCGTCTGCTAAATAATGTAAATGTAAATGTAAATGTAAATGTATATACTATACTCGATACCATCTACTGCATCTTTTTTTTTTTTTTTTTTTTTTTTTTTTTTTTTTTTTTTTTTTTTTTTTTTTTTTTTTTTTTTTTTAGGGGGGTGGATCATCTACTGCATCTTGCCTTTGCCGTTCTGTACCATCACTCATTCATATATCTTTATGTACATATTCTTTATCCCTTTACACTTGTGTGTATAAGGTAGTAGTTGTGGAATTGTTAGGTTAGATTGCTCGTTGGTTACTACTGCATTGTCGGCACTAGAAGCACAAGCATTTCGCTACACTCGCATTAACATCTGCTAACCAGGTGTATGTGAAAAATAAAATTTGATTTGATTTGATGTATGTCCTCTTGTTTTGAATCTCATTGATTTCTTTATCAAGACAAGGCTCCATGCAGGTCTCAGACCAGTGTGAAACGGTGCTGAAATAGTTGACCACAGGTCATTCAGTGATATTTATACCCATAGTAATTTGTTATGGATCCACGAAATAAACATATGATGGTTGAAGATGATGAGCGATCTGTAAAGGCAATCAACATCGCTCTAATCACAGACAGAAGACAGTTGAAGAAACTTGTGTGGACCGGCCGGGAGTAGGCCTAGGCTAATAAGTGACTGCGAGTGAAGAGCAAAATGATCCTAACATTTCCAAATAAAAATCATTCAGTGATATTTATTCCGTATTGTCCTGCTGATAGTTGAAATAAACATCTGCATTTTGAAAGAGTATTTTTATCATTATTTTATTAATGAAAGCATAAATACTGTACAGTATATGCTTGATCTGACATAGACTATCCTTTTTAAAGGTTGAAGAGTCTATTGTCCTGCTAATATCCCATCCTAGAAACGTTGTTTGCAGAATTCACAGCCTGCTACTCTTGTTTTCTCTCCTTGTTTTTAGAGAGAGAGAAACCAAAAGCCCACCGCCCGGCCGGCCAAACCCTCCACTAACCCGGACAATGCTGGGCCAATTGTGCGTCGCCTCATGGGTCTCCCAGTCACCAGAATCTGTAGCAAAGCACTTTGCACTGTGATGCAGTGTCTTAGACTGCTGCGTCACTCGGGAGGCCCCATCCACAAAGTTTTTAATCCTGATCAATTGCCTTGCACAAAGTATCAAAATACTAAAATACTACTTAAACAGGACTCTAAAATAATTTAATTTAAATGTTAATTGTATTTTATAATCACAGAAACAATGAGAAAATATGAATAAAAAAAAATAATAAAAAAATGTTAATTATATAAAACAGCCCTTGTAATCATCTGCCAGAGAGTAGCCACAATCGACCTGAGTAATACATTTGGGCCAGATAACTCACACCGGAATCGGTCCAAGCCCCAAGTAATACATTTGGGCCAGATAACTCACACCGGAATCAGCCCGAGCCCGTTCATCATCAACAGATATGCTGGACCCTATGTCAGAGAGGTATATTTGGGACCACATCATGTCTATTGTCCTGCAAATAGCCCTTGTGAAAACGTGTTTTCAAAAGAACTCCAGGGCCGACAGAGAAGTTCCTTACTTTTCCCCGTTCCACTTGCCTCTTCCATTTATTACCATAATAATTCATTATGGTTTGCATTGGAAATGAGGGCATAAACTGGGTCAAGATGCCAGCATAGTAAGTAGACCTTTATCTAGTAAAATAAAGGTTAAATAAAAATAAATAAATAAGACCTACAACATTTTTAACAGCACAGTACTCAACACTAATGAGACTCATGTCGCCTACTGTAGACCTACAGTATATCTAAAAATATTTTCAAAATCTCTACATGTAGGTCTCCTGATTTAAACCCAATCGAACTTGTTGCAAGTAAAATGTAGTTGAAATAATCATCTGCATGTCTGCCTGGCATGGATTGTTACTCCATCTCGTTTTTCGCCCTCTTCAACTCAGCCAGTGACTCTCTGCCAGTGACGTGACTCTCCGCCAATAATTACATTTAGCGGATTGGAGGATTCTAAATTAAGGGGCATTTTTCGCTAGAGCAAATCTGATCTGTGACAATATCTAATGGGCTTTTATATAATTATAATGCAGGGTTAATAATAATAATAATAATCGCTTTGTTTAAAAGAATAACGATATTTTGGAGATTATTTCGTTACAAATAACCAAAAGTGAGCGATTGTAATCTGAATAAAGGGAAAAAGGCCATTCTTGAACATGGGGGGAGACATTCTTACTAATTTGTAAAGAAAGACAGTTTGTTATTTATAATTATTTATTTCTGTTTTTAGAGGGAGATAAACCAAAAACCCACCGTGCCTATTTTTTGGAAAATCGTCAGTCCACATGTCAAGTGAAATTCCCCCATTGTATTTACCCAAGTTCTCTCTCAACTCCAGGACCACCGACTGTTTTTGTTGTTGTTGCCTGATGCAGGACTCTAGTGCCAGAGAAAAGAAACTCTCGGACTGAAAACTTCTCCATTAATTGCCACAGTTCAGACTACCGATCGATCAGCGTTCTAACTCCCCCTTGTGATAGTGTGGTGCAATGACAGAATGCCACCATCTTCCACAAACGGTCACAACATAAACTCATAACTTTTGAAGGAAGAACCACTGTACTTCATTCACTATGCCATACTTTGTTCACATTAAAGGTGCACTAAGCAAGATGACATCATCATACACAGCGGGACAATTTCATATTAATCAATGTGGGCGTGCCAAAAAGAATGGTGCAAATTGTGCAGAGCTAATGAGTTTTGGCAGAGTTGAATGATTATGTTGATATTGTCCTGTTGTTGAAGATGTCATCTTACTAACTGTACCTTACTAACTGTACCATCTTACTAAGTGTAAGTTTGGTTTAAGTGTAAGCCTTAGCTTCAGTTTGGCTCCTGTGGATAGGTCTCCCGCTGTGTGAGAGAAAACACTCCACCTCTTGTATACTTATTTTCCTACACTCCTTTATTTTCTCAGCAGGCCTGGTCTGTCTAGGGGCTTCATCCTTATCTCTAATGGGTTGGGAAAGGTCAGCAGTAATGCATTCCTTTGTCAGCATAGCAGTGCCGATGGAGATTTTCAAGGAATGGGTTAAAATGATGAACTAGGCATCTTTATATTATCAACTGTGCTATCTAGAGGCATCCAAAAGCAGACTCCATGCTACTGCCTATTTCTAGTCAGAGAAACAAACACCAGATAGAGTACAAATTGGCTACTCTTGTATTTACTGTCCACTATACTTTCTTTCAGTATTATCCTAAGACCAGAGATTAGTTATTGACAAACAGATACAGTGGTGAAGTGCTGGGATTTAAATGCTTTCAAGTCTGTCGAAGATAGAGCACACCTCTTGCACAGTTGTCACATTTTGTTGCCTTAAAATGTAATCTAAAAAGGGATTACAATAAAACAAATCCTACAGATCTATGAAGCCTGCTACACAAGTGAAGGAAAAAGTATAGAACATTTTCTAAATAAATAAAAATGTAAAACCAAGATGTCTTGATTGCGTATGTCTTAATACTTGACAGAATTAATACTTGACAGAATATTATCCAAAATGATTTATAGCTGTAATTGCTGCCAAAGGTACTTCCACCAAACTCTGCACTACCCTTAGGTCAACATATGTCCATTGTATTTGTCAAAATTGCTGAAGCTCAGTAAATGTGGTTGGGAATATTTGATAGACAGCAATATTCAAACATCGTCGCTGACTTTCTAGCAGATTTAAGTCAGGACTGAGACTGAACCGCTCAGGAACACTTCTTGGAAAGCCATTCTGGTGTGTCTTTGGCATTGAAATGTGTTTAATAGTCCCACTGAAAAATAAACCTACTATTCAGATGACGGAGGCAGGTTTTCCTCTAACTTTTTACCTGGGCTTTGCTCCTTTCATATTTATTTTGATCCTGACAAACTCCCCAGTTCCTGCCACATTACTTGAAAATACAGAGGGTTTTATCTGTTTATCTGAAGATCTGTAGAGGGATAAAAATCTAACTTAAAGTTAAATATAAATAGGGATTTAGCAAGCAAAATGTGACAGCTGTGCAAAGGGGGTATGAAGACTTTCACTAGGCACTGTATGTCCCTTCCTAATATAATCTGATGTACAGTTCCTCACTCACTCCTACTCTGAGGTGCTTTGTTTCTCATTCATCATCACACATTCTCCCACTCTTTCTATAACTCATACTCTCCTTTTTAGACGAGTGCGATTCCAATCATTGTCGCAATGAAGCCACATGCCATGACCTCATTGGTCTTTACTCCTGCAAGTGTCTGCCTGGGTTTGAGGGAACAGACTGCGAGGTGGACATTGACAAGTGTGTCAGCGAGTCCTGCCTAAATGGAGCCATCTGCCACGACAAGGTGGCCAGGTAACTGCACAAAGGCTTTTAGAATTGTCACACCAGACAGACACAACTCTTGTCTTTAAATATACAAGATGGCGTCGAAGAACATGTCTGACTTTTTACATTCTCCTAACCAATTGTGCAATTATCGATTTTTAGCGTTTTGTGTAACTTATTTTTTAACTTATTGTGTACATAATGTTGCTGCCACCGTCTCTTATGACCGAAAATAACTTCTGGACATCAGAAAAGCGATTACTCACCGCGGACTGTCATTTTGTGAATAACAGCTGGTGCGCGATGTCTAATATTAAAGAAGTCTCGAGGTATTGCTCGCCTGAGGTAGAGTACCTCATGATAAACTGTAGACCACACTATCTACGAAGAGAGTTCTCATCTGCATTATTCGTAGCCGTCTATTTACCACCACAAAGTGAGGCTGGCACTAAGACCGCTCTCAACCAACTCTATAAGGCCATAAGCAAAGAAGAAAATGCTCATCCAGAAGTGGCGCTCTTTGTGGCCGGGGACTTTATTGCAGGCAAACTTAAATCAGTTTTACAAAACTTTTACCAGCATGTCACATGTGCAACCAGGGGGGGAAAAAATCCTAGACCACCTTTAATCCACACACAGAAATGCATACAAAGCTCTCACCCGCCCTCCATTTAGCAAATCTGACCACAATTATATCCTCCTGGTTCCTGCTAACAAGCAAAAACTAAAGCAGGAAGTACCAGTGACTCCCTCAATACGGAAGTGGTCAGGTGACGCGGATGCTAAACTACAGGACTGTTTTGCTAGCACAGACTGGAATATGTTCCGGGATTCATCCAATGGCATTAAGGAATACACCATTTCAGTCATTTCAGTCATCATCAATAAGTGCATCGATGACGTCGTCCCCACAGTGACTGTACCTAGATTTCCCAATCAGAAGCCATGGATTACAGGCAACATCCACATCGAGCTAAAGGCTAGAGCTGCCGCTTTGAAGGAGTGGGAGACTTATCCGGACACTTATAAGAAATTCCGCTATGCCCTCAGACGAACAATCAAACAAGCAAACCGTTAATACAGGATGAAGATTGAAACCTACTACACAGACCCTGACACACGTCGGATGTGGCAGGGCTTAAACTATTACGGACTAAGGGAAACCCAGATGCGAGCTGCCCAGTGACGTGAGCCTACCAGACGAGCTAAATGCCTTTCATGCTCGCTTCAAGGCAAGCAACACTGAAGCATGCACGAGAGCACCAGCTGTTCTGGATAACTGTGTGATAACACTCTCGGTAGCCGATGTGAACAAAACCTTTAAACAGGTCAACATTCACAAAGCCGCTGGGCCAGACGGATTACCAGGACGTGTACTCAAACCAACTGTCAAGTGTCTTCACTGACATTTTCAACCTCTCCCTGACCGAGTCTGTAATACCTACATGTTTCAAGCAGACCACTTTAGTCCCTGTGCCCAAGGAAGCGAAGGTAACCTGCCTATACGATTGCCGCCCCGTGGCACTCACGTTGGTAGCCATGAAGTGCTTTGATGTGCATGGCTCTCATCAAGAGCATCCTCCCGGACACCCTAGACCCACTCCAACTCGCAAACCGCCCCAACAGATCCACAGATGACGCAATCTCAATTGCACTTCACACCACCCTTTCTCACCTGGACAAAAGGAACACCTATGTGAGAATGCTGTTCATCGACTACAGCTCAGCGTTCAACACCATAGTGCGCACAAAGCTCATCACTAAGCTAAGGACACTTGGACTAAACATCTCCATCTGCAACTGGATCCTGGACTTCCTGAAGGCCCGCTCCCAGGTGATACGTGTAGGCAACAATACGTCTGCCATGCTGATCCTCGACACTGGGGTCCCTTAGGGGTGTGTACTTAGTAACCTCCTGTATTCCCTGTTCACCCACAACTGCGTGGCCAAACACGACTCCAGCAGCATTAAGTTTGCTGACAACACAACAGTGGTAGGCCTGATCACCGACAACTATGAGACGGCCTATAGGCAGGAGGCCAGAGAACTGGCAGGGTGGTGCCAGGACAACAACCTCTCCCTCAATGTGAGCAAGACAAAGGAGCTGATCGTGGACTACAGGAAAAGGCGGGCCGAACAGGCCCCCGTTAAAATCGACGGGGCTGAAATGGAGCGGGTCGAGAGTTTCAAGTTCCTTGGTGTCCACATCACCAACGAACTATCATGGTCCAAACATACCAAGACAGTCGTGAAGAGGGCACGACAAAACCTTTTCCCCCTCAGGAGACTGAAATTGATTTCGCATGGGCCTCTAGATCCTCAAAAGGTTCTACAGCTGCACCATCGAGAGCATCCTGACCGGTTGCATCACTGCCTGGTATGGCAACTGCTCGGTATCTGACCGTAAGGCGCTATAGAGGGTAGTGCGAATAGCCCAGTACATCACTGGGGTCAATTTTCCTTCCATCCAGGACCTATATAATAGGCTGTGTCAGAGGAAAGCCCATAAAATTGATTCCAGTCATCCAAGTTTTAGGCTGTTTTCTCTGCTACCGCACGGCAAGCGGTACCGGAGCGCCAAGTCTAGGGCCAAAATGCTCCTCAACAGCTTCTACCCTCAAGCCATAAGACTGCTGAACAATTCATAAAAATCCCCACCGGATAATTTACATTGACACCCCACCTCTTGTACGCTGCTTCTACTCTGTGTTTGTTTGTTACCTATGCATAGTCACTTCACCCCCACCTACATGTACAGATTACCTCAACTAGCCTGTACCCCTGCACACTGACTCGGTACCGGTGCCCCCTGTATATAGCCTCGTTATTGTTATTCTTATTGTGTTACTTTTTATTTTAGCCTACTTGGTAAATATTTGAACTGCACTGTTGGTTAAGGGCTTGTAAGTAAGCATTTCACGGTAAAGTCTTCACTTATTGTATTCGGCGCATGTGGCAAATAAAGTTTGATTTGATTTGATAAATGACTTTAGGACCTGACTGCTGTTTTGGTGTGCTAAAACCACTCACACTGAGACAGGGTGTTCTCAATCATCCATCTGTTAACAAGTAGGCCTAAAATTGTTGTCATGCATTTGATTGCTTCTCTGAATTTTGAATACATTTCTCCAGTCCGGAGTCTGTACATTCTTAAATAAACCACTACACTGGGATGTATTGGGGCGTCAGGTAGCCTAGGGGTTAGAGCAATGGGCCGAGCTGAATAGGTAAAAATATGTTGTTCTGCCCGTGAGCAAGGCAGTTAACCCACTGTTCCCCAGGTGCCGAAGACATGGATGTCGATTAAGGCAGCCCCCCGTACCTCTCTGATTCAGATGGTTCGGTTAAATGCGGAAGACACATTTCAGTTGAAGGCATTCAGTTGTACAACTGACTATGTATCCCCCTTTCGCTATTGCATTCATTTGTATTTAGCGTATACGCTTTGTTGAATGTCAATGTAGCGATTGCAACTGCCCCAGAGTGACCCAGACTTCCTTTCCTGCAGCTATGAGTGCGACTGCGGGGACACAGGCTTCATGGGAGACCACTGTGAGGAGGACATCCCTGAGTGTGTGTCTGACCCGTGTCAGCACAGCGCCACCTGCCTGGAGGGAGTCAGAGTACACCTGCCTCTCCTGGCCGGGTATGTGCAACTTACCATTACCCACCACATTTGCAAAAAAATTGGGGTCAAAAATGGTTAAAAAAAATAGAAAGAAAAAAAAGTGTTAATTTGAGGACAATATGTACAGTTGTAAATGTTGTCAGATGATGGGAGAGTAAAGGAGGGTGGCATTATAATGGTTTTATAGCAACAAGTACTGTGCAGTTTGTTTAGGCTTTGAGTGAACAGTATTACATTGTACTTACATTTTATTGGGTCTCCTATGTTACAAAGGGGTGAACTGTGAGATTGACATTGAGTGTGCTGAGCAGCCATGTGAGAATGACAGTGAGTGTATCGAGGTTTCCAACATATCCCACTGGGAGATGGACTGGGAGTTCAGCCTCGCTGATGCTGCCGGATGCCTGTGCCAGTGTCAGCATGGCTTCACAGGTGCAAATTTAACTTCATGATCTATTACACCGTTTATTACCTTTTTAATTGTTTTTGCCATTTCTCACGGAGCAAGAATAAGGTTGTTTGTGTTGTTTCTTTGTCCCTTGTCAGGAGAGAACTGTTCTGTGAACATTGATGAGTGAGTCTGAGCCCTGCCAGAATGGAGGCTCTTGTGCGGACCAGGTGAATGACTACACCTGTTTATGTCCAGAAGGATTTATGGGTAAGGTCTTCAACAAACTCTGTAATCTCTATATTCTTCTGTATGTCATTACAGTATGACAGTATCATCGCTTTTTACTGTTTTCATGGCTGGCATCTTAAATCAGACCCACAGACTGATTTGTAGATTTGTAGAAGCTGGAGGTGGCCTTCTCTGGGCTGGTCAGCAACGGGGACTGGCTTGACACAGACGTGTATGTAAACGAAAAGGAAGGTTTGGTTCTGAACCTGAAAAAAAAAAAGCCTGGAAATGGACAGCATGCTTAATGTCCCCACCTAGGAGCGACTCATCTGATCAGTCTAGATCTGATCCAAGAACTGTGCTCGGGACATGTGGCTAGGCTGCGTCACACAAAAAGCTGCAAAAGCTCATCTGAGAGCACAGCACTGCTGGCAGGTGCGCAAGACTCACTGAGACAATAGACTCTATAGTCGGTCTAGCTCGCTGGAGGGAGATACAGGGGGAGACGACATGAGCTGCTGCCCCCTGCTGGATGGATATGTTACTGGCCCAGTGGTGCCGTGTTTTTGTGTTTTGTTTGCCCTAATCTTATGTGTGAGTAGTTTGGAGGATCTTGGGGAGGGAGTAGAGGTTGGAGTAGTGGGGGTGGGCAGTGCGGGGTGGTTGGTAAAGAATTGAGTTGGATGTCTGAAGGAGCATCCCGGTTGGTGGTGGGGGCGTTCCAAAGTCATTGAACGACTGGGCGGGAAGTCAAAGGTCCAAGGACAACCTTTGGTCTCCGATAGACTGAGAGGAGGCTCCAGTGTAACACCGGCATATGCCATTCGATCGAGCGTTGAAGATGGACTGGATGGACTTTTCTTTTTTTAAGAAATACATGAACAGTGGGCAGCCACTACCCCCACCGTTACTACAGCCTTGCTGTCACGTTCCTGACCTATTTTTATGTAATTTTGATTATGTTTAGTTGGTCAGGGCGTGAGTTGGGGTGGGCATTGTATGTTGTGTGTGTTTGGTTAGTCCATGGGTGTTGTATGTGTATGGGATAGTGTTTGTTAGGTTGTCTAGTTATGTCTATGGCTGCCTAGATTGGGTCTCAATCAGAGACAGCTGTCATTCATTTGTCTCTGATTGGGAGCCAGATTTAAGGTAGCCATAGGCAGTAGGCTTTTGTGGGTGTTTGTTCCTGTGTCCTCACAGGACAGTTGAAGGTTAGTCTCATTTGTTGTTTTGTAGTTTTGTAGTGTACTGTTTTGCTGTTTTGATTAAAAGATGGCTTATTTCCCTCAATCCGCATCTTGGTCCTATCCATGCTCCTCCTCGTTTGAGGAGGAGAACAACAATGACTACCTTTACACTTGCACTTTTTGGTTCATGTTTTGATAAACATTTTTACTCTAGGTAGGGCAACAATCTGAATGCAAACATCAAATCTCAGCAAGACCAATTGAAGAATAACAGGCATGAGTTCCATCAAATCTCTAGGGAAAAGCAATGTGATACAAGTATGAACTATAAACAGAAAATACTACTGTACATATTTCTTTGTTCTTTTAACTACTGAGGAAAAGCTAAACATTTGTATTTCATTGATCACACATGAATGTTAATTGATATGACTAGTTATTTGCTGGGTTGTTCGATATCTGCATTAGTTTACACTGTTTTGGCATTCCAGCCTCAATGACGCTGGCCGTTTCAAATATTGATACTGTTCATAGAAGGTTTCGCATAAAAAGCATTCAAAATATCCAACAAAGACAGCACCGGAGAGGATTCTACACAAACATAACCTTTGGTTAATTGAGAAGTCAATTAACCAAGTACTATAATGAAGCAAATGCATTATCATTGGTAGGAGTGCAGCGTACAGGGGTGACCATTCAAATGGGGCGGAGAAGAGAACGTTTTCGGGGAAGCCAGTGATGGAGTCGTCTTCATGCTGCAGCTCGTCGCCTGAGGAGTCCTCGGACAGAAAGACTGTGTAGTGACGTGGGACGGACACAACTGGGGAGGTAGATAAGTAGAGAGAGAGAGAGAAATAGAATGACAGAGAGAAAAGGAAGGAGAGGAGGAGAGATCCCATATCACACACAGATCAGAGAGAGAGGAGGGGGAGAAGGAAAGTCAGACACATCGGAAGAAAGTTGTAGCTGGATCATTTTCAGATGATTTTATCTGATATTTGATCTTTAAAAAATCATCATTGTTAATTTATGTATGTACGACTGATATATATGGAGTAGAATAGTATACTGATCAAACAATTACTTTGTTTTTCATTGAGGTGAGAGATGATTGAATAAGAGGAAAGGAGAGATTGTTTCAGAAAGGCCACGCTCAGTCTTAGCTGGTGACAAATTTTTCTTCATTGATAAATACTGAACAATACAACAACTTATTTGCAGTCTGGAGCTCTACTTAGGCCACAAGAGGGCATCAAACATCTGTAGATTTAGCAAAATCCCTCCAGCTCTATATTGTCCTTGTCGTCGTTCAGCCACAACTCGGTGAAACATGGGATATTACAGGTCTTAATGTCCAGTTGGTAGGATAATCCTAATCTTAGGTCATCCATTTAATTTTGCAATGATTGCATGTTAGCAAGGAGAATGGAAGGCATTGGGAGTTTACTCGCTCGCCTACGGATTCTCAAAAGACAGCCTGATCTGCGTCCTCTTTTCTTCACGCAAATGACGTGGATCTGGGTCTGTTCCCGAGAGAGCAGTATATCTTTCTCGTCAGACTCATTAAAGGAAAAAGCTTCTTCCAGTCCGTTATGAGTAATGCCAGTTATGATGTTCAGAAGTTATTTTCGGTCATAATAGACGGTAGCAGCAACATTATGTACAAAATACGTAAAAAAATAAGTTACAAACAATGCAAAAAAACTAACAAAATAGCACAATTGATTACGGGCATGTAAAACGTCAGCCATCCTCTTCGGCACCATTTACGGAGAGAATACCTACACTGTTTGTGTTTGGCCATTTTCCCAGTCACCTTGCCATGGTTAAATGCGATGGTTCGCGCTTTCAGTTTTGTGCGAATGCTTCCATATATCCTTGGTTTCTAGTTTGGGTAGGTTTTAATAGTCACAGTGGGTACAACATATCCTATACACTTCCCGATAAACTCAGTCACCGTAGCAGCATATGCGTTGATATTATTCTCGGAGGCTACCCGGAACATATCCCAGTCCGTGTGATCAAAACAATCTTGAAGAATGGATTCTGATTGGTCAGACCAGCGTTAAATAGTCCTTAGCACGGGTACTTCCTGTTTGAGCTTCTGCCCCTAGGATGGGAGGAGCAAAATGGAGTCGTGATCAGATTTACCGAAAGGAGGGTGGGGGAGGGCCTTGTAGGGATCCCGGAAGTTGGAGTAGCAGTGGTCAAGTGTTTTAGCAGTGCGAATTCTACAGTCAATGTGTTGATAACATTTTGGCATTCTTGTCCTCAAATTTGCTTTGTTAAAAGCCCCAGCTACGATAAATGCGGCCTCAGGATATGTGGTTTCCAGTTTGCATAAATTCCAGTGAAGTTTTTTTGAGGGCCATCATGGTATTAGCTTGAGGGGGGATATACATGACTGTGACTATAACCAAAAATAATTATCTTGGGAGGCAATATGGTCGGCTTTTGATTGTGAGGTATTCTAGGTCGGGTGAACAAATGGACTTGAGTTCCTGTATGTTATCACAATCACACCATGAGTTGTTAATCATGAAACATACACCCCCACCCTTCTTCTTCCAGGAGAGTTATCTATTCCTGTCTCTGCGATGTATTTTACAATTGCAGATGTCTTTCTGGAAAGAAATCCTTGCCCTGAGCTTGTCAACTTTAATATCCAGATACTGAACATTAATATAAGCGAGTAATATACTTCAAAGCGGTGGATGGTGTACGCGCCTCCTAGTACCTCTCCGAGTACCTCTCCTTCGCCAGCGTTGTTTTGGTTCAGCCTCTGGAATCAGTTCAATTGCCCTGGGGGGTACGAACAAAGGATCTGATTCGGGAAAGTCATTTTCCTGGTTGTAATGCTGGTAGTGCTGGTAAGTTACCGCCACTCTGATATCCAATAGTTCTTCCCGGCTGTATGTAATAACACAAAACATTTTCTGGGCTAATAATGTAAGACATAACACAATAAAAAACGAAATACTGCAAAGTTTCCTAAGAGCATCTTTCGCCAAAAGGTATCCAAGTTATCTATGAAAGTTATGCCAAAAGAGTTACAGTAGTCTTTTAGCCAGATGTGTACTGCCAGTAGCCTGCTGAATCTTTTGCAGCCGTGGCCCAGCGATGGTACAGCGCCTGAATTAATCGGTTGCTTTTTAGAGTCTTTCAGAGCTAGAATCAGTTTGTCGGTCCTATTCCATTTTCCACAGGCGGAGGAGACTTCCCCGGTGAGAGGTCCCTGTGAAACACTGGTCAGTCAGTCAAAGAGTGGTGACATGGCTGTGATACTCTTAGCATATAGGAACGACGTCCAGCCTGAGGTGTAGAGAAGGAGAAGGTAGGCGGCCGTGGTTTCACCAGCAAATTGTGCAACACCGAGATTTGCTTGCTTAGGGTAGACAGCTCGGTCCTATAGTTCTCCGCAAATCGGCAGTTGTTGCATTGAAAATCTGGTCGCCCAGTGTCCCGGAAAAGAGCAAGCATAGTAAACACAACTCCTACAACGCAGGAAGCAGTCATCTCTTCCTCATGAGAAGAGGCAGTCCCAAATCGAGAAAATCCAAACAGCTATCTTAGTTAGCTTGGTGGCTACCAGCTTAGCTAGCAGCTCATAGCAAGCTAGCCAACGTTAGAGGCTTTGTCAAGCAGGCTTCAAACTGTCAGTTTGTGGGATTTCTGGGACACGAAATAGTGGTGCTACCTGATAAAAGCTAATGTATTTACAGAATCCGTGCAAAAACAAGTGCAGTATTTATACTCAAACTTAGTCAAAAACAACAAACCGAGTAGCCGAGTGTTTCCAGCATTCAGCTGCACACTCTGATGAGCAAGATATAGGCCTATCCACCGCTGATATTGCATTATAGGACATAAAAATGTGAATATGTTTGGAGCAGCGCATCTTTGGTATCCGGACAAGAGGCGCTCTTTGGAAATGGGAATTGATACAAGCAAAATGGAGTATGCAGGCCTATGTGAATTTTGAATAACGCCAAAGCATGGCAGCAAAAGCCTCACAAGGAGACCATTTAGAAACATTTTATGGATAGGTTACATGGCTAATGCATGGCCAGGATAATAAAGACACCCAACGCAATGCTGTTGAAACAGCTTTCGTTATAGTAGGTTAAGGGTTGCCTACTGGGGGCTAAGTTTTTAATCAAATAAAAAGGAAAACAAGCATTTGTTACAGGAAAATAACAAATGTTTTATAAATACTATGGTCACTGGCATCATCTCATCTCTCATTCCACGATGGACATGTAGGGGTTTTTACGCACATCCAAAGTATTAACAGGAGCTGGCTAAAATAATATACAATACATAGATATAAAGGGGCTCGGCTCACTGATTTGCTGCTTCTTAATTTGATCTTATAATAAAGATTTATTTCAAAGCGATCCCACGAGCTAAACCCTTTAAATCAGATCAACAGGTGTAGACTTTACAGTGAAATGCTTACTTACAAGCCCTTATCCAACAATGTTTTAAGAAGTTAAGAATACCAAAAGTGCTATGTAAAAAAATAGATAAGTAAAAAATTGTCTTGGCTACTTGGCAAATGCATTGGGCAGGACAAAAAAACAGCCTTCATTATGGAGAGGGGAGGCTATGCTTGGTTTCTAATCAGATTAAACAAAATCGGAAATTGTTCCATGTGCATATGGGCACTGTGCGTGATGGTTGGATAGACTGCCCTTTCGCTGTCAAAATTCATGCCATAACCAACAGTGTTACATCTACGACCTTCTTTTGGTGAGTCTTAAATCATCCTATTTGCTCTGAATGAAATGTTCACTTTTGCGCTAGTTTTTAACCCTTCACACTCATGGGAATTGGCCTATATGGATAGGGCTACATTTGAATGTTTCTTATGAACATGAAAAGCATATGCATAAGCATGGTAGCAATTGAAATGGAACAGAAAATTATTAGACCAAATTTTAGGAGGCAAAAGTTCACCTCTCCAAAGTGTATACAGTTCCTAAGTCATTTTAATGGACTTTTATGACTCAGAAGAGTCGCTCTGGATAAAACCCTGCATTCCCGCCATCACACAATTACTGTTGTTGTTAACGCAATCCAAAAACAGGTCAGGTGGGCATCATCTGAAAGCTTGTTCTATTGCCAACATGACTAACTAAGTTATAAAATATGATCATACAGTGTTAGATATTCACAAGGCAATTCAAAGAAACAGATTGTAATTTTGGTCTGCGTGGAAAGGAGTGCATTCAGGTGCGTGTTCCACTGCAAATGTTCTTCACGATAGACAAACATAGGCTCATTCCGTTCAGAACAAACCAGGGTATGACGCCATGTCATCTTGTAACTGTACATCAAACATAGTGATCATAAACGTTGATACTGTATATGAATTTGTTTTATGATATGGAAATGTGGAGTTCACATTTGGACGGGTGTTTGGCTTGCTTGCATGACATCAAAGTGGTATTTATTATAATCCTCAACGTCTCATCTTTCAAAATACATTGAGTCCTCTTAATTTACAGCATTTCCCTCACTCAGACAACAAAACATTTGAAAACGTTGCCTAAATTAGCGGGAGGGGTGGAGCAATTTCTTGCTCAGTGCAGTGCTCAAGTTCAGTATGTCTGTCAGTCAAAACCCATACAGTGCTGTAAAACGCAGAGCCTGAGCTCTTAGGTAATTTATCAATGCCCAAATCTGCTATTTTCATCCCGTATACGGGTACGAGTGTAAAGGGCTATGGACACACCTCAATATTGCCACCTCTCCCACCTCAATGCAAGCGAGCTGATGTTAAGACAGTAAATTGGCAAACCCGGTGCCAGGGGTGAAAAATGACAAGAGCCCTAGTTTTTACATGACGAAATTGCCAACCAACATTTCACACTTGCGCCGCCTTAGCACCAGTCAAAAATAAAGCCCAGAGTCTGCCTGAGTATGTAGAGTCTATGGGTCTTCGATCAAGCACGGACCACAGCAACAAAACCTTTCTCATCATATACTGTACATATGATACAACCAAATATAAGCATTCCCACATCTTTTCAATAACACACGAACATTGTTGCAGCACCACTAATCTAGTGGCCAAGCACAGCCTTAAATCTCAATGAATATTTGATTGACCCTTTCTCCCTGTTACATCAAGAACATACCGGTATACTAGATTAACTGAAAACACAGAAAACCCCGAGATTAAATTAGTGAGAGTAAGGAATACAAATTACTGTCAAACTTGCAGAATTGGCTAACTCAGAATGGTTAGTTTCATGCTACGCTACTCCTCAGGAGACTGTGGTAATGGTTAACTCAAAGTAATTTTCTTCATGCTACACTACTCCTCAGGAGCGCTGATGAGTACCAACATAAATACTGGACTTCCAGTGATATCATGGAGTCAAAAGTTTGGACAGACCTACTCATTCAAGGGTATTTCTTTATTTGTACTCTTTTCTACACTGTAGAATAGTAGTGAAGACATCAAAACTATGAAATAACACATATGGAATCATGAAGTAACCAAAAAAGAGTTAAACAAATCAAAATATATTTTATATTTGAGATTCTTCAAAGTAGCCACATTTTGCCTTGATGACAGCTTTGCACACTCTTGGCATTCTCTAAACAAGCATCACCTAGGAATGCTTTTCCAACATTCTTGACGGAGTTCCCACATATGCTGAGCACGTGTTGGGTGCTTTTCCTTCACTCTGCCATCAAACTCATCCCAAACCATCTCAAATCGGATTGACGTTGAGTGATTGTGGAGGCCATGTCATCTGATGCAGCACTCCACCACTCTCCTTCTTGGTCAAATAGCCCTTACACAGCCTGGAGGTGTGTTGGGTCATTGTCCTGTTGAAAAACAAATGATAGTCCCACTAAGCGCTAACCAGATGGGATGGCGTACGAATGCAGAATGCCGTGGTAGACATGCTGGTTAAGTGTGCCTTGATTTCTAAATAAATCACAGACAGTGTCACCAGCAAAGAACCCCCACACCATCACACCTCCTCCTTCATGCCTCACGGTGGGAACTACACATGCGGATATCATTTGTTCACCTACTCTGCGTCTCACAAAGACACGGCGGTAGTAACCAAACATTTTAAATTTGGACTCACCAGACCAAATGACAGATTTCCACCGGTCTAATGTCCGTAGTTCGTGTTTCTTGGCCCAAGCAAGTCTCTTATTATTGGGGGTTTCATTGCATCAATTCGACCATGAAGGCCTGATTCATGCAGTGTGCTGCAATTTCTGAGGCTGGTCACTTTAATGAACTTATACTCTGCAGCAGAAGTAACTCTGGGTCTTCCTTTCCTGTGGCGGTCCTCATGAGAGCTAGTTTCATCATAGTGCTTGATGGTTTTTGCGACTGCACTCGAAGAAACTTTCAAAGTTCTTGACATTTTCGGGATTGACTGAGCATCATGTCTTAAAGTAGTGATAGACTGTTGTTTCTCCTTGCTTGTTTGAGCTGTTCTTCCCATAATATGGACTTGGTCTTTTACCAAATAAGGCTATCTTCTGTATACCACCCCTACCTTGTCACAACACAACAGATTGTCTCAAACACATTAAGAAGGAAAGAAATTCCACAAATTGACAAGGGACACCTTTTAATTGAAATGCATTCCAGGTGTCTAACTCATGAAGCTTGTTGAGAGAATGCCAAGAGTGTGCAAAGCTGTCATCAACGCAAAATGTGGCTACTTTGAAGAATCTCAAATATAAAATATATTTTTATTTGTTTAACCTGTTGAGGATGGGGGCGCTGTTGTGACTATTTATGCTAATCGTGTAATTTTTGAAACGGCTTCCCACAAAATCCTTGATCGTACAATATGCATATTATTATTATTATTGGATAGAAAACAGTCTATAGTTTCTATAGGAGTTTAAATTTTGTCTCTAAGTGGAACAGAGCCCATTCTACAGCAATTTCCCTGACATGGAGTCAGATTTCAGAAATTTTGGCCCCTGATCTGGAGTCAGTTAAAAGGGCACTGTTATTGCTATGAGTATACGGACACTGCTTACGTCTTCCCCTGGATGCCTTTACGTGATGACGATTTCAATGGGGTCGATTGCGCGTTCACAGGCACTATAAATTAAAAAAACCTGTAGCTAGCAAGTCTTTTCTTGCTGCGTAATGCGCCTGGAGGACATCGACCCGCACTTGTTCCAAGCATTAGTGGAGGGAGTAATATTACTCTGGTCATGTTTCTACTCGTTATGGGAGTTAAAAACATCATAAGGTAGTTATTTAAAGCGTTTTATAGCAATTTATATCCGTTTAGTGCGATTTTGGGACATTTATTGCTGAAACGCTGTGAATTGCTGGGCACGCTTCCAGTTCATCCCGAACGCAGTTGGCATTTCCACATGGCAAGAGGACAGCTTTCCACCAAAAGACGATTGGACCCAAGAAAGGATCCTTTGCCCAAGATACTGATGGAAGAACAGCTCAAAGTAGGACATTTTTATTATGATAAATCGTGTTTCTGTCGAAAAATGTTAGTGGCTTAGGACGCCATGTTTTTTGACGTAGCTTCGCTTGGCGCAAACTGTATTGAAAAGTAAGGATAATTTAAAAAATGTAATTCCGCGATTGTATTAAGAATTAAATTGTCTATCAATCCCTGTCCACCCTATATTTTTTAGTCACGTTTATGAGTATTTATGTATAAGAGTAGATCACTGTCTAATATGGCGCACGGACATTTTCTCACCAGCTGGGCTACATTTCACATTGTCTAACCATGATTTTGGTGGCTAAATATAAACATTTTCGATCAAACTCTATATGGATTGTGTAATATGATGTTACAGGAGTGTCATCTGAAGAATTCTGAGAAGGTTAGTGAAAAAATTAATATATTTTGGCGATGTTGACTTTTATCGCTCACTTTGGCTAGAATCAATGCTGGGCTGCTATGTGCTATGTGCTATGCTAATATAACGATTTATTGTGTTTTCGCTGTAAGACACTTAGAAAATCTGAAATATTATCTGTATTCACAGGATCTGTGTCTTTCGATTAGTGTATGCTGTGTATTTTTACGAAATGTTTGATGATTAGTAAGTAGGTAAACACGTTGCTCTATGTAGTTTTTCTAGTCCATTTGTGACGGTGGGTGCAATTGTAACCTATGCCATCTACCTGAAATATGCACTTTTTTCTAACAAAACCTATCCCATACCATAAATATGTTATCAGACTGTCATCTGATGAGTTTTTTTCTTGGTTAGGGGCTATAAATATCTTAGTTTAGCCGAATTGGTGATAGCTACTGGTGTTGGTGGACAAATAAAAGATGGTGGATTATGCTAATGTGTTTTTAGGTAATAGATGTACATCTTTACATATTGTGTCTTCCCTGTAAAACATTTTAAAAATCGGACATGTTGGCTGGATTCACAAGATCTGTGTCTTTCATTAGCTGTATTGGACTTTAATGTGTGAAAGTTAAATATTTTAAAAAAATATTTTTTTTGAATTTCGCGGCACTGGTTTTTCAGTGGGGGTGGGGGGGTGTGCCGCTAGCGCCACGCTGATCCTAGACAGGTTAACCGGCACATTTGTGGCCTGCTGGAGGTCATTTCGCAGGGCTCTGGCAGTGCTCCTCCTGCTCAAAGGCGGAGGTAGCGGTCCTGCTGCTGGGTTGTTGCCCTCCTACGGCCTCCTCCACGTCTCCTGATGTACTGGCCTGTCTCCTGGTAGCGCCTCCATGCTCTGGACACTACGCTGACAGACACACCAAACCTTCTTGCCACAGCTCGCATTGATGTGCCATCCTGGATGAGCTACACTACCTGAGCCACTTGTGTGGGTTGTAGACTCCGTCTCATGCTACCACTAGAGTGAGAGCACCGCCAGCATTCAAAAGTGACCAAAACATCAGCCAGGAAGCATAGGAACTGAGAAGTGGTCTGTGGTCACCACCTGCAGAACCATTCCTTTATTGGGGGTGTCTTGCTAATTGCCTATAATTTCCACCTTTTGTCTATTCCATTTGCACAACAGCATGTGAAATTTATTGTCAATCAGTGTTGCTTCCTAAGTGGACAGTTTGATTTCACAGAAGTGTGATTGACTTGGAGTTACATTGTGTTGTTTAAGAGTTCCCTTTATTTTTTTGAGCAGTGTATATATATATATATATATATATATATATATATTGATAGATAACATTCTAGTGCCTCAGACAGAAAGATAGATATTATCTCACTGGGATAGATATTAGAGGTTCATGCAGTAATATAGGGCAGATTGGACACACCTACTCATTCCAGGCTTTGTATTCATGTTACCTGATGAAATTGCTGTACAATATGATCTTGTTGCCATCTAATGCACATTCAAATGTCATAAATCAACACTGAAGAGCTCTCCCTGTCCTCTACTGTGCCTTGATTGTATTACTGCTGATGATATCTGGCCCATCTACAGTTGCTAGCCCCAATTCTGACTTATGCTCTGATATCTGCTTCACTGATTTCGGCTCTAAAAAAGCCTGGGTTTTCTGCACATTAACACTAGAAGCTTATTACCTAAAATGGATCAATTGAAAGTGTGGGTTCACATCTCCAATCCAGATGTGCTCGTCATTACTGAAACGTGGTTAAGGAAGAGTGTTTTGAATACTGATGTTAACATTTATGGTTATAACCTTTTTCGGCAAGACAGGTCTTCCAAATGTGGGCGAGTGGCAATCTTTACCATGGATCACCTTCATTGCTCGGTTGTCTCCACCAAGTCTGTCCCCAAACAATTTGATTTGCTGATTTCAAGCATTACACATTCAAAATAGCTCTTTGTTGAATGTAGCTGGGTGTTATCATCCTCCATCAGCACCGGGCTGTACCCTAACTGCCCTAAGCTCTCTCCTGGCCCCTTACACTAAGTCTGAATTTGTCGTGCAAGGTGACCTAAACTGGGACATGCTTAAACCACCTGACCAAGTTCTAAAGCAATGCGACTCCCCAAATATTTCTCAGATTATTACCAAACACCCAGAAAAGACTACTCTCCTAGATGTTATCCTCACAAATAATCCTGTTAGGTACCAGTCTGGTGTTTTCTGTAATGACCTTAGTGATCACTGTTTTACAGCCTGTCACGGTTTTCTAAAGTTGAACCCAGAAGCAGACCAGGACAAGGAGAGTAAGACGAAGGTGAGTATTTATTTACAAGTTTGAATGTAGTGATAGAAAAATCCAGGTGACGGAGCGGGCAGCGGAGGTGAGTTGATGGGATTGAATAGGCAGATCCAATGAAGTAACTGAAGTCAGCGACGACCAGGTAGGGATGAGATGAGTGTTCCGGGTGAATGACTGTAGACAGAAAAAACGGAGGTGAGTTCAAGGCAAGCAAAACGTACAAAACAACAAAACAAACTCTATCAAACTGGAGGCTGATACACTGGCACAACATACTGTTCATTGCTAACGATCCGGCAGGGAATGGATGTCAGGTCAGTGCTTATGAAGTGGAGGGGTGATGATCAGGACCAGGTGTGCAGATAGCGAATTGGAAACAGGTGCGGTAAATCAGAGATCTCCCAACCAGCTACGTCGCCCGGCAACCAGACAGGGTGCGTTCCAGGACACCGGAAAAAACACTCCAGGACAGAACACAGGCAAAAACAGACTCAGGAAGCGGGATTCGTGACACAGCCTGTGTTCGTAATGGCTCCTCAGTGAAACAACGTGTCCTGATTTGTCAAAGACGCTTGCTAAAAAAATTTAATGAGCAAGCCTTCCTTCATGACCTGGCCTCTGTAAATTGGTATAGAATCAGCTTGATCCCCCCCCCTGTCGAAGACGCTTGGACCTTCTTTTGGGATATTTTCAGTGGTATTATTAACAAACAACCCCCATAAAGAAAATTAGAATTAAAAACAGGTTCAACCCCTGGTTTGACCGTGATCTTGGAGAGTTACTCCACCTAAAGAATTGCATTTGACGTAAGGCTCGGCACACGCATAATCAGGCAAATGAGAAATACGTGCACTCAGGCTATCCGGAAGGCCAAAGTAAGTTACTTTAAGGAGCAATTACTCTCTGTGGGTCTAACCCCAAGAAGTTCTGGAAAACGGTTAAAGACCTGGAGAATAAACCCTCCTCCTCACATCTGCCCATGTCCCTTAATGTTGATGATGTGGTTGTTAATGACAAGAAGGACATGGCTAAGCTCTTTAATCACCACTTCATTAAGTCAGGATTCCTATTTGACTCAGCCATGCCTCCTTGCCCATCCAACATTTCCTCATCTCCCACCCCTTCTAATGCGACTAGCCCTGATGCTCATCCCTCTTTTTCCCCTGTCCCGCTACAACGTTTCTCCCTGCAGGCTGTCACTGAGTCCAAGGTGCTAAAGGAGCTCCTTAACTTCTTATGGCTGGGGGCAGTATTGAGTAGCTTGGATGAATAAGGTGCACAGAGTAAACTGCCTGCTACTCAGGCCCAGAAGCTAAGATATGCATATTATTAGTAGATATGGATAGAAAACACTCTGAAGTTTCTAAAACTGTTTGAATGATGTCTGTGAGTATAACAGAACTTATATGGCAGGTAAAAACCTGAGAAAAAATCCAACCAGGAAGTGGGAAATCTGAGGTTTGTAGGTTTGCCTATCCAATATAGTGTCTATGGGGTCATATTGCACGTCCTACGGCTTCCACTAGATGTCAACAGTCTTTAGGACCTTGTTTCAGGCTTCTACTGTGAAGGATGAGGGAATGAGAGCTGTTTCAACCAGGTGTCTGGCAGAGTGCCATGAGCTCACTCAGTCGCGCCCCCGTAAGAGGTAGCTGCGTTCCTTTTCGTTTCTAAAGACAAAGGAATTCTCCGGTTGAAACATTATTGAAGATGTATGTTAAAAACAGCCTAAAGATTGATTCTATACATCGTTTGACATGTTTCTACAAACTTTAATGGAATTGTTTTACTTTTCGTCTGGCCTGCGCGTCATGAATTTGGATTTTTTAACTAAACGCGCAAACAAAAATGAGGTGTTTGGACATAAATTGTGGACTTTATCGAACAAAATAAACATTTATTGTGGAACTGGGATTCCTGGGAGTGCATTCTGATGAAGATCATCAAAGGTAAGTTAATATTTATAATGCTATTCCTGACTTCTGTTGACTCCACAACATGGCGGGTACCTGTATGGCTTGTTTTGTGTCTGAGCGCCGTACTCAGATTATTGCATGGTGTGCTTTTTCCATAAAGGTTTTTTTAAATCTGACACAGTGGTTTCATTAAGGAGAAGTTTATCTAAAGTTCCATGTATAACACTTGTATCTTTTATCAAAATTGATGTGGCTCTCTGCAAAATCACTGGATGTTTTGGAGGCAAAACATTACTGAACATAATGCGCCAATGTACACTAAGATTTGAATTCCTATGAGTGTCATCTGATGAAGATCATCAAAGGTTAGTGATTCAATTTATCTCTATTTCTGCTTTTTGTGACTCCTCTCTTTGACTGGAAAAATGTCTGTGTTTTTCTGTGACTAGGTACAGACCTAACATAATCCGATGGTGTGCTTTCATCGTAAAGCCTTTTTGAAATCGGACACTGTGGTGGGATTAACAACAAGTTTATCTTTAAAATGGTGTAAAATACTTGTATGTTTGAGGAATTTTAATTATGAGATTTCTGTTGATTGAATTTGGCGCCCTGCACTTTCACTGGCTGTTGTCAAGTCGGCCCCGTTAAGTTAAACTTGACCCCAAAAAAACATCTGGGTCAGATGGTTTAGACCCTTTCTTCTTTAAGGTTGCTGCCCCTATCAACACCAAGCCGATCTCTGACCTTTTTAACCTGTCTCTCCTCTCTGGGGAGGTTCCCATTGCTTGGAAGGCAGCAACGGTGCGTCCTTTATTTAATGGGAGATGAAGCTGATCCTAACTGTTATAGGCCTATTTCTATTTTGCCCTGTTTATCAAAAGTGTTGGAAAAACTTGTCAATAATCAACTGACTGGCTTTCTTGATGTCTATAGCATTCTCAGATTTCCGCTCAGGTTGTGGATGTGTCACTGCAACCTTAAAGGTCCTCAATGATGTCACCATTGCCCTTGATTCTAAGCAATGTTGTGCTGCTATTTTTACTGTCTTGGCCAAAGCTTTTGACACGGTAGACCATTCCATTCTAGTGGGTCAGCTAAGGAGTATTGGTGTCTCTGAGGGGTCTTTGGCCTGGTTTGCTAACTACCTCTCTCAAAGAGTGCAGTGTATAAAGTCAGAAAATCTGCTGTCTCAGCCACTGCCTGTCCCCAAGGGAGTACCCCAAGGCTCGATCCTAGGCTCCACACTCTTCTAAATTTACATCAAAAACATAGCTCAGGCAGTAGGAACCTCTCTAATTTATTTATATGCAGATAATACAGTCTTATACTCAGCTGGCCCCTCCCCGGATTGTGTGTTAAACACTCTACAACAAAGCTTTCTTAGTGGCCAGCAAGCTTTCTCTACCCTTAACCTTGTTCTGAACACTTCCAAAACAAAGGTCATGTGGTCTCCCCACAGGTGTTATTACTATCTCTGGGGGTTTAGAGCTTGAGGTAGTCACCTCATACAAGTACTTGAGAGTATGGTTAGACAGTACACTGTCCTTCTCTCAGTACATATCAAAGCTGCAGGCTAAAGTTAAATCTAGACTTGGTTTCCTCTATCGTAATCGCTCCTCTTTTACCCCAGGTGCCAAACTAACCCTGATTCAGATGACCCATGCTAAATTACAGAGACATAATTTATAGATCGGCAGGTAAAGGTGCTCTTGAGCGGCTAGATGTGCCTTACCATTCTGCCATCAGATTTGCCTCCAACGCTCCTTATAGGACACATACAGTTGAAGTCGGAAGATTACATACAAAAATATTGGAAAAATATATTGCTCATTTGAATAAAAAAAACGTCCTGCCGGACATTATTCATCACAGTCAGACGGGATTCTTAAAAGGAAGATATAGTGGAGACATTAGACAACTACTAGAAATCATTGAGAACTATGAGACTTATAGGGAAACCAGATTTATAGCAGATTTTGAGCAAGCCTTCGATACAGTCTAGAATCTGTTTATAAGTGCCATATTGTCTTTTACTTTGGAGAATCTCTCATTAGATGGTTAAAAGTGATGTACACCAATCCTTTATGTAAAATAATAAATAACGGTTACTTCTCTGAGGACTTTGTATTGTCAAGGCATTAAAATTAGGTTGCCCTCTGTCACCATACTTGTTTATTATGGCCATTGAACTATTAGCTATAAAAATCTGATCTAATGATAATGTTGAGAGTAGAGGTCGCCCGATTAATCGGAATGGCCGATTAATTAGGACCGATTTCAAGTTTTCATAACAATCGGGAATCGGTATTTTTGGACACCGATTTGGCCGCGGATATAAGTCGGTTAAGAACACGTTCTTATTTTCAATGACGGCCTAGGAACGGTGGGTTAACTGCCTTGTTCAGGGGCAGAACGACAGATTTTTACCTTGTCAACTCAGGGATTCGATCTAGCAACCTTTCGTTAACTGGCCCAACACTCTAACCACTAGGCTACTTGCCGGGGAGGAGGAGGAGACGGATTGTTAAGCCTTGAGACCATTGAGACATGGATTGCGTTTGTGTGCCATTCAGAGAATGACAAAAGATTTAAGTGCCTTTGAACGGGGTATGGTAGTAGGTGCCAGGCATACCAGTTTGTGTCAAGAACTGCAACGCTGCTGAGTGCTCTTGATGTTTTGTACATTTAGTGTATATCTCTCAATAGTTGATCATTTAGAGATTTTAAAAAAAGCATCATAAGCACAATTTAACCAGGCATCCATAGAGTATTTGCAGCATGCTGAACGTTTGACGTGCCTACTATTTATATACAAGTCATTAAACCAGGATAGTAATGAATCTTTCAGTAGTTCATAAAAGTTTGATACATCTCTATTGGAATGCCATTGAGGCCAGGGGTTTTCTTTGTCTGAAAGGAATCGATTGCCGACCATAGTTTGTCCTGTGTAATTAGGCCTTCAGAAGATTTTATTTTGTGCCGCAGATATAATGAACAACAATATAAACGCCAAATGTAAAGTGTTGGTCCCATGTTTCATGAGCATTAAATAAAATATTCCAGAAATGTTCCATATGCCAAAAAAGCTTATTTCTCTCAAATGTTATGCACACATTTGTTTATATCCCTGTTAGTGAGCATTTCTCCTCTGCCAAGATTATCCATCCACCTGACAGGTGTGGAATATCAAGAAGCTGATTAAACAGCATGATCATTACACAGGTGCACCTTGTGCTGGGGATAATAGAAGGCAACTCTAAAATGTGCAGTTTTGTCACACAACACAATGCCATAGATTTCTCAAGTTTTGAGGGAGCGTGCAATTGGCATGCTGACTGCAGTAATGTCCACTAGAGCTGTTACCATAAGCCGCCTCCAACGTTGTTTTAAATAATTTGGCAGTACATCCAACCGGCCTCACAACTGCAGACCACGTGTATGGCAATTTATTTGTCTTTATTATTTTAACTCTGTTTAACTAGGCAAGTCAGTAAAGAACAAATTCTTATTTTCAATGACGGCCTAGGAACAGTGGGTCAATTGCCTTGTTCAGGGGCAGATCGACAGATTTGGACTTTGTCAGCTCGGGGATTCGACCATGCAACCTTCCGGTTACTAGTCCAATGCTCTAACCACTAGGCTATCTGCCACCCCGGCGTTGTGTGGACGAGCTGTTTTCTGATGTCAACATTGTGAACAGCATGCCCCATAGTGGCGGTGGCATTATGGTATGGGCAGGCATAAGCTATGGACAATGAACACAATTGCATTTTATCAATGGCAATTTGAATGCACAGAGATAACGTGAAGAGATACTGCCGCGGTCACCTCATGTTTTAGAATGATAATGTGTCATGACGTTGGCCTGAGGGGGGAGGTTTATGATCCCCATAAATACCTTTCCCCTTTTTCCTCTCTCTACTCTATTGATGTGACTATTGAAAATCCCTTTGTTAACATTGAGAGAGAGTCTGGTGATATCAAAAGATGGGAAACGGAACCATATTTCAGTAATCCAACCAGTTGAAAATATGTATTGGGACTTAATGAATATGATGTCAGTTCAGTTGGCGTCTGAGACATGATTACTGATGATAGGACGACATAAACTGTATCTTGGAAAGTCTACACATTCTAGTCAGATTCACATGGAATTGTTGTGCAATTGAAATGTTTAAATATGAAACTATTTGTGAAAAGATTAAATGTAATTTAGCTTCTTAATGAGAGAACGGTTTGTCATAGAGTAAACTCTGTCAACTCAGCGGCCCCGCCCATGTGAACAGACAGTGGTTGGAAACTATGAAACACGGCCCTCTCTCCCAATCCTATATAAGCCCCTTGACGAAAATGTAACTTTCTGTTCCGAGAACGTTAGGGCGACGGTCCTACGTTAAAAAGGCTCAGATAATAACCTGTTCCAAGGACGTGTGGACTGGCAGTCCCCACGTTGAAAGGACAAAGACCACCTACAGAACTAAGCCAAAATCAGCAAGAACCTAACGAAATTAGCATCGTATTTCAATGTGAAGGTGACGACTTACATGCCGGAATGATGAATTTCGACTATACCAGCCAGAATATAGCATGAGCATATAGCATGGCAGCTTGGTATGAACTTTGAACTCTTATTCACTAAAGAAGTGATACCTCCAAGCCGTCGCGTTAGCGCAGCAACTGTAGACTTGGGCTAGGAGAGGACGGACAGAGTATCTATCCTACCACAAGACGACGGTACTACCAAGTAACCATTCTACCATCAGACATTCTTCAAAGAACAACCCGGCCTCCCATCTACGACCAACTGATCGAAGCGCAGCTCAGAGTAAATATTTATTGCATTTTCCTTTTCCAAATGGGCGGTAATTTAGAATGCATAAGATACTGTATTTACAATAGCATAGCGTCTCCCTTTGTTCCTCAGTCTTCCCGCTCTTTCACTCAAACCCCCCCCCACCCACTTTTCTTTGTGTAACCAGCCGCTATATCGGCTCCGTTCACCAGGTCCATCAATGTATAATTCATTCTGTGTATATGTAATTCTGTGTAATTAGTTAGGTATTTAGTAAATAAATAAATAAACCACATTTTGTACTGCTGATTCAACTTGTTAGCCAGGGCTCGTGAAGATAACCAAGAATTTACAACTTTTAGATGAGACTAAATAAAGTGACAATTAAATATTGACGGCTATTGAGGTAAAAGATTACTAGGTCTTTAAGAGTTTATTCAGAGGATAACAGCTCTATAAACATTATTTCATGGTGCCCTGACTTTGTAGTTAATTATTTACCTGATTAGCTTAATCGGGTAATATTAATTACAGAGAAATTTTTTATAGAATAGCATGTCATATCACTTAATACGGCATATACAAAGACACGACAAATGCATGTCACAAGGATCTGTACACAATTCTTGGAAGCTGAAAATGTCTCAGTTCTTCCATGGACTGCATCCTCACCAGACATGTCACCCATTGAGCATGTTTGGGATGCTCTGGATCGATGTGTACGACAGCATGTCCCAGTTCCCACCAAAATCCAGCAACTTTGCACAGCCATT
Organism: Salvelinus fontinalis; assembly: GCF_029448725.1. Classification (NCBI taxonomy): domain Eukaryota; kingdom Metazoa; phylum Chordata; class Actinopteri; order Salmoniformes; family Salmonidae; genus Salvelinus; species Salvelinus fontinalis. Next base: position 13,232,055 of record NC_074674.1, read on the forward strand.
GAAGAGGAGTGGGAGCACATTCCACAGGCCACAATCAACAGCCTGATCATGTTATGCTGATGAAGGAGGACCCAAAAGCGACGTAATAGAAACAGAGTCTTTATTCCAGTTTTAAACAAACAATGATGTTCCTGGATATTATCAAAGGTAATCCAAAACAGGAAACTGAAAACCTCTTGTCAGTAGAGAGGAACGACTGGAGACGCGACCACAGACTGCAGGTCGCTTCAGGAAGGCACAGACCGTAGCTGACATAGACACCTGCTCACACGCAGCATCTGACAAATGCAAAAACACAACAGGGCGGAACAAGGACACAGAGCAGCTAACCTCAAACAAGAATCCGACAAGGACTGAAGCGGAAAACAGAGGGAGAAATAGGGACTCTAATCAGAGGGCAAAAATAGGGGACAGGTGTGAAAGAGTAAATGAGGTCGTTAGGAGAAAGAGAAACAGCTGGGAGCAGGAACGGAACGATAGAGAGAGAGAGCGGGGGAGGGAGAGAGGGAGGAGGAGAGAGAGGAATAGAAAGAGGGAAAGAACCTAATAAGACCAGCAGAGGGAAGCACAGGGACAAGACATGATGAACAAAGACAAAACATGACAGATCAACTCTATGCAAAGGAGAGGTGTCATGCCGCATGAGGCAAATGGGGGTCACACCAGATACTGACAGGTCTTTTTTAAGGTATCTGTGACCAACAGATGCATATCTGTATTCCCAGTCATGTGAAATAGATCATTACACAGGTGAATGTATTCCAAATGACTCATTTCCCTAATATGAACTGTAATTCAGTTAAATTCTTGAAATTGTTACATGTTGCATGTATATTTTTGTTCAGTATAGTTTAACATGATTTTGGGGGAGATAAATATCACAAAACTCATCGTCAAGTGAGGTTGGAGGAACCTTTGTTAAAATATTTTACTTCCTCTTTCAAAATCTCCTTTGGTGAGAAAAGGATTTCTCCTCAGTTTGTAAAACTATATATTTGGTTGCGTTTCTATATTGAAGGTTTCCGAAAAACTTTGCTCTTATCCATCCATTCTTTCATAAATAAGTTCCTCAAACTTATTTTGTTTTGCGTGTAGATTATTCAGTGCTTCTGTAGTACATTCAACTCCATTGGCGTGTAATATTACATTTTCTATTTCTGTTTTCTAAGTCTGTTCTCTGTAGACCAATACCTTTTTTTGTGTTTGGGATGAAAATGTAATTGAATGGCCTCTAAACGCACATTAAAAGGCATCCCATACGATAAGTGGGTCCGCTGAACATGTATTGTACAAGAAAAAGTCTTACGAATTCCATCGTTTTTGTTAATAAAGTAGTGTCAGTCAATAAACCCTGGTTAAATGTCCAATATCCCCGTCCAGCAGCTATGAGGTTTAGTAACTGTTAAAAAAGCTGTGTGCCAGTGGTTGGTGGACACGGCAAACCCACCACACGCAGTAACGCAGGTGCGTGCACACACTCAAAGGAGGTAATACACACACACACGCGTGTGTGTGTGTAAGAGAGAGAGAGGACGTGTGTGTGTCCTAATTATTCAGCGTTCTAATGAGAGGAATGAGAGATGGATGGATGGATGGATGGATGGATGGTGCTGGGAGCAACACCTGAAAGACATTGTCTCACTTCTCTCTCACATCTCTCTTCTCTCTCTCTACCTCTCCCATTTCTCTTCTCTACCACCTTTCTCTCTCTCTCCCTGTACCACCCCCCCCCCCCACCCCCATCTCTCACCCCCTCTCTTGGGGTGTCTTAAACAAGTATTTGTTTTCTCTCTCCTTTTCTATAGCTTTAATAGTACTCTATGTTTTGGAGGTCGACTGTATAGCATTACACTTTATTTCAACCCAGCTTTGGGTTGCTAGACACTAATTAGTGGAGTGGTGTAACTGAGAACCAATGTTATTATTATTACTTTTAGAAATGTCCATGTGATTTCATACTAGGTAAACTGAACAAAGACATGTGCAAGGCAGAGACGAACAGCAGGAACAAAGGAAGGGAAGGAACAATGACGGATAAGAGCGTAGTGGAGACAAAGCGTGTGAAACAATGACAAATGACAAGCAATGAGTGCAACAGAAGAGATGGAATGATAGAGACGGAATGACAATGACAGAGTGATAGTGACAGTGAGGGAATGATAGAGGGAATGATAGAACAGACAGCACAGTAGCATAAGGAGGACACCCCCCCATCACATCCTCAGAGACCTCAGAAACTCATCCCCCCCTTCCTTCCCTCCCTACCGTCCCTCTCGGGCCACCTGTCCAACGTGCGCTGTGATGGGCGGCCGTTCATCCCAGGTGCAGACACTGTCCTTCCTGCCGGCGAAGGGGGGGCGACCCGGCCGTAGTGTCTTCCTTCCCGGTACCCGTTCCTGTGCCACCTGTGTCTGCTGTCGAGGAGTAGCCATTCTCTGTCAGCTCCTGGAGAGGGGAAGAAGAAGACGGAGGAGGTTGGCATGGCCAGAGGGGGTAGTGGTGGTGATGGTCTCTGTGGAGGGAAAGGGGGAGGTCGAGGGAGGAGGCCCTACAGGGCTATAGTGGAGGGGGGATCAGTGCCAGGGGGGCATAGGTGAGGGGTATGGGGGAAGTGGACGGCCAAAGGAGGGTAAAAATAGGACAAATAAAGTGCCAAAGAGGATTTAAGGAACAGAAGAGGGCCAGATATGGAAAAAGAGCTTGAGTGAGTGAGTGAGCGAGCGAGCGAGCGTGAAAAGAGAGTGAGTGAGTGCACTGGAGTGAGCATTAAAAGGAGGAAAAAAAGAGTGAGAGATTTGAAGGAGCAGAATTGCGGCAGGAGTAAAGAGGGTCAGGTTGAGAGGTCAACAGAGGGTTCGTTTGAAAGGTGAACACACAGTGGAGGGAAGAGTGAGTGACAGCCTGGTGTGGGAGAGGAAAAACCATCAGTGAGTGAATCATTTTGCCCATTGAGTGGCAGCGTGTGTCTGTGTGTTTGCATGCTTGTCTGCTTGTGCATGTGTGTGTGTGAGAGTTGTTTTCTGTAAAGTTATTATTCAGCCTGTGATTTGGGTGAAAGACAAATTATAATTTTATTTAGATCAAATTTAACAAAACCCAAACACTGAACACCACGCACCTTTTGTTTTAGCCGACTCTTGACCTCCTTTATCCCCATCCTGGCATGATCTTTAGCCTTTTGAGGAAAAACACAGAAGGGTTTACTAAACAGATTTTGTTTCTGTCGTTGTTGATGTAGGGAGTCATCTTGTAGAGTCTACCTTTAAAGTGGCATCAATATGAGACTAAGTGAACAGTAGGGAAATATTTTGGGATTGTCATGGTGTAATAGTCATGATAGGAGGGCACTTACAAAACTTGTAGACCGTTTTCATGGCAGGGTTAGCCTTGGTCCTCACTGTGTTGAAGAAAGCTCCTCCCCCTTTCCGTTGGAGACAAAACCCTTGTTAGCGGCACGGTTGTACCCCAACAACAGTGGTAGCCCAGAGAGCACAACCAAAAATAAGTTGTTTCAATATATTGTGCTCATAGGGAGACAGGTTGATAAAAATCCAACAAGTTTGAACTATTAGCATGAATGTGCTAAAAAAAAAACATGTATAATTTGAACAGCATGAAAGATCGGTTCAAAATGCAGCACTTGTCTTTGAAGACCTGCATTGACAGTGAATAGCCACTGGGGGTAGTTCTTGTCGCTGCCTGTGGAGTTAACACAGAGGTGAGGTCAAAGTGAAAGGCACAGGAGGCTCATGAGGGGAGAACGGCTCAAAATAGTGTCCGCAAATGGAATCGCATCAAACACATGGAATTTGATACATTACACTTATTCCGCTCATAGCCATTGCCACGAGCCTGTTTTCCCCAATTAAGGTGCCACCAGCCTCCTGTGGTGAAAGGTCAATGCCTTAACACAGTGGGCATTCTATATAGGTTAGTCATGGACATGGGTTAGCATTAGGGCCATTGACACCCCCCACTGCAATTACTGGTTTGTGGTCAATAGGCTTGAAAAACGTGTCATTTCAAAACGGAGAACGTCAATCAGCATTCTGGCTGGGCCAGTTTCAAGACGCTGTTTCAAGACGTCGCCTACCTCAGTTTCAAGACGCTGACTACAGTTTCTTGCCTATTGAACGCGGCCGAGGTTTGTGGTAAGCGTGCATGGTGGCACACCAAACGTCTGCCATTCCCCAAAGATGAAGTAAAGTGCTTTGAGACCAAGAGAAATGACCTAGTAGAAATGTTTTATATGGTTGTAATTCAATGTGTGCTGAACACACCTGCATACTCTCCCATGTTGATCTCAACCTCGAATATATCCCTGAAGCGCTCACCGGCATTGAGAAGGTCCAAGCGGCCATCGATGAACTACAGAGAGGGAGAAAGGTTTATCCCAGTTATACATAGAAGGTTTCTTTCATTGATTAATGTAGGCAAATGTGATGTACTTATTCTATTGCATCGCACGTATTCTGTGTGTGTATGTGTACCTGTTATCGTGCATGTATGTGTGTGTGTACCTGTTTGAAGAGCTGCAGCTGGATGGCGTTCTGCAGGAACTGTCTCATGGCACAGGAGCGGTGGGTCACGAAGACCTCCTCACTGAACGTGATTGGCTCTCCCTGAAGGTAAACAAAACATGGAACAATCAGAAGGAAGTAGATCTGGTGGCATCCTGGATATGGTTTGCCAATCTATGTATTTTTACAATGACCATTACTAAAGTGTGTGTTTGACATATCAAGAGATATCTTGCTCAAATATTATAATTGTTTTACCTTTATTAAAATTAGACTAGGCAAGTCAGTTAAGAACAAATTCTTATTTACAATGCTGGGCCAACTGTGCGCCGCCATATGGGACACCCAATCATGGCCGGTTGTAATTTAGCCTGGAATCGAACCAGGGTCTGTAGTGCTGCCCCTAGCACTGAGACGCAGTGCCTTAGACCGCTGCGCCACTCGGGAGCCCAAATTATTGAGCACACACAAGAAAGGTGTATAGGTACTTTGTAGAAAAGTATGCAATTATTATATAAACATAAAATAGCCAGAGTTTTAGGTAAAAACACCATAAAACACTATAAACACTATAAAATAAGATATACAGAACAAGGACAGGTAAACAGAAAGAGGAAGACAGATGTCACCCCCCACATCCATTCTGCCATCAACCCCAACTTTTGATCATATAAGATGAATTGGAAACAACACTACAGTAAATGCAATATAGTGTCCTTATTTAGTGGTAGAGCCTGAAAACCTATTTTCACCTCTAGATGGCAGTGCTGTGTAGGTCAACATACAGCAGGAGAGGACCTAGACCAGTGGTTCTCAAACGTTTTGGGTCCGGGACCCCTTTTGTGATAGCAAATTCACCAGGGACCCCCTCATAATCAGAACACATAAAAATAGCACACAAGGAGTTTTACCATGACTTCGACAGCGCATGGCTGGACAAACCTATTCTCGGGCCCTGGGAAGGAAGATTTCAAAGGCCCTCCTCTCAAAATGTTGAATTTTTCAAGTAAATTTCCCGCAATTCTACATATTTTGCCATGGGTCAGAAAAATGTTCTGTTGTTGCATCTTTGAAGCTTATATTCTGCAATTCTAAACATTTTGCTATGAGGCAGAGAGAATACCTTTCAATTTAAAAAGGTAATTGTCCAGTGTTTTCAGATTTCTATCAAATATTACAAATAATTAAATCACAATATGCATACAATTGTTTTCCTTCCAAAACATTTTGAATTAAGTACTTTAATGGCCAGCTCATCCTCCTCAGGAGAATGACATCCTCCTCAATGAGGAAACAGCACGCATTTTTCTAAAGGTATGTTTAAGACACATGTGGGGGTTTTTAAAGTCCTGCACAGTAATCCTATTTCCCCCAAAAAAATAAACTTTGAATGACCAATAATGTGACCGACCGGCTCGTTTCGGTCTGATGTATCAACATTTGACATTGTGTTTTTTACATTGGATAAAAGTAGAGACTCAGAGCTAGAAAATGATATATCATACACTACAGCTGAGGACAAATGGGAAAGTAATTCTGCTTTGAAAGTTGATAAACTTGTAACCTGACTTTTGAGAAATGGCCCTTGAATCTTTTGGTACCTACTGGAGGGCCCCTCTTTGTCTACACCCATTCAGCATCATTCACACTCTTTAACCTTTAGCCCCACCCATCTCTTTAAGGATTCACATGTGAGGCTATGTACTAAAACAACTAAGATTTCAAGACTAAAGGCTGGCTTATACTACGAGTGTGTCCGTAAATTTAATCTGAGCGTTGTTAGATTGGACATTCGTAAATTCAGAGCGTTTTGCTCTCGGGGGCGTACAGAGTGCACACTGGACACTCTGGCCGAAAAGTAGGGTTGACCCGAGCATTCTGACCCAACAGCAGTCAAGCACCCAAGCTAACTGGCTAACGTTGGCTAGATTGCTAGCTACTTCCAGACAAAAATGAGAGAACAGCTCACTCTGACCATTTTACTCGCCCTAGCAGAGCTGGCTAGGCAGGTTTTATGTTATCCAGAGCATTGGTGACTGCAACTGTGCTGCTGGCAACAATTTAAATACGCTTTTTTGAAAACGTTTACTAGCACCGGCCATATTCAACGGGTGTTGAGCGTTCGTCAATTCGTCAGTTATTCTACACTCTCGCACACTCAGGCGAGCGTGCTCTCAAATCGGAGTAGGTAGCCAGAGCGAATTTACCAGCTACTCTATTGAGAGTTGTCGAGAGTTGTCGCCGTGCTAAACATCATAAACATTCTATTGAAATAGTTACTTGCATAGCGGAGTCTTTTGTTTAGACAGCTCGCTAGCTAAACAATTAACCATAATCCCAAATCATAACGTTACTACCCTGCATGAATCTGCAGGTATCTAACCAACCAGGTTCAATGTTAGCTAGCTAACATCAGGCTATAACTAGCCATGCAAATGGATTTGAGATACGAATAATATTACTACACAGATCATACATGTAATGTTAGCTAGCTAGCTAACAGTACACTTTAACTTGAAATGGAAACGACTGACAAAATTAGAAACGTGTAATATCTGAAAATGGAGCTAGCTAGACTCTCTTACCCGTATACATGGATGGACGCTTCTGCCTCTTTGTCATGGATGCCATGGTTGCCCTTAGTTTGAAGATGAAATCCGGAGACAGGTGTTTTATACAACAGCCATCTTTCTGTGTGTTCTCTTTTCGACTCCCTCTGCATATTTGCAATCAAACGCCAGAACTTCTCCATCTCCTTAGCTATCATACTCTAATTCCACTGATTTCAAAACTCGGTCCACCAGAAAGTGGAGAGCAACTCATATGCAGTTCTACTACGTGATATCTTTGAGAAAAAAACACAGAAGCGTGCTACATGGCAGACCAATCCAAACGAATCTCTTGGTATGTCCAGCCCACTCGTTACCTCAGCCGATCATGGCTAGCGGGAAGGTTGCACCCTTTTTCTGTGGCTAAACCAACTAGGCTCAAAATGTAAAACTGTTATTCGTATTTACATACAAGTTTGTTATTAAGGCACATGAAAGTTCACATGTTCCAGAAGGCATTTCTGCCCAAAAAATGTTATGTTCAAACAGCTCTCCTGTGAAGTCGTGACTTGCGACATACACCTAGTTTCCTGAATCAGGTCACATATGCGCAGTGGTGTAAAGTCCTTAAGTGAAAATACATTAAAAGTACAGCTTCAGTACTATTTACGTTTTTGACAACTTTTACTTTTACTCCACTACATTCCTAAAGACAATAATGTACTTTTTACTCCATCCATTTTTCCTGACACCCAAAAGTACTCATTACATTTCAAATGCCTAATAGCAGGACAGGAAAATTCACACACTGAATTCCAATTCCCACACTTATCAAGAGAACATCCCAACTGTTTCTAATCTGGCGGACTCACTAAACACAAATGCTTCCTTTGTAAATTATGTCTTGTTGGAGTGTGCCCCTGGCTATCAATACATTTTAATAAAAGTGCATACTTTTGGAGTCTGGTTTGCTAAATATAAGGAATTTTAAATGATTTATACTTTCACTTTTGATACTTAAGAATATTTTAGCAATTACATCTATTTTTGATACTTAAGTATATTTAAAACCAAATACTTGTACTTTTACTCAAGTAGTATTTTACTGGGTGACTTTCCCTTTTCCTTGTGGTGTTGGCCGTGTCTTACTCTGTCACGCCCTGGCCTTAGTATTCTTTGTTTTCTTTATTATTTTAGTTAGGTCAGGGTGTGACATGGGGAATGTTTGTGTTTTGTTGGTTTTGGGTGATTCTATGGTAAAGGGGTTGTTGGGTGTAGTATATGGGTTTGTGTTGAGTACATGTGTCTAGCGTTGTCTATGTATGTTTAGTTGTCTAGGAGAGTCTATGGTTACCTGAATGAGTTCCCAATTAGAGACAGCTGATTTCGGTTGTCTCTGATTGGGAGCCTTATTTAGGGTAGCCATAGGCTTTCATTTGTTGTGAGTAGTTGTCTATGTGATATGTTTGTAGCCAGTGTGTGCACATCGTTGTTTAGCTTCACGATCGTTTTCTTGTTTTGTTTAGTGTTTAAGTGTTTTTGTTTCGTTTGCCTTCTTCTTAAATAAAAAGGAGATGGCTTATTTTCCTAAAGCTGCGTTTTGGTCCGTCAATCCTCCACACGATCGTGACAGAACTACTCACCATTACAGGACCAAGCGGCATGGAAAGCGGCAACAGGACCCACCTACACAGGATTCGTGGACATGGGAGGAGATACTGGATGGTAAGGGGCCGTGGGCACAACCGGGAGAATATCGCCTTCCTCGTGAAGAGCTGGAGGCAGCTAAAGCCGAGAGGAGGCGATATGAGGAGGCAGCACGGAGACATGGCTGGAAGCCCGTGAGTACAACCCAAAAATTTCTTGGGGGGGGCCTTAAAGGGAGTGTGGCGAAGTCAGGTAGGAAACCTGCGCCTACTCCCTGTACTTACCGTGGAGAGCGAGAGTACGGGCAGACACCGTGTTACGCAGTAGAGCGCACGGTGTCTCCTGTACGCGTGCATAGCCCGGTTCGGTACATTTCAGCTCCACGTATCGGCCGGGCTAGACTGAGCGTTGAGCCGTATGTCATGAAGCCGGCCCAACGCATCTGGTCACCAGTGCGTCTCCTCGGGCCGGCGTACATGGCACCAGCCTTACGCATGGTGTCCCCGGTTCGCCTACATAGGCCGGTGCGGGTTATTCCACCTCCCCGCACTGGTCAGGCGACGGGGAGCATACAACCAGGTAAGGTTGGGCAGGCTCGGCGCTCAAGGGAGCCAGTACGCCTGCACGGTCCGGTATTTCCGGCGCCACCTCCCCGCCCCAACCCAGTACCACCAGTGCCTCCTCCACGCACTAGCCATATGGTGCGTGTCTCCAGCCCTTTACCACCAGTGCCTAAACCACGCACCAAGCCTCCTGTGTGTCCCCAGAGTCCTGTGCGTCCTGTTGCTGCTCCCCGCACTAGCCCTGAGATGCGTGTCCCCAGCCCGGTACCACCAGTCCCGGCACCACGCACCAGGTCTACAGTGCGCCTCAGCCGGCAGGAGTCTGCCGTCTGCACAGCGATGCCTGAACTGCCCGTCTCCCCAGCGCCATCTGAGCCATCCGTCTCCCCAGCGCCATCTGAGCCATCCGTCTGCAATGAGCCTGCAAAGCCGCCCGTCTGCCATGAGCCTGCAAAGCCGCCCGTCTGCCATGAGCCTACTGAGCCGCCCGCCAGACAGGAGCCGCTAGAGCCGCCCGCCAGACAGGAGCCGCTAGAGCCGCCCGCCAGACAGCATCTGCCAGAGCCGCCAATCAGACAGGATCTGCCAGAGCCGCCAATCAGACAGGATCTGCCAGAGCCGCCAATCAGACAGGATCTGCCAGAGCCGCCAATCAGACAGGATCTGCCAGAGCCGCCAATCAGACAGGATCTGCCAGAGCCGCCAATCAGACAGGATCTGCCAGAGCCGCCAATCAGACAGGATCTGCCAGAGCCGCCAATCAGACAGGATCTGCCAGATCCGTCAGCCAGCCATGAGCAGCCAGATCCGTCAGCCAGCCATGAGCAGCCAGATCCGTCAGCTAGCCATGAGCAGCCAGATCCGTCAGCCAGCCATGAGCAGCCAGATCCGTCAGCCAGCCATGAGCAGCCAGATCCGTCAGCCAGCCATGAGCAGCCAGATCCGTCAGCCAGCCATGAGCAGCCAGATCCGTCAGCCAGCCATGAGCAGCCAGATCCGTCAGCCAGCCATGAGCAGCCAGATCCGTCAGCCAGCCATGAGCAGCCAGATCCGTCAGCCAGCCATGAGCAGCCAGATCCGTCAGCCAGCCATGAGCAGCCAGATCCGTCAGCCAGCCATGAGCAGCCAGATCCGTCAGCTAGCCATGAGCAGCCAGATCCGTCAGCTAGCCATGAGCAGCCAGATCCGTCAGCTAGCCATGAGCAGCCAGATCCGTCAGCTAGCCATGAGCAGCCAGATCCGTCAGCTAGCCATGAGCAGCCAGATCCGTCAGCTAGCCATGAGCAGCCAGATCCGTCAGCTAGCCATGAGCAGCCAGATCCGTCAGCTAGCCATGAGCAGCCAGATCCGTCAGCTAGCCATGAGCAGCCAGATCCGTCAGCCAGCCATGGGCCGTCCCTCAGTCCGGAGCTGCAGTCCCTCAGTCCGGAGCTGCCCCTTATCCTGGTGCTACCCCTTATCCTGGTGCTGCCCCTTATCCTGGTGCTGTCCCTTACCCTGGTACTGCCCCTTAGTTCGGAGCTGCCCCTGACCCTGGTACTGTCCCTTACCCTGGTACTGCCCCTTAGTCCGGAGCTGCCCCTTAGTCCGGAACTGCCCCTTAATGCAGTGGGGTTAATGTGGAGGGGGGTCATTTGGAGGAAGCTAAGGAGGCGGTTAGGGACTGTGGTGACGTGGGGACCACGACTAGAGCCGGAGCCACCACCGTGGATGGAAGCCCACCCAGACCCTCCCCTAGACTGTGTAATGGTGCACCCGGAGTTCGCACCTTAAGGGGGGGGTTATGTCACGCCCTGGCCTTAGTATTCTTTGTTTTCTTTATTATTTTAGTTAGGTCAGGGTGTGACATGGGGAATGTTTGTGTTTTGTTGGTTTTGGGTGATTCTATGGTAAAGGGGTTGTTGGGTGTAGTATATGGGTTTGTGTTGAGTACATGTGTCTAGCGTTGTCTATGTATGTTTAGTTGTCTAGGAGAGTCTATGGTTACCTGAATGAGTTCCCAATTAGAGACAGCTGATTTCGGTTGTCTCTGATTGGGAGCCTTATTTAGGGTAGCCATAGGCTTTCATTTGTTGTGAGTAGTTGTCTATGTGATATGTTTGTAGCCAGTGTGTGCACATCGTTGTTTAGCTTCACGATCGTTTTCTTGTTTTGTTTAGTGTTTAAGTGTTTTTGTTTCGTTTGCCTTCTTCTTAAATAAAAAGGAGATGGCTTATTTTCCTAAAGCTGCGTTTTGGTCCGTCAATCCTCCACACGATCGTGACATACTCTTTAAAATACATTACAGAAATTCTTGATATTTGACAATGTAACTGAATTAATTTGAAGAAGATGCCAAGGTATAACAGGTTGGACAACTATAACGGGACAGAACATAAATTAAACCCTGAAACCTGAATACTGAACACTGAATAGATATCTACATAGTAATACATGTAGTAACAACATTGGAACTGCTATTTAGTTACATATTCATTGAGAAAACAACAATACAAAAATACATCGCAGGTACAAAATCATTGGAATTAGCATTAAAACACATTCCTGTCCCTCTCCTCCTCTCCCCCTCCCTCGCTCCCCCCTTTCACCCCAAATGCTCTTCCATATACTTCCAGGTGGATTCTTCCCTCTGCGAAGAGCATTTATTGACAGACAGTGGCTCTGGCATCAGACAAATTATCTGTCCATCAAAGTACCAACAAATATCTTCTTTGGACAGAAGAATTTGTTGATGCCATTCCGGTGCATGCACTTTACCTTAATGTTATGTTAGCATATGATATGATCGCATATGATAAGATATAAAGAGTAACAAAAACCTTCTACATTTCAATACTCAATCAACTACTGTACAAGATAAATGGATGTACTGTATGTGTGTATGGGGAGGAAGGAAGGTTACCTCTGCTCTTGCCTTAACATCACTCTCAGTAATGAAGAACATCTCCACAGAGGAGTTAAGACCCTTTAGGACATTGTACAGGGCCTGGGATATCCTTTCCATGGTGCACTGCTCTATCTGCAGATCTCTTGAGAGCATCTCCAATACCATCTGGTGCCCTTTGCCGTGGCCGGCCTCAAATAAATTCCAGTTGACCTCTTGAAAGCCTTGTTTGTGTGGTAGAAGTTCCATTTTTGCTTGTATTGTGTAGCCGGCTTGTCACTAAAGAAATTAAGCCGGCTGACTTCAGGGTACTTCTGCTTATAAATAGCAAGAACCGGATCAAGGTGGGCCCAAATGGCGGGCGGAGCAAAAAGCAATTGGTGGTTGGTCTGCAGCACTCCAGTGTGGAGAGTGGCTTGCTAGTGAGATCCTCCAAAATGCACGGACTGGATCTCTTGACTGTATTTGCATGAATAGTTTTCGCTGAAGTCAATGTGCAGCAAGCACTCATTGTTCTTCAGACTCGCCCTGAGCTCGCTATAGGCCCTGTATTGCCCCTTGATATTAAAGATGTGTTGCCTAAAACTTAGCGGGCCTATCTTGAAACTGACTGACCAGTTCAGTTTCTGTTATTGTGACCTCCCTCTTCACGGTTATCATGGAGCACTTCTCTTCATCTTTTTGGATCTTCTCCCAGGTCCATTGTGTCAGAGGAACTTCTACATTCCGGGGAGGTTTTAGAGTTGGATGAGTGGTGAGGAAGCAATCTTTACATTCACCATAAGCACATAGCTTCGATTTCGGGTTACACATACTTGAGTCGACCATGTCCTCAAGGTTTTTGGTGGACAAAAGCCCAAGGCTGTGAAGAGAATTTGCCATGAACTGTAAATTCTCATGGGTTTTGCACTGACAAGCTTCACTATCAGTGTCATTGGGCGTAACAACCCAAAATGTACAGATTTTTTTCATTGAGTCAGTCAGAAGCCTCTTCTGCATTTTGTTCTTTAGTCGTGTCATGGTTTGTTTGCGTCCGGTCGTTATACTACTTACATCATCACTGAGAAAGAAATCCTTCACTTTCCTTTTTATTTCTGTTTCTGTTCTGCTTCCCTTCCTCGTCAAAAAAAGAGCAAAGGTCCCCTTCCAACTTCGCTCTCATTATTTGAAAAGCCCAACACCGTCTTCTGAAGTTTATACCTCTTCAGTATATTCACAGGGGTCACTGTCGCAATGATTTGCTTGTTCTTCTGATTCCTTGCATTTCTGTATTTTGTTTTGATATCTTTAATGAGAGATGTGTGAAAGAGAAGAGCCCTCTTAATAGGTGGTCACATTCTGACGTCTTAGCAATGCTTTGACTGTTGAATGAGGCGATACAGATGCCTGTTCTCCCCTAATCCTTGCATACCTCTTCCTGTATTTTTTATTTTTTCCCCTCTCCTTTGCCACTTTTGATTTTAAATGCTCTCTCTCCTTTTGGAGAGATCGCGATTGGGGTTATGGGTTATGGTTCGGGATTACGGTTAGAGTTAGTAGAAAGTTCAGCAACTAATAATCTTAAATGCCTTGTCTTAAGCATATTCTAACCTTGAAGGCCCAGGCTGATTTTCAGGAGTTGAGGAGGGTGTTTGGGACTGCAGCATCTCACCAGCCTTGGCCCTGGCTCTGAGTCTCCTTTTAGAATCTCTCCATTTCTTCCTGTCTGCACGCTGCACTCTGTCACTGAGTTCAGATATTGCCTTCTTCTTCCCTGTCTCTTTATCTTTCATCCATTTCTCCCTCTCTTTCTCTAGATACTCTCTCCTTCTTTCTGGGTCAGCATTACGTCGCTCTCTGTATTGCCGCCGTCTTTCAGCTGCACTAAGAGGAGGTGCCATTCCTTCAGAAAGACCTGATTCAATTGATATTTATTTATTCTTTAAATACTATACATGCTATATATCCTGTAATTATGTAATACAATTTATGAACAAAAAACACATATTTTGCAACACATTACTGCAAGATATCCATTTGTTCATCCTGTTGAGTGCATGTCCACACTGCTACGTGTACATGGATAACAGGGTGGACAATAACAGGGTGGACATTTTGAGCTAAAATTAGCAACTATGCTCCAAGTGATCGTGATGAAGCTAGGATAATTAATCTCTGCCAATTGAAAAGGAATTTGCATTGTTTGACAAATATATTATGAAATTATGAAATTCGATTAACGTCTTTTGTATTTTTGCTTAACAGGGTCGACATGTTATGCTTTCCCACATCACATCACCAACATATCATGATGAAAATGTAATAGAATGAAATATAGATGCTCACTAGGCTAACCACAGTTGTTTTCCCGCCAAGGAAGTGACATAATTTCGTGTTTGTGATGTCATTGTAGAAAATATATATTTTCGTAAAGTGCCAGTAACCACAATGTAACAGGGAGGACAATGACTTTGAGGATGTACAGAAAATATTCTTAGAAAAGATGCAGCATTTACCTTAAAAATACTATACATAAGATAACATTTAATGAAGAAAATTTGAAAATGTGTAAATAAATTTTTTTATGTATAATTTCATTCTTAATTCTTCTCGTTGCAGTTGGTCGAGCAGCACCTGGGACATTGAAAAATTGCTTCCTTCCACTGAAATAAAATAGTCTAAAAGGTATAAAATGTACTTTGAAGTCTATGTCAGTATGCTTCTATTATCATGAAGACATACACACATAAGGATCCCTGTATATTTCTTATATACAATTTTGAACGATTTATCATGAGGACAAAAAATAACACTTTTAGTGATATTGACCCACAAACAAACCTGTTTCATATTGAAGCTCCACCAGGAAGTAATATTAGAAAATATTTGACTGCACATCGTCCAGTTGTTGCATGTGATTTGCACTATAGCTATATATGGTGGTTTTTAGCTGCTCATTTTCTTTTACAACATCGTTTTTTTGGGGGGGGGGGGGGGGGGGTTGGCCGAGAGAGAGAGAGAGAGAGAGAGAGAGAGAGAGAGAGAGAGAGAGAGAGAGAGAGAGAGAGAGAGAGAGAGAGAGAGAGAGAGAGAGAGAGAGAGAGAGAGAGAGAGAGAGAGAGAGAGGAGAGAGGAGAGAGAGAGAGAGAGAGAGAGAGAGAGAGAGAGAGAGAGAGAGAGAGAGAGAGAGAGAGAGAGAATGGACCACAGCACATAAAGAAAGGTCTGTGACACATCATTACACACAACACACACAGGAAAGTCTTTGGAATCCCTAGTGTCTCCTAGGCAGACGGGTCCTTGGTTCAGAGAGAGTGCAGGTTAGGGGTTTAGAGTTTAGGGGTGAGGGTTAGCCACAGGGCAGTGACAGCTTGGAGGTGGAAGGAAGGCACCGGCTTCCCCATACGTAGTGCGGGGGTACAAGCTGTGCCATTGTTAGGACGTGTGTCCCTTCTCTGTCTCCCCTGGTGGGGGGACTGCTACCCCACGTAAGGGGACTATCCTGTGGGGCTTCTCCCTCCCTTTACACTGGGGGTCACAGGGATCTGCATCACTAATGCTATTATCCAGTGACAGAAGCGTGCATGTGCACAAGCGTGTGGGCAGACACACACACACACAGACACACTCACACATACATACAGTACACACACACGTCACTCTTCTCTCTGTGTGAGTGTGTGTCTCTCTCTCCCTCTGTCTTTCTTTCTCAAGCGTCACTGTAACCATTCTATAGCACAGCTACAAAGACAAACTTTCTATTTCACTGTCTCTCACATTCTCACTCTCACTCCTAACTGTAAACCTTCCCCTCTTCCCACTCTCTCTTGCTCTCCCTCAGTATGGCTCACCAGGTTCAATCTGCAGTGCGTTGCTGTAGCTGCCGAAGAGAGCGGCCTGTGTTTTGAGGAAGGCTCGAGCCATGCCGTCTCCTGTCCTTGTGGAAACCTTCTTTAGGCGGTTCTTTAAGGAGAACACCTGGGGAAAACAAACATCAACAAACAGTTACACCTTACTATTGTTTATGATGTCTACATAAGGACCGTGTGATTGAGTGATAAGCAACGTGTAACATTTTCACCTACATAGTCATAGGTGCATTTTACAGGTAATATTTCAATCCATCCATACCCCAATCCCTTCTCTTTGGCTCCCTCCATCAATCTCTTTCACCCAACCTTAATACCTTCTCCCATCATCCATCCATCCCTTTCACTGTCTTTATCTATCCCTCTCTCCATTCACCCATCCATTCCTTTCCCAATACACCTTCTCCTTTCATACCAACATCTCAACCCTCTTTCCTCCCTTCATTCCCCCTTTCCCCCAGAGATAGTCTCATCCCCTCTAGTAGCATCTAGACCCCGCTATTTTAAAATCAGCCCCTCTGTTCCCCAGGCCCCCCTCTCTCCCTTCTCCCTCTCTTGCATCCATACGCACAGCGCCGCTGAAAAAAACGGCCCTGCAAGTCAACAACAGCGTTATTCTACATGAATACACTCCATGAGACAGCCGTTTAGGCTAGTGCTCGAGCCGGGAGCGAGTGCGGAGGGGCTGAAGTAATCCTTTCTCTTTCCATCTTCTCTCTCTCTCTCTCTTCCCCTGTCGCTTCTCTCCTGTAGCAAGCTCCCCCAGTTATTAAAGACGCTTGGTTACCTTGTTAGTAAAAGTTTTGCCTCCTTCAAAAAACCCAAAAACTTGCGACTGGAAAAAGAACCGTAGGAAAGAGTACAGCTTTTTAGTAGCATTCGGCATGACCTTGTAACGATACTCTAAATCCTCCTCCTCCTCAGACGAGGAGAGGAGAGAGGGATCTGAAGACCAATATGCAGCGAGGTATGATGACATGATTTATTGATTTAAACAAGACACGACATAACAGAAAACGAACTATACTTGAATAACTACAAAACAACAAACGACGTAGACGCACCTGAACATAAGAACTTAAGTATAACGAAGAACGCATGAAAACAGGAACAGACTACATAAACCGAACAAACAAAACCGAAACAGTCCCACGTGGCGTAACATCACACAGACACAGGAGACAACCACCCACAAACAAACAGTGTGAAAACACCTACCTTAATATGGCTCTCAATCAGAGGAAATGAAAACCACCTGCCTCTAATTGAGAGCCATATCAGGTCACCCTTAAACCAACATAGAAACAGAAAACATAGACTGCCCACCCAAACTCACGTCCTGACCAGCTAACACATACACAAACTAACAGAAAACAGGTCAGGAACGTGACATAACCCCCCCCTCAAGGTGCGTACTCCGAACGCACCACCAAAAGTCTAGGGGAGGGTCTGGGTGGGCATCTGACCACGGTGGTGGCTCCGGCTCCGGACGCTGTCCCAATCCCACCATAATAAATCCCCGCTTCTGTGTCTTCCTCAAGGTGGCGACCCTCGCCACCGACCTTGGACTGGGAACCCTAGACATGGGTCCCGCTGGATTTAGGGGCCGCCCCGGACTGAGGGACGGCAGCTCCGGACTGAGGGACAACACCGGGACAAGGGGCAACACCGGGACAAGGGGCAGGTCCCGGCTGATAAACTCTGGCAGATCCTGGCTGGCTGGCTCTGGCGGATCCTGGCTGGACGGCTCTGAAGGCTGGTCCTGGCTAGACGGCTCTGAAGGCTGATCCGGTCTGACGGAAGGCTCTGGCTGATCCGGTCTGGCGGAAGGCTCTGGCTGATCCGGTCTGGCGGAAGGCTCTGGCTGATCCGGTCTGGCGGAAGGCTCTGGCTGATCCGGTCTGGCGGAAGGCTCTGGCTGATCCGGTCTGGCGGAAGGCTCTGGCTGATCCGGTCTGGCGGAAGGCTCTGGCTGATCCGGTCTGGCGGAAGGCTCTGGCTGATCCGGTCTGGCGGAAGGCTCTGGCTGATCCGGTCTGGCGGAAGGCTCTGGCTGATCCGGTCTGGCGGAAGGCTCTGGCTGATCCGGTCTGGCGGAAGGCTCTGGCTGATCCGGTCTGGCGGAAGGCTCTGGCGGCTCCTGTCTGGCTGACGGCTCTGTAGGCTCTTGGCAGACGGGCGGCTCTGTAGGCTCTTGGCAGACGGGCGGCTTTGCAGGCTCATGGCAGACGGGCAGCTTTGCAGGCTCATGGCAGACGGGCAGCTTTGCAGGCTCATGGCAGACGGGCAGTTCAGGCGCCGCTGGGCAGACGGGCAGTTCAGGCGCCGCTGGGCAGACGGGCAGTTCAGGCGCCGCTGGGCAGACGGGCAGTTCAGGCACCGCTGGGCAGACGGGCAGTTCAGGCACCGCTGGGCAGACGGGCACACCTGTAGGGAGGAGATGGAGAGACAGCCTGGTGCGTGGGGCTGCCACAGGACCCACCAGGCTGGAGAGACCTACAGGAGGCTTGATGTTAAAAGGCACCTGAAGGACCGGGCTGTGGGGGAGCACTGGAGTTCTGGTGCGCAGCCTTGGCACCACTCCCCCAGGCTGGCATACTACTCCAGCCCGTACCCTCCAGAGTGCAGGCACAGGTTGAACCGGGCTGTGGATGAGCACTGGAGATCTAGTGCCTACTACGCGCACTTCTCCCTTAGGCTCCACTCCCACATTTGCCCGGTACGAGCGGAGCGTAGGCATAGGACGCACTGCACCCTCCCAGCGCCCCGGAGACACAGCACGCAGAGCCGGCGCAGGATACCCTGGACCGAAACTGCGTACCGGAGACCAGACGCGCTGAGCAGGCACAATACGCCCCGGCTGGATGCCCACACTCACTTGACACTTTCGGGGGGCTGCCCTATAGCGCACCAGGCTATGGGCACGCACTGGCGACACCGTGCGCTTAACCGCATAACACGGTGCCTGACCAGTGACGCGTTGCTTATAATAAGCACGAGGAGTGCGCTCAGGTCTGCTACCTGGCTTAGCCACACTCCTCTCTAGCCCCCCCCAAAAAAATTTCTGGGGTTGCCTCTCGTACCTGTCCCGCTGCCGTGCTGCCTCCTCATATCGCCGCCGCTCAGCACTCGCTTCCTCCAGCTCAGCTTTGGGGCGGCGATACTCCCCAGCCTGTGCCCAGGGTCCTTCTCCATTCAAGATCTCCTCCCATGTCCATGAATCCTGGGATTTCTGTGGTTGCTTTCGCTGCCCTTTTCCCCGCTGCTTGGTTCTGGTAATTTGGTGGGTGGTTCTGTAACGATACTCTAAATCCTCCTCCTCCTCAGACGAGGAGAGGAGAGAGGGATCTGAAGACCAATATGCAGCGAGGTATGATGACATGATTTATTGATTTAAACAAGACACGACATAACAGAAAACGAACTATACTTGAATAACTACAAAACAACAAACGACGTAGACGCACCTGAACATAAGAACTTAAGTATAACGAAGAACGCATGAAAACAGGAACAGACTACATAAACCGAACAAACAAAACCGAAACAGTCCCACGTGGCGTAACATCACACAGACACAGGAGACAACCACCCACAAACAAACAGTGTGAAAACACCTACCTTAATATGGCTCTCAATCAGAGGAAATGAAAACCACCTGCCTCTAATTGAGAGCCATATCAGGTCACCCTTAAACCAACATAGAAACAGAAAACATAGACTGCCCACCCAAACTCACGTCCTGACCAGCTAACACATACACAAACTAACAGAAAACAGGTCAGGAACGTGACAGACCTGGGTTTGTTCTCTACCACGGCGGAGGCAAGACCGATAAGACACGCAAATTAATTGTTGTTGTCATTTCCTCCCTCATTTGTTTGCATGAGTACTTTTATTTGGAGGAAATGGAAAAGAGTGGCTTTGAAATGTCAACATGTAAGGTCAATGTACAGTGTCTATTTTGTATGGAGCAGTACTGTGTATTTAAAACAAAAATTCCCCTCTGGGACATTAAAGTATATCCTTTCCTAATGTGAATTCTCAAGTTAATCTTTAAGTCATACCACAGATTCTCAATTGGATTGAGGTCTGGGCTTTGACTAGGCCATTCCAAGACATTTAAATGTTCCCCCTTAAACCACTCGAGTGTTGCTTTAGCAGTATGCTTAGGGTCATTGTCCTGCTGGAAGGTGAACTCCCAGTCTCAAATTTCTGGAAGACTGAAAAAGGTTTCCCTCAAGAATTTCACTGTATTTAGCTTCATCAATTTTTTATAATGGATTTAATGGTGCTCTGTGGAATGTTCAAAAATGCTGAAATTGTTTTATAACCCAACCCTGATCTGTATTTCTTCACAACTTTGTCCCTGATCTGGTTGGAGAGCTCCTTGGTCTTCATGGTGCCACTTGCTTGGTGGTGCCGCTTGCTTAGTGGTGTATATATACTGAGACCATGTGTCAGATCATGTGACACTTAGATTTCACACAGGTGGACTTTATTTAACAAATTATGTAACTTCTGGAGGTAATTGGTTGCACCAGATCTTCCTAGCAAAGGGGGTGAATACAAATAAACACACCACTTTTCCGTTGTATTTATTTTTGAAGTTTTTGAAACAAGTAATTTTTTTCATTACACTTCCCCAATTTGGACTATTCTGTGTATGTTCATTACACGAAATCCAAATAAAAATCCATTTAAATTACAGGTTGTAATGCAACAAAATAGGAAAAATGCCAAGGGGGATGAATACTTTTGCAAGTCACTGTACTTGTCCTCTTGCTTAGTTGTGCACCGGGGCCTCCCACTCCACGTTCTATTCTGAGGCCAGTTTGAGCTGCTCTGTGAAGGGAGTAGTACACAGCGTTGTACCAGATCTTAAGTTTCTTGGAAATTTCTCTTATGGAATATCCTTAATTTCTCAGATCAAGAATAGACTGACAAGTTTAAGAAGAAAGTTATTTGTTTCTGGCCATTTTGAGCCTGTTATCGAACCCACAAATGCTGATGCTCCAGATACTCAACTAGTCCAAAGAAGGACAGTTTTATTGCTTCTTTAATCAGGGCAACAGTTGTCAGCTGTGCTAACGTAAATGCAAAAGGGTTTTCTAATGATCAATTAGCCCTTTAAAATGATAATCTTGGATTAGCTAACACAATGTGCCATTGGAACACAGGAGTGATGATTGCTGTTACTGGGCCTCTGTATGCCCAATATGTAGATATTCCCTAAAAAGTCTGTCGTTTCTAGCTACAATAGTCATTTACAACATTAACAATGTATTTCTGATCAATTTCATATTATTTTAATGGACAAAAAAATGTGCCTTTCTTTTAAAAACAAGTACATTTCTAAGTGACCCCAATCTTTTGAACGGTAGGGTATAAATATACATACAGAACTAGTCAAAAGTTTGGACACACCCAATCATTCAAAGGGTTTTCTTTATTTGTACTATTTTCTACATTGAAGAATAAAAATGAAGACATAAAAACTATGAAATAACACATATGGATGGAATCATGTAGTAACCAAAAAAGTGTTCATCAAGATATATTTTAGATTCTTCAAAGTAGCCATCCTTTGCCTTGATAACAGCTTTGCACACTCTTGGCATTCTCTCAACCAGCTTCACCTGGAATGCTTTTCTAAAAGTCTTGAAGGAGTTCCCACATATGTTGGCAACTTGTTGACTGCTTTTCCTTCAATCAGCAGTCCAACTAATTCCAGGTCAGGGGATTTTGGAAGCCAGGTCATCTGATGCAGCACGCTATCACTCTCCTTCTTGGTCAAATATCCCTTACACAGCCTGGAGGTGTGTTGGGTAATTGTCCTGTTGAAAAACAAATGATAGTCCCACTAAGCGCAAACCAGATTACGATAGTTTATCACTGCAGAATGCTGTGGTAGACATGCTGGTTAAGTGTGCCTTGAATTCTAAATAAATCCCAGACAGTGTCACCAGCAAAACACCCCCACACCTCCTCCTCCATGCTTCATGGTGGGAATCACACATGCGGAGATCATCCGTTCACCTACTCTGTGTCTCATAAAGACATGGTGGTTGGAACCAAAAATCTCACATTTGGACTCATCAGACCAAGTCTAATGTCCATTGCTCGTGTTTCTTGGCCCAAGCAAGTAATGGTTTCTTTACAGCAATTTGACCATGAAGGCCTGATAGACACAGTCTCCTCTGAACAGTTGATGTTGAGATGTGTCTGTTACTTGAACTCTGTGAAGCATTTGTGACTCACCACCTGGATGCGGTCTTATGTAGCAGCATTTGAATTTCTGTGTTTTACATTGGATAAAAGTAGAGACTCAAAGCTACAAAATTGTATATCATACACTGCATTTGAGGAAACAATGAGAAAGTATTTCTGCTTTGAAAGTTGATAAAGTTGTAAACTCACTTTTGAGAAAACTGTCTCTCAATGTTTTGGTACTACTATTGGAGAGCCCTTCTTTGTCTACACCCATTCAGCATTGTTCACACCTTCTTAAGCCTTAGCCCCACCCATCTCTTTAAGGGTTGATCCGAGTGTTCTGTACTAACTTGCCAACAACTTCCAGACACCGAGAGAGAGAACAGCATACTGAAAATGATGCGCCCTAGCAGAGCTGGTTAGGCTGTTATGTTATCCTGACTGCAACTGTGTTGTCAGATTGTCTGCTGGGAAATTCAGAGCGTTTTGCGTTCAGAGCGCACACTGGACGCTTTGGCCAATAAGTAGGGTTGATCCAAAAGTTCTGACCTCACAACGACCGTCAAGCACCCAAGCTAACTAGCTAACATCGGCTAGCTTCTTCCAAACACATAATGAGAGAACACTCCACTCTGAAAATGTTACTTGCCCTAGCATAGCTGGTTAGGCTTTTTTTCAGAGCGTTGGTGACTGTAACTATGCTGTTGGCAACATTTTAACTACGCTTCGTTGCCGACGTTCACTGACACCGGACATATTCAATGGGTGTTGAGCATTCAAAATGCATCAGTTATTCTGCGCTCTGGCACACTAAGACAAGTCTTTTGTTAAGAAAAGTAGCTAGATAGCTAGCTTGGTAAACAATGTATCCCACCGTATGACGTAATGTTAGTTAGCGAGCCAGCCAGCTAATGTTAGCTAACTAGATAACAGTAAATTTTAACTTGAAATGAAAATACTTTCTTTGAAAATTAGAAATGCGTAATATCTGAAAATGTAGCTAGTTGGAGTATATTACCCGTGGTCTGAAATCGGAGTAGATAGACAAACTAGCTGATAAATTCACTTTGGCTATCAATAGTTGCAGTGACATTCTGTTGAAATGGATACTTGCATAGTGGATTTTGTTAAGACATGTAGCTAGCTAGCTAGCTAAACAATGGACCATAATCACAACTTGTGTAAGTTCACACACGTCACATAACATTAGGTAACGAGCTAGCCAGCTAATGTTAGCTAGTTAAACAAAAATGAACAGTGCCAACAATGCCACAGTGCTGGGAGCTAGTGTAACGGATGTCAAATGGCTAGCTAGTTAGCGGTGGTGCGCGCTAATAGCGTTTCAATCGGTTACGTCACTCGCTTTGAGACCTTGAAGTAGTGGTTCCCCTTGCTCTGAGCCAGCCATCTAATGTTAGCTAGCTAGCTAACAGTACACTTTAACTTGAAATGAAATCACTTTCTGTCAAAATTAGAAAACATGTAATATCAGAAAATATAGCTAGCTATCTTACCTGTATACATCATTTTACATGGACACGTCTCCCTGTCAGGAATGCCATGCCACGGCTGCCTTTAGTTTGAAGATGTAATCCGGGGAGACAGGTGTTTCCTCCATCTCTTCAGCTATCATAATATAATTCCACTGATTTCAAAACTTGATCCTCCAGAAAGTGGAGATACTTATGCAGCTCCACTACACAATACATAAAAAAAGCTGTGTTCAACAGGATTACCAACACAGAAAGACAAGCTTCTATGGCAGACCAATCCAAACTCCTCTTTCGGCATGTCCAGCCCACTCATTATCTCAGCCAATCATGGCTAGTGGGAAGGTAGCAATCTTTTTCTCTGGTTAACCAACAAGGCTTGTAATATAACAATTTTATTCGTATTTACTGATGGCATACAAGTTTGTTATTAAGTTTCATCAAAGAAAATTGTTTACGTTCAAACAGCTCTCCCGTGAAGTCGTGACTTGCGACATATGCCTAGTTTCCTGAATCGGGTCACATTTACTTGGAATGAAATCTGAGGTGCAGTTAACTTATCCTCTTTAGCAGAGGTAACTCTGGGTCTTCCTTTCCTGTGGCAGTCCTCATGAGAGCCAGTTTCATCATAGCACTTGATGGCTTTTGCGCCTGCACTTGAAGAAACGTTCAAAGTTCTTGAAATGTTCCGTATTGACTGACCTTCATGTCTTAAAGCAGGGGTGTCAAACTCATTCCACGGAGGGCCTAGTGTCTGCAGGTTTTTGGTTTTTCCTTTCAATAAAGCCCTAGACAACCAGGTGTGGGGAGTTCCTAACTAATTAGTGATGTTAATTCATCAATCAAGTACAAGGGAGGAGCGAAAACCCGCAGACACTCGGCCCTTCGTGGAATGAGTTTGACACCTGTGTCTTAAAGTATCGATGGACTGTCCTTTCTCTGCTTATTTGAGCTGTTCTTGCCATAATATGGACTCTTTTACCAAATAGGGCTATCTTCTGTTTACCATCCCTACCTTGTCACGACACAATTGATTGGCTCAAACGCATTAAGAAGTAAAGAAATTCCAGAAATGTAACTATCAACAAGGCACACTTGTTAATTGAAATGGTTGAGAGAATGCCAAGAGTGTGCAAAGCTGTCATCAAGGCAAAGGGTGGCAACTAGAGGTCGACCGATCGGAATTAATGGCCGATTAATCGGGGCCGATTTCAAGTTTTCATAACAATCGGAAATCAGTATTTTTGGGCACCGATTTGCCGTTTTTTTAATTTATTGATATTTTTTTACACCTTTATTTAATCTTTATTTAACTAGACAAGTCAGTTAAGAACACATTCTTATTTTCAATGACGGCCTAGGAACGTTCTGCAGAACAACAGATTTTTAACCTTGTCAGCTCGGGGGATCCAATCTTGCATTGATTACATTGCACTCCACGAGGAGCCTGCCTGTTAGCGAATGCAGTAAGCTAAGGTAAGTTGCTAGCTAGCATTAAACTTATCTTATAAAAAACAATCAATCAATGACTGTCATTGCTCCAATGTGTACTTAACCATAAACATCAATGCCTTTCTTAAAATCAATACACAAGTATATATTTTTAAACCTGCATATTTAGCTAAAAGAAATCCAGGTTAGCAGGCAATATTAACCAGGTGAAATTGTGTCATTTCTTTTGCGTTCATTGCACGCAGAGTCAGGGTATATGCAACAGTTTGGGCCGCCTGGCTCTTTGCGAACTAATTTGCCAGAATTTTACGTAATTATGACAACATTGAAGGTTGTGCAATATAACAGGAATATTTAGACTCATGGATGCCACCCGTTAGATAAAATACGGAACGGAATAAACGTTTTGTTTTCGAGGTGGTAGTTTCCGGATTAGTCAAAGGTATATGGTTTAGAGAGAAATAGTCGACGCGTTATAATTCCTGTAATAACTTGCGGCTGAACTTGAAAGGGGTTCCTTCGTTATTTTACCGTTCATGTCTTCCATAGAGAATGTCTTGATCTACTTCAAATAAGGTCTGTGTTTCGTGCAGGCTTAAAACGCCTCGACGTTTTGATACCCGTGTAAATCTCACAAGGATAAGGTAACGTTTGTCAACATATTTTCATAAATCCACTCTACAAATGTTTTTATCTTCGCTTATATTTAGCCAATATTGATCAGAGTTACCTTGTCCTATGGATATCTCCACAGTTATAAAATTGGCACGGTGATGTAAGCCTACACGAAACACAGACCTTATTTTAAGTGAATCTAAAAATATCCTATGGAATAAATGAAGGAACCGCTTTTCAGATTTTGCTAGGTGTCATGGAAATTATGACTCGCACTTTGGTTGTCAATTCTTACCATGCCCATTATTAACATAGGATTTCCTGCATATAGAAATTAAAGTTTTTGTTTTCAACATTCATCACAGGTAACTTAAACTCTATTTTTATTCAAACAGCTGAGAGTATTTGTCTCCTAAGCAGACTCTTCAGTATCATTGTCACTTCAGAGCTGTGTGCGTGTGTATGATGTATTATATTAAGTTAAAGTAAAAGTGTTCATTATTCATTCAGTATTGTTGCAATTGTCATTATTACAAAAATGTGTGTGTGTGTGTATGATATATATATATATATTTAAAAAAACCTTTTTTTTTTATAAATCGCCCGATTTAATCGGTATCGGCTTTTTTTGTCCTCCAATAATCGATATCGGTATCGGCATTGAAAAATCATAATCGGTCGACCTCTAGTGGCTACTTTGAAGAATCTCAAATATTAAACACATTTTGATTTGTTTAACACTTTTGTGGTTAATACATGATGTGTTATTTCATAGTTTTGATGTCTTCACTATTATTCTACAATGTAGAAAATAGTAAAAATAAAGAAAAACCCTTGAATGAGTAGGTATGTCCAAACCTTTGACTGGTACTGTATATATATAATATATTTTTGCTTATAATATACTGTATTTGGCCTGCAGGGGATAGTGGAGGGGACATTTTAGAGGCCCCGATTTTGGCGGTGTAGACATTTTTGCATTTTAAAATAAATTTCTGCAATTCTACACACATTTTCCCACGGAGCTGAGAGACATTTTTGCTGTTGTAAAGCTAATTTCCTGCAATTATATTAATATTGCCATGGATAATGGTGTGTTCATTTTCTCATACATAATAACAAAATCAATACTGCTAAATTAAATGTTTTTGGAATTGTCAATTGACTGTCTAGCTATTATTTTAGTGATTGTTAGTTGTTAAAGATTATATTATTGAAAGACATAAAGGTCCATTATCTTTTCTGTATACTTTATATCTGGTTTCAGTCATTTAATTTTACACTGAAAGAGTTTTTCAATCCCAGAAAATCATTTCTAATAATTTCTCTCTTTTTTTTTACACAGTTTGGACTTCGGTGACCCGAAAAAACGCTTAGGCTGCCCCAAAAATTCCTGCAATCAAATTCAATTTGGAAAGAACCACTCTTCAAGACCATCCTGTTCTGGAACTGTAGAGCTGGATAAGTGGGTATGTATGTGTATGTGAGTGTCTGCAGGCATGTGCACAGATATGTCTCTACTTTTGCAGATTACACATCCCTTCCAGTCTCCAGTGCCCTTTTGGGTAGTGGCATAATTTACCTCTAAAATATTATGTTGTATAGATTTTTTGTCATTGAACCCACTTCCCGCAAATCTGACATCGTCAAGTTCGCCACACCTTTTCCTTCCATTGGTTGCGCCTGTTTATCTGCCCAAAACAGAGCTCACGCGCACCCAGTATCCAAGCATGCATGGCTTGAGAGATGTGGTCACCGGTCGAGTATGTGTAGTGAGCTACCTAGTTTAAATATCAACAGTACTGCCACAGCAGCATACCACTTGATTAACACTTGATACAACTTGATTTAGCCTACATTGTCATCAATAGTCTGGTTGGCTGATACATGCAGCAGGGAGAGGCAGAAAGACATAGAGAAGAGTCACTGCTTCAATGACCCTCCAACCCAACTCCATCCCTTCTTCGGTCGGGAGTTGCACATGTGTCAGGGCAGCAGCAACACAGCTGCATATAGCTAACCACCATATACTAAAATATCCACACAAGCCACTAGCCAGCCAGCCATCATGAGTTAGAAGATTATGAACATTGTATTACGAAGTTGTTATTCTGAAAGGATGATTGAAGATAGATCTCAGTCAGTAAAATAAACTGAGCTTGCTAACTAGCAGGTTTACATCAATCATCATGTAAATGGAGGAGGAGGCACTATAACTACACTGAACAAAAATATAAATGCAACATGCAACAATTTCAAAGATTATACTGAGTTACAGTTCATAGAAGGACATCAATGCATAAGGCTCTAATCTATGGACTTCCCATGACTAGGAATACAGATATGTATCTATTGGTCACAGACACCTTAAAAAAAGGTAGGGGTATGGATCAGAAAACCAGTCAGTACGTGGTGTGACCAACATTTGCCTCATGCAGTGCGACACATCTCCTTCACATAGAGTTGATCAGGCTATTGATTGTGGGCTGTGGAATGTTGTCCCACTCCCCTTCAATGGCTGTGCGAAGTAGCTGGATATTGTCGGGAACTGGAACACGCTGTCGTACACGTCGACATGGGGCTGTGCATTATCATGCTTAAACATGGCGGCGGATGAATGGCAAAACAATGGGCCTCAGGATCTCGTCACATTCAAATTGCAATCGATAAAACGCAATTGTGTTCGTTGTCCGTAGCTTACGCCTGCCCATACCATAACCCCACAGAACCCCATATGGAGCACTATGTTCACAACGTTTGCGTAAGAAAACTGCTCGCCCATGCTGTCTGCCATCTGCACGCTACGTTTGAAACCGAGATTCATCTGTGAAGAGCACACTTCTCCAGTGTGCCAGTGGCCATCAAAGTTGAGCCTTTGCCCACTGAAGTCGGTTACAACGCAAAACTGCAGATATGTCAAGATCCTGGTGAGGACGACGAGCACGCAGGTAGCTTTCCTGAGACGGTTTCTGACAGATAGTGCAGAAATCCTTCAGTTCTGCAAACCCACAGCTTCATCAGCTGTCCGGGTGGGCTGGTCTCAGACGATCCCGCGGGTGAAGAAGCCGGATGTGGAGGTCCTGGGCTGGCATGGTTTTACGTGGTCTGCGTTTGTGAGGCCGGTTGGACATACTGCCAAATTCTCTAAAATGATGTTAGAGGCGGCTTATGGTAGAGAAATGGACATTCAATTCTCATGGTAAAATCTCTGGTGGACATTCCTGCAGTCAACATGTCAATTGTACGCTCCCTCAAAACTTGAGACATCTGTGGCATTGTGTTGTGTGACAAAACTGTACATTTTAGAGTGGCCTTTTATTGTCCCCAGCACAAGGTGCACCTGTGTAATGATCATACTGTTTAATCAGCTTCTTGACATGCCATACCTGTCAGGTGGTTGGATTATCTTGGCAAAGGAGAAATGCTAACTAAAAGGGATGTAAACAAATTTGTGCACAAAATTTGAGAGAAATAACCTTTTTATGCATATGGAACATTTCTGGGATCTTTTATTTCAGCTCATAAAACAACACTTGACTTGTTGCATTTATACTTTTGTTCAGTGTAGCTTTCTTAAAAGTGTTGAGTGTTTTGTGTCAGAAATAAATAGCCCTATGCAACAACAACAAAACACTTTGAGATATGAAAGTCTGTGCACGGGCCTGCGTGTCTGTGTGTGCATGCGCACGTCTATGTCGTGAGTGTGTCTCACCACGTCGTTAGGCAGGCTTTGGAGCTCGCCGAAGGGTGTTTCCGTGGTGTTGTTGTCTACGTTGAGGACTACCACATCATCCAGGGCCATCCCCCTCACCTTCTGCAGGGAGAGAGACACACGGAGAGAAGGCTTGACACTTGCACACTCATATTCACAGACACACACAGTCAAACAGACACGAACACACACACACACACACACACACACACACACACACACACACACACACACACACACACACACACACACACACACACACACACACACACACACACACACACACACACACACACACGCAGGCAGTCAAACAGACATGCATACACAAACATACTTATGAGTTGAGTTTATAAACCTGTCTGTGGTTAGGAACTTACCTCCATTAGGCTGGAATATACTCCAATGAGGTAGGGCATGGGTACACTGCAAAACACAAACAGATCAGTGGCGTAAACCACCAGAAATTTTGCAAATGTATTACAAATAAAAAACAGATACCTTATTTACATAAGTATTCAGATCCTAGACTCTAAATTGAGCACAGGTGCATCCTGTTTCCATTGATCATCCTTGAGATGTTTCTACAACTTGATTGGAGTCGACCTGAAGTTTGGAACCATCAAGACTCTTCCTAGAGCTGGCCACACTGCCAAACTGAGCAATTGGGGGAGAAGGGCCTTGGTCAGGGAGGTGACCAAGAACACGATGGTCACTGTGACAGAGCTCCATACGTCCTCTGCGGAGATGGGAGAACCTTCCAGAAGGACAACCATCTCTGCAGCACTCCACCAAACAGGCCTTTATGGTAGAGTGGCCAAACGGAAGCCACTCTTCAGTAAATGATAGCCCGCTTGGAGTTTGCCAAAAGGCACCTGTTCTGATGAAACCAAGATTGAACTCTTTGGCCTGAATGCCAGGTTTCACGTCTGGGGGAAACCTGGCACCATCCCTAAGGTGAAGCATGGTGGTGGCAGCATCATGCTGTGGGGATGTTTTTCAACGGTAGGGACTGGGGGACTTGTCAGGATCGAGGGAAAGATGAACGGAGCAAAGTACAGAAAGAACCTGCTTTTCAGAGCACTCAGGACCTCAGATTGGGATGAAGGTTCACCTTCCAACAGGACAATGACCCTAAGCACACAGCCAAGACAATGCAGGAGTGGTTTCAGGACGAGTCTCTGAATTTCCTTGAGTGGCCCAGCCAGAGCCCGGACTTGAACCCGATAGAATATCTCTGGAGAAACTTGAAAATAGCTGTGCAGCTATGCTCCCCATCCAACCTGACAGAGCTTGAGAGGATCTGCAGAGATGAATGGGAGAAACTCCCCAATACAGGTGTGCCAAGCTGGTAGCGTCATACCCAAAAGACTGGAAGCTGTAATCGCTGCCAAAGGTGATTCAACAAAGTACTGAGTAAAGAGTCTGAATACTTATGTAAATGTGATATTTTTGGTTTTAATTTTTTATAAAAATAAAAGTTATAAAAATATCTGTTTTTGCTTTGTCATCATGGGATATTGTGTGTAGGTTGACGAGGGGGAAAAAACACTTTAAACAATTTTAGAATAAGACTGCAACGTAACGAAATGTGAAAAAAGTTAAGGTTTCTGAATACTTCCCGAAAGTCACTGTATGTACACTACTGGTCAAAAGTTTTAGAACACCTGCTCATTCAAGGGTTTTTCTTTATTTGTACTATGTTCTACATTGTAGAATAATAGTGAAGACATCAAAACTATGAAATAACACATATGGAATAAAGTACTAACCAAAAACATGTTAAACAAATCAAAATGTATTTTAGATTCTTCAAAGTAGCTACCCTGTGCCTTGATGACAACATTGCACACTCTTGGCATTCTCTCAACCAGCTTCAAGAGGTAGTCACCTGGAATGCAATTTCAATTAACAGGTGTGCCTTGTTTAAAGTTCATTTGTGGAATATCTTTCCTTCTTAATGCGTTTGAGCCAATCAGCTGTGTTGTGACAAGGTAGTGGGGGTATACAGAAGATAGCCCTATTTGGTAAAAGACCAAGTCTGTAACGGTCCTGACCTGTTTTATGTTGTTTTGTATGTGTAATTGGTCAGGGCGTTAGTTTTGGGTGGGCAGTCTATGTTATCTGTTTCTATGTTGGTTTTGGGTTGCCTGGTATGGCTCTTAATTAGAGGCAGGTGGTTTGCGTTTTCCTCTAATTAAGAGTCATATTTAGGTAGGGCGTTCTCACTGTTTGTTTGTGGGTGATTGTCTTCCGTATTCTGTGTTATGTCTTGCACCATACGGGACTGTTCGGTTGTTTGTTCGTTTCGTTTCGATGTAGTCTGTTCCTGTCCGTGAGTTTTACGTTTTAGTTAAGTAAGTTCATGTTCAGGTTTTTTCGTCTACGTCGTTTTCTTGTTTTTGTAATTTTGAAAGTGTTTTGTTTTTCGTGTTGCCATCTTCGTTAATAATAAAGAGATGGCTTATTTCCCGAATGCTGCATTTTGGTCTGATGATCCTTCTCTCCTCTCCTCATCCGAGGAAGAGGAGAACGACAGCCCTTACAAAGTCCATATTATGGCAAGACCAACTCAAATAAGCAAAGAGAAAGGACAGTCCATCATTACTTTAAGACATGAGGGTCAGTCAATGCGGAACATTTCAAGAACTTTAAAAGTGTCTTCAAGTGCAGTCACAAAAACCATCAAGCGCTATGATGAAACTGGCTCTCATGAGGACCGCCATAGGAATGGAAAATCTAGAGTTACCTCTGCTGCAGAGGATAAGTTCATTAGAATTAACTGCACATCAGATTGCAGCCCAAATAAATAATGGACACATCTCAACATCAACTGTTCAACTGTTCAGAGGAGACTGTGTGAATCAGGCCTTCATGGTTGAATTGCTGCAAAGAAACTACTACTAAAGGACACCAATAATAAGAAGAGACTTGCTTGGGCCAAGAAACACGAGCTATGGTCATTAGACCGGTGGACATTTGTCCTTTGGTCTGGAGTCCACATTTTTGGTTCCAGCCGTCGTGCCTTTGTGAGACGCGGTGTGGGTGAATGGATGATCTCCGCATGAGTATTTCCCACCGTAAAGCATGGAGGAGGAGGTGTTTTGGTGTGGGGGTGCCTTGCTGGTCATACTGTCAGTGATTTATTTAGAATTCAAGGCACAATTAACCAGCATGTCTACCACAGCATTCTGCAGCGATTCTCCATCCCATCTGGTTGGTGCTTAGTGGGACTATCATTTGTTTTTCACAGGACAATGGCCCAAAACACACCTTCAGGCTGTGTAAGGGATACTTGACCAAGAAGGAGAATGATGGTGCTGCATCAGATGACCTGGCCTCCACAATTCCCTGACCTCAACCCAATTGAGATGGTTAGGGATGAGTTGGACTGCAGAGTGAAGGAAAAGCAGCTAACAAGTGTTCAGCATATGTGGGAACTCCTTCAAGACTGCTGGAAAAGCATTCCAGATGAAGCTGATATATTTTTATTTGTTTAACATTTTTGGGTTACTACATGATTCCATATGTGTTATGTCATAGTTTTGATGTCTTCGCTATTATTCTACAATGTAGAAAATAGTAAAAATCAAGAAAACCCTTGAATGAGTAGGTGTGTCCCAACTTTTGACTGGTACTGTATGTATGTACAGTGGGGAGAACAAGTATTTGATACACTGCCAATTTTGTAGGTTTTCCTACTTACAAAGCATGTAGAGGTCTGTAATTTTTATCATAGGTACACTTCAACTGTGAGAGACGGAATCTAAAACAAAAATCCAGAAAATCACATTGTATGATTTTTAAGTAATTAATTTGCATTATATTGCATGACATAAGTATTTGATCACCTACCAACCAGTAAGAATTCCGGCTCTCACAGACCTGTTAGTTTTTCTATAAGAAGCCCTCCTGTTCTCCACTCATTACCTGTATTAACTGCACCTGTTTGAACTCATTACCTGTATAAAAGACACCTGTCCACACACTCAATCAAACAGACTCCAACCTCTGCACAATGGCCAAGACCAGAGATCTGTGTAAGGACATCAGGGATAACATTGTAGACCTGCACAAGGCTGGGATGGGCTACAGGACAATAGGTAAGCAGCTTGGTGAGAAGGCAACAACTGTTGGCGCAATTATTAGAAAATGGAAGAAGTTGAAGATGACGGTCAATCACCCTCGGTCTGGGGCTACATGCAAGATCTCACCTCGTGGGGCATCAATGATCATGGGGAAGGTGAGGGATCAGCCCAGAACTACACGGCAGGACCTGGTCAATGACCTGAAGAGAGCTGGGACCACAGTCTCAAAGAAAACCATTAGTACCACACTACGCCGTCATGGATTAAAATCCTGCAGCGCACGCAAGGTCCCCCTGCTCAAGCCAGCGCATGTCCAGGCCCGTCTGAAGTTTGCCAATGACCATCTGGATGATCCAGAGGAGGAATGGGAGAAGGTCATGTGGTCTGATGAGACAAAAATAGAGCTTTTTGGTCTAAACTCCACTCGCCGTGTTTGGAGGAAGAAGAAGGATGAGTACAACCCCAATGACACCATCCCAACCGTGAAGCATGGAGGTGAAAACATCATTCTTTGGGGATGCTTTTCTGCAAAGGGGACAGGACGACTGCACCGTATTGAGGGGAGAATGGATGGGGCCATGGATCGCGAGATCTTGGCCAACAACCTCCTTCCCTCAGTAAGAGCATTGAAGATGGGTCGTGGCTGGGTCTTCCAGCATGACAATGACCCGAAACATACAGCCAGGGCAACTAAGGAGTGGCTCCGTAAGAAGCATCTCAAGGTCCTGGAGTGGCCTAGCCAGTCTCCAGACCTGAACCCAATAGAAAATCTTTGGAGGGAGCTGAAAGTCCGTATTGCCCAGCGACAGCCCCGAAATCTGAAGGATCTGGAGAAGGTCTGTATGGAGGAGTGGGCCAAAATCCCTGCTGCAGTGTGTGCAAACCTGGTCAAGAACTACAGGAAACATATGATCTCTGTAATTGCAAACAAAGATTTGTGTAACCAAATATTAAGTTCTGCTTTTCTGATGTATCAAATACTTATGTCATGCAATAAAATGCAAATTAATTACTTAAAAATCATACAATGTGATTTTCTGTATTTTTATTTTAGATTCCGTCTCTCACAGTTGAAGTGTACCTATGATAAAAAATTACAGACCTCTACATGCTTTGTAAGTAGGAAAACCTGCAAAATCGGCAGTGTATCAAATACTTGTTCTCCCCACTGTATGTATGTATGTATGTCATGTCACGTTATGGAGCATAATGTATTTACAGTTTTATTCACGTTTTCAAGATCTGGTGACAAATACTGCATTCCGATTATTGCATAGATTATAATGGACACCTATGATGTGTGTAAAATAATTTTAGGGTATTTTGTTACTAATGTAGCCTACATTTTCCAGTTTGGATGATTGTGTTATGCTGCCGCTACTTCTGTGAATGTCTGAACATTGCATCCAAACATAAACTGGTCACATTCAGGACATAACTTTGTAAGGACTGTGTTTGTGCTAAATGTTTCTGTGAAAAAACAATGTGGACAGCTCAAACACGGACTGTTGCATCAATCGAAACTGAACGTTCTAAATAAGCGTTTTAATCACACTTGTTTGAGCATACGCTGCAGGGACCACTGTAGAATGATCACACCCATTTGTTGGTACGTGTGAAAAGATTAAAAGGTGAGTTGGTGCTAGTAAAGAAGCCTGCTGCTATGGAAATCAAGCCAGCATGTTTCTCCACTGAAACAATGAAAACTCCTGTAGCTTCTACAGTATGTGACCCATCTGAAACAGAGCTGTGTTTCACACCTTCAGTTAACTGTACACCATGGGTGGAGGGGGGGGGAGATTATTCCTGTTGACTGAGAAAGGTCCAATTACTCGGGTTCAACATTATACATACACACGCATGGACAAATACAAACACACGCACAAGCACACGCACACACACAAACCTTCAGCCTTTGAACCAGAATAAGGAACTAGATACACTGCAAAAACATTTTTTTTAAGTGACACTGTCAAACTATTGTGATATACTCAAAATTATTGTGAACAGGGTCATATTGTACTATCCACCCCTATTTCAGATGCTTTATGCTTCCACATATGTCCTTTATGCTACTGTGTCAAATAAAACTTTAAAGGCGGCAATCTGCAGTTCAAACAACAACAAAGCATTACCCCACTACTGTCTTGATAAACAGTTACGGTATGGGGCAGGAGAAATGTAAACACTCTCAAATTCATAGACAGAGCTAAATCAAATTTATAGACAGAGCATTGGATGCAAGGTACAGTTCTCATCAGGGGTGAACATTTGAGGCTGGTCTTAGCCAAAGCCCAGGCCCAGTCCGACATTACCGAAATGCAATGATTTTCATTTCACATTGTAATTTAAATCAAATCTATTTTTATTTGTCACATGCATCGTAAACAATAGGTGTAGACTAACAGTGAAATGCTTACTTATGGGCACTTCCCAGCAATGCAAAGAAACATTTTTGTTGTTGAAAAAAAAGTAAAATAAATTGATGAGCAGGGGTACGAGGCAATTGAGGTACATACACTACATATACAAAAGTATGTGGACAGTCCTTCAAATTAGTGGATTTGGCTATTTCAGCCACACTCGTTCCTGACAGGTATATAAAATTGAGGCAGTTTGGAACTTGGTAGTGAGTGTTGCAGCCATGAAATCTCCATAAACAAACATTGGCAGTAGAACGGCCTTACTTAAGAGCTCAGTGACTTTCAAAGTGGCAACCGTCATAGGATGCCAACTTTCCAACAAGTCAGTTCGTCAAATGTATGCTCTGCTAGAACTGCCCTGGTCAACTGTAAGTGCTGTTGTTATGAAGTGGAAACGTCTAGGTGCAACAACGGTTCAGCCACAAAGTGGTAGGCCACCCATCTCACAGAACGTGATCGCCGTGTGCTGAAGCGCGTAGTAGGTAAAAATCGTCTTTCCTCGTTTGCAACACCCACTACCAAGTTCCAAACTGCCTCTGGAAGCAACGTTAGCACAATAACTGTCCGTCTGGAGCTTCATGAAATGGGTTTCCATGGCCGAGCAGCAGCACACAAGCCTAAGATCACCATGCGCAAAATGCCAAGCGTAGGCTGGATTGTTGTAAAGCTCGCCGCTATTGGACTCTGGAGCAGTGGAAAAGCGTTCTCTAGAGCAATGAATCACGCTTCACCAAATCAAATCAAATGTTATTTGTCACATGTGCCGAATACAACAGGTGTAGACCTTACAGTGAAATGCTTACTTACAAGCCCTTAACCAAAAATGCAGTTTTAAGAAAAACAAGTGTTAAGTAAAAAATAGATGAGTAAAAACGCTACAGCATTCAAGATGATTCTGTGCTTCCAACTTTGTGG
This sequence comes from Salvelinus fontinalis, assembly GCF_029448725.1. Taxonomy (NCBI): domain Eukaryota; kingdom Metazoa; phylum Chordata; class Actinopteri; order Salmoniformes; family Salmonidae; genus Salvelinus; species Salvelinus fontinalis. The sequence goes on from NC_074674.1 coordinate 13,268,971, forward strand.
CAACAGTTTTGGGAATGCCCTTTCCTGTGTCAACATGACAATGCCCCCGTGCACATAGCAAAGTTCATACAGATATGGTTTGTCGAGATCGTTGTGGAAGAACTTGACTGGCCTAAAAAAGTCCTGACCTCAGCCCAATTGAGCCTCTTTGGGATGAATTGGAACGCAGACTGCAAGCCATGCCTAATCGCCCCGACCTCACTAATGTTCTTGTGTCTGAATGGAAGCAAGTCCCTGCAGAAATGTTTCAACATCTAGTGGAAAGCCTTCGCAGAAGAGTGGATGCTGTTATAGCAGCAAAGGAGGAACCAGCTCCGCATTAATGCCAATGATTTTGAAATGAGATGTTCGACGAGCAGGTATCCACATACTTTTGCTCATGTAGTGTATGCCCATTTAGCAGTCATGTGTCCATACATTTATTGTGAATGGGTGGTCCCAGGATTCAAACGCAATATCCTGGTGTTGCAAGTGTCATGCTCTATCAACTGAGCTACAGAGGACCATTGTGGTTACTCACCAGCAGTAGTCTATAAGGTGCTGAGGCAGGACGGGAATGTAAACGGGTTGCCAATACATGGGGTACATCATGGCCGCCGACCCATGAACACACGTCGTTAACTGTGAAGGAAAGAGTAAAAAACAGGACAATCACCCACAACACCACAGAGAACATAATAAGGCAAATAAACAATTTATCACAGATAAATTTTTAATCATGCACTATAGCCATATTCCTGAAATGTTAACAATATTCTCATATGTATCAAGTTGAGAGGTATAGAGCATCTTGCACCTGAGGTTATAATGTATTTTTTCTCCGATAAGAAAATACAAGAAATAGTGACTCTGTCAATATAATGTACACTACCGTTCAAAATGTTGAGGTGACTTAGCAATGTCCTTGTTTTTTAAAGAAAATAACATATTTTGTCCATTAAAATAACATCAACTTGATCAGAAATACAGTGTAGACATTGTTAATGTTGTAAATTACTATTGTAGCTGGAAACGGCAGATGTTTTATGGATTATCTACATAGGCGTACAGAGGCCCATTATCAGCAACCATCACTCCTGTGTTCCAATGGCACGTTATGTTAGCTAATCCAAGGTTATCATTTTGAAAGGCTAATTGATCATTAGAAAACACTTTTGCAATTATGTTAGCACAGCTGAAAACTGTTGTTCTGATTAAAGAAGCAATAAAACTGGCCTTATTTAGACTTGTTGAGCATCTGGAGCGTCAGCATTTGTGGGTTCGATTACAGGCTCAAAATGGCCAGAAACAAAGACCCTTCTTCTGAAACTCGTCAGTCTACTCTTGTTCTGAGAAATGAAGGCTATTCCATGTGAAAAATTTCCAAGAAACTGACGATCTAGTACAACGCTGCGTACTACTCCCTTCACAGGACAGAGCAAACTGGCTCTAACCAGAATAAAAAGAGGAGTGGGAGGCCCCGGTGCACCACTGATCAAGAGGACAAGTACATTAGAGTGTCTAGTTTGAGAAACAGACACCTCACAAGTCCTCAACTGTCAAATTCATTAAATAGTACCAGCAAAACACCAGTCTCAACGTCAACAGTGAAGAGGCGACTCCGGGATGCTGGCCTTCTAGGCATATTCATAAGATGGTAATGATTATTCCGAAAGTGTAATAGTTCTCTCTGCTCTTGCCTCTATGATGCATTCGCTCACACCTGAGAAATCTTCTGATGGATGATCAACTGTAAAACTACATAAGGACCACATGAAAGACCATGTGTGTACAGCATGCCTGTGTCTGTTTGCATGTGTGGTTGGTTTTACAAGATCAGGCGAAGTGTGTTGTAGCGTGGGTAGCTTTTTATTATTGAAGCATTCATACGAGATGGCACACTAAAACACTCTATTAATTAACTTCTTGTCCACCCAAAATGACAGTAACCATCTACTCCGGAAACCAAAGCCGACAGTCACAGTCACGAGCATGCATGCACACATGGGTTGAAGTCCAAGAGGAAATTGGCCATTACTCATGGCATCAAAGCTACCCCAGAAATGAAAAAAATGACACCACCGGAAATTAGACCAGCAACTTCATTTACAGTAAGAGGAGAAAAATATATATAAATTCCCTACTCCTTTTCCCCTTGACAGTTCCTATCACTGACGCTTAATACGAGCGTGACAAATCCCGCTCCCTTTTGTGTGTCAGGTAGGAGGAATGTAGCGCCAGCCAGCCAGCCTACGGGACTGATCAAATTCAGATGGCGCCGTCAAACGCTGACAGATGTGTCAATAAATAGTGACGTGGCGCTGCCCGAACAAACGACAGAACAGCCTTTCTCCAGAATTACAGTGTTTGTCTCAGACATGTGACATGGGTGATTTTCTATATTAAGAGCTGTCAAAAAGGCATGTGATCATAAAACATGCTCCTTTCTCTCACCCCCCATAGACAATCAAACTGGCCAGCTTGGTTGAGATTCTGAAAATGTTGCTCTGATGTAAGATGGGGGAAGGGAAACGCTATGACAACTCGTCATAGGTAATGGGGGGTGGGGAGAAAGGGACCTTGAGGAATGCTCTTCCACAGCCATGTCAGGTAAAGATTTTTCACTTAGATTAATCATATATCTTTTTATAGGAGAGGTGGAGGACATGTGTGGTTTCTCTGTTTTGCTAAAACATTAGAGGAACCTTCTGCTTTTCTCCCATGGCTCTGGTCAAAAGTAGTGCACTATACAGAGTGCACTACATAGGTATGTCCCTTATTTCCATTCCTCAATAACCACTGATATGGAAAAGGAATAGTATGTTCTCCCCATATTCTTCAAATAACATGGCCACATTTTGATGGAAGGCAAAGTTAGTTTTATACCACGCATTCTAACATGTCGCCATCTTTGCTACTACATGTTCAGGTGTAGTATCTAAAGAATAGCATTTTCCCATTGGGATTGTGAGCTCTATTGAGCATCCAAACAACAGTATGTGTAAAAAAACAGCACTTAGACTGGGCTTCGGTAATCAGACATTAGTAACTTTAAGGGCGCCGAGAGGGTGGGAGGGGCTTAATTGTGTAGCGTGGATATCACATAATGGAAGACTTAGGAATGCCTCAGGACTCCATGTTAGGACCGTTACGAGAACCATAATGGAAGACTTTGCTTCGTATGGTACAGTACAACAAAGGAGGGCTCCTTTAACGTATGTGTAAGGAGATATTTTTAGCAGATAACAAGTTCTTTACACTGTCCTCTCTAGAAAAAGGTGTGAAGAGGGTTACCGGCGGAGGTGAGAAAGAAAAAAGGAACAGAAAATGTAAAGGGTGTAAAAAGATTCTGCAGCTGCAGGAGAACACACCCAGCTTCCCCACACACATCAACAATATCTTAACACATTTCTGCTGGATAAAAATAAATAAATAAATAATTACAGTTGGGTGTGCAACCATTTATGCAACAGTACAGAGCCAATCCTGTAAAAAAAAAAAGGACACTTTCATTAATAAGCGGATATGCATGTGGAGATAGAGAGAGATGAGGAGTGAGAAAGGAGGAAGAGGAGGGGGGGAATGAAGAGTCTACAGTACTTACAGTGCTTAGTTTGCTACAGCAGATGAGGATTCGAACGCTCATAACGCATACTAGCGTACCGATGGAGCATGTCGTTGACATCTACAGCTACAAAATATGCTGTTAGGTTTCTCTGCAAAAAAAAAAGGCGAAAAAAAACTACAAAAACAAAACAAGGCAGAGGTTAGTCGTGAAGGCAAGGGATGACCAATGACTGTGCATGAATAGTACAAGGCATCAACATCAATTAAATAGCTTTTATTGGTATAACATAAGTATAACAGGTGAAGAGTGTAACAGGAAGACACAAACTTTCATTGCGATCATCAGAGTGTAATACAACGAAAGACAATAGTGTAAAAAACACACATTTATGCTCTTTATATCTGGGGATGCTTGAAACAAATATGTAGGCATTCCACCAGAGGTTTAAGTGAAAAAAGCTGAGGCAGAAGGCAGTGGTGTGTGTATGTGTGAGCCTATATGTCTGTCATTCTCCAATCCTCCGCAACCATTACTTCTGAAGACTACAGCCTCCTCCTCCGACATCTCCCCCTGCTTACTGGGGTTCAAAGGTTGCCTGACGACTCATACTGCACACAATTTAATTATGTTGCTCTATCTATCGCTACATACATTCAGCTTGAGACTGCCGTCATCAAAGTGAGGGGCGTTGTACAAAATGAGTCAGTGATTGGATTGTCTCTAACCAAGCAGAGTATCAAAGCCAATTACAATTTCTGAAACACCCACGTGTGTTCAGGCTCTGGCTTAATCAATTGCTTTATTGGACCAATCAGAACGGTTTGAATGTGTTCGCATTTGAGAAGTCAGCGGGGAGGTGATTATATGCAGACTTATCGTAGAGAAGAAACATTAGTGTGGGTGTGGAGTTTGTGGAGTCATGTGGATGGGTAACCAGGCAAGTTCAAAGGCACTGCACTGACGGCTCCCTTCTTGTCTCTGTCACGTCTCCATCACGCCGTGGATATCAAAAGTAGAGAGACAAGCTAACATGTAAGCTCTCCCGTTACCTCGTTCTGCCTGTCCCACTAAAAGCCCACCAGAGATGGGGAGAAGGGTAGCTGGGGAGGGCCTCACAGCCTTAGAGGTCTAGCGAGGGCTTTCTGATTTGCCCCAACGGCAAACTAACTATCCAAGGATGCCAGGGGCATTCGGGGAAATCAAATGAGTTATTGAAGAGTGGAGTAACATTGGTGTGGTTTGTTCTGGTTTTGATCTACAATGATAACTCCTTGGGGGTAAATCTGGGAGTTGTCTCACATCAAATCAGATGAGATTGAGTAATGTATTTTGGTATATCGTCAACTATCTCAAATGGATATTGTCAGTGGTGCCGATTGTGCTGTGAATGTACACCAGAAACTGCAGGGTGCAGGCCGAAGATACTCACACTTTCAGGTATGCTGGGAAGTTCCCTTGTGTCAGGCACAGCGAAGTAAGAATGCTAAGAGGGACAAAGAAATATGGCGGGTCAAAGGTCAAAATGAAGAGATAAAGGTATTTTAAGCCATCACAGTTCATGACAAAAGACATACGCTAATAGGATTAACACATCTGTTCAGTCTGGCATTCCCCTCAGTTTAGCCCCACCCTTACTCAGCCCTATCCAAAGATAAGTAGCTTTTATTCATTCTATTGTCTTATTCTTGTTTTATACCCTTTGTTTTTTTTTAAAGAAAATCCAAGTCCCATGTAGTATTATTATTATTATTAATAATACTGTATAGACATTCCATACACTGAAAAAGCTAGCATACTGCCTTTTTCATTTTCCTGTTTCAATATATGTTCTTCTGTTTGATGCCTAATGAACAATACGCCGTTCTCAACAATGGTAACAGCTCAGGGAAGATGACAGACAGGGAAGAGAGGGTGAGGTGGTGCCTTGAGACTCAATGTATGATAATAAACCCAGCTCCTTTTTCTGGAAGTAGGGGAAGATTTGAGAGTGAAGGTGATGCACTCATTACTTCCTCTAGATCCCTCCCCTTGGAGGCGGTCTGTTTTTTGGGGTGTAACTCTGACTCGCTCCATCTCCAGTGAAACGCTTGAAGTACGGGTCTTGACACGGAGCCCTGAGGCATTCCTCAAAATCTTTTAAAAGGAACGGCCTGCGTTGTACCTCATCGTGCAGCACAGCTGAGGGATAAGCCTTTGAGGGTCGGGGCAATGGTGCACCTCTCTCCCACTCCGCAGGGGTGGCAGCCTTGGTGCAACCCCCATTGAACCCGCAACTGACCCGAAAACAGTCGGCAAGAACAGCAGCCTATCTCGAAGCATCCTCTATGAAGGATATGGCTGTACCTCGCTGACCCAAGTGCTATGGCCATGAGATGGGATTCATTGATGTATTCTGCTAAATCCAACAAACATACTGTAGGCATATGTATTGTGTGTTAAAAGTAGATCTCTAATGGGGGTTTCACATAACAGGTGCAAGAAGGGCATTGCACCAAGGGAGCCATTGTTTTTTAAGCAGCGCTTCTGGGACATCACCACAGCACTCAAAGTTCAAATAACTTGAACTTTCAACCACTGCCCACCAAGTCTGACGCTACGGCTTTGGCATCTTGATGTATCAAGGGCCCTGAAGTGTTGGAACCAGTTCAGGGAACAGAACCGAAAAATAATCAAATCAAATGTTATTGCTCAAATGCACCAAATACAACAGGTGTAGACTTTACAGTGAAATGCTTACGAGCCCATTCTCAACAGTCAGAGTTAAAAAGATAAATAATTGCTAAATAAATCAAGGAAATGGTAACACAATACAACAATAATGAGGAGTACCAGTACCCGAGTCAATGAGCAGGGGTGAGAGGTAGTTCAGGTAATTGAGGTAATACAGTATTTGCATTTGGTCAGACTTATCGATACCGGTACTGTTTGCCGTGTAGTAGCAGAGATAACAGTCTATGAATTCGGTGGCTGGAGTCTTTTGCAATTTTTAGGGCCTTCCTCTGACACCGCCTTGTATAGAGGTCCTGGATGACAGGGAGTTTGGCCCAAGTGATGTACTGGGCCGTACGCACGACCCTCTGTGGCGCCTTGCGGTCGGATGCCAAGCAGTTGCTTTACCAAGCGGTGATGCAGCCAGTCAAGATGCTCTAAATGGTGCAGCTGTATAACTTTTTGAGGATCTGAAGGTCCATGCCAAATCTTTTCAGCCTTCTGAGGGGGAATGGGCGTCGTCGTGCCCTCTTCACCACTGTGTTGGTGTGTTTGGAACCTGATACACTGGTTCCTCCTTTAAAAGTTATGAGTTTACGCTGCCGGGACATAGAGGTAATTTGTGGATTAGTACGGTACCCTGCGTCACCACTTCATTGCTCCAGACCAGCGCAAGGGGGAGTTAGAGCACTGATTATGCTTTTGGGTCCTACTGTGTCTGACAATGAATAGGCGACATAAACCTAAATAGAAACTGATAATTGTTCACAACTTCAGTATTACTTACTAAAACTGTTGTTACACTAAGGATTATATTGCTCTCTCTCTGTAGTACTGTAGGCCACCCCGACCGGTCATGTTATATAGCGCCTAAGTGGCGCAACAGTCTAAGACACTGCATAGCAGTGCAAGCTGTGTTGCTACAGATGCTGGTTCTATACCCGTGGCAGGCTTGATTGGGAGACCCATGAGATGACTGTAGGTTTTAGTTTTTTCTCCCTCTAAAAACAGAAAGAAACAAATTAGTAACATTATCTCACTCCATGTTCAAGAATGGCCTCTTTCTCGCTCATTTTACGTTATTTGAAAACAAAATCATCTCTTAAAATATTGTTATTTTTTAAACAAAGCGATTATTATTATTAATTTAGAATGATATAAAAGCCCATTGGATATTCTCACAGATATATTATTAACCCTGTTATTAGCAGGACAATATACTGTATATTGGTCATGGCTCCCGAGTGGCGCACAATGGGACTGACTTGCAGTTCTCCAGCTGTATCCACTGAAAGTGTGCAAGGTTCAAGGCACGAGGGCAGGGGGCGCCTAGCGCATTGAGAAGGGATGAGGAGGAAGGGGGGACTGACTGGCAACACTTTAAGGGGCATTGCCCTAATGATGGCGCTGACTAGTGAAACGTTCCCGCTGTTCTGTTCTTAGTGTCAGTCTGCAGGTTCAAACTAAAACAATGTAACTAATAATGGCATCTTTATGCTTTCATTAATAAAATAAGCTGAGCCTTGACTATACAGTATATAAATATGAAGTGGGTAAAACAGTATGTAAATATTATTAAAGAGGAAAATTGGAATATACCCCAGCCCGCGTGATCAAAATAATCTTGAAGCATAGATTCTGATTGGTCAGACCAATGTTGAACGGTCCTCATCACGGGGTACTTCCTGTTTAAGTTTCTACTTATAGGAAAGAAGGAGCGGAATGGATGTGTGATCTGATTTGCCGAAGGGAGGGCCTTGTAGCCATCCCGGAAGGCGGAGTAGCAATGGTCCACATTCTTGATGAGCAACTAGCGCAGGTGATGTGTTGACAAAACTTTGGTAATGTTTTCCTCAAATTTGCTTTATTAAAGTCCCCAGCTACAATAAATGCAGCCTCAGGATATGCGGTTTCCAGTGTCCAGTGTAGTTCCTTGAGAGCCGTCACAGTGTCTGCTTGTGGCATGCATGCCTCCTGAGTCGGACTAAAAGCCCACTCCGTATTCCTCTTCTCCATCGGCGGCATGTAGGAGTAGCCACTGGGATGAGTGGAAATTCCTCTGTGGGTACGGACAAAGGATCAAATTCAGAAAAGTTTAATTTCTGGTCGAAATGCTGGTTAGTGACCGCCGATCTAATATCCCAAATTTATTTGAAGCTGTATGTAATAATGCAAAAAACATTCTGAGAAAAATAATGTAAGAAATACAAAAAATACTGCAAACTTAGCTAAGAGCTGGGAACTGGGCAACCATGTATGTCGGTGGCATCTTGTCCACACTGGTGGACTGGTGTTGTCACCCCCAAAACCAATTCTTCCTTTGGCCGCCTCTCCTTCCAGTTCTCTGCTGCCAATGACTGGAACGAACTACAAAAATCTCTGAAACTGGAAACACTTATCTCCCTCACTAGCTTTAAGCACCAGCTGTCAGAGCAGCTCATAGATTACTGCACCTGTACATAGCCCATCTATAATTTAGCCCAAACAACTACCTCTTTACCTACTGTATTTATTTATTTATTTTGCTCCTTTGCACCCCATTATTTCTATCTCTACTTTACACTTTCTTCCACTGCAAACCAACCATTCCAGTGTTTTTTTACTTGCTATATTGTATTTACTTCGCCACCATGGCCTTTTTTATATTTTTATTTATATATATATTTTATATATTTTGTTTGCCTTCACCTCCCTTATCTCACCTCACTTGCTCACATTGTATATAGACTTATTTTTCACTGTATTATTGATGTTTGTTTTACTCCATGTGTAACTATGTGTTGTTGTATGTGTCGAACTGCTTTGCTTTATCTTGGCCAGGTCGCAATTGTAAATGAGAACGTGTTCTCAATTTGCCTACCTGGTTAAATAAAGGTGAAATAAAATAAATAAACACTGACCTGGCCTTTGATTGTGTAGTCATCGAGGATATTTAGCAACTTGTAGAACACCTCAAACCAAAGCAGATAGCTGTAAGAAAAGAAACACATAGTTGAGAATTTCAGGTAAACAAAATGCACTGCTGTGTCTAATGCATTACGAATGAATGTATAATGCATTCCATCACCATTCCATCCACACACATCCTTACATTGGTTATCTTGTACATTACCCTGTTACCAATATGTCCAGGGCACCCGTAAATGTTTTTGTACCCCATCCCATGGAAAGGAATGTAAATAATAGGGGAAGTAGCTGTCATCAAGACAGTTATATCTGAGAGCGAGAGAGAAGGGGGGACTGGACACAGTGAGCAGTGGTTCCTCTACATGGGTTGGTTCTCACTCACCAAGTCATTTATCTGACAGCAGCTGTGCTTGTGTGTGTGTGGCCAGCAATGAGCATTCAGGGGGTATTCTTTAGGAGGTACGCTCGTCAAGAATACAGAACAGAAGCCGTGCTCTCTCTCTTCTCCTCTGGCCCTTAGGGTGACCAGGTGACAGAGGGAGAGAAGAGAGAGAGGGGAAAGAGATAAGAGAGGTACAGGGGCTAGAGAGGGGTAAGTGCAAGGGGTAAAGGGAAGAGAGGGGAGAAGGGCGAGAGAGAAGAGGGTGAAAGGGGAGGGAGGTAGCCAAAGGTGAATGAAAAAGCAGAGGAGTTTATGAGGAAGTCAAATGACAAAAATGTGGGGAAAAACAAGAGACAAACATAAAAAGATGGGAGAGTGGGTATTGAGCGAGACAAAGAGGAGGATAAATATGTCTGATAGGACCCAGCAACCATCTCTTTCCCTCTAGTTCTCTCTCTCTCTGCCACACGTCTTGGTCCTGCGAGCAAAGTCGTTGAAGTCCTCAGCGCTATTTATAATATCTTGACAAGACACACACCAGCGGCTGACGCTTGTTGCTTCGCTGAATGAGACCAGGATGGGTTTGGAGGCGTGCTGAAATGCCACAGTTCCCTCATTACGGAGACAGGTTTAACGGGCGAGCCGCTGGCAAGGCTAATTTGCCTGGGCCCATTTTTATTTACATTCGGAGACTGTCGAGGTGGCTGATTGCGGGGATACACCACCTCGTCGCATTTAATTGCGACTGCCAGTCAGCCTTGAATGTGCCCGCCAAGAGGGGTTCTCTTGCTCATTACCGTAGCGGACATTGGCACTAGCTTCACCAACCCACCCTTCCCCATCACCACCCATTCCCCTCGCTTGAGATCCCACGGCTGACACCAACTGTCTCCTTGACGAGCCTTTCCTATGACCGTTCCACGCTTAACCACTTTGTGCTTAATCCTCCTTCGGCCTTCATCCAGGTATTATTCAAGGATCATATGCCTCTATTCAAATTCTATGCAAAAAGAAAGTGTGGCTTCGGTTTTTATCGATACCGAAAACAATGGGGAATAAATTAGTTTTGCCCATCTATCGATGCAAATTCTCACATCTAAAGTTTCCGGTTGGTTCAAAACCAGACACTCTTGCACTTTCTATGCTCTGCCAGTATTGATATACTTTCATACCTGTCTTGGCACAGATTACCAGTAATGTGTTGACTTGACCACTAAAATCTAGATAAACCCTGGAGAACATTAAGTGCATCCCTGGTATCAGGGGTTAATGGCATGAAAGCAACCAATCAGAAAAGCCTCTAAATTAATTAGACCAAGCAGATTGTCGGTTCACCCACATAAAAAAAAAATGAATAGCAAATCTGAGATAGCAATAAGACCTTATCAGCTACACTATTACCATAAACAAAAACAGGCTGGGTTTACTGGAAAATGCACTTGGGAATGAACCAGCAAAAAAAAAACTAAATGACCCTGCAGGTGTCTATTGCATTCCTATGTAGGTATAACCAAACGGGTATCAAAGGTGTGTGACTCAACACTAGATGCCCTTCGAGCTAAAGCCTAGGCATTAGCTCTGGGGGGGGGATCAGAGCTCAAGCCGAAAAGTCGGAACTCAAAGTATCCCCAGCTACACTTTTCCTGTTGTGTTCTTTCCCTCACTCCCTTCCGCTGTCCCTCCCTCCCTCCCTCCCTCCCTCCCTCCCTCCCTCCCTCCCTCCCTCCCTCCCTCCCTCCCTCCCTCCCTCCCAGGGAGGCCCGGCTGGGCCTAGGCGATCCTGTTACAACACTGACAGCGTTCTCGATTGACGCTGTCTATCCCAGGGGGGTGAGAGAGGACTGGCGAGGGGGGACTAAGAGATGAGGCTGCTGCTGGGCGACCTGCTTCAGATTGAGCACACCTTGACTGTGTCACTCAGCGGTAGCGAGAAGCCACCATGCACCTCGGGGAGCGGCGTGGGCAGGGAGGTGTGTGTGTATGGTGGTTGTGAGGATGTGTGTGAGGGTGTGTGTGTGTACATCTCTGCCCAGGCGCATTTGTCTGTGTCTAGGGAAAAGGCCTGGCTCAAACTTCTCATGGCAAGCTGAAGCCACATAGAATACGAATCAGTTTTTCCCCAGGGACTTTAACTCTGGTTATAGACCAGCTTCTGAATCTGTTTATAGCAGTGTGGGAGAAGTGTTCTTTTTTTTCATGTACAAAGCTGCAAGGTGCCCTGGTTGGGTCTATGTAAAAAAAAAAAAAAAATGATACGCTAAAATATGCAATGCATTTTTTTTATCGTGAGAAAAAGAGGGGGATTTTAGTATGGAGGGTACGAGGTTAGTATGTGACCTGCATGCGCAACGGCAGCCGATCCTGTTCTGGGTGCAGAGTCTATGTACCAGGAGCCGCTCGCGGGTCCTTTAGTATTCTGCATTTCATTAGCCTAGATGAACGCTAAACATCCTCGACTCTGCAAGGGGGATCAGTGTTGAGAGCTAGGATTATTCCAAGCTGCGCATCCCACGAACTTGTCCTCTCCCTTTCTTCCCCTCCACAGCTACTGCCTCCTAATGAGGCCTGGCCTCATTTCTCATGAATGTAGTGGAGAACATCAGGTATGGCCAATGATAGCTGGAAAACAAAGAGTATTAAAATATAATTAGTTGATTTGAGTAGGGACAGAAGCAGTAACATTGACATTGCAATTTACAACAGTAAGATGCATTGCACCAGAACATGTTAGCTTGTGCAAAAATAATGAAATAACACATTTACATAAATATTCAGAACCTTTACTCAGTACTTTGTTAAAGGCACCTTTGGCAGCAATTAAAGCCTAGAGTCTTCTTGGGTATGACGCTACATGCCTGGCACACCTATATTTGGGGAGTTTCTCCCATTCTTCTCTGCAGATTCGCTCAAGCTCTGTCAGGTTGGATGGGGAGCGTCGCTGCACAGCTCTTTTCAGATCTTTCCAGAGAAGTTTGATCGGGCTCAAGTCCGGGCTCTGGCTGGGCCACTCAAGGACATTCAGAGACTTGTCCCAAAGTCACGCCTGCGTTGTCTTGGCTGTGTGCTTAGGGTTGTTGTCATGTTGGAAGGTGAACCTTCGTCCTGAGCACTCTGGAACAGGTTTTCATCAAGGATCTCGCTGTACTTTGCTCCGTTCATCAATAACATTGACATTGCAATTTACAACAGTAAGATGCATTGCAACAGAACACTTTAGCTTGCGCTAATTTACAGTGTCCGTCCCTAGATAGACTGTAACATGACAAGAAAAGAAAGAAAAAAAATACAACAAAAAGTGAATAAATAAATATACGGAATAAACATATAAACACATCATGCAACAATTTCAAAGATTTTACTGAGTTACAGTTCACATAAGGAAATCAATTGAAATAAATTAATTTTGCCCTAATCTATGGATTTTACATTACTGGGAATACAGATATGAATCTGTTGGTTACAGATTCCTTAAAAAAAAAGTAGGGGCGTGGATCAGAAAACCAGTCAGTATTTAGTGTGCCTCATGCAGCACAACACATCTCCTCCACACAGAGTTGATTAGGCAGTGGAATGTTGTCTCACTTCTCTTCAATGGCTGTGAGAAGTTGCTGGATGGATACTGGCGGGAACTGGAACACGCTGGCGTGAACGTCGACCCAGAGCTTCCCATTCATTCTCAATGGGTGACATGTCTGGTGAGTGTGCATGTCACGGAATAACTGTTTTTCTTTTCTTCAGATTCCAGGAATTGGGTACAGATCCTTGCGACATGAGGCCGTGCATTATCATGCTGAAACAGGAGGTGATGGCGGCGAATGAATGGCACAACAATGGGCCTCAGGATCTCGTCACGGTATTTCTGTGCATTGAAATTGCCATTGATAAAATGCGATTGTGTTCATTGCTCGTAGCTTATGCCTGCCCCATACCATAACCCCACCGCCACCATGGGACACTCTGTTCACAACGTTGACATCAGCAAACCGCTCGCCCGCACGACGCCATACATGCTGCTGTCTGCCATCTGCCCGGTACAATTGAAACTGGGATTTATTCATGAAGAGCACACTTCTCCAGCATGCCATTGGCCATCGAAAGTGAGCATTTGCCCACTGAAGTCGGTTATGACGCCGAACTGCAGTCAGGTCAAGGCCCGGGAGTTGTTGACAAGCACGCAGATGAGCTTGCATGAGACGGGCTCTGACAGTTTGTACAGAAAATCTTTGGTTGTGCAAACCCACAGTTTTATCAGCTATCCGGGTGGCTCGTCTCAGACGATCCTGCAGGTGAAGAAGCCGGGTGTGGAGGTCCTGGGATGGCATTGTTACACTTGGTCTGCAGTTGTGAGTCTGGTTGGACATACTGCCAAATTTTCTAAAATGACGTCCCCCGCACAAGGTGCACCTGTGTAATGATCATGCTGTTTAATCAGCTTCTTAATATGCCACACCTGTCAGGTGGATGGATTATCTTGGCAAAGGAGAAATTCGCACTAACAGGGATGTAAATAAATTTGTTCAAAAAAATAAAGAGAAATAAGCTTTTTGTGCGTAGGGAACATTTCTGGGATCTTTGATTTCAGCTCATGAAACATGGAACCAACACTTTACATGTTGCATTTATATTTTTGTTCAGTATACATACACATACATACATTTATTTCCATACATGCACACATACAAAACAAACAAACAAAAATCTGCCATTATGTGTGTTCAGAAACCCTGTTAAGAGGTCTATAACTGATCACGTTTGCCGCAATTTAAGCCAGGCTTTTACTGTAAACAGAAAAGGTTAACTGGGCAAGTGCTGTCCTGTACATCGTAACTCTACAGTTACCAATATTCAATGTACAGCGTGAGTTATCAAGCCATTCTACACATCAGTAGGGACATCAAACGTTCAGCCTGCTGCAGAGACCCTAAGGATGCTCTAGTCTTGAGTGCCTGGTTAAATTGTGCTTAGGGGCATTTTTTAAACTTTCTCCATGGTTAATGTAGAAAGAAATAGATGTAATTGTTGTAAAAATGTGTGAGTGTGCTACATTTACTATCATCACATATTACAATATTGAATTACTTTAACATATTTAATTATGTTATATTACACACATTTCCCTATGGTGGACAGAATGTGTTACTACATTACACAGACTAACGTTTTCACCACACAACAATTACATCCTTTTTAGCTCAGATTGGTGATGTTAGTATTACAGTTTATAGTCATCACAATATCAATTGCTTAAAACAGATCCATATCTTGGTTTAGTACCAGTGTTTTTGTGATAAGCACCTCCGATAATGAATGGATTTGAGGGTTAAGCTGTAATTCAAAAGAAAGCCAACCCCTGTCGCTATTTAGAAACTGATGTGAAGTGGTGATTCGTTGAAATTATCAAAAAAAGTGTTGTTTCCTTTTCTGTATTGGCCATCTACTGAAATAATTTTCTCACAGAGATATAAATTGATAAATGGCTCCGACAGGTTGTTATCTATCGACAGAATCAATCATGTAGTATACCCAAGTTCAATGAAGTGTGAGTGTTAGGAGAGCGTCAACGGTACATGTCGCCGCGGTTATTGTCCCAGTTCCATTGATTTCAATACAATATCGATGTGTGATTATTTTGCGCACGCTATTGATTACAGTAGAACAAGCTAATCAATTCCAGTCTCAAGTGACTGCTTGGTAAATATTAGTGTGTGTGCAGTTTAGAAGGTACTCATTTAGCAAATACGAGTAACTTTTACGTATTGGTCTTCAAGTTACCACAAATTATTTCAGCAAATTGATTATGAATTTGGACATCTAAAACCGGTGTTTTGACACAGCCATAAATCAAAAAGCCATGACAACAATAAGCACCAATAGTATCATTTCAATGTATGTTTTAGGAACATAAAAATTGAACTTATAACATAATTTTTCTACAGAATTCTACATTATTATGTAAAACCTACTGAATGAACCCAAAAACATACAATGATTTATTGATTTCCATCATATTAGTGAAATCGTGAAAATATGTTTGTCACGGCTAACATCAGTAAACGCAAGACATGTTTTTTCTGCCGCAAAAACTACAGCGTTGTCAGCATTGATCTGAATACTAGCGTCCCGGACATACATCAGTATAAACATATGGACCTAGAACCAATCCTTGTGGGATGCCAATTCTGCTTTTCTAGGTTACAGACCTGATGTTATTGATCACTACACTTTGTTCCCTGTTCTTGAGATATGATTCAAACTATCTTAGTGCTTTGTTAGAACATTGTTACCTAGACATTTTGAGACCAAGATGCTGTGATTAACAGTGTCAGAAGTGTTGCTTAAATCTTGAAAAGTAACGGCAAGCAAATTGCCTTGGTTCAATGAACGTTTAAAACAATCCATCAGAAAATAGTTTGCTGTTTCTATTGAGTGTTTACATTTAAAGACAAATTGCTGTGAATACAGGAATTGATTCTCCTCCAAGTAGGCCATTAATTGCTCTGCAACAACTTTCTCCAGTACTTGTGATAGAACTGGAAGAATGGTAATCGGACTATAGTTACATGCCTGGTCGACTTCATCGGATTTAAAAATGGGCGTTACCAGTGCCTCTTCTGGAAACTGTGTAGTTCTTATTGACAGATTTATGAGGTGGGTGAGAGGTTTGACCAGCATGTCACTATATTTCTTAAAAAATACTGTCTAGGCCTCCCGAGTGGCGCAGAGGTCTAAGGCACTGCATTGCAGTGTAGATGAATCACTACAGGCTGGGGTTCGATCCCAAGCTGTGTCACAGCCGGCCGTGACCGGGAGTCCCATATGGTGACACACAATTAGCCTAGCGTCGTCCGGGTTAGGGGAGGGTTTTGAGATTTCATTGACTCATTGCACTATAGCGACTCCTTGTGGCGGGCTTAGCACCTGCAAGCTGTAGTCAGTTGAACGGTGCTTCGTCCGACACATTTAAAAAAATAAAAAATAAGGGGTGGATCAGCTTAATATTGCGTGAAGATTGTTGCTTTCATCAATGTAATTGTCTGCATCATTTTCAATCCCCCATATATTTTGGGGGGATAAATATATATATCCATATACATACACACATATACACATATATACATACACATACCTATATAGATATACATACTTTTTTTTAGAACATACCTTTATTATTCCCTGCAAACCCTACCACCCTTCCCCCAATTTGAGTAAACTAATAAACAATAACACTTAGGCTTCTACCTTCAGTTTATACATCTTACACACATTTTACAGACACAATCTATTTTACAATAGTTATTTTGTTTGTTTTTAGTCCTTCTTCTATTTCTGATGTCCATCCAGTTTGATTTCTATTTGTAACTGTGCTATTTCACAAAATTTCTGAACCTATATACATTTTACAGAGCCGGTATGTTTTACATTGGATATCTTGTTATTAGCCTCAGCTCCATCAACCCCTCCCATCTGTCTCTCAACGCCATACATTTTGGATTTCTATTTGCCATATATTTTTCAACTGTGCTGTGATGCTTCACAAAACTACTGAACCTTTCTATTCTCATTGCTTCTACAGATAGTAAATTAAAACTATTTTTTGGGCTAAAATAATTATTATATTATTGATTGATTGACTATCGCCGATAGTGGCCAACCTTGTTTTACTCCTCTAGATAGTTTAAAACTTTATGAGATGTTGCCATTATTTACTATTTTACACCTAGGGTTACAATACATAACTTTAACCCATTTCATAAGAGATTACCCAAAATTGAAATTTTGTAGCCATTTAAGTATAAACACTAGGCGTACTGTATCAAAAGCTTTTTCAAAATTAGCAATGAAAACCAGGCCTGGTATGCCCGATATTTCATAGTATTATATTGTATCAAATACTTGTCTTATATTATCTCCAATGTATCGTCCATGTAAAAAACCTGTCTGATTAGGATGAATAATATCTGACAATATTTAATTCTATGCGCCAAGCATTTTGCTAGGATTCTTGCATTACAACACTGAAGTGTAAGAGGTCTCCAATTTTTTTAATGGACTGGATTTTTATATGTACCATTTGGGTCCTGTTTCAGTAATAATGATATCAGACCTTCTTGTTGCTTGTCTGATAAGCTACCATTTATATAGGAATGGTTAAAACATGCTAACAATGGTCCTCTGAGTATATCAAAAAAAGTGTTGTATATGTCCACTGGTATGCCATCCAGCCCTGGAGTTTTCCCAGCCTTAAATGCATTAATTGCATCAAGAAGTTCCTCCTCTATAATTTGGGCTTCACATGAGTCTTCCTGTACAGATGTTAATTATACATTATTATTAGGGAAAAAATCCATACAATTAGCTTCAGTTAGTGTAGATGGAGGAGACTGAAACCAAAACATATTCCTCAAAGTACTTTACTTCCTCTTTCAAAATATCTTTAGGTGAATCATACGTGACTCCATCATTTGTAACAGGTTTCCAAAATGTTTTGGTAGCATTTCTATATTGAAGCTTGAAAAAGAATTTGGTGAATTTTCCCCCATATTCCATCCAGTTCGCTTAATTTTTATAATACAATATATTACACTGGATCTTTCTTGAATAAGTTTATCCATTTATTTTTGTTTTTCCTCTAACTTATTCTGTGCCTCTATGGTACAGTTTCTAATGCTATCTATCTGTACTGTTAGTCCTTCTATTTCCTTTGTTAATATGGACTCCTTTGATTTAATTATGGCTGCAAGGGGCAGTATTGAGTAGCCGGTTAAATCGTGCCCATTTTAAACGGCCTCGTACTCAATTCTTGCTCGTACAATATGCATATTATTATTACTATTGGATAGAAAACACTCTCTAGTTTCTAGAACCGTTTGAATTATTTCTCTGAGTGAAACAGAACTCCTTCTGCAGCACATTTCCTGACCAGGAAGTGGAATGTCAGAAATCGATGCTCTGTTCAACTTCATGCCTATACATGGGCAATGAACGTAAGAGTCTACGTACACTTCATACACCTTCCCCTGGTTGTCAAGAGGCGGTGAGAGAAGAAATTTCGTGTCTATCTTGGTCTGAGGTGGAATTAAAGCTCTTTGTATGACGTGACCGTCCATTTCCTGTTTCTGGAGCGCGCGAAAGAGGACATGGATTTGCCTTCTGTTTAGCTGTCGTTATGGACGACTAACATCTCCGGTTTAGATTTTATTTGATACATGTGACCATATCATCGTAAAGTATGTTTTTTCAATATAGTTTAATCAGATTATTGAATTTTTTTGGGGAGTTTTGCCGTGTTCCGTTCTCTGACTTTGTTGACGTTGGAGAGCTCCGTGCCACTTGGCAAGTGCCCATGCTAAATCAAGAGGGAAATTTGCCGTTCCAGATCCAAACAACGACTGTTCTGGACAAAGGACACCTTGTCCAACATTCTGACGGAAGATCACCAAAAGTAAGAAACATTGTATGATGCTATTTCTAATATCTGTCGTGCATGTGAACTGGTCGTCGGTGCCCAAGTGTTTCTGGCTATTGTGGCTACGCTAATATAACGCTATATTGTGTTTTCGCTGTAAAACACTTGATAAATCGGAAATATTGTCTGGAATCAAAAGATGCCTGTCTTTCAATTGCTGTACACTATGTATTTTTCAGAAATGTTTTATGATGAGTATTTAGTTATTTGGCGTTGGTGTCTGTAATTTTTCTGTCTGCTTTCGGTGCAATTTCTGACTGTAGCTGCAATGTAAACTATGATTTATACCTGAAATATGCACATTTTTCGAAAAAAAACATATGCTATGCAATAAATATGTTATCAGACTGTCATCTGATGAGGTTGTTTCTTGGTTAGTGGCTATTTATATCTTTATTTGGCCGAATTTGTGATAGCTACTGATGGAGTCAAAAACTGATGGAGTAATAAAAGTGGAGTCTTTTGCTAACGTGGTTAGCTAATAGATTTACATATTTTGTCTTCCCTGTAAAACATTTTAAAAATCGGAAATGTTGGCTGGATTCACGAGATGTGTACCTTTCATATGCTATATTGCACTTGTTAATGTGTGAAAGTTAAATATTTAAAAAAAATATCTTTTGAATTTTGCGCCCTGCACTTGAAGTGGCTGTTGTCATAAATGTACCGACGTCGGGCTTGCACGCCAAACAGGCTAAATTGATTCTGTTTTACAGATGACTACTGAATTGCATGGCCTCTAAAGGCACATTTAAAAGTGTCCCATACAATAAGGGGATCTGCTGTACCTATGTGTTATGTCTGAAAATGTCAGTTACAAATTATTCTGTCATAGTTCTAAACAATTTATCATCTGGTAGGCTTTGATTAAATTTCCAATATTTTCTCCCATGTGGAAATTCTGTAAGAGTAATAAACACTGCTCAAAAAAATAAAGGGAACACTTAAACAACGCAATGTAACTCCAAGTCAATCACACTTCTGTGAAATCAAACTGTCCACTTAGGAAGCAACACTGATTGACAATACATTTCACATGCTGTTGTGCAAATGGAATAGACAAAAGGTGGAAATTATAGGCAATTAGCAAGACACCCCCAAAAAAGGAGTGATTCTGCAGGTGGTGACCACAGACCACTTCTCAGTTCCTATGCTTCCTGGCTGATGTTTTGGTCACTTTTGAATGCTGGCGGTGCTCTCACTCTAGTGGTAACATGAGACGGAGTCTACAACCCACACAAGTGGCTCAGGTAGTGCAGTTCATCCAGGATGGCACATCAATGCGAGCTGTGGCAAAAAGGTTTGCTGTGTCTGTCAGCGTAGTGTCCAGAGCATGGAGGCGCTACCAGGAGACAGGCCAGTACATCAGGAGACGTGGAAGAGGCCGTAGGAGGGCAACAACCCAGCAGCAGGACCGCTACCTCCGCCTTTGTGCAAGGAGGATCAGGAGGAGCACTGCCAGAGCCCTGCAAAATGACCTCCAGCAGGCCACAAATGTGCATGTGTCTGCTCAAACGGTCAGAAACAGACTCCATGAGGGTGGTATGAGGGCCCGACGTCCACAGGTGGGGGTTGTGCTTACAGCCCAACACCGTGCAGGACGTTTGGCATTTGTCAGAGAACATCAAGATTGGCAAATTCGCCACTGGCGCCCTGTGCTCTTCACAGATGAAAGCAGGTTCACACTGAGCACGTGACAGACGTGACAGAGTCTGGAGACGCCGTGGAGAACGTTCTGCTGCCTGCAACATCCTCCAGCATGACCGGTTTGGCGGTGGGTCAGTCATGGTGTGGGGTGGCATTTCTTTGGGGGGCCGCACAGCCCTCCATGTGCTCGCCAGAGGTAGCCTGACTGCCATTAGGTACCGAGATGAGATCCTCAGACCCCTTGTGAGACCATATGCTGGTGCGGTTGGCCCTGGGTTCCTCCTAATGCAAGACAATGCTAGACCTCATGTGGCTGGAGTGTGTCAGCAGTTCCTGCAAGAGGAAGGCATTGATTCTATGGACTGGCCCGCCCGTTCCCCAGACCTGAATCCAATTGAGCACATCTGGGACATCATGTCTCGCTCCATCCACCAACGCCACGTTGCACCACAGACTGTCCAGGAGTTGGCGGATGCTTTAGGCCATCCGCCACCTCATCAGGAGCATGCCCAGGCGTTGTAGGGAGGTCATACAGGCACGTGGAGGCCACACACACTACTGAGCCTCATTTTGACTTGTTTTAAGGACATTACATCAAAGTTGGATCAGCCTGTAGTGTGGTTTTCCACTTTAATTTTGAGTGTGACTCTAAATCCAGACCTCCATGGGTTGATAAATTTGATTTCCAATGATAATTTTTGTGTGATTTTGTTGTCAGCACATTCAACTATGTAAAGAAAAAAGTATTTAATAAGAATATTTCATTCATTCAGATCTGGGATGTGTTATTTAGTGTTCCCTTTATTTTTTTGAGCAGTGTATATATATAAAAAATGTAATCCTGTTTCTTATTTTGCTTAATTAGCTATTCATATTTGTAGTAATGTAGGCAATTTATGCAAAAGATTTTACCTCTCACCATTACCAAAATTACATTATTGCAAGCAAGTATTATATTAGCAAACAATTATTGTGAATCATCCTATATTGTCCCTAACATCTTTAACTCCTTCGCAACAGTTGTGGGATACACACATACACCCACACACTCATACACACTCAACCCTTTCCCCCCACAGAACCATAGGCTCACATTCTCAATAGTTGCACCATCCCACAGCCCAACTCAAGAAAGGTCTTGATTTATGAATGCATATACAGTTGCAGCTGTATGAGAAGGCCTGCAAGACTGTGCAAAACAATGGGCAGAAATGGAGAGATTTTATTAACCTAGATGATGGAGGTCAGATATACCCCCTTCCCCTGACCAACCTCATACTGTCGGGCGAGACACATGAAGCTCAGACTATTTTAGAAAATATCTTCTTGATGTGGAATAATACTTTCAGCAGCTGCTGGGTAGGTACTTCGACATGTTTATTAGTATCTTTATTGCTAGCCAATGTTGAATTGTACGTTGCATATTTTCTTAGCTAACCTAGCTAGCTAACTCAAGTTGGCAAGCCATTCCGGTCTGCTTTCTAGCAGTTTCAAAGATATGACCAATATATTACCGATATGACCAATACATTTTGTTTATCTTCGGATTGACGGGCCACATTTGACAAATACCGTACCAGTAAAGCATGTCGTGGGCCGTACTCGCGAGCCACTAAATCCGATGCGAATGACCAGCGCGCCGGTGTTGTATCGCGCTGTCTGCCGACCTAATAGCTGTAGCCTATCACAGTATTACCGGCGGTAGATTGTGACGTGACAAAAATGTTTCCCTCCTATGATTAGATTTCAAGTAGGATGGCAGCCTACAAAATAATTAACACATATTGGTTTCCATCTAGATGTCACCGTAATATAGTCTACTAGTCAATGGAGAGAGCATGAACGGCAACAACACTGATTCGGTTCACTCGGCTCTCAGCTGCGCTACGTCTATATCATCCTTTTGCTGGCCAGGAGTGTCTGTATATCCTCTCCCTCCTGTTAAATGTTTAAAAAAGTATTGTTCCATATAATGTTACAGTATTAGTAAACCTGTTCACTTTATCAGTAGTATGCAAACATTTGGTGGTACAGAAAGAAAGGAAAATATGGCCTAATAACTTTTTTTTCTCTGAATAAGCTTTGTTGTACAATTAAAAGGTCAAATACACTGCATTTAAAACGGTAAGAAGTAATATAATGAATTAGCCCACGTGCTAGTGAGTAGCCAGCTAGTATTTATATTTCAAGTTTAGCCAACTTGGAACTAGGTATAATTTCACAAGCTCTGAATTCAGCTAACACGGCAAAACAGTTTAATTGTTTTGAACACAGCCTGCTGTCCGTCTCCACCTGTTTGAACAGCATGCTAGCCTGTCCACCTTGTTCAGATGTTGAAATCAAGTGGTCAACCTTATTTCTCAGAATGACAATGATTTGTCAATTCCTTATATAACTGTTTAATGCTTATTGCACTTTATAAAACACAATCATCCAAACAGCTAGTATAAAAATCTTTAATTGACTAAAATGCTGCTAGCGATACGTGGTACCATAATGCGCATGCGACAAACTGAGCATTCATTTTCCAGCATGAATGCTCATCGTGAAACATCCATTTTAGTAGTGTCTGCTCTGCTCTGGAGTTGAAACAAACAGGGGATGTTTCGAAAGGTTACCTTCTCCTCTATTACAGTAAAATTATGTCTCCATGTGTTTCGGTGTCCATATGACCCTTTCTGTTGGACCAAACCGTGAGTTGAAACCGTTTGAGAGAGGAAGTAGTATTCTCTCATCTTTGTTGTTGTGAGTAGTAGGGAGAGGGGCTTGGGAGAAAGAGGCGAAGCGAGAAGTTTCACTCTCTGCAAAATGTGTCCAAAATAAACCTAAAGCGTTTCTATGTGCTTATTTTGAACGTAAGCTTGTCGCCAGCCTTCCCAATTTTGGAACAATGACTCACATTGTTAGGGCGGAGACATGAGCATCTCCTCATTATATACACATCTCTGGTGTAATTGGGAAGGAGCCCAGCATAGAAAGAGCGAACGAGACGAGATCCCAAACACCATGATATCAAGCGAACGTCAATGTTCATAAAATGAAAGATACAAAAAAACTTGATTCTGTAATGCGGGCATTTGGAATATAGCGCAAAAACATATATTTGAATTAATCAAATGAATTATATATATTCCCCAGCCCTAGTTTGAAGTATCTGACAGTTGCATTTGTATTTGTTAAATTATGACTCAACTGATTTTATAAACTATATTGGATATACAGTGGCTTGCGAAAGTATTCAGCCCTCTTGGCATTTTTCCTATTTTGTTGCCTTACAACCTGGAATTAAAATAGATTTTTGGGGGCTATGTATCATTTGATTTACACAACATGCCTACCACTTTGAGGATGCAAAATATTTTTCTTGTGAGTCAAACAAACTGAAAACTTGAGCGTGCATAACTATTCACCCTCCCAAAGTCAATACTTTGTAGAATCACCCTTTGCAGAAATTACAGCTGCAAGTCTCTTGGGGTATGTCTCTATAAGCTTGTCACATCTAACCACTGGGATTTTTGCCCATTCTTCAAGCGAAAACTGCTCCAGCTCCTTCAAGTTGGATGGGTTCCGCTGGTGTACAGCAATCTTTAAGTCATACCACAGATTATCAATTGGATTGAGGTCTGGGATTTGACTAGGCCATTCCAATACATTTAAATGTTTCCCCTTAAACCACTCGAGTGTTGCTTTAGCAGTATGCTTAGGGTCATTGTCCTGCTGGAAGGTGAACCTCCGTCCCAGTCTCAAATCTCTGGAAGACTGAAAGAATTCAAGAATTTCCCTGTATTTAGCACCATCCACCATTCCTTCAATTCTGACCAGTTTCCCAGTCCCTGTAGATGAAAAACATGGGATGGTGTTCTTGGGGTGATGAGAGGTGTTGGGTTTGCGCCAGACATAGCGTTTTCCTTGATGGCCAAAAAGCTACATTTTAGTCTCATCTGACCAGAGTATCTTCTTCTATATGTTTGGGGAGTCTCCCACATGCCTTTTGGAGAACACCAAACGTGTTTGCTTATTTCTTTCTTTTAGCAATGTCTTTATTCTGGCCACTCTTCTGTAAAACAAGGCTCTGTGGAGTGTACGGCTTAAAGTGGTCCTATGGACAAATACTCCAATCTCCGCTGTGGAGCTTTGCAGCTCCTTCAGGGTATTCTTAGGTCTCTTTGTTGCCTCTCTAATTAATGCCCTCCTTGCCTGGTCTGTGAGTTTTGGTGGGCGGCCCGCTCTTGGCAGGTTTATTATGGTGCCATATTATTTCAAATTTTGAATAATGGATTTAATGGTGCCCCGTGGGATGTTCAAAGTTTCTGATATTTTTTATAACCCATCCCTGATCTGTACTTCTCCACAACTTTGTCCCTGACCTGTTTGGAAAGTTCATTGGTCTTCATGGTGCCGCTTGCTTGGTGGTGCCCCTTGCTTAGTGGTGTTGCAGACTCTGGGGCCATTCAGAACAGGTGTATATATACTGAGATCATGTGACAGATCATGTGACACTTAGATTGCACACAAGTGGACTTTATTTAACTAATTATATAACTTCTGAAGGTAAATGGTTGCACCAGATCTTATTTAGGGGCTTCATAGAAAATGGAATACATATGCACGTACTCCTTTCCCTTTTTTTATTTTGTCTTTTTTTTTTTTTTTACATGTTAGTTTTATTTCACTTCACCAATTTGGACTATTTTGTGTATGTCCATTGCATGAAATCCAAATAAAAATATATTTCAATTACATGTTGTAATGCAACAAAATAGGAAAAACGTCAACGGGGATGAATACTTTTACAAGACGCTATATGCTGTAGGTACTGAGGAGGACTGAGGATTGTTACGAAGCCTCTTAAGGAACACCTGATGCTGCGCTGACTTCTCTTTCCTGGATGCTCTCCTGCCCAAACTATCCTGTTGTGGGTTTCACCACCTCTGTACCCCCTTAACCCAAATAGAGTTGCCCGTGATCATAGTTCTAGGATTGTTCCCAATCCCAATTTTAACTCCATCTCCCTCTTTGTCTCTCTCTCCCCCACACTCCACACAAACAGGCCCACAATCGTTTTTAGATTATTGGTGTAATGATGCTCTTATTTGGTTGCATGTGTTAACTGTTGTTACTTCTATTGTCAATTATGATGTTAATGTTGTTACCAATTTTAATGTATTTTATGGACAAATGTATGGTTTTTCTTCATTTAGATTTCAGGGAGAATTTCACTATACATTTACAGCTTTGCCAACTTAATACTGTAGTTTGCTTTACAGTAGAGATGCTATGATATACTGTATTTCACAATACTATTTTCCTCGCTGTAAAACATCACAGTATCCCTGGAAACTTACAGCAGGTATGTGTAATGTGTTTTTACAGCAAGGAAAATAGTACTGTAAAATATATTACAGCATCTCTGCTGTAACGCAAAATTGCAGTATTAAACTGGCAACTCTGATTTTACAGTGTACTTCACTAATCTTGAAGATACTGACCCTGATCTCTCTTTCGACGAACATATTAAGAATATTTCAAGGACATATTTTTTCTATCTTCGTAACATTGCAAAACTCTGGCTTACTGGTGCTCTTCCATGCCATCCCTAGGAGGGGTGTGTCAATTGAGTGGGTTGAGTCACAGACTTGATCTTCCTGTCCGGTTGTGCTCCTCCTCGGGCTCGTGCGGTGGAGGAGATTTTCGTGGGTTATACTTAGCCTTCTCAGGGTAGTAAATTGGTGGTCTGTTGATATTCCTCTAGTGGTGTGGGGGCTGTGCTTTGGCAAAGTGGGTGGGGTTATATCCTGCCTGGTTGGCCCTGTCCGGGGGTATCGTCGGACGGAGCCACAGTGACCCCCGACCCAGTCTCCAGTATCTATGCTGCAATAGTCAGTAGGGTCAGTCTGTTATATCTGGTGTAATTCTCCTGTCTTCTCTGGTGTCCTATGTGAATTTAAGTACACTCCCTCTAATTCTCTCTCTCTCCCCTCCCGGAGGACCTGAGCCCAAGGCTCATGCCTCAGAACTACCTGGCCTGAAGATACTGGCTGTCGCCAGTCCAAATGGTCGTGCTGCTGCTCCAGTTTCAACTGTTCTGCCTGCGGCTAGGGAACCCTGACTTGTTCACCAGAATTGCTACCTTGTCCCGGACCTGCTGTTCTCGACGCTCTCTCTTTCTCTACCGCACCTGCTATCTCGACTTCTGAATGGTGAACTGAAATTTACTCCTGAGGGACTGACCTGTTTGTTGCACCCACAATAACCACTGTGATTACTATTTGACCCTGCTGGTCTTCTATGAACGTTTGAACATCTTGAAGAACGATGGCAATGTACTCTTAAATGGCCATGTACTCTTTTATTCTCCACCCAGCACAGCCAGAAGAGGACTGGCCACCCCTCAGAGCCTGGTTCCTCTCTAGGCTTCTTACTAGGTAGTGGCCTTTCTAGGGAGTTTTTCCTAGCCACAGTGCTTCTACATCTGCATTGCTTGCTGTTTGGGGTTTTAGGCTGGGTTTCTGTATAGCACTTTGTGACATATGCTGATGTAAAAACGGCATTATAAATACGTTTGATTGATTGACCCCATCATTTTCTACAGTACTTACACTGATCTCTGAGTGATTAAAATCCCTGGACAGGTCCTCAACAGATTGAATAAAGAAATTGAACTCATGTGCAATTTGGCTGTTATCAGTGATAGATTTCCCCCCACCTTTAACTCACTCACTCTCCTCTTAACTTTATTCTGCGATTTTGTGAAGCTTCCATTTCGTGGCACTATTAACTTTAGCATCTCAAATCAAATCTTATTGGTCACATACACATGGTAGCAGATGTTAATGCGAGTGTAACGAAATGCTTGTGCTTCTAGTTACGACAGTGCAGTAATATCTAACAAGTAATCTAACAATTCCACAACAACTACCTAACATATACAAATCTAAAGGGATGGAATAAGAATATGTACATATAAAAATATGAATGACTAATGACCTATCCATAGTGATCCATTTTATAAATTCCATTTATTAAAGTGGCCAATGATTTAGAGTCTGTATGTAGGCAGCAGCCTCTCTGTGTTAGTGACGGCTGTTTAACAGTCTGATGGCCTTGAGATAGAAGCTGTTTTTCAGGCTCTCAGTCCCAGTTATGATGCACCGGTACTGACCTCACCTTCTGGATGATAGCGGGGTGAACAGGCAGTGGCTCGGGTGGTTGTTGTCCTTGATGATCATTTTGGCCTTCCTGTGACATCGGCTGCTGTAGGTGTCCTGGAGGGCAGGTACTTTGCACCCGGTGATGCGTTGAACAGACCTCACCCATGTGCAATATTTCTCTTTGGCAACCTTAAGATCCTTAACCACACTATTTCTCAGTGCTTTATATCTTTGCAAATCAACACAATTCTGTCTTTCTACAAACATCTTCAAAACATGACTTCTTTGTTTCATTAGTGACCTTATGGAGTCACCTAACCAGGGCAGTTGTGCTTTTAAATGAGTACTTTTACCCCATTTTCAGATAATTATTGACAATCTTTCCTATAGAGGTCGTCATTTCATTACAACATGGATTGATATGTTAATTTGATAGTACATTATCCCAATTGACAGTCTTAAATTTCCTCTCAAATCTTTATTTGGCATGTAACTCTATTTACTCGATCAGAATAACCAGGAAGATGTTTCTTTGATATTGTACATGCAATTAAGGTAATATTGTGAACAGATAGTCCTCTCACTAGATTATATGTTTTTGTAATTTAATCCTCTCTGATTGTGAATACCAGATCTATCTTTGCCTGGCTGTTCCTGGTTATTCTGGTGTGCCATTGAACCATTTGTCAAAAATGAGTTGTCATGACTGCTTTAAGCTTATTTTCCCTGGTTTGAAGTCACCAAAAACCAGCCATTCGGACTTGGATTTAAAAGATTTAAGTACTTCTTTTAATTTGACATTATATTGTACATCCCATGCAGGGGATTATAAACAACTAGAATGAATACATTTATTTGTGAAGACATCAAAACTAGGAAATAACTCATATGGAATCATGAAGTAAGCTAAAAAAAAGTGTTAAACAAATATATTTTATATTTGAGATTATTCAAAGTAGCCACCCTTTGCCTTGATGACAGCTCTGCACACTCTTGGCTTTCTCTCAACCAGCTTCACCTGGAATGCTTTTCCAACAGTCCTGAAGGAGTTCCCACATATGCTGAGCACTTGTTGGCTGCTTTTCCTTCACTCTGCAGTCCAACTCATCCCAAACCATCTCAATTGGGTTGAGGTCAGGTGATTGTGGAGGCCAGGTCATCTGATGCAGCACTCCATCACTATTCTTCTTGGTCAAATAGCCCTGGCCTCCACAATCACCCAACCTCAAATCAATTGAGATGGTTTGGGATATGTGGGAAGTCCTTCAAGACTGTTGGAAAAGCATTCCAGGTGAAGCTGGTTGAGAGAATGCCAAGAGTGTGCAAAGCTGTCATCAAGGCAAAGGTGGCTACTTTCAAGAATCTCAAATATAAAATATATTCTGATTTGTTTAACACTTTTTTGCTTTCTAAATGATTCCATATGTGTTATTTCATAGTTTATGTCTTCACTACTATTCTACAATGTAGAAAACAGTAAAAAGAAAGAAAAACCCTTGAATGAGTAGGTGTGTCCAAACTTTTGACTGATACTGTATATCAAAATGTTAGCAACAGTAATAAGGAAAAAATGGAGGGACGGATTCTAGATTTGAATCGTAAGGGTGCAAATTCCTCTCAAGGATGAAGCGTTCCACTAAATAAAGGAACAGCCATGTCATCAGATTGGTCGAGTATCCAATTAGCATATCAATAGACAGTAAATAAATGAAAGTAATGTTTTCCTCCTATCTATGGCACTGAGGTGGTACGGGTGTAATGTGATGTATAAGATTGTATAACATTTATCTGCCTTTAACAGAGCAAACTTTGCCAAATAATCGCATAGAAATATCAATCATTATTTCAATAATGACACAGTGTGGCTGATGAAAAGACTAAGAGAGTCAATTTAATAAAAACACTCACTTGCTTTTTAGATAGTGAATTTCAACACTACTAAGCCACAGTAGACCAAATTGCATTCGCCACAGACAAAACTCCCTGTGGTGCAATACAGTGCTTTTGTTGATAGTATACAGGATGGGTTAGGGTTAGGGTTAGATGGAGACTGCAGAGACAACCCCAGACCTGACTGACCTATCGATGAAATAATAATACAATGCACCAGGTGGAAAAACCCCAAAAATCAATTTAGATGAAAATCCATTTCGATTTTTTTTCTGTCATTTGTTTGTTGTGATTAGCTTCCTTTTTCTGGGAAAGGTATGTTTTTTAGTTGCCGTCCAGATTTCAAGACACATCTGTTTTGCTAAGCTTAATTGGCCAGGGTGTTAATGAATGCCATGCATGGGAATCAAAGGTAAAGTGTTATTGGACGTTAATTGACTGACTTGAACAGGAACATATGTTCCTCGTTTGTTAGTCGGAGACGGTTTTGTCTTGGGAATTGTGATGTGTGTGTGGCAAAGGATTAACGGAAAAAGTGTATCACACATACCCAGAAAGCGTATAGACATGGGAGTCCTTCATAAGATCACGGAGTCATCTTGGGGGATTGTGGTGCTGGGGGGAGAAGATTTTTACGACAGCTCGTAGTCATTGGAAAGACGGAGAAGGATGCTATGCATTAATTCAGTGATATTTTATGTCCGGGGATAATAAATCATTTTGAATGGGAACTCCAGAGACTTGAGAAGTCAAGGAAGACATGGAGGCAAAAAATGAAGGAAAGAGTCAAGGCCAAAGAAAGGGAGCAGTTACCTGCATCTCTGTCATTGTCTTGGAGCCCTCAGTATATACAGTTTGTTTATGGCCTTCTTATAATAACCACACAATGTCATAGGTCCATTGACCAATGGGAAGAGAAACTGTGGAAGACATTTTTACAGTTTCCCTTATGTCCGCATACAATTTAAAGTGCAATGGCACCAACACGGTACCATGTGGTATGCCAGGTGTATAAGATGTATTTTCTTATGCACACTCACACACGACATAACAGCCCTCCACTGTCCCGCATCCGTGTCAGACACCACTCCCGAGCCCCTTAAAAAAACTGTTGGAAGAGAGACTGGGCCGTATTAAAAGTTTACGAGCCTGACACCCTCGTGCCATAGGCTGGCTGTGCAGCACTCCTGCTCCATGACAATTTATCACGTACCGCCAGTGCCTGTTTTGTGTGTAACCAAACACTTCCTCTATTTCCTCGCCGTCGGCCCCTCAGAACTTTTTTGTTTCGTGGGGTCAGGGGTTAAACAAAGGCAGAGGAGTGACTCGAAAGGCTCAGGTAAAACAGCTGGACGAAGTACCGGGCCCCCAAGGACGGCAGCAGGGTCTTAAGCCAGGGGGGCTTTTTAAAGGTGTCTGGGAGCAGAGGAGACTGGGGCCGATAAGAGAGGTTGTAAAAGGAATGGACGGGGAGTGTGAAACATCCAAATTAAATTCAGTGGGATGATCTCAGTGCTTCTACGGCTGTCGGCTCCGTTTACATAGCAACGTATATCACATACAAGCTGACTTGGCTAAATGTTGAAGGTTTTATTTGGTGTCAAGTGCCTGGCTACTGGAACTAGACATGTTTCCGACCTGACAAGTGCTTTCATAAAGCCAAGTCCTCAGAGTTAAGTAGATTGTCAGCTGTAGTGATTACATCTCCTTGCAAAGTGATGGTACATGACCTGGTATAGTAGCAAAATTAAATTCCTGTATCATACAATTCTACCACAGTAGGGATTTACGATGGACCATTTTAGAAGGATGTTAATTCAATAAGGGAGGATTTCCTGGCATTGGGCTTTGCTTGACATTTGGGCAACTGTTAAATGTATATTGCTCATTAGCTAACCACAACTGCCAGGTTGGCAAGCTATACATGACCAGTCATGAGATGAGAGGCTTCCCAGGAATTGCCTGGTTAAACATAGACATATTTGTCAAGTAAAGAAAAGATAAGTAGCATTCACAGTTGGCCCAAGCTCCAGGAGTAACACACTATTTGATAGTTTCAGACATACGTTGAATTAGCAACACTGCCTTGGTAATCGACCGGCAATCTAACATCCCCTTCTCCAATATCTGACAAAATAGGAAGGTTTTGCTTCAGAGTCAAGATGTAGTGGAAGTAGGTGAGGGGGGGGGGGGGGGGGGGGGGGGGGGGGGGCGACAGGCAAGACATAAATGCATCAACAAGCATTTTAATTGGCTGGGAGTGAATGACTTGTGTGTGTTTCCCTGAATGGCCCTTCCGCTCTACTCGGTCTTTAATGTTCCTCCTCCCACCCTGTAAAAAGGCCCAGGCACGGGAAGTGATTACGCCAGGTCTGCTGCTGTCAGACACACAAACAGACAAAAATGCACGAGCGTGGTCACAAGGGGATCAGTGATATGGTTCTCCATCAATACACCAGGCCTCTAGACATCCGTGTCCTACGCTAAACCTAGCCTTCAACAGAGTGTGTGTGTGTGTGTCTGGGTAGGAGTGTGTGCTTGGCAAAAGTGCTGTATCCATTGTACAGTGAAAAACAGCCCTTAGGGCAGGCCCTGGAAGTGTTCTGCTGCTGCTGCAGCCATATACTACCAATCTCAACCCCATCAATGAGGTTCCCGGCCTGTATAGTGATCAGTTTGTGCTCTCAAGTGGATTTACAAACTCCACACACAGTGTGTCCAGCCAAGGACATAACGCACCAAATCAGTTCACCTTAATCGTCAAACACCATTTTCCCATCTCCTTCAGTCTCTCTTAACCCATTGAGAAGTAAACTAATCGAATCCCCCAATTCATTTCTTCATATCGGTGCACACGTATGGTGGCGGTGGGGGTGGAGGTGCATGTTTGCCGCTGTGTGTGATAGCCACAGCCTTTACTGTGTTGAAGAAGACCAAGGGGGTTGTAATGGTTGCGGTTTTTGTGTAGGAGGCGGGTCAGAGGTCTAGCATAGGCTCTAATTCCCCCAGCTCAAGTAAATAGGATCCCAAGAGAAAGAGCCACACGCTGGGGCACTCTATAGTCCAGAGCCCCCGTCCTTGGGGGATTGTCTCTAGGCAACCGGAGAATTGGATTGTTACTTTTTTCCTGAATTGTTTTTCCAGGTATTTCTCTATTTTTTTGTTGGGGTTTTGTATTGGGTTCTTAGTTGTGCGTGACCTCTTAGTGCTAGGTGTCAGAAATACGTAAAATTATATGAAACGTCTTCAAAATGTTGTGGATTTAAACAATTTTGTTTGATGACAACTCCGCAGAAGAATTAGCTCCACAAACTGGTCTACATATTGTGCACACGGGGCGATGTGAGAGTCATTTAAGATACTCTTCAAAGAGGTAGGAGGGCAGGGAATTTGCTATCCTGACTTTAGGGGTAAGCTTGTTCCACCATTGGGGTGCCAGGAAAGAGAAGAGCTTTGATTGGGCTGAGTTGGGGCTGCCTTCCTATAGGGGTGGGAGGGCCAAGAGTTCAGATGTGGCAGAACGGAATGCTCGGGTTGGGATGTAGGGTTTGAGCATAGGCTGAAGGTAAGGAGGTGCAGTTCCTCTTGCTGCTCCAGGGTCTTGAAGATGATGCGAGCTTCGACTGGAAGGCAGTGGAATATGCGGAGGAGCGCAGTGACGTGATACCTTAGGAAGTTTGAACACCAGGCAGGCTGTGGAATTCTGGAAAAGTTGCAGGGGTTTGATGGCACAAGCGGAGAGCCCAGCCCACAGAGATTTGCAGTAGTCTAAACAGGAGATAACAAGTGCCTGGATTAGGACCAGCGCAGCTTCCTGTGTGAGGAAAGGTCATACTCTACAGATGTTGTAGAACATGAACCTGCAGGAGCGAGTCAATGCTTTGATGTTTGCAGTGAACGACAGGTGTTGTCCAGGGTCACACCAAGGTTCTTTGCACTCCTGGAGGGGGACATCGTAGAGTTATCAACTGTGATGGAGAGGTCTTGGAGTGGGCAGGCCTTCCCCGGGAGGAAGAGCAGCTCCGTTTTGTCGAGGTTGAGCTTGAGGTGGTGGGCCGACATCCACGCTGAGATGTCTGCCAGCCACACAGAGATGTGTGTTGCCACCTGGGTGTCAGAAGGGGGAAGGAGAAGAACAGTTGAGTGTCATCCAATGATAGGAGACCATGTGAGGATATGACAGAGCAGAGTGACTTGGTGTGAAGAGAAAAGTGAGAGCAGTGACTAGTTAGGTTCAAGAAGATCGTTCGGAGGGAAATAACAAGTAAGTTGGTCAGAGACAGCAGGTTCAATTGTTTTGGAAGGAAAAGAAAGGGATACCCGTCTGTAGTTTTTGTAGTTTCTTGAGGAGGGGAGCTAATCTGGCCATCTTGAAGTCAGAGGGGACGAAGGCAATGGTCAAGGATAACTTGGTGAGGGAAGTGAGGAATTGGAAAAGGTCTCCAGAGATGGTCTGGAGAAGGGAGAGGGGGGGGTTAATTGGGAAGGTTGTTAGGGGGCCAGACATCACTAGTCACAGGATTTCATCTGGAGAGAGAGGGGAGAATAAGGTCAAGGTGAAGTCGGACCAGTGGACACAGTAGGCTGAGTAAAAGAGAAGCGGATGTCATCTTTTTTTTCAAAGTGGTTGACAAAGTCATCCGCAGTGAAGGTGGAGGGAAGGGTAGGAGGTGGAGGATTAAGGAGGGATGAGAAAGTGGAGAAGAGTTTCCAGGGTTGGAGGCGGAAGCTTGAGATGTAGAATGATAGAAAGAGGCTTTACGTGCGGATACAGAGGAAGAAAAGGTAAAGAGGAGAAAGTGGATGGAAGATACTGTAGGTCCTCCGGAAGTTTAGATTTCCCTCCATTTCCGCTCAGACCGCAGCCCTGTTTTGCATGCAGAGAGTCACTCAGCCACAGAGCAGGAGGGGAAGGTCAGGGCAGCTGGGAGGAAGGGGGACAGTGAGAATTAAAGGATGCAGGACGGGAAGAGAGTCGGGTCAAAACGGCAAATTCAGGAGAGAGGAGGGAGAAGGATTTAGCAGAAGGAAGTGAGGATAGTATAGAAGAGGAGAGAGTAGGGGGAGAGAGGGATAGAAGAGGAGAGAGTAGGGGGGGAGAGAGAGAGCGAAGATTGCATTAGCACATGACCACCTGGGTAGGGGCTGAGTGGGTAGGGTTGGAGGAGAGATGGAGTGAAAAGGAAACAAAGTTCTGATCAGAGACATGACGGGGGATTGCAGTGAGATTAGTAGGCGAACAGCCTCTAGTGAAGATGAGGTCAAGCGTATTGCCTGCCTTGTGAGTGGGAGGTGATGGGGAAAGGGTGAAGCCAAAAGAGGAAAAAAGTGGAAAGAAAGAGGTAGAAAGAAATGAATTGAAGTCCAGCGTCGGGAAGTTAAAGTCGCCCAGTACGATGAGTGGGGGGGCCATCAACAGGAAATTAGCTTATCAAGGTGTTAAATTCATTAAGGAACTCTCTAAGGGCACCTGGTGGCATTATTCATCTCATATATATATATATACTGTATTCTATACTATTCTTCGGTATCTTAGTCACTTAATGTTTACATATCTGGCATTACTCATCTCATATGTATATACGGTATTCTATACTATCTTAGTCCGTTCCGCTCTGACAACGCTCGTCCATATGTTTATCGTCTTAATTCATACCTACTTAGATTTGTGTGTATTGGGTATATGTTGTGTAATCTGTTGAATATTACTGCACTGTCGAAGCTAGAAGCACAAACATTTCGCTACACCTGCAATAACATCTGCTAATTACGTGTATGTGACCAATACAATTTGATTTGGTGGGCGATAAAGGACAACAAAGAGAAAAATGAGTAGCCCTGTGCCACCACCGCGACAACAAGATGCTCTCGGACTATGAGAGAACACACAGTCAAATAACGAGAGAGCAGCTGGAGTAGCAGTCTCCATCAGCGCCAAAAAGTGTAGGGACAACATAGGTTGAGATGAAATTGCCTTATTGACCGCAGATCAGCAGTTCCAAACACTTCCGTAGACTAAGATTTCCACATGCGCGTAGTCTACACTAAATTAAAAGGGTTGGGGCCAGGGGGTGGGGTGTGTCTGTAAAACCTACAGGGAAGAGGGGCGAACTGCGATGGGAAACAAAGCCACAAAAGAGGGTCAGCAGAACGTCTTTGTTTCGGCAACAGTCTTCATTATGGTGACAACACCACCGCTTGACAATATTGCCGCATACAGCTGCCGCAGAAAAAACATATGAGACTGAAGTACAAGCACTAAATGCCTAACGTAATTGAAAGACACACCTCTCAGCACTGACTGCTGAGGTGAACAAAACACACCTTACAATACAATTCGCCCCAGCACTGGGGGACAAGTAAGGCTCCTTAAATAGTCAGGGAAGACAGGTAAGGCCACTCCCTCTTAAAAACCCAACAGTTACCAAGGGCTATTACACAAATCGGCCTGAAACTTATCCAAGTCCACAACGAGTCACAAGTACTGAGCAATCAGACAGTTCAAACAGCAATGATTAACTAGGCTACTAGGTAAAAGACAGCACTTAAATTTAAGTGCATTAACAAGACAATACCAACAGCTTGAACTTGCTGTTCTTGTAAGAGTTGATCCCCTTCCAAACTATAGATGTCTTTGCCCTGCTCCCAAAAGCAAAGTTCCTCAGCAGCTCACTCCAGTAAGATGGGGAAGCAGAGCAGGCAGTGCCCCCCCATTTCCCCCTAAGATCCAGAAAGTATAGCTCAATGGAGTGTTCTCCATAACAAAGCAGTCATCTTCGCCAAGCAAAGGAAAAAAAAATGCCCCTCAGAATCCTAAAAAGGGCTTAGGGAGTTTCCCAATGAGCCCTGGAAACCTGTTCTCCTGTAGAATGGTCGAGCGGACATGGTTTGGGTTCCCCTGCCTTGTTGAACAGAGTAGCAGAGGGGGGATGGGGGGGGGGGCAAAAAAGTGCCTCTCCTCAATTTTCTCATGTCACAAAAGTGAGCTGAGGTACAGAGAATAGAGTTTTGCATACTCTCAGCCGCAAAGGCTGCGTCCTAGGTTGTCCTCTCCTTCCTACCTTCCTTAGGAGAATTAGAGGTGTTAGAGCCAAAACAAAATCATACAAAGCAAGACTACACTAAGGTCCAAGGGAGCGGCGTAGGCAGTCAGTGTGTTGGTATGGGACACAGGCTCGGTTCTACCTTGCTATTGCAAGGTCTAGAAATAGAAGTTCAGAATTATTTTACACAATTTGTGTATCTTTTTTATAATGTAACGGAAAGTTTTATTGAACTTTTTTTTTTAAGGAGGGGTGCATTTAGCGGTAGGGGTTGTGAATATTTGTTCCTGTGACTTAATGTTGTCTTCTCTCTTCTTGTGCCTTATCCGAAACTAATTCTGGTCAAAATGCTGTAAATACTTTGATGTGCAAATCAAGTCTTTCAATTTAAATGGCTTAAAATATTAGAAACAAGTTGTGCCTCTCCTGCTATTTAATCTCTCCTCAGACTAATATTATTCTGTTTGTCCTGTGGGTACCTTTGCCACTGTTCCACCCCTTGTGTGTTGCGCTGCCATGGCGATGATGCCTTCCACATTCTTAAAATAAAGTGGTGATCCTGACTAACCTAAGACAGGGAATTTTTACTAGGATTAAATGTCAGGAATTGTGATAAACTGAGTTTAATTGTATTTGGCTAAGGTGTATGCAAACTTCCGATTTCAACTGTACATACAGTCCCAGTCAAAAGTTTGGACACACCTACTCATTCAAGGGCTTTTATGTCTTTTTACAATATTCTACATTGTAAAAACAAATTGTGAAGACATCAAAACGAAATAACTCATATGGAATCATGAAAATAAGCAAAAAAGTGATAAACAAATGTATTTTATATTTGAGATTATTCAAAAGTAGCCACCCTTTGCCTGGATGACACTCATGGCATTCTCTCAGCCAGCTTCATAAGGAATGCTTTTTTAAAACGGTCTTGAAGGAGTTCCAACATATGATGAGCACTTGTTGGCTGCTTTTCCTTCACTCTGTGGTCCAACTCATCTCAAACCATATCAATTGGGTTGAGGTCGGGTGATTGTGAAGGTCAGGTCATCTGATGCAGCACTTCAACACTCTGCTTCTTGGTCAAATAGCCCTTACACAGCCTGGAGGTGTGTTGGGTCATTGTCCAGTTGAACAACAAATGATAGTCCCACTAAGCGCAAACCAGATGGGATGGCGTATGAATGCAGAATGCTGTGGTGGCCATGCTGGTTAAGTGTGCCTTAAATTCTAAATAAAACACTGACAGTGTCACCAGCAAAGCACCCCCACACCACCTCCTCCATGCTTCACGGTTGGAACCACACATGCGGAGATCATACATTCACCTACTCTGCGTCTCACAAAGACACGGCGGTTGGAACCAAAAATCTCAAATTTGTACTCGTCAGACCAAAGGACAGATATCCAAAGGTCTAATGTCCATTACTCGTGTTTCTTGGCCCAAAAAAGTATATTCTTGTTATTGATTCCTTTAGTAGTGCTTTCTTTGCAGCAAATTGACCATGAAGGCCTGATTCATGCAGTCTCCTCTGAACAGTTGATGTTGAGATGTGTCTGTTACTTGAACTCTGTGAAGCATTTATTAGGCATGAAATCTGAGGTGCAGATAACTCTAATGAACTTATGCTCTGCAGCAGAGGTAACTCTGGGTCTTCCTTTCCTGTGGCGGTCCTGATGAGAGCCAGTTTCATCACAGCACTTGGGTTTTTGCGACTGCACTTGAATAACCTTTCAAAGTTCTTGGAATTTTCCGGATTGACTAACCTTTATGTCTTAGGCCGCATGTGCTGCACCAGAACCAAATCAAATCGAATTTTATTGGTCACATACACATGATTAGCAGATGTTATTGCGAGTGTAGCGAAATGCTTGTGCCTCTAGAACCGACAGTAGAGAAGTATCTAACAGGTAATATCTAACAATTCCACAACAAAACATAATACACACAATCTATTAAAGGAATGGGATGAGAATATATAAGTATAAAATATATGGATGAGCAGTGATAGAGCGGCTAAGATGCAATAGGTAGTAAAGAATGGATAGTGAAGGATACAGTATACATAATATACATATGAGATGAGTAATGCGAGATATGTAAACATTCTTAAAGTGGCATTATTAAAGTGACTAGTGTTCCATTTATTAAAGTGGCCAATGATATCAAATCCGTAGGTACGTAGCCGCCTCTCTGTGCTAGTGGTGGCTGTTAAACAATCTGATGGCCTTGAGATAGAAAGCTGTTTTTCAATCTTTCTGTCCCAGCTTTGATGCACCTATGCTGACCTTGCCTTCTGGATGGAAGCGGGGTGAACAGGCAGTGGCTTGGGTGGTTATTGTCCTTGATTATCTTTTTGGCCTTCCTGTGACATCGGGTGTTGTAGGTGACCTGGAGGGCAGGTAGTTTGCCCCCGGTGATGCATTGTGCAGACCGCACTACCCTCCTGAAAGCCTTGCAGTTGTGGGCGGTGCAGTTGCCGTACCAGGCAGTGATACTGCCCGACAGGATGCTCTGTAAAAGTTTGAGCGTTTTCGGTGACAAGCCAAACATTTTTCAGCCTCCTGTGGTTGAAGAGGTGCTGTTGTGCCTTCTTCGTCACACTGTCTGTGTGGGTGGACTATTTCAGATGGTCAGTGATATGAACAGAGGAACTTAAAACTTTCCACCTTCTCCACTGCTGTCCCTTCAATGTGGATAGGGGGGTGCTCCCTCTGCTGTTTCCTGAAGTCCACGATCATCTCTTTTGTTTTGCTGACATTGAGTGAGAGGTTATTTTCCTGACACCACACTCCGGGGGCCCTCACCTCCTCCCTGTAGGCTGTCTCGTCGTTGTTGCTAATCACGCCTACCACTGTTGTGTCGTCTGCAAACTTGATGATTGAGTTGGAGGTGTGCATGGCCACTCAGTCATGGGTGAACAGGGAGTGCAGGAGGGGGCTGAGCAGGCACCCTTGTGGAGCCCCAGTGTTGAGGATCAGCGAAGTGGAGATGTTGCTTCCTTTCTTCAACACCTGGGGGCAGCCCGTCAGGAAGTCCAGGACCCAATTGCTCAGGGCAGGGTTGAGACCCAGGGCCTCAAGCTTGATGATGAGCTTGGAGGGTACTATGGTGTTGAATGCTGAGCTATAGTCAATGAACAGCATTCTTAGATAGGTATTCCTCTTGTCCAGATGGGATACGGCAGTGTACAGTGCGACAGCATCGTCTGTGGACTTATTGGGGTGGTAAGCAAATTCAAGTGGGTCTAGGGTGACAGGTAAGGTGGAGGTGATATGATCCTTGACTAGTCTCTCAAAGCACTTCATGATGACAGAAGTGAGTGCTACGGGGAGATAGTCATTTAGTTCAGTTACCTTTGCATTCTTGGGTACAGGAACAATGGTGGCCATCTTGAAGCACGTGGGGACAGCAGACTGGAATAGGGAGAGAATGAATATGTCCGTAAAGACATCAGCCAGCTGGTCTGCGCATGCTCTGAGGAAGCGGTTAGGGATTCCGTTTATGCCGGAAACATTGCGAGGGTTAACATGTTTAAATGTCTTACTCAAGTCGGCCACGGAGAAGGAGAGCCCACAGTCCTTGGTAGCAGGCCATGTCGGTGGCACTGTATTATCCTCAAAGCGGGCAAAGAAGGTGTTTAGTTTGTCTGGAAGCAAGATGTCGGTGTCCACAACGTGGCTTGTTTTTCTTTTGTAGTCCGTGATTGTCTGTAGACCCTGCCACATACGTGTTGTGTCTTAGCCGTTGAATTGTGACTCCACTTTGTATCGATACTGACATTTAGCTTTTTTGATTGCCTTGCGGAAGGGGATGACTACTCTTTTTGTATTCTGATATATTCCTAATCGCTTTGCCATGGTTAAATGTGGTGATAGGCGCTTTCAGTTTTGTGTGAATGCTG
Organism: Salvelinus fontinalis; assembly: GCF_029448725.1. NCBI lineage: Eukaryota > Metazoa > Chordata > Actinopteri > Salmoniformes > Salmonidae > Salvelinus > Salvelinus fontinalis. The sequence continues at coordinate 13,309,618 of NC_074674.1, forward strand.
CCACGGTTTCTGGTTAGGGTAGGTTTTAACAGTCACAGTGGGTACAACATCTCCTATACACTTACTCAAATCAGCGTTTCTGCCGATACGAAGGGAGGAGCAAAATGGAGTCATGGTCAGATTTGCCGAAAGGGGGGCGGGGGAGGGCCTTGTTGAGTGTTTTGCCAGCACGAGTGCAACAGTCGATATGCTGATAGAATTTAGGCAGCCTTTTCCTCAAATTTTCTTTGTTAAAATCCCCTTCTACAATAAATGCAGCCTCAAGATATATGGTTTCTAGTTTGCATAAAATCCAGTTAAGTTCCTTGAGGGCCGTCGTGGTATCGGCTTGAGGGGGATATACATGGCTGTGACAATAGCCAAAGAGAATTCGCTTGGGAGATAATGCATTTGAATGTGAGGAATTCTAGGTCAGGTGAACAAAAGGACTTGAGTACCTGTATGTTGTTACAATTACACCATGAGTCGTTAATCATGAAACATACACCCCTGCCCTTCTTCTTCCCAAAGATATGTTCATTCCTGTCAGCACACTGAGAATCCAGGTGGCTGTACCGACTCCGACAGTATATCCCGAGAGAGCCATGTTTCCGTGAAACAGAGTATGTTACAATCCCTGATGTCTCTCTGGAAAGCAACCCTTGCCCTGATTTCGGCAACTTTGTTATCTAGAGACTGGACATTAGCGAGTAATGTACTCGGAAGCGGTGGGTGGTGTGCGTGCCTCCGAAGTCTGACTAGAAGACCGCTCTGACACCCTCTTCTTCGGCGGCATTGTTTTAGGTCTGCCTCTGGAATCAGTTCAAATGCCCTGGGTGGTGAGGACAAAGGATCCGCTTTGGGAAAGTCGTATTCCTGGTCGTAGTGCTGGTAAGTTGACGCCTACCAATAGGTAGGCAGGTACCCTAGTGGTTAGAGCTTTGGGCCAGTAACCGAAAGGCTGCTCATTCGAATTCCCGAGCAGACAAGGTAAAAATCTGTTGTTCTACCCACTGTTTACCTGGTGCCGAAGATGTGGATGTCAATTATAGCAGCCCCTCGCACCTCTCTGATTCAGAGGGGTTGGGTTAAATGCAGAAGACACATTTCAGTTGAATGTATTCAGTTGTACAACTGACTAGGTATCCCCCTTTCCCAATAGTTCTTCCCGGCTGTATGTAATAACACTTAAGATTTTCTGGGCTAACAACGTCAGAAATAATACATTAAAAAAACAAAATACTTCAAAGTTTCCTAAGGACTCGAAGAGAGGCAGCCATCTCTGTCGGCGGCATTTCTATTTACTGCGTGTTCTCGTCTGCTTTATCATGGTTTGAACGATGTGCATAATTCCGGTCCATATAATACAATATAATGCAATACAGTAATACTTTTCACACTCAAAAAGATTTGCCTACTGGACCTCGTTTAACCTGTCTAGGATCAGCGTGGCGCTAGCGGCACCCCCACTGAAAAACCAGTGCCGCGAAATTCCAAAAAAATATTTTTTTAAAATATTTAACTTTCACACATTAAAGTCCAATACAGCTAATGAAAGACACAGATCTTGTGAATCCAGTCAACTTGTCCGATTTTTAAAATGTTTTACAGGGAAGACACAATATGTAAAGATGTACATCTATTACCTAAAAACACATTAGCATAATCCACCATCTTTTATTTGTCCACCAACACCAGTAGCCATCACCAATTCGACTAAACTAAGATATTTATAGCCCCTAACCAACAAAAAAACTCATCAGATGACAGTCTGATAACATATTTATGGTATGGGATAGGTTTTGTTAGAAAAAAGTGCATATTTCAGGTATTTGGCATAGGTTACAATTGCACCCACCGTCACAAATGGAATAGAAAAACTACTTAGAGCAACGTGTTTACCTACTTACTAATCATCAAACATTTCGTAAAAATACACAGCATACACGAATCGAAAGACACAGATCCTGTGAATACAGACAATATTTCAGATTTTCTAAGTGTCTTACAGCGAAAACACAATAAATCGTTATATTAGCTTAGCCTGTTTGGGGTGCAAGCCCGACCTCGGACCGAAAATGACAACAGCTGCAGAGCGCGAAATTCAAAATCTATTTTTTAAAAATATTTAACTTTTACACATTAACAAGTCCAATACAGCATTTGAAAGATAAACATCTTGTCAATCCAGCCAACATGTCCGATTTTTTAAATGTTTTACAGAGAAAACACCACATATATTTATGTTAGCTCACCACCAAATACAAAAGTGGACAGACACGTATGAATTATGATTATGAAGTATGAATTATGATTGAAGTAGCATGCACAACCAACCGAAATAAACTAAAACCAACCTAAAGAGCCCAGAAAAAACGACCTCAGATGACAGTCATATAACATGTTACACAATAAATCTATGTTTTGTTCATAAAAAGTGCATATTTTAGCTATAAATCAGTTTTACATTGATGCTACCCAAAAATGCTAATACATAGCTACAGTCTGAATCCAGCCGGGAGTAGCCAGAGAAAATACATACACCAACGTCGGCTACTAATTACACCTCATAAAACATTTCAGAAAAACATATGGTGGATAACTAATGAAAGACAGATATCTTGTGAATACAGACAACATTTCCGATTTTTGAAGTGTTTTACAGCGAAAACACAATATATCGTTATATTAGCTAACATCATAAGCTAGCATAAGGCAGCATTGATTCTAGTCAAGCGCTAGCCTAGCATAGTTAGCAGCGTTAGCATTCAACAGTTCGACATATATATGAAAAAGCATCCCAAATTGGGTCTTATCTTTCTTGGTACTCCATCAGAATGTTGTAACGGGGTCCAATGTCCAGTAGAGTCTTTAGTTGGGTTCCAGAACGAAAGATTTCCCTCTTTGGTTAGCTAGCACGGTAGCATTGCTGCGCCAGAAAGCGTTTCTTCAAAAAATTCTTCCGTCGTTTCACATCTAAAGTCCAGAATAAATTGCAATAATATAATTAAAGTATATTGAAAAAACAACCTTTAGGATGATTTTGTGACATGTAGCAAATAATATCGTAGTCAGGCATCATATTCAAAGTAATCTACCTTGTTCCAGAAGCCGAGATCAAATTATCCTTCGCGCCCGGATTTTTATTTTAACTGCGCATGTCTCACAAGAAGTTCTGTTATTCAGTCCAGGGACGAGATATTCGACCCCTTTCAATTCTCACTTCCGCATTACAGTCTGACGTACACCTCTGACGTGTCCCTATTGTCCCAAGTCAAATGGCCTTTTATAGAGAAGGTCTTAAAGAGACACATCGCATTTTGGGAAACTCAATTCGGCTGGGAAAATGGCTGTAAAAATATTTCTGTTCGACTTAGAGAAACAATTCAAACCTTTTTAGAAACTACAGACTGTTATCTATCCAACAGTAGTAAATATATGCATATTGGAAAATAAAAAGTTTCTTAGGAGGCCGTTTGAAAATGTGCACACATTTTCCAGTTTTTTCAATATTCAGCGTGCAGCCAGAACAGGTTAACACATAGCAATTAGCAGCCCAGCATTGATTCTAGCCAAAGTGAGCGATAAAAGTCAACATCGCCAAAAGATATTAATTTTTTCACTAACCTTCTCAGAATTCTTCCGATGACACTCCTGTAACATCACATTACAACATGCATATACAGTTTGATCGAAAACGTGCCCGCTTTTGCAACATCCGGTTTGGGGCGAGCGGTCGCATTTGCATTCGCTCTGCATTCGCTCTGCAGGTAGTATAACTTTTATAACTTTTCGTTACATTTCATTATAGTACAACGATTTAATTTGTCCAACCTTAGCAATTTCTTCTTAACTAGCTACATAGCCGTCTGTGTATCAAAGATAACTGCGTAATTATCGTATTTCGTCGTCTCGTTGTCCACTGCTATCTGCCCAGCAGCTAGCAAACGTCCACCGTCTACCGAATAGTAGTATAACTTTTCATTACATTTCATTATAGTACAACGGTCTGATTTTCATTTTCATTACAGTACAACGGTTTGATTTGTTTGATCTTAGCTAGCTACATAGCCGTCTTTTATCAAACATAATTGCGTCGTTATTGAGGTTCGCTAGCGAGCTATTTTCGTTCGAAATTAACGCAACGTAGCCAACACTGCTAGCTAGCCAGCTTGCCACCGAAGAGCATTGTAGAAACGATTACAATACAACGGAACGACTTGTTTTGTGTAGTGTTAGCTAGCTACATAGTTTTCTTTGCTAGCTTTGTATCTAAGATAATTGTGTAACTTTGAGTAATTATCGGTTAGCTAGCCAGCTAGTTTCGCCTGCCGCGCTGCTGTCCTCCTACCTAGCCAACACTGCTAGCTAACACTGCTAGCTAGCCAACTTCTACCGAATAGCAGCACTGTAGAAACTTACATTACAACGGAACGACTTGATTAGCGTAGTGTTAGCTAGTTGTCTTTGCTGTCCTTGTATCCATGATAATTGTGTAGTTTAGAGAAATTTAGAGAAACTGTCGAGGTCACCTAGCCAGCTTCACTTTCAACAACGCAGCTACTGCTAGCCAGGCTACTTCACCAGCCAGCAGTACTATATCATTTTAGTCAATAAGATTTGTAATTTTATTGATTTTTTGCTACGTAAGCTTAACTTTCTGAACATTCGAGACGTGTAGCCCACTTGTCATTCTAATCTCCTTTGCTTTAGCGTAGCCTCTTCTGTAGCCTGTCAAATATGTGTCTGTCTATCCCTGTTCTCTCCTCTCTGCACAGACCATACAAACGCCTCACACCGCGTGGCCGCGCCCACCCTAACCTGGTGGTCCCAGCCCGCACGACCCACGTGGAGTTCCAGGTCTCCGGTAGCCTCTGGAACTGCCGATCCGCGGCCAACAAGGCAGAGCTCATCTCAGCCTATGCGTCCCTCCAGTCCCTCGACTTCTTGGCACTGACGGAAACATGGCTCACCACAGATAACACTGCTACTCCTACTGCTCTCTCTTCGTCTGCCCACGTGTTCTCGCACACCCCGAGAGCTTCTGGTCAGCGGGGTGGTGGCACCGGGATCCTCATCTCTCCCAAGTGGTCATTCTCTCTTTCTCCCCTTACCCATCTGTCTATCGCCTCCTTTGAATTCCATGCTGTCACAGTTACCAGCCCTTTCAAGCTTAACATCCTTATCATTTATCGCCCTCCAGGTTCCCTTGGAGAGTTCATCAATGAGCTTGATGCCTTGATAAGCTCCTTTCCTGAGGACGGCTCACCTCTCACAGTTCTGGGTGACTTTAACCTCCCCATGTCTACCTTTGACTCATTCCTCTCTGCCTCCTTCTTTCCACTCCTCTCCTCTTTTGACCTCACCCTCTCACCTTCCCCCCCTACTCACAAGGCAGGCAATACGCTTGACCTCATCTTTACTAGATGCTGTTCTTCCACTAACCTCATTGCAACTCCCCTCCAAGTCTCCGACCACTACCTTGTATCCTTTTCCCTCTCGCTCTCGTCCAACACTTCTCACACTGCCCCTACTCGGATGGTATCGCGCCGTCCCAACCTTCGCTCTCTCTCCCCCGCTACTCTCTCCTCTTCCATCCTATCATCTCTTCCCTCTGCCCAAACCTTCTCCAACCTATCTCCTGATTCTGCCTCCTCAACCCTCCTCTCCTCCCTTTCTGCATCCTTTGACTCTCTATGTCCCCTATCCTCCAGGCCGGCTCGGTCCTCCCCTCCCGCTCCGTGGCTCGACGACTCATTGCGAGCTCACAGAACAGGGCTCCGGGCAGCCGAGCGGAAATGGAGGAAAACTCGCCTCCCTGCGGACCTGGCATCCTTTCACTCCCTCCTCTCTACATTTTCCTCTTCTGTCTCTGCTGCTAAAGCCACTTTCTACCACTCTAAATTCCAAGCATCTGCCTCTAACCCTAGGAAGCTCTTTGCCACCTTCTCCTCCCTCCTGAATCCTCCTCCCCCTCCCCCCCCCCTCCTCCCTCTCTGCAGACGACTTCGTCAACCATTTTGAAAAGAAGGTCGACGACATCCGATCCTCGTTTGCTAAGTCAAACGACACCGCTGGTTCTGCTCACACTGCCCTACCCTGTGCTTTGACCTCTTTCTCTCCCCTCTCTCCAGATGAAATCTCGCGTCTTGTGACGGCCGGCCGCCCAACAACCTGCCCGCTTGACCCTATCCCCTCCTCTCTTCTCCAGACCATTTCCGGAGACCTTCTCCCTTACCTCACCTCGCTCATCAACTCATCCCTGACCGCTGGCTACGTCCCTTCCGTCTTCAAGAGAGCGAGAGTTGCACCCCTTCTGAAAAAACCTACACTCGATCCCTCCGATGTCAACAACTACAGACCAGTATCCCTTCTTTCTTTTCTCTCCAAAACTCTTGAACGTGCCGTCCTTGGCCAGCTCTCCTGCTATCTCTCTCAGAATGACCTTCTTGATCCAAATCAGTCAGGTTTCAAGACTAGTCACTCAACTGAGACTGCTCTTCTCTGTATCACGGAGGCGCTCCGCACTGCTAAAGCTAACTCTCTTTCCTCTGCTCTCATCCTTCTAGACCTATCGGCTGCCTTCGATACTGTGAACCATCAGATCCTCCTCTCCACCCTCTCCGAGCTGGGCATCTCCGGCGCGGCCCACGCTTGGATTGCGTCCTACCTGACAGGTCGCTCCTACCAGGTGGCGTGGCGAGAATCTGTCTCCTCACCACGCGCTCTCACCACTGGTGTCCCCCAGGGCTCTGTTCTAGGCCCTCTCCTATTCTCGCTATACACCAAGTCACTTGGCTCTGTCATAACCTCACATGGTCTCTCCTATCATTGCTATGCAGACGACACACAACTAATCTTCTCCTTTCCCCCTTCTGATGACCAGGTGGCGAATCGCATCTCTGCATGTCTGGCAGACATATCAGTGTGGATGACGGATCACCACCTCAAGCTGAACCTCGGCAAGACGGAGCTGCTCTTCCTCCCGGGGAAGGACTGCCCGTTCCATGATCTCGCCATCACGGTTGACAACTCCATTGTGTCCTCCTCCCAGAGCGCTAAGAACCTTGGCGTGATCCTGGACAACACCCTGTCGTTCTCAACTAACATCAAGGCGGTGGCCCGTTCCTGTAGGTTCATGCTCTACAACATCCGCAGAGTACGACCCTGCCTCACACAGGAAGCGGCACAGGTCCTAATCCAGGCACTTGTCATCTCCCGTCTGGATTACTGCAACTCGCTGTTGGCTGGGCTCCCTGCCTGTGCCATCAAACCCCTACAACTCATCCAGAACGCCGCAGCCCGTCTGGTGTTCAACCTTCCCAAGTTCTCTCACGTCACCCCGCTCCTCCGCTCTCTCCACTGGCTTCCAGTTGAAGCTCGCATCCGCTACAAGACCATGGTGCTTGCCTACGGAGCTGTGAGGGGAACGGCACCTCAGTACCTTCAGGCTCTGATCAGGCCCTACACCCAAACAAGGGCACTGCGTTCATCCACCTCTGGCCTGCTCGCCTCCCTACCACTGAGGAAGTACAGTTCCCGCTCAGCCCAGTCAAAACTGTTCGCTGCTCTGGCACCCCAATGGTGGAACAAACTCCCTCACGACGCCAGGACAGCGGAGTCAATCACCACCTTCCGGAGACACCTGAAACCCCACCTCTTCAAGGAATACCTAGGATAGGATAAAGCAATCCTTCTGCCCCCCCCCCCCCCCCCTTAAAAGATGTAGATGCACTATTGTAAAGTGGCTGTTCCACTGGATGTCATTAGGTGAATGCACCAATTTGTAAGTCGCTCTGGATAAGAGCGTCTGCTAAATGACTTAAATGTAAAATGTAAATGTAAATGTTTATATTTAGCCACCAAAATCATGGTTAGACAATGTGAAATGTAGACAAGCTGGTAAAGAAAAAGTCCTTGCGCCACTTAGACAGTGATCTACTCTTATACATAAATACTCATAAACGTGACTAAAAAATATAGGGTGGACAGGGATTGATAGACAATTTAATTCTTAATACAATTGCGTTATTACATTTTTTAATTTATCCTTACTTTTCAATACAGTTTGCGCCAAGCGAAGCTACGTCAAAAAACATGGCGTCCTAAGCCACTAAAATGTTTCGACAGAAACACGATTTATCATAATAAAAATGTCCTACCTTGAGCTGTTCTTCCATCAGTATCTTGGGCAAAGGATCCTTTCTTGGGAGGAATCGTCTTTTGGTGGAAAGCTGTCCTCTTGCCATGTGAAAATGCCAACTGCGTTCGGGATGAACTGAAAGCGTGCCCACCTATTCACAGCGTTAAAGAAATAAATGTCCCAAAATCGCACTAAACGGATATAAATTGCTATAAAACGCTTTAAATTAACTACCTTATGATGTTTTTAACTCCCATAACGAGTAGAAACATGACCCGAGTAATATTACCCCTTCACTAATGCTTGGAACAGGAGCGGGCCGGTGTCCTCTAGGCGCATGACGCAGCTCCAAAAGAATGACTAGCTTCAGGGTTTTTTCATTTGTGGGGCCTGTGAACGCGCAATCGACCCCATTGGAATCGTCATCACGTAAAGGCATCCAGGGGAAGACGTAAGAAGTGTCCGTATAGTCATAGCAATGACAGTGCCCTTTTAACTGACTTCAGAAGAGTGGCCAACATTTCTCAAATCTGACTCCATGTCAGGGAAATTGCTGTAGAATGGGCTCTGTTCCACTTAGAGACAAAATTTCAACTCCTATAGAAACTATAGACTGTTTTCTATCCAATAATAATAATAATATGCATATTGTACGATCAAGGATTTTGTGGGAAGCCGTTTCAAAAATTAGCCAAATTAGCATAAATAGTCTAAACAGCGCCCCCATCCCCAACAGGTTTTAATGTATTCACCCAAGAAAGCATTTAGCTTCCCATAACAAAGGGGTTTAATAAATATTGACTCAAGACATTTCAGCTATTCATTTTTAATCCATTTGTAAAATGTCAAAAAAACATAATTTCCCTTTGACATTGTGTGGTATTTTGTGTAGGCCAGTGACAAAAGATCAAAATGTAATACATTTTAAATTAAGGCTGTAAATGTGGAAAAAGTCAATGAATGTGAATGCTTTCTGAAGGGGCTGTAGAAGCCTAGCGGGCAGCCTCTCTCTCCCGCGTGACAAGAGGTCGGAATAATGGCAGTGTGTGTCGTGCTCTCGTGTCACCAAAGGCTGGGTGTGTGTGTGTGTGTGTGTGTGTGTGTGTGTGTGTGTGTGTGTGTGTGTGTGTAGATGATAGCCAAGCCCCCCCAGTCATTGGCAGTATAAACAATGTTTCTCAACATGAGCGAGTGTCGAGAGAGACAGACACAGGAGGAAATGTCAAACTGCTTCACACACACCGCTTTCATCCCCCTCGCTGCCTCCCTGTTATCTGGAGTGAGCACAGTCAATGTGTGTGGTTTATTATACCTCCTGTAGATGGCGATAGCACTCAGGGACTACACTAGCATAGAGAAGTGTTCACTTTGTAATGATGCTGGTTATAGAATAGTGTGTGGAGATTCCACACTCCACTGGCTTCCAGTAGAAGCTTGGATCCACTACAAGAGCATGGTACTTGCCTACGGAGCAGCAAGAGGAACTGCCCCTCCCTACCTTCAGGGTATGCTCAAACCCTACACCCCAAGACCTCTGGTCTCGTGGCCCTCCCACCCCTACAGGGTGGCAGCTCCTGATCCTGTTTCGCTGTCCTGGCACGACAATAGTGGAACCAGCTTTACCCTGAAACTAGGACAGCAGAGTCCTTCCCATCTTCCGAAAACATCTGAAACTATACCTCTTCAAAGAGTATTTTAAAAATCCCACAGCATCAGCCCATTGCACCCCCTCCTCACACCGCCCCCATGAAAATAATAATAAAATAAAACAAAAAGGTTTTGTGAACTAACACTCGCACTTAATTTTTTCCCCCCTTACTAGCACTGACTGCTGATAGCTACTTTATTGAGGACAAATGTACTTGATATGACTGAGATATGTGGTTGTCCCACCTAGCTATTATAAATGAATGTAAGTCACTCTGAATAAGCGAGTCTGCTAAATGACTAAAATGTAAATGGAGCCTCTGTACATGTGTAAAATGTGAGAACTTTTGAGTTTGAAAGTAATCTAACCACCTCTCTTGCTGTAACTGTCAAGCTTGCATAATAGGGCAAGTTACTGTGTAGCTGTTGAGTTAAGTCACGTGAGCCATCAGACTTAGAAATTCTCTTGATGAACTATAGTAATTTTATACAAACTTCCGTAGGTGTATAGGCTACTTTGTTTTGTCATCAAAATACATCATGCATCTTAATTTGTTGCATCATTGTTGTACTGTTTTCAATAGGTCACCAGAAGATGCAGACAGATCCCAGAACAGCCTGTTTGCATGGGGGACCATCCTGGCCTATACCCAGTCTTCCATCTATTCATTGCAGAACGCAATGATTATCTACAGGGCAGACTATAGGCCTCTGCATCTCAGAGGCCAACACAATACACCATTCTTCATAAATTCTCCTCAGTGATTTACATAACATAATAAACAGATCGTAAACAAGGTTATAATGAAAGTCAAAATCATGGCATGTAAGTATATTTCAAATTATTGTTTTACATGTGCTCAAGCTCTGGAAGGCTGTGAGAGGAAAACAGATCATGGTGAAAGTAAGTAAGCTAAACCTAATCGGATAGGAGGTACAGTGCAGCAACAGAGTAGTCATCGATGGGCTGCAGGGTTCTGAACCATTATAAAGGGAGCTTGTGTTGATGCCAGAGAAGAAGAGTGTTGCAGTAGTCTACTTGTGAGGAGATGAATGAGGGTTTTAGTCCCAAGCCCGGAGATGGAGGACATCTGGAGATGTTGTGGAGGTGGAAGAATTAGGTTATGACAGTCTGTTGGATGTGGTGGTCGAAGGAGAGAGTGAAATCCAGGATGATGCCATGGTTGCATGCGTGGTGGGGGGGAGAGACAATGGTCAGTGTGGATTTGGTGCCTTGTCTGCAGAAAGAAATGGACAGACAAACAAAATATGAGATGCAATACATCTAAATCAGTCATATCCATACCGTAATTTGCTAAACATTGTTTACATATTCACTGCCCTCTTACACAATACCTTTTGACTTATAGGATGTGGTGACATAAAAATAGTTATTCAGTAAATTACAAAGATTTGGCAGTCCAAGAGAGTTGGACTGCCAAAATATTAAATATTGATAAGTTGGTTAATTACATAAATAATGAACTAATTACATAAATAATGAACTAATTACATAAATAATGAACTATAAATAAAGAAATAACTAAGTGACTGCAACGGTAAATCATCAGGTTATCAAAGAAGCATTGATGATGCTGCTGCTGCTAAAACATATCTAACGTTAGCTAGCTAGCCAGCTATACTGCTAGCGAATGAATGTTTGTCTAAATTACACACTAAATTACACAGTGACCTGGAAATATGATGACATTGCTAAAATAGGCAAATAAATTGTAGGAAATAACTATGCCATCATTATTATGTCATCACATTTACTTTAGAGAGATGTTACCATTAGCTAGCCAGGTTCATCCAAAATAGCTAGCAATGCTAACATTAGCTAGCTAAAATGTAATGCAGTGCCCTCAATCTCAACTAGCTAGTCAATCTGGCAACATCACAATGATGACAAAACGTTTTCCTATTAATTATATGCCTCCTGTCATTGTGATTCCAAACCACACTTTTGACAATCTTCATCAGCGCCAATCGCGAGAAGAACTTTCAGTTGGGCATCAGTCTTCTGAAGAACGTTCAAAACGAAATGTGTAACCCATGAATAGCATGTCCTTTACTTTTAATAATAGAAGAATAACTATCTAGACACTTAGTTCTTCAATGGTTGCTGTCGCTGCCCTGTACAAGATGGATGGGATGGAGGATCAAGTTGCTGGCAAATCAACGTGTGTGTATAGCCTGCTTTGCAATGCAGTCAAAACGCAAAGTTAACTTTTCTCACCAAATCAGGTTGTTTGGATGGAAAAAAGTGCAAAGAAACATTTGCTGCCTTGCAGCCAGTGATGGCACAATTTCTCTTGCTTTTGCTCATTTCTTTCAAGTAGGAAGTAAATCCAGAAATACTAATATAACAGATGAACAATCATTGGTCTATAATAATCCGACTGCCGTGTGACGTTATGCGACGGGCCAAAAATGCCACCCACCTGATCACACTGATATTCCAGGCATTTTTTTCAAACAGCTCTTACACAAAAAGGGTGTAATCCTAATTTTAAAGTGGGGGAACAGGAGAAAGCCTAGCCACCAGCTAGAGTGTGTGTGTGTGTGATGGGGGGGGGGGGGGGTCTTGGACCTTAAACTCTCCAAAAACCGGATCCTTTATACATCTAAAGGGGCCTATACTTTAATTCTAAGTAATAACTGTGCCACACCATATAACAGGGCATGGGCCGGAGAAACGAGAGACAGGTGAAGGCAGAGGGGAGAGAGGGAGGAGAAGGAATGTATCTATTGAGGTGTAAATGGGGAGAAAGAGAAGGAGAGACAGAGGAAGAGGTGGAGATAGAGACATTGATAGGGAGTGGGTCAATCAATGACGATCGCACCGGCGATAAAAGAAAGTAGGGGGGGGGGGGGAGAAAAATGTGTGTGTGACTGAGTAGTGTTAACGGGGTGGGGAGAGAGAGAGGAGCTGCCCCAACATATGGGCAACAGTGAAATGGGAGCGAGCGGCGGGATCCAAGGGAACCAGCGGGGAACAGGTATAGTGGGGTGGGTGGGGGATACTGGAAAGCCTGGGGGGGGATCAGCAAGGCGCAAAGGGCGAGAGCGGATAGAAGACTGGCAGGCAAGGGCTTTGCCTTGCCTTCATCTCTCTCCGCTGCGACCCTCCAACACAAACTAAGGGGAAACTAACAAAGACAGACGGGGGGGGGGGGGGGGGGGGGGAATGAGAGAGAGAAGCAAAAAAAGAAAAAGAAGAGAGAAATTGAGATGGAGTAACAGAGATATGTGAAAAAAAGAGGGGAAAGGAAGATAAGGTGGAACGGTAGAGGGAGTCATGAGTGGAGAAAAAAAAGAAAGTGAGAGAGACAGAAACATAGTGGCAAGGAGAGCTCAGATGAGGAACTAGCAGCAACAATGGCAGGTATCCTAGTGGTCAGAGCGTTAGGCCAGTAAACGAAAGGTTGGTGGATCAAATCCCCGAGCTGACAAGGTATAATCTGTCGTTCTGTCCCTGAACAAGGTAGTTATGTGGAACCCACTGTTCCTAGGCCATCAATGTAAATAAGAATTTGTTCTTAACTAACTAAAGGTTCAATAAAAAACAACAGCTCAGGCCAACCCTCTACTAGCTGGAGCCTATGTTTGTGGAAGGTATAGGAGAGAGTCATGCCCAGCCACGGAGCTCCCTGATGGGTTACCACAGACATGTTGAGGCCCTGGCGGAACCAGCAGGAGGGATACACCAGAGAGCATCAAGCCTGCAGTCCCCTAGGATATCAACCCTAACGTGGACTCAGCCAATGACTAGTCGCCATGGCAGCAGATGGGGGTGACTAGGTGGCACTTGGTGGGTGAGGCACTGGGTCTCCGGCTTTGGTGGTTCAGGTGTGGTAAAAAAAAACACTATGTCAAAACACGGTGTGAGATCACAAAAAGGACAGGAGGGATTACTGTTCACTTCACAGGAGTGAATATAGTTCAAGAGAGGCCACTGGTGCTCTTTTATTTAACTAGGCAAGTCAGTTAAGAACAAATTCTTATTTACACTGGCCAAACCCGGACAATGCAGGGCCAACTATGCGTCGCCCTATGGGACTTCCAATCACGGCCGGTGGTGATACAGCCTGGATTCGAACCAGGGTGTATGTGACGCCTCGAGCACTGAGATGCAGTGCCTTAAACCGCTGCGCCACTCTACAGTCCAACTTAATTGTTGTCATGACAGACAAAAATTACACACACCTTATGAGGAAGTAAATTCTGGCACACACAAACCTTGGTGGATTAGTAAATTAAACTGACCTTTGACTCGTATTCACTCTACAATCATTAGCCAGTCCAGAAGCAATGGCATAAACTGACCAGTCTCAGAGTAGGGTAGATCAGCACTCCACCTATATATATATATATACACACAGTACATTTACATTACATTTAAGTCATTTAGCAGACGCTCTTATCCAGAGCGACTTACAAATTGGTGCATTCACCTTATGACATCCAGTGGAACAGCCACTTTACAATAGTGCATCTAAATCTTTTAAGGGGGGGGGGGCAGAAGGATTGCTTTATCCTATCCTAGGTATTCCTTGAAGAGGTGGGGTTTCAGGTGTCTCCGGAAGGTGGTGATTGACTCCGCTGTCCTGGCGTCGTGAGGGAGTTTGTTCCACCATTGGGGTGCCAGAGCAGCGAACAGTTTTGACTGGGCTGAGCGGGAACTGTACTTCCTCAGTGGTAGGGAGGCGAGCAGGCCAGAGGTGGATGAACGCAGTGCCCTTGTTTGGGTGTAGGGCCTGATCAGCGCCTGAAGGTACTGGGGTGCCGTTCCCCTCACAGCTCCGTAGGCAAGCACCATGGTCTTGTAGCGGATGCGAGCTTCAACTGGAAGCCAGTGGAGAGAGCGGAGGAGCGGGGTGACGTGAGAGAACTTGGGAAGGTTGAACACCAGACGGGCTGCGGCGTTCTGGATGAGTTGTAGGGGTTTAATGGCACAGGCAGGGAGCCCAGCCAACAGCGAGTTGCAGTAATCCAGACGGGAGATGACAAGTGCCTGGATTAGGACCTGCGCCGCTTCCTGTGTGAGGCAGGGTCGTACTCTGCGGATGTTGTAGAGCATGAACCTACAGGAACGGGCCACCGCCTTGATGTTAGTTGAGAATGACAGGGTGTTGTCCAGGATCACGCCAAGGTTCTTAGCGCTCTGGGAGGAGGACACAATGGAGTTGTCAACCGTGATGGCGAGATCATGGAACGGGCAGTCCTTCCCCGGGAGGAAGAGCAGCTCCGTCTTGCCGAGGTTCAGCTTGAGGTGGTGATCCGTCATCCACACTGATATGTCTGCCAGACATGCAGAGATGCGATTCGCCACCTGGTCATCAGAAGGGGGAAAGGAGAAGATTAATTGTGTGTCGTCTGCATAGCAATGATAGGAGAGACCATGTGAGGTTATGACAGAGCCAAGTGACTTGGTGTATAGCGAGAATAGGAGAGGGCCTAGAACAGAGCCCTGGGGGACACCAGTGGTGAGAGGGCGTGGTGAGGAGACAGATTCTCGCCACGCCACCTGGTAGGAGCGACCTGTCAGGTAGGACGCAATCCAAGCGTGGGCCGCGCCGGAGATGCCCAACTCGGAGAGGGTGGAGAGGAGGATCTGATGGTTCACAGTACCGAAGGCAGCCGATAGGTCTAGAAGGATGAGAGCAGAGGAGAGAGAGTTAGCTTTAGCAGTGCGGAGCGCCTCCGTGATACAGAGAAGAGCAGTCTCAGTTGAGTGACTAGTCTTGAAACCTGACTGATTTGGATCAAGAAGGTCATTCTGAGAGAGATAGCAGGAGAGCTGGCCAAGGACGGCACGTTCAAGAGTTTTGGAGAGAAAAGAAAGAAGGGATACTGGTCTGTAGTTGTTGACATCGGAGGGATCGAGTGTAGGTTTTTTCAGAAGGGGTGCAACTCTCGCTCTCTTGAAAACGGAAGGGACGTAGCCAGCGGTCAAGGATGAGTTGATGAGCGAGGTGAGGTAAGGGAGAAGGTCTCCGGAAATGGTCTGGAGAAGAGAGGAGGGGATAGGGTCAAGCGGGCAGGTTGTTGGGCGGCCGGCCGTCACAAGACGCGAGATTTCATCTGGAGAGAGAGGTGAGAAAGAGGTCAGAGCACAGGGTAGGGCAGTGTGAGCAGAACCAGCGGTGTCGTTTGACTTAGCAAACGAGGATCGGATGTCGTCAACCTTCTTTTCAAAATGGTTGACGAAGTCGTCTGCAGAGAGGGAGGAGGAGGAGGGGGGGGGATTCAGGAGGGAGGAGAAGGTGGCAAAGAGCTTCCTAGGGTTAGAGGCAGATGCTTGGAATTTAGAGTGGTAGAAAGTGGCTTTAGCAGCAGAGACAGAAGAGGAAAATGTAGAGAGGAGGGAGTGAAAGGATGCCAGGTCCGCAGGGATGCGAGTTTTCCTCCATTTCCGCTCGGCTGCCCGGAGCCCTGTTCTGTGAGCTCGCAATGAGTCGTCGAGCCACGGAGCGGGCGGGGAGGACCGAGCCGGCCTGGAGGATAGGGGACATAGAGAGTCAAAGGATGCAGAGAGGGAGGAGAGGAGGGTTGAGGAGGCAGAATCAGGAGATAGGTTGGAGAAGGTTTGGGCAGAGGGAAGAGATGATAGGATGGAAGAGGAGAGAGTAGCGGGGGAGAGAGAGCGAAGGTTGGGACGGCGCGATACCATCCGAGTAGGGGCAGTGTGGGAAGTGTTGGATGAGAGCGAGAGGGAAAAGGATACAAGGTAGTGGTCGGAGACTTGGAGGGGAGTTGCAATGAGGTTAGTGGAAGAACAGCATCTAGTAAAGATGAGGTCAAGCGTATTGCCTGCCTTGTGAGTAGGGGGGGAAGGTGAGAGGGTGAGGTCAAAAGAGGAGAGGAGTGGAAAGAAGGAGGCAGAGAGGAATGAGTCAAAGGTAGACATGGGGAGGTTAAAGTCACCCAGAACTGTGAGAGGTGAGCCGTCCTCAGGAAAGGAGCTTATCAAGGCATCAAGCTCATTGATGAACTCTCCAAGGGGGCGATAAATGATAAGGATGTTAAGCTTGAAAGGGCTGGTAACTGTGACAGCATGGAATTCAAAGGAGGCGATAGACAGATGGGTAAGGGGAGAAAGAGAGAATGACCACTTGGGAGAGATGAGGATCCCGGTGCCACCACCCCGCTGACCAGAAGCTCTCGGGGTGTGCGAGAACACGTGGGCAGACGAAGAGAGAGCAGTAGGAGTAACAGTGTTATCTGTGGTGAGCCATGTTTCCGTCAGTGCCAAGAGGTCGAGGGACTGGAGGGACGCATAGGCTGAGATGAGCTCTGCCTTGTTGGCCGCAGATCGGCAGTTCCAGAGGCTACCGGAGACCTGGAACTCCACGTGGGTCGTGCGGGCTGGGACCACCAGGTTAGGGTGGGCGCGGCCACGCGGTGTGAAGCGTTTGTATGGTCTGTGCAGAGAGGAGAGAACAGGGATAGACAGACACATAGTTGACAGGCTACAGAAGAGGCTACGCTAATGCAAAGGAGATTAGAATGACAAGTGGGCTACACGTCTCGAATGTTCAGAAAGTTAAGCTTACGTTGCAAAAAAATAAAAAATAAAAGATCTTATTGACTAAAATGATATAGTACTGCTGGCTGGTGAAGTAGCCTGGCTAGCAGTGGCTGCGTTGTTGAAAGTGAGGCTGGCTAGGTGACCTCGACAATTTCTCTACATTTCTCTAAACTACACAATTATCATGGATACAAGGACAGCAAAGACAACTAGCTAACACTACGCTAATCAAGCCGTTCCGTTGTAATGTAAGTTTCTACAGTGCTGCTATTCGGTAGAAGTTGGCTAGCTAGCAGTGTTAGCTAGCAGTGTTGGCTAGGTAGGAGGACGGCAGCGCGGCAGGCGAAAATAGCTGGCTAGCTAACCGATAATTACTCAAAGCTACACAATTATCTTAGATACAAAGATAGCAAAGAAAACTATGTAGCTAGCTAACACTACACAAATCAAGTCGTTCCGTTGTAATGTAATCGTTTCTACAGTGCTGCTAATCGGTGGCTAGCTGGCCAGTCAAAAGTTTGGACACACCTACTCATTCCAGGGATTTCAATTATTTTACTTTATTCTACATTGTATAATAATAGTGAAGACATCAAAACTATGAAATAACGCACATGCAATCATGTAGTAATAAAAAAAGTGTTCAAAAAATCAAAATGTATTTTATATTCAAAGTAGCCACCCTTTGCCTTGATGACAGCTTTGCACACTCTTGGCATTCTCTCAACCAGCTTTACCTGGAATGCTTTTCCAACAGTCCTGAAGGAGTTCCAACATATTCTGAGCACTTCACTCTGTGGTCCAACTCTTCCCAAACCCTCTCAATTGGATTGAGGTCAGGTGATTGTGGAGGCCAGGTCATCTGATGCAGCACTCCATCAATCTCCTTCTTGGTCAAATAGCCCTTACACAGCCTGGAGGTGTATTGGGTTGTTGTCCTGTTGAAAAACAAATTATATTCCCACTAAGCACAAACCAGATGGGATGGTGTATCTCTGCAGAATGCTGTGGTATCATGCTGGTTGAATGTGCCTTGAATTCTAAATAAATCACCAACAGTGTCACCAGCAAAGCACCCCTACACCATCACAACTCCTCTTCCATGGAAATTATATTTAAAAAAATATTGTGCAAAATGGAATGTATAATTCTCCTACCATCATTAGAAAAATCTTCCAAAAACAGACCAATTCCGGAGGCTCAGGAGGGAGGGATCGCAACCCTACACCCTGTAAATTGGAGACCATAGGATCCAATCACAGAATGATGACCCATTCACTCAGGACCTTTCAGACTAGCACAATTGAATTACTCTTTGATTTGTTAACAATGCAGAAAGATATAAAAGTATATATATATAATCTGTGGCACAACGTAACACAAGGTAATCTGTATTGTGTGACTGAGTACTTTTTTATAGGTGTTTTTTTAACCCATTGACATACGCCACAAATTATAAGCCTCCAGACTTTCTAGCCTAAGTGAGGAGTGTATGATGTTCTGTTCTCATCTTTATGTCAATTGATTTAGGCTCTTCTGACTCTTGGACCTATCCCTTCCGTTCCCCCCGAAGCCTGGCTTACACAAGGCCCCCAACAGAAACACAATACAGAGAACTCCAGGGGCTTTACCCTGTCAATACTGTTTCCAACTAACAGGAGGGGAGAGGGTGCTTCATTTGGGGTGTGCACCCGCACACAGTTTCCAACTCCCTACTTCAATATATCCATCAAATAATCACTCCTCCTATCCATTGCGATGGGGAGGCTACGATCACTGGTTCTCACAAGAGAATGGGATTGGGTGACAAAATAGTTAATTTCCCACAAAGCCCCATGAGCTTGGGGAGAGCTTGCCTATGGCATGAAACATTGTTTTTGTTGCTGTTGTTGACAGTTAAAAGTTATAAATTGTGTTTATTTGTGATGTGACAGGGAGGGGAGTCAGCATGGGTATATGGAATGATGAATTGGCCCTGTGGGGCCGTTTTAGTGAGCCGTGTACTCCACTCACTCTATGGTTGTGTTACACAGACACACACAAACCTGGCACACACACACACACACAAAACAGAGATAGGCATACACACTCACACATGTCAGTAAAAACTATACACACATACAAATACAGTACGCATATTAAATGAAGACACATCCTTACATTACATAGCCTAATAATACAACAAGAAATAGCAGGCAAATTACAACGCCAAAAGGCTGATAAAATACAAACTTTTTTTACTTACCCTTTACACTCGTACTCGCATAAAGGTTGAAAATGGACGATTTCTAATAAACGTCTAAATTGGAACGCAGTTGCTGTACAGTAAAATGCTATACATGACGTCCGAGCTCTGGCTCTGCGCTTCACACCGCTGCATGGATTTTGACTGACAGCCATATTTTGACTGACAGCCATTTTGAACGTGGGCACGTCGCGGGCCAAAGAATTGCCCTTGTCCCTCCCGCTAATTGGGCTACTTTTGCAACAAACAAAAAAATGCCCGAGTTAGGGAAATGCGGTAAATTAAGAGGACAATATGTACAGTACACTGAACAAATAAAAAATCTGAACGCAACATGTAACGACCAACCAGCTGATAAAACTGTGGGTTTGCACAACCAAAGAATTTTGGCATTGTGAAAGCCTAACACTGTAATATCTTATTTTCTAACTTAGCTAAACAAATGGACAGTTTTTGGATTGCGTAAACAACAGTAATTGTGTAAGGGTGGGGATGCAGGGTTGTGTTCTACACAAAACAAGTGTGCTGGCTCTAGTTCCTCAACAGCACAGCTAGGGGAGCTCAAAAAATTACCTTATAGTTGAAGACTCTTTGAGTCATAAAAGTGCATTCCAATTACTTAGGAACTGTACACACTTTGGAGAGATGCGTGGCCACTTGGAGACACCAGTCAGTCCTCTCAGTCACTCCCTTTTTGTCATATGTTGCACCTACTACATTTTCCAGCAATATTCTTATCATGTTACTGAATCTATCCAGAGTATTTGCAGATGTGGTTATCAACAAATGAGGCGAAAAGTACAGTAAATGTAAAAATCACATAAAACCAACAGTGTAACGCTTCGATTCAGTCCTGTGTAAGGTGAACTGTTGTGTCTTCACCGTTGGTCTAATCATTTTCCCCATAATCTCAAAACTGTTCACTTTCAATTGCTACCATAGTCATGCTTTTTATATTTCTACTGTAACAAACATTTCAATTTAGCCCTAACCATACAGGCCAATTCCCACAGGTGTAAAGGGTTAAACAACTTGAAGTATCGGAATATATATTAAATATGACTTCACACACAAACGGGAGGTAAACTTATTAAATTATAATACTACTTAGAATTTAGGGTCCATTTAGAAGTGGTGTCTGATAAATAATAATGATAATAAGAATAATTTAGGGGGTGCTAATATTTATCCTGTTACACAAAGGTGTATAATGGAAAAGTTCTTTTTTTTTAAGATAAGAGATTTCAGTTCAATAAAATAACAATAATAATGAATCATAAAATAATCCTAAACAATTATAATAGTCACAAGACTAGGTGGTAGTATTAATGTACATACCTTTGAAGTCGGAAGTTTACATACACCTTAGACAAATACATTTAAACTCACTTTCACAATTCCTGACATTTAATCCTAGTAAAGATTCCCAGTTTTAGGTCAGTTAGGATCACCACTTCATTGTAAGAATGGGAAATGGCAGAATAATAGTAGAGAGAATGATTTATTTCAGCTTTTATTTCTTTCATCACATTCCCAGTGGGTCAGAAGTTTACATACACTCAATTAGTATTTGATAGCATTGCCTTTAAATTGTTTAACTTCGGTCAAACATTTCGGGTAGCCTTCCACAAGCTTCCCACAGTAAGTTGGGTGAAGTTTGGCCAATTTCTCCTGACAGAGCTGGTGTAACTGAGTCAGGTTTGGAGGCCTTCTTGCTCGCACACGCTTTTCAGTTCTGCCCAAAAATTTTCTATAGGGTTGAGGTCAGGGCTTTGTGATGGCCATTCCAATACCTTGACTTTGTCGTCCTTAAGCCCTTTTGCCACAACCTTGGATGTATGCTTAGGGTCATTGTCCATTTGGAAGACCCATTTGCGACCAAACTTCCTGACTGATGTCTTGAGATGTTGCTTCAAAATATTCACATAATTTTCCTTCCTCATGAAGCCATCTATTTTGTGAAGTGCACCAGTCCCTCCTGCAACAAAGCACACCCACAACATGATG